>NC_041729.1:50143591-50787724 GCF_004115215.2 Ornithorhynchus anatinus
CTCTCTTGCATATCATCCTTAATTCCAATTGACTGATTCTCCAGCCCTAGTCTCCTGCTGCCCACCACACACATACTCCAGCTTTCTTCCCCCCTCTTGGATAATTCATAAGGTGGTATCATTTTCCCAACCCTAGATTATCAACTCCAGTCATTGCTATCCACTCCTTACCTCGTATCCGTCCAGTGCTCAGGCTGCTTGGCATATAGTAAGCATTTAACAAGTACCATTATTTTTTATCAATAATATACCAAAGTCAATCTTTTTTATGGAATACTTATTGAGAGCAGAACACTATCTTAAGCCACTTGGGGAGTACAAGGTCACTCCTAACTGTAGCCCCTTCCCCTAAAGGGCCACCACCATTATGTCAATTATCCCAGGTCTCCCTTCCCTAGTCCTTGAATTCAAACCTTGCGCCCAGCCCATTCTTCAATCCCTTCAATCAGCATCTCTCAAGCCTAAACATCCAAGTCATTGCTGAGTCATTCATATAAAAAACCAACTCCCCTCAAAAGCCACTCCATCACCATTGGAGTCAACATCAATTAGCCCAGCCTTAAATTGTCCCCCAGAAGCATTAACCCAACTCACTGCTGAACCATCAAAGCCAAACCATTTGCCAGACCCACCTCAGCACCACTGGTATAAAAAATAGAGAAAGCCAACTTTGGGGGGCTTTTAATCCAATATGTCATCTACCACAGCTGAATTATCAGCCAACAATTACCATAGCTAAGGGAAAGATATGCTAACCAAGAGAGCATCACAGGCCCTGCTCATCAAAACCTGAGAAAAACACATTTTGTCTTCTCTCCACAGCCCTACAGCAAGTAAAGCCCCCAGCCTTACCCTAATGTAAAAAAAAACCCACCCTCTAGGGCTTTAAAGGGGAGGTGCCACACCCTATTGGAGAACACCTAAGGGAGAGCCTGGATTGCCTGGAGGGGTTCGGGGAGCATAGGAGCAGGGAAGAAAAAGAGGCAGAAGGCTATTAAAGAGAAGGGGATTTACAGCTGCTCACTGTTAAAAGGATCTGGAAAATCATCCTTAATTATAGACAACCGCAGCCCATTCACATACTCCTTGAGGATAGGGTCTAATTCTCATCCAGGGCTATTCCAGCATCTAGTACAGTGCTTTGCACCCAGGAGGATATTCAATAAATAAGAATGAATGAGCAAATGAATGAATGAATCAATCAGTCAATAAACTCAAGCTCTTCCTGAGGTCTCCCCAGCTCCCAGGTCCCACTGTCCTCTCCACTCTTTCTCACCTTTTTGTTTTCTTTTTAATGATATTTGTTAAGCACTTTCTGTGGGCCAGGCACTGTGCTGGGCACCACGGTGGATACAAGATAGGTTGGACATGGTCTCCGTCCCATGTGGGGCTTGCTCTCTTGATCCCCCATTTTACACATGAGGTGACTGAGGCCCAGAGAAGTGAAGCGACTTGCCCAGGGTCACACAGCAGATGGATTGTGGAGTCGGGATTAGAACCCAGGTCCTCTGACGCCCAGGCCAGGTCCCTTTCCGCTAGGCCACTCTGCTTCGCTCCTCCCTGCTTCTGTTCCTTTCAGCCTCTGGGGACAGGCTGTTGGTGAAAGAAGTATTCATTCATAGTATTTATTGAGCACTTACTATGTGCAGAGCACTGTACTAAGCACTTGGAATGAACAAGTCGGCAACAGATAGAGACAGTCCCTGCCTTTGACGGGCTTACAGTCTAATCGGGGGAGACGGACAGACAAGAACAATGGCAATAAATAGAGTCAAAGGGGAAGAACATCTCGTAAAAACAATGGCAACTAAATAGAATCGAGGCGATATATCATTTCATTAACAAAATAAATAGGGTAATAAATATATACAGTTGAGCAGAGGAGTACAGTGCTGAGGGGATGGGAAGGGAGAGGAGGAGAAGCAGAGGGAAATGGGGGGAAAAGAGGGTTAAGCTGCGGAGAGGTGAAGAGGGGGGTGGTAGAGGGAGTAGAGGGAGAAGAGGAGCTCAGTCTGGGAATGCCTCTTGGAGGAGGTGAGTTTTAAGTAGGGTTTTGAAGAGGGGAAGAGAATCAGTTTGGCGGAGGTGAGGAGGGAGGGCGTTCCGGGACCGCGGGAGGACGTGGCCCGGGGGTCGACGGCGGGATGGGCGAGACTGAGGGACGGTGAGGAGGTGGGCGGCGGAGGAGCGGAGCGTGCGGGGTGGGCGGTGGAAAGAGAGAAGGGAGGAGAGGTAGGAGGGGGCAAAGGGATGGAGAGCCTTGAAGCACAGAGTGAGAAGTTTTTGTTTCATGCAGAGGTCGATAGGCAACCACTGGAGGTTTTTAAGAAGGGGAGTGACATGCCCAGAGCGTTTCTGCAGGAAGATGAGCCGGGCAGCGGAGCGAAGAATAGACCGGAGCGGGGCGAGAGAGGAGGAAGGGAGATCAGAGAGAAGGCTGACACAGTAGTCTAGCCAGGATATAACGAGAGCCCATAGCAGTAAGGTAGCCGTTTGGGTGGAGAGGAAAGGGCGGATCTTGGCGATATTGTAAAGGTGAAACCGGCAGGTCTTGGTAACGGTAAGAAGTAATTAGAGGAGGCCAAGTTTGGAGGGCTCTTAATCCAAGACCCTGGAGAGAGGGGAGGGAAAAGGCAGGGAAGGTGAAGAAGACAGGAAGGAAGGACGGGTCAGCTTTCAGGCTGGCCACTTGGGTGGCCCTTGATGGCCCTTGCAGATTTTGGACCGGCAGATAATAATAATGATATGTGTTAATAGCTTACTTGGTAGCACGCACTGCATGAAGGTCTGTTGACCAGGGTGTCACGTGTCTCACGGAACCCTTTTTCCTGCTCTTTGTTAAGTGCTTACTATGTGTTCAATACTGTTCTAATCGATGGGGTAGAAATAAGTGAATTAGTTCGGAAACAGTCCCTGTCCCTTATGGGGCTCACAGTCTAAGCAGGAGGAGAACAGGAGAACCGAGGCCCAGAGAAGGAGAGTGACTTGGCCGAGGTCACACGGCAGACAAGCGGCAGAGCCACGGTTAGAACTCTTGACCTCAGGACTGTTAGGACTCTCAGGCCTGTGTATGATTGGGAAGCAACGTGGCTCAGTGGAAAGAGCCATATCTTTGGAGTCAGAGGTCATGGGTTTGAATCCCAGCTCCGCCACTTGTCAGCTGTGTGACTGTGGGCAAGTCACTTCACTTCTCTGGACCTAAGTTCCCTCATCTGTAAAATGGGGATTAACTATGAGCCTCATGTGGGACAACTTGATTACCCTGTATCTATCTCAGCGCTTAGAACAGTGCTCTGCACATAGTAAGCACTTAACAAATGCCAGCATTTTTATGACTGACTCTTTTGAACCTCACAATGTTGATCCTTTCCTTTCCACTCATTCTTCAGCATGCCACTATGTTACTCAAATTCACCCTTCATCTGCGCTTCTCATTTTAGGGAGGTGGAATTTAGGGAAGGCACACCTCCTCCGAGAGCCTTCTCCGATTAAACTCTCCTCAAACCTGAGGAAATGGGGGAATTTTATGGCTCATTTAAGGCACATTTCCTCCAAGAGGCCTTTCCTGACTGAGCCCTCATTCCCTTTTCTCCCACTCCCTTCTGCGTCACCCTGACTTGCTCCCTTTTTTCACCCCCTCCTTCAGCCCCACAGCACTTTTGTCCATATCCATAATTTCTTCATTTATATTAATGGTGGTCTCCCCCTCTAGACTGGAAGGTCTGTTTGGAAAGGAAATGTGTCAGCCAATTCTGCTGTACTGTACTCTCCCAAGCAGTTAGTACAGTGCTCTGCACACAGTAGGCACTAAATAAATACCATTGATTGATTGATTGGCCCTTAGATTTAAAGTCTGGAGCCTGGGCAAGGTCCCATTATGCTTTTTTGTGCTGCCAACAGACACCTCAATGGTGGGGAACAGTTTCTGGGTCCCAAGTGGGCCAGAAACTTTGTCTGAGGTGATTGTCTTCTGATCTAAACACTTTATATATTACAGGCCACCCCAATTATCTGCCCTTCATCGTGCGCACGAATGTTTGCAATCTGTGGTTAGGTTGCTTTCTCTTTGAAAAGGCCTTAACTAATTCCATAGAAAGTAGTTTTTTTCAGCTAGGAGAATTGGTCAGCAGCCAAACTGAAAAATTACTAAGCCTCTAACTGAAACCAATCAGGAATTGCGAAACTGCTAATTGACCTTTGGGATGTCAGTTCCAGCTCAAGTCCATGTATATGTCTTGCTTGTCACTAATCAGTCTATCAGTCAGTGGTATTTACTAATCCCTTACTATACGCACAGCACTGTACTAAGCATTTGGGAGAGAACTAAAGGTCAGAGTTGGTAGATACACTAAATTGATCAATCAGTGGTATTTTTAGGGTACTTATTGTAGGCAGAGAACTATACTAAGCGCTTGGGAGAGGACAATAGAACAGAGTTTCTAGACGTGTTCCCTGGCCACAAGGAGTTTAAGGTGTAGAAGGGGAGTCAGACATTAATATAAATCAATAAATTCCGGATACGTGCATAAGTGCTGTGGGACTGAGGGAGGGGTGAATAAAGTGTGCAAATCCGAGTGCAAGTGCGAAGCAGAAGGAAATCTTCTATCTTGTCCAGCCTTGGTGCCGTTTTTAGGTGTAAAAAAAGTGCTTAGTAAATGCCATCATTATCATACAACACCTTGCTTCTGCTGCAGGCACATGGGACAGTTGAGAGGAGTGGGAATACACACACGCACACATAAAACCACACACCCTCCTTTCCCTGCTTCTCCCCCCTTTCTCTGTAGCTCATCTTTAAACTCCATTTCTTCCCTCTGCTTATGAGGTATTGCAGTATCCATCTCTGTCACTAGATTTGAAGCTCAGGTGTTGTGTCTTCATGTTTCAGCATCCTTTGCTCCCCACTTGTGCTCTTACATTGTGAGCCCCCAAGTCTAGTTCCCACCTGTGCCTTCTCTCCCCATGCTCAGTACAGTGTTCTGCACCCAGTAAGAACGTAATACCTTTACTACGACTGCTACTGTTACTATAGCACAGCTCCAAGCTCATCTCCTCCAGGAAGCCCACTCTGATTGACTCCATCATTTTCCTCCCACCCCACTACTCTGTGTGACTTGTGCCGTGAGTGTCCTGCTCTGGGAGTCAGGAGTTGTGGTTCACCGGTGACAGTGCATGGCCACGGACGAGTGTGTGGTCCGGATATCCTGAGCTTGGGGGGAGTGATGCACCGGCTACCACATGAGGCTCTGGGTCCGAGGCTCTGGGTGACCGTGGGCTGCCCGTTCTGCCCCCCGGCCCCCATGCCCTGAGAAGATTTCCTTGGCCTCATCCCTCTCTCGGACCCAGAAAGCTGCTGGTCTGCGAGCCTGGGCCTGTCCGGACAGATACCAGAAGAGTTGACTTTGTCCCTGGCAAAATTCTGCCTGTAATCCTCATCTAGAGCTGTGGAACCCCGTTTTGAGAGATGAGTGGATTACTGATACGGGGGTCCAGAGTCTCCCATCCTACCTTCTGGAAGAAGCTGAGAACCATGTTTGTTACCAGACATTTCAGTCTCGGGGCTGGGGGCGAAGAAAGCAGCAGAATCAGAGCTGGAAAGAGCTACATAGTGGATTGTAGACAGCTCAGTTTGGGTAAAACACTCATCTTTCCATATCCACTGACCCCAATTCCAAGAAAGGATGTGTACGGACAGATAGATGTAGCTGACTGCTGCTGTGTCCTATTAAGACTTGCTCCCCTCCCCCTTGTCCCCAGGCCCCCTTTGGGGCACTAGTAGGTATTTGGGGAGACTGTGCCTCTCTATCACCCTCCTTTCATTCATTCATTCATTCACTCATTCATTCATTCATTCAATAGTATTTATTGAGCACTTACTATGTGCAGAGCACTGTACTAAGTGCTTGGAATGTACAATTCGGCAACAGATAGAGACCCATTGACGGGCTTAGAGTCTAATCAGGGGGAGACAGACAGACAAAAACAGTAGCAGTAAATAGAATCAAGGGAATGTACATCTCATTAACAAAATAAACAAGGTAATAAAAATATCTACAAATGAGCAGATGAGCAGAGTGCTGAGGGGAGGGGAAGGGAGAGGGGGAGGAGCAGAGGGAAGGGGGGCAAAGGGGGCTTAGTTGAGGGGAGGTGAAGGGGAGGCAGAGAGGCAGCAGAGGGAAAAAGGGAAGCTCAGTCTGGGAAGGCCTCTTGGAGGCGGTGAGCTCTCAGTAGGGCTTTGAAGAGGGGAAGAGAGTTAGTTTGGCGGAGGTGAGGAGGGAGGGCGTTCCAGGACAGTGGGAGGATGTGGGCCAGGGGTCGACGGCGGAATAGGCGAGAACGGGGGACGGGGAGGAGGTGGGCGGCAGAGGAGCGGAGCCTACAGGGTGGGCAGTAAAAAAAGAGAAGGGAGGAGAGGTAGGAGGGGGTAAGGTGATGGAGAGGCTTGAAGCCTAGAGTGAGAAGTTTTTGTTTTGTGCGGAGGTCGACAGGCAACCACAGGAGGTTTTTAAGAAGGGGAATGACGTGCCCAGAGCGTTTCTGCAGGAAGATGAGCCGGGCAGCTGAATGAAGAATAGACTGGAGCGGGGAGAGACAGGAGGAAGGGAGATCAGAGAGAAGGCTGACACAATAATCCAGCCGGGATATAACAAGAGCCCGTAGCAGTAAGATAGCCGTTTGGGTGGAGAGGAAAGGGCGGATCTTGGCGATATTATAAAGGTGAGACCGGCAGGTCTTGGGGACAGACTGGATGTGTGGGGTGAATGAGAGAGCCGAATCATGGATGACACCAAGGTGGCGGGCTTGAGAGAGGGGTAGGATGGTGGTACCATCCACAGTGATAGGGAAGTCAGGAAGAGGACAGGACTTGGGAGGGAAGATAAGGGGTTCAGTTTGGGACATGGCTCCTGGTGTCAGCAGCCTTGTTCAGGGAGTCTGCACCTTTTCATCGCTCACTGGTGGTACTAGGCATCGCTCTAGTGATCGTATATACAGTATATTAGTAGCAATAATAATCACCATCATCATTATTAGTAGTAGTGGAACTGCAGCTCGCTATCGCCCCCTGGTGGTATCAACTGTTATACCGGGAGACTACAGCTCTCTATCGCCGCCTGGTGGCATTATAGTATAGTATAGTCTACCATAGTATAATAAAGTATAGTAAAAATATACTATAGTACAGTATAGTACAGTTCAGTTGAGTTTAGTATAGTACAGTATTAATAGTAGAAAAGCAGCGTGGCTTAGTGGAACTATCCCGGACGTGGGAGTCAGAGGATGTGATTTCTAATCCCATCTCCTCCCCTGGCCTGCTGTGTGACCTTGGGCCAGCCTCTTAACTTCTCTGTGCCTCAGTTACCTCATCTGTAAAATGAGGACTAAGACTGTGAGCCAACTTGTGGGACAACTTGATTACCTCCCCCAGAGCTTAGAACAGTGCTGGGCACGTAGTAAGTGCTTAAAAATGCCATCATTGTTAGTAGTAGTTGTAGTAGTATGGTATGGCACTAGGCTTGTTTTGGGAGACTGCTTTTCTCTATGTCCCAAGGTGGTATTAGGCGTTACGCTGTAAAGCTGTGCCTCTCTACCATTCTCACAGCCCCCGGGGGCCACTGATGGGTTTTGGTTGTTGTTTTTTCATGGTGTTCCTGAAGCACGTACTATGTCCCAGGCACTGAACTAAGCGCTGGGGTAAGAGAGAAGCTCATCGGGTCGGACACAGTCTACGTTAATAATAATTCTGGTATTTGTTAAGCGCTTACTATGTGCCGAGCACTGTTCTAAGCGCTGGGGTAGACACAGGGGAATCAGGTTGTCCCACGTGGGGCTCACAGTCTTCATCCCCATTTTACAGATGAGGGAACTGAGGCACCGAGAAGTTAAGCGACTTGCCCACAGTCACACAGCTGACAAGTGGCAGAGCTGGGATTCGAACTCATGAACCCTGACTCCAAAGCCCGTGCTCTTTCCACTGAGCCACGCTGCTTCTCCATGGGTGTCACAACTCTTAGCCCCCATGTTAGAGATGGGGTAACTGAGGCTCAGAGAAGTGAAGTGACTTATCCAAAGTCACCCAACAGAGAAGAGGAGGGATCTGGATTAGGAGGCGGGTTTTTCCGACGCGCAGGCCCGGCCTGTAGCCACCAGGCGGCGCTGCTTCTCTCCCACATGGTGATTCTCTATCGCCACCTGGTGGCACTTTGCTCCTACTGCGCCGGCTTCTTCCCTGGGCCTCCGGCTCCTTTCCCGCGGCCTCCCCCTAATCTGGAACTCCCTCCTTCTCCACCTAAACCAGATCACCACTCCCCACCGTCTTCAATGAATTATTAAGGTCGCAACTCCGCTAAGAGGCCTTCTCCAATTAAGCCCTCTTCCCCTGAACCCCCCGCCCCTGCTCCTTCTCTCTTCTAATAATAATAATGATAATAATGTTGGTATTTGTTAAGCGCTCACTATGTGCCGAGTACTGTTCTAAGCGCTGGGGTAGACAGACACAGGGGAATCAGGTTGTCCCAAGTGGGGCTCACAGTCTTAATCCTCATTTTACAGATGAGGGAACTGAGGCACCGAGAAGTTAAGTGACTTGCCCACAGTCACACAGCTGACAAGTGGCCGAGCCGGGGTTCGAACCCATGATCTCTGACTCCAAAGCCCGTGCTCTTTCCACTGAGCCACGCTGCTTCTCATAATGTTGGTATTTGTTAAGCACTTACTATGTGCAGAGCACTGTTCTAAGCGCTGGGGTAGATAGAAGGTAATCAGGTTGTCCCCTGTAGGGCTCACAGTCTTCATCCCCATTTTACAGATGAGGTAACTGAGGCACAGAGAAGTTAAGTGACTTGCCCAAGGTCACACAGCTGACAATCATTCGAGCAGGGATTAGAACCCATGACCCCTGACTCCCAAGCCCGGGCTCTTTCCACTGAGCCACCTTCCGCATTGCCTACACCCTTTTGACATTCGCTGTTTTCCCTACGGCATTTTTATGCCTATCCGTAAACTAGGCACTGTGTGTACAGAAATGAGGTGGGTGGGTGGGTGTGAGCACAGATGGGGTACTTAATAATAGCAATCAAGATAATAATAAGAATAACTGTGGTATTTGTTAAGCACTTAATATGTGCCAGGCACTATACTAAGCCCTGGGATAGATACAAACAAATAGGGTTGGATAGGGCTGACAGTTAATATTTCCAGTCATTCAGGAAACCAACAGTTTAAGCAAAAAGCCTTCAGTCAGCAGAATGGTTAGTTAGCAAAGACCATTTGTGCTCGAGAGTTGAGAACCTCAGTTTGTGGAGCAGGGGATCGACTGACGGTGGGAGACACCGCCAGCATGAGGGGCCAGGCTGAGGTAGGGGACCAGCATATGCCTTATTGAAGGCACATCTCCTCCAAGAAGCCTTCCCTGATTAAGCCCCCCTTTCCTCTTTTCTCACACCCTTCTGCCTCACCCTGATTTGCTTCCTTTATTCATCCTGGCCCCCAGCCCCACTACACTTATATCTGTAATTTTATTTATAATAATGTCTGTCTTTCTAGGCTGTAAGCCCACTGTGGACAGGGAATGTGTTTAGTTATACTGTACTCTCCAAAGCGCTTAGTACAGTGCTCTGCACACAGTGAGCACTCAATAAATATGATTGAATGAATTGAATGTAGCGTGGCACCACGTGAACCACCAGATAACTCCTCCTCCTCCTCATTACCCCCCATCCCCAGCACTCATGTCTCTGCCGAGACCACAGAAGCACAAACCTGGCGAGCTGGTGGTGTTGGCAACCGCAGGGAGAATTGGTAGACGTGTTCCCTGCCCGTAACCAGCAAGAGTCTAGAGGTCTGAGAACAGGAGGGGCTGGAATCTCTGCCAGGGAAAGACCCCAGGTGAAACCAACTGTAGAAATCCACAAGGCCTGTCGGGGAGGGCAATGACTACTGCCAAGTCAGAAGCAGAAGGCTTTTTAAATGGCCTGCCTCGGCACTTTTGGGTAGCCCAGTGGGTCTCAGGGAACAAGAGGAAGATAGAACCAACTGAAGGTTGGCGGGAGAACTCCAGGGATGAAAAGTCATCGACTAAGGAAGCAGCATGGCCTAATGGAAAGAGCTTGGGCCTGGGAGTCAGAGGACCTGGGTTCTAATCCCAGCTCTGCCACTTGCCTGCTATGTGACCTTAGGCAAGTCACTTCATTTCTCTGGGCCTTGGTTTCCTCATGTGTAAAATGGGAATTCAATGCCTTTTCTCCCTTTTTTATGGTATTTGTGAAGCAGTAGGTGACAGGCGCTGTTCCTGGGAGAGATTCAAGTTCATCAGGTTCACACGATCCATGTCCCCCATGAGACTCACAATCAATCCCCATTTTACAGGTGAGGCAACCGAGGCACAGAGAAGTAGAGTGACTTACCCAAGGTCACACAGCAGACACTTGGCACAGCCGGAACGAGAACCCAGGTCCTTCTGACTTCAAGGCCTGTGATCTATCCACTAGGCCATGCTGCTCCCCCTCCCAGTCTGTGAGCCACATACAGTACAGGAACTATGTCCAACCTGATTATCCTCTACCTACCTCAGTGCTTATTACAGTGCTTGGCACACAGTAAGCTCTTAGTAAATATCACTCTTCTTCTTCTTACCTGGAATTCCCAACCCCCACATTGTAGTCCAATAGGAGACCCTGAAGCGGAGGGTCTTCCGTGCCTTCTCAGGGTCAGAAGCCCCTCCGGTTGGGCCAAGGCCGGGTCAGTTAGGACTAGTAGACTGTAACCTCATTGTGGGCAGGGATTGTGTCTGTTCTACTGTACTCTCCCAAGTGCTTAAGACAGTGCTCTGCACCCAGTAAGTGCTGAATACATATGATGGATTGACGGTGGGGGGGGGGCTGGGGTCTCTGGGACCCTGGTATGGTATCTATGAGATGGGATAAAGGGAGGGGCTGCTCACTGCCACCCCCTAAGACCAGGCAGGACTCGGGAAGGGAGCTCTGAATGCAGGACAGCTGTAGAAATAATTTATCGTTGTTTTTTGCGGGCTCTGTTCTTTCCTTAGACAATCAAGGAATTTGGGGTTTCTCAGCACTCTTTTATCAAAAGAAAATACGCATCAACCATCTCCCTGAAACATCTCTGGCCCCAAGGCCCTCGTGGGGGTTGGGAGGGTATGCGGGGGAAGGTGGGGACAAGGGTTGGGGGAGGGACGGAGGCGCTCACGTCTCATAGATGTGTCCATTCTTCACACTTTCCTCCACAAAGCCCAGGGCTCAGACGTGCATGGGGGAGTGAGGGTAGGCGGCGTGGACCCAGGGCAGACCGAACAGGAACAGCCCCGTGTTGATCAGAGCCACCAGCAGCAGGTCCCAGTGGCAGGCTGTGCCCTTCACCAACCTGTGGTATGAACCACAGACATCCAGGGTCAGGCACCCCCAAAACACACTTACACACACACACAGACACACACACACACACCCGCTCTACAAGCCATGCAGGAAGCAGTGGGCTCTAGCGGCCAGACCCTGGGCCTTGGAGTCAGAGGACCTGGGTTCTAATCCTGGCTTCCCCTCCCCATGTCTGCTGGGTGGCCTTGGGTAAGTCCCTTCACCTCTCTGGGTAACCTCATCTGTAAAATGGAGATTAAATCCTACTCCCTCCTACTTAGACCATGAGCCCCTTGTAGGGTGGGGGCTCTGTCCAACCTGATTAACTTCTAGGGGCCCCAGCACTTAGAACAGTGCTTGGCAGATAGAAACCTATACTTAATACCTTAACGCCTATACTATTACTAATATCACTAATAATTATGATAATACAAGGAGGGACTGAGTTGAGTCCCTCTCTCCCTTACTAAATGAGGAGGGAGAGTGCTGCCCCAGGGTTCCACGGCGGCTGGCTGCAACTGCCTCTCAGGCTCACTCCCTAACATTTTATTTTTTTAATGGTATTTGTTAAGCACTTACTATGTGCCAGACACCGTAATAAGTGCTGGAGTACATACAACATTGTTAGGTTGGACAGAGTCCCTATCCCACATGGGGAGAACAGTCTTAATCCCCATTTTATAGATGAGGTAACTGAGGCACAAAGAAGTGATGGGACTCACCCAAGGTCACACAGCAGACAAGTGGGGGAGTCGGGATTAGAACCCAAGTCCTTTTGACTCTCAGGCCCTCTCCACTAGGCCGTACTGCTTCTCTAGGCCTGGGGACCCCAGTCCCTGGCAGTGCTTCCTCCTGCTGGAGCCACCTCTGACCCAATCCAAAAGAGGAGGCGGAGGGAAGTCAGGGCCGGCCTGGCGGGGATGGGGGGACCGGCCGGGGGAGGCCGTACCTGTTCTCGGGGGGCGTTGGCCAAAGGCACCATGATGTTCTGCTCTGTGAAGAAGAGCATAGACAACAAGAAGCCCAGGCCCACAGCGCTCAGGGCTGCACCGGTGGACAGCAGTTGCTCCGATGCCAGCTCCAACAGGCTCTCGCTGGAGTTGTAGTTGAACTTGGACACTAACGGGAGGGTGGGGGGGAGGGTCTGTGAGGAGCCCACCCCTTCTCATCCTGGTTCTTTCCCCATCCCCATCCTTGCTTTGGTCTCCCCGACTCCCTCATGCCCCCGAGCCCTCTTGCTCTAGCGCCAGGGGAAGGGGCAAGTACCACAGCCAAGTTGGTGCACAGAGCAGAACAAATGGCACCCTCACCCCCGATCGCTGCGTCGCCCTCTCCTCTTCCCACCTGGACTCAGCCAGAGGGTCCCCCGGCCAACCGCGCCTGCCCCCACGCTTCCTCCCGAGGCCACTCAGGTCTGCTAGCAATGTGGTTCCTGCCCCCATCGTTGGCAGTGGAATCCTGATCTGCGTGGCCAGGTCCCGTCCAGACACCCCCACTTCTCTTCCCCCGGCCCCTCCACCCCACACGTCCGTCGGACATCTGCAGCACGGCTGGAATGACCCGTCCGGCCCAGCTCAGACTCAGGCCGGGGCTCGGAAGGTGGGCCCCGAACCCAGGCAGCAGGGGAAGAGGCCTCAGCTTGGCGGAGGTGCCCTCGGGCAGGGCGGGGTGGGTGGACGCAGGTCACCCACGGGGCGCACTCACTCTCTATCTTCTGGAAGAAATAGGAGCCCAAGAGGGAGAAAGTGAGCACCGAGATGGGCAGCGCACGGTTGGACAGAATCTCCCAAATGCGGGAGTGCAGGTAGGGGCTGAGGAGGGCAAGTGCACCGGGAACCATTTCCTTCTGAAGCTAAGCACTACTTCCACCTGGATTGACCCTCGGCCTGACTCCAGTCACTCCGGGGAGAGGGGGGCTGGGGTGTGTGTGTGTGTGTGTGTGTGTGTCCTTACTTACCCATCAGACCTTGAAGGCAGGGACTATATCTCCTCCCTCTGCCTCTCCCCCAACATCCAAGTGTGTGGGGGAGGGACTGGGGGCAGGGGAAGGGCCTTCCCCACATGCAGACCATCCGCCCTCTGTCCCCCCATCCCTTCCCTTGCTCCTGGGCCCCGTGCACTGTCCGGCTGGGCCCGGGTCAGCCGCCCCGGGTCTTCCACCTCCTCACCTCTTCTTGAACTGGTAGAGGGTGTGGCCCAGCCAGAGGGTCCCCAGCATAAAGATGAGGCTCAGCACAGCTGTCTCCCACCCATAGTGCGCCAGCTTGTGCCCGCCGGTCTGGTTCTGAGGGCACTGCGAGCCACCGACCGATGAGTTCACCACTAGAGTCGTGTTGAGGTCGTGGCCGGGGAGGTCGCAGGATGCTTCCGTCGGCCGGGGTGGCCGCCCAAGGGCTCGCCGTAGTAGCATTTCCTGAAAACTGATGGGAGGTGTCGAGAAACAACTAGACATCCTATCACGACCCGGTGCACTGGGTCTCCAGGAGGACCCTCGTCCTCGCAGTCGGGGGGTGGACCGTCTGTCTCCCCGCTCTCCATCCCCGACTCTACAGCGACCGGTCGGCTAGGCCTTGGGTCTGGCACCATGTGGCTTCCCGACAGAATGTGTTCCGTGTGCTCGCTCTCTGCCACGACAAGAGCATTTCCTGCTGCTTGTTGGTTCTAGACCTACCACTATCCAGCTACGATTGGGGGTCCCCATCTTTCTGGGGTTGGTTGGGAAAAAAACAATGCTGGGTCCCCCTTCTTCGCACCCTTCCTGGATCTGCAAACTACATTTCTGTGCTCCTCTCAGCCTGCAGAATCCTGGCCCCTTCAGGCCATCTCTCTGTCTACTGCCTGGCCGCTGCCCTTCTCTGTCCCACCTTCTGGTTGCCTTAGACATAGTCACTAAAATTGTATGCGGAGGCCTGGGGGTGGTCACCCAGTAGTTTTATAGAACAGCTTCCAGAGGTACACAGACACGTACAGACGTGCCCACGCACACATAGACATACACACACCCTCATGATCACACAGTACAAACAATCGCTCGGTGTTATTTATTGAGCCCTCACTATGTGCAAAGTACTATACTAAGTGATTGGGAGAGAATAATAACTAGAGAAGCAGCATGGCTCAGTGGAAAGAGCACGGGCTTGGGGGTCAGCGGTCTTGGGTTCTAATCCTGACTCCACCACTTGTCAGCTGTGTGACTTTGGGAAAGTCACTTAATTTCTCTGTCTCAGTTGCCTCTTCTGTAAAATGGGGATTAAGACTGTGAACCTCATGTGGGACAATCTGATTACTTTGTATCTTCCCCCACACTGAGAATAGGGCTTGGCATATAGTAAGCGTTTAACAAATACCATCATTACTTATTATTACTAAGTAGACATGATCCCTGCCCTCAGGGAGCTCAAAGTCTAGTGAGGGAGACAGGCATTGCAATGAACTATGGATAGGGGAAGGATTCGAGTAGAAATCAGATTTTCGACAGACACACCCATGCCATGTACACACACACACTTTCTCTGTCTCTGTCTCTCACTCACTCACATACCTCAACCTCCACGGGGAACATGGGTTTATTGCTAAGGACTCAGTGAGCCAGACAGCTCCTCAAATCTCCATGCCTCCGAGGGGCCTGAACTCCCAGTTCATGATGTCAAACCCAATGGGCCCACCTGGGTGCCCACCTCAGCCTGGCTCCAGCAGGAGCCCAGTTCTGCTGGGACTCCATACATGGAATCAGGGAGGGAAGGGAACTCGGGTGGGAGGGGGAGACCTCCAACACCTTTCTCCGGCCCAGCTGGATTCAGGGCTGGGGAGGGGGCCGGGATGGGGGTGAAGCAGATTTGGGTGTCAAGGATGGGGCAGAGTTGAGCGCCTTTGGTTCGAGTCAGATGACTTTCCTGGCCTTGACCACGTTCCCCTTGATAATAATAATGATGATGATAATTGTATTTGTTAAGAGCTTACCACGTGCCAGACTCTATATTAAGCGCTGGGGTGGAAACAAGCAAATCGGGTGGGACCCAGTCGCTGTCCCATGTGGGGCTCTGTCCCAGGTGACCCTGGGGTACTGACCATCTCAAGGTCAAATGCTATCTCGTGACTTCCTGAGCCAGCAGGGGGAACTCGGAAGTGAGGGTGGGACACGGCCCCCACAATCAAAACTGCCAGATTGACAGCCCCAGATGGGAATACAGAAGGTGCCCCTCGCCCCCGTGCCAATCAGAAGGAATGGAGGAGGGGGGGGGGACAGAGATTGGATAAACAGAGGCCGGAAGCTGGAATGGCCTAAGGGCACATGTGATAAATACCTGCTGCCTCTAACCTTCTGTGCAGAGGAATGGGACTTGCAGCAGCCGGCTGCAGGTCGCCTCTGTCCAGAGCGTGAGAAGGCCGCTCTGCCTGCACCATGTGAGGAGCCGTGGGATGGGTGAGTGTCCTGTCCTGCTGAGCACTCGTGGGGTTGGAAGCCAGATGCTTCACCATGGGTATGAAACGTTTAAAACAGATTTGATGTTTAAGTGGGTGCCTCCCCAGGGGGACGTGAACAGGGTGGGAGCTAGCCGCCTCACCAAGCGCGAGTAACCATAAGTGGGTAATGCATAACTGGGTTTAACGCATAAGTGTATGTAACGCATAAGCGTACGTATCACATTAGTGTTTAACGCATAAGTGTATTTAAGGCAAAGGTGGATTCCTCCTGGGTGGGGCAATCACATGGTGGGAGCCAGCCGCCTCGCCACGTTGCGAGGAAATCATAAGTGGGCTCGGGTGTCCGGCCACACGCAAGTAACATAGTGTATTCCTCCCATTAGGGAGGCTCTAACACCATATTCCTCCCAAAGGGGAAGCTTTTACACCATGTTTCCCCCAAAAGGGAAGGCCAATTGTCGCGTCTAAATAATTAATTAATTCAATTTGCCCCGCGGAATAAATTCTATACAAAACTCAGGTTTTTCCATCCTCAGCCTCTCTCTCTCTCTCTCGCTGCGCCGATTCTGAAAGAACCTGTCCCCGGCGACGGCTCACAGGCTCACAGTCTCAATCCCCATTTTACAGATGACGTAACTGAGGACCAGAGAAGGGACTTGAGCCTGGTCACCCAGCAGACAGGTGGTGGAGGCAGGATTCGAACACATGACCTTCTGACTCCAAGGTCCGTGTTCTAGACACTATGCCATGTTGTTTTGATGCCAACCAGAGCCAGAGGCTGGGAGGGGGCCCAACCTGGAACGTGAAGGGTTCAGAGGCAAAGGCACGAGGGGAGGGGTCCATCCTGGAAGGGAAAGGCCGGGTGGCCAAACCTGAAATCCGTCCTCTCCTGGTTCTCCTCTTATCTTTCTGGCCATTCATTCTCGGTCTCCTTCGCAGGCTCCTCCTCCACCTCCCATCCTCTAACTGTTGGGGTTCCTCAAGGGTCAGTTCTTGGCCCTCTTCCGTTCTCTATCTCCACTCACTCCCATTGGTGAACTCATTCGCTCTCACGGCTTCAACTATCATCTCTACGCAGATGACACACAGATCTACATCTCTGCCCCTGTCCTCTCCCCCTCCCTTCAGGTTCGTATCTCCTCCTGCTGCCAGGACGTCTCTACCTGGATGTCTGCCCACCACCTAAAACTCAACATGTCCAAAACTGAGCTTCTTATCTTCCCTCCCAAGCCCTGTCCTCTTCCTGACTTCCTTATCACTGTGGATGGTACCACCATCCTTCCCGTCTCTCAAGCCCGCAACCTCGGTGTCATCTTTGTTTTGTTTTTTGGATTATTAGAACCTTCACCCCATTAATGATAATAATAATTATGGTACGTTTTTAAGCACTCGGTATGTGGCAAACACCGTTCTGAGTGCTGGGGTAGACGCAATGTATTCAGGTTATCCCATGTGGGGCTCACAGTCTTAATCCACATTTTACAGATGAGGTAACTGAGGCCCAGGGAAGTTAAATGACTTGCCCAAGGTCACACAGCAGCCAAGTGGTGGGGCCGAGAGTCAAACCCATGCCCACTGACTCCCAAGCCTGTGTTCTTTCCATTAAGTGACGCTACACATCTTCCCACCCACAACAAAGGCATGAGGTCAGGATAGGTGAGGGATGATACCCCACCACCACACACAGAACAGTCCTGCAGGGAGGTCATTAGGGAAATTACCTGACCTAGAAGCTCTCTCAGCTAGCAAGCCAGAAAGCACCTAGCCAGCTTCACTCTTAACCCTAGACTGCCCCCCACCCCCCTGCACCCGCCCAACTCCACCAGAGACATCCACTGAGGAGTTCCAGCTCTGGAGGGACTAAGGATGTGCATGATGACCCTGTGGACAGGACTGTGGGTTCAGGGAGGATTAACCCAACAACAGAATTAAGGGTCCTGGATCTTCTCAGCTCCCCAATCAAGCCCGACAGAACCACTTCCCTCCACAGACCCTGAGCCCCAGTTTGTAGGACCAGCCTCAGTGCTGAGAGTGATAGGCCACTCTGCTCACCACCTCTTTGCTCTCCTGCCATAACCTTTAATCATCCATACATGCCCCATCACCTTTCCTTAGAGAAGGAAACTCAACTCTTCCACACCCACCCTAAAGGAAGAACAGTCTTCACAGCCAGGTAGTATAAGAAGCTTCTGGTAGGCAAAGTGATCCCTCTCTTCCCATCACCAGAACCCCTTAGACATCCACTTCCAGAAGGCTCTGAGTTGAGTTTCGGAAGCTCCTGCAAGATCCAGCCTGCTCATCGTGTCTCATGTGGACCCCGTCCACCCCAACTCATCCCCCACACAGCCTACCTTCATAGTGGACATACCAGTCGTCTCCCAAATCTTTAAGAGGCCTACTGAAATTGTTTCTTCTTCAGTAAACCTTCCCTGACAAACTCACATCCTCCCCACACCCAACTCCACCACATACACACACACACACAGTTTATTTACCCTTTCAACTCACCTATGCTCTTAGGCACACCCACCAAGCACTCAACTATACATCCCACAACAAACTAGGTGTATATCCTTCCACTTAGATCCTTACCTTACCTGTATTGTATTAATTGGGTCCTCCCCATTCAACTGATGCTGGACCTGTAAGATTGAAAGGGAACTCTGGAAGTACGTGGGAGAGAAGCATGTCTTGAAGGTGTAAGGGAAGTAGAACAGAAAAGTGGGGACAGGTCTGTTAAGGTGGTGAGTCAAGGCTGCAGTGACATGTCTGTTAATTCTATTGTACTGTACTCTCCTAACCATATAGTACAGTGCTCTACACATAGTAAGCACTCAGTAAACACCACTGATCAATTGCAGAAAGGAAGTGTCTCTTGGAATTTCCACAGCCACAGAGAAAGGCTGGAGAACAAAGAGGCAGTTTGAGTGGCTAAGAAGCCTTCTGAAATGGAGTGTTTGGCCCTTCATCCCACTACCCACTTCCCTCACAGACACAAATAAGGTCAGGAAAGGTTATATCTTCACATAGCCTGCGAAGGACACCTTTAAGGAAATTACCTGGCCCAGAAAAGCCCCTAGTAAGCAAGCCAGAAAGCAGATTCAAAGTTACCCCAAACTCCACACCCCCTTTACCCCCAGAGCGTTCCTCTTATCCTCCTAAACTCCACAACCCCTCACATTAAAACCCAACACTCAACTCCAAATAATCTTAGGCTCTGGAGGTTTATACAGGGCGGAAGGGGTGGAGCCCGGTCAGTAATCCTCCTAATTGGAAACAGCTGGGTTAGAGATCAGGTGTCCCGGGAGGAAGCCCTAGCAGCTTCGTTGGAAGAGGGGATGGCTTTGGGAAAGATAGGGTAGGATGGGAGAGGGGATAAGGGATAGGATTGGATTGAATCCCTAGCATGAAGGGATTTGTCCAGGGAAACACAAATTCCAAACAGCTCTCCAGGGGGGTCTCATTTCTGGCCTGACCCCCACCCCACCTTTCTCTCCTGTCTGAGTTCCCTCCTCACAGCCCTCACATCCGACTTGCTGACACTGGACCGCAGGAGGAGTCAGAGCAGTCTGGCCCTGTAAAGCAGAAAAACCATCACTCTCCTCACCTTCAGAGCCCTCCTAAAATCACATCTCCTCCAAGAAATCTTCCCCAGCTAAGCCCTCATTTCTGTTATCTGTCACAGAATGGTGTGAGAAAAGAGGAAAAGAGCTGATCTTGATTTTATTTTGTGCATGTGTGTTGTGTTTTAATGTTTCATTGCTCCTAACGTGTCCATCTCTAGTCTTTCTCAGAGCTGGAGAAGGAGGCACAGAAGATTGCAGAAAAGCTAGTTTTTTCGAAGGGGTTTGGGGGCAAACACTGTTTCTATGTCTGAGCCAAAAGGACAGACTCGTGCTCCTCTTTTCCCTCCCACCCACCTCATGCTCCCTCCAAAAAGCAGGACTCACTGCAGAGCTCTCCTCTGGGTAGGAGGCAGTAGAGTTTGGGTCTAATGGAAGCAAAATGTCACTGCACCTTCTCCCCCAGTCCTGACTAAAACACATCTGGAGTTGTGGAACCTGACCTTAAGAGACACATGTGGATTAGTGAGGGGTCAGTTTCCCTCACCCTGCCTTTTGCCCTGCCCTCTGTTTCTGTGGCCAAACCCTTCAGTCTTCCACAGATTCTGATGTCTCATAGCTGGAGAAGGAGGGGGAGGAGACCGCAGGCAACATAGGTTTCTTTAGCAGACACTATTTTCCCTCTCCTCCACCAAACACTGAAACTATCATCTGGAGAGGTGAGGCATATAGGCAGACCACCTCACTAAGATAACTGCAACAATCTGCCCTTTTCATTAATTTACATATTGAAATTAATGTCTGCCTCCCCCTCTAGACTGTAAGCTTGTTATGGGCAGGGAATGTGTCTGTCCTACGGGTACTCCCCAAAGCACTTAGTACAGTGCTCTGTACACAGAAGGCACTCCATCAATCCAATTGATTGACTGAAGGTGCAGAACTGCATGCACAATGGATAGAATTCAGTTTCTGGTACAACACCTGCCTTCTGTCCTCCCGGCCCACACCGCTATGAACTCGATTTCAGGCAGGAACCTGCCCAACTCTACTTCTCAGAGAGATAGAGGGGAGACACCCTGATCTCCTCCTGATATTAGAAACCAAAAACTTCCACAATGAGCCCAAAAGGGTCCCTTCTCCAGAGAGTGAGGATGCGCAATGGCCCTGCAGTCAGGACTGTAGTCCCAGAGAGGCTTGACCCATCTATGGAATTAAGGGCCCTGGGTCTTCTCAGTCCCAGGCAAATCAGACAGAACTAGCTTTCTGCCCAGAGCCCAGGCCCCTGTTCTCCCATGAGTGGCATCTGCCTCATCACTCTTCTTCCCCCCATTATTTATATAGACACACATACACACTCCACTCCACACCCTCTCTCTTTAGGGTAGCCAATGCAGTCCATGCAGTATGAGGGAAAATCTGGGAGTTGAGTCTGCTCACAGCATACGAGAGACGAGATCCTTGAGGCCGAGGAAAAACCCAAGGCCACACAGCAGACGGGTGGCCGAGCCAGGTTTAGAAGCCTTTCATTCATTCAATAGTATTTATTGAGCGCTTACTATGTGCAGAGCACTGTACTAAGCGCTTGGGATGAACAAGTCGGCAACAGATAGAGACGGTCCCTGCCGTTTGACGGGCTTACAGTCTAATCGGGGGAGACGGACAGACAAGAACAATGGCACTAAACAGCGTCAAGGGGAAGAACATCTCGTAAAAACAATGGCAACTAAATAGAATCAAGGCGATGTACAATTCATTAACAAAATAAATAGGGTAACGAAAATATATACAGTTGAGCGGACAAGTACAGTGCTGTGGGGATGGGAAGGGAGAGGCCTTTACCTTTAGACACCCAGGCCTGGGCTCTAGCCACTAAGGAGAGCACGAGGTGAAAACATACTGGTGATTATTGAGCGTGGACTGTGTACCGAGAACTGTAGGATGTGCTGGGGGAGTACGATACTGAGTTATTATGCTATATGTTAAGCACTTACTATGTGCCAAGCACTGTTCTAAGCGCTAGGATAGATACGAGGTGATCAGATCGTCCTATGAGGGGCTCACAGTCTTAATCCCCATTTTACAGATGAGGGAACTGAGGAACAGAGAAGTTAAGTGACTGGCTCAAGGTCACACAGCAGACAAGTGGCAGAGATGGGATTAGAATCCACATTCTCTGACTCCCAAGCCGGTGCTCTTACCAAGAGGCCTTGGGGTTGTGGGCAGGGAATGTGTCTGTCTTATTGTACTCTCACAAGCACCTTGTGCGGTGCTTTGCACACAGTAAGCACTCCATCATGTCTGGCGTTGTGAGATCTGGTGTTAAGACATCTGGTCCCGGAAGACTCGCCTGAGTGAGTGACTATGGAGGCCAAGGTCTCCCCGTCCTGCCCTCCGTCACCTGCTAAGGATCACATCTGTTGGACACTTCAGACTCCAGGTGAGCCATTTGACTGATAGAAAGGGAGAGATAGGCTGGCGAAAAAATAAATAATGATAATAATAATAATGATGGTATTAAGCGCTTACTATGTGCAGAGCACTGTTCTAAGCGCTGGGGGAGATACAGGGTAATCAGGTTGTCCCACGTGAGGCTCACAGTCTTAATCCCCATTGTTACAGATGAGGTAACTGAGGCACAGAGAAGTGAAGTGACTTGCCCACAGTCACACAGCTGACAAGTGGCAGAGGCAGGATTCGAACCCAGGACCCCTGACTCCCAAGCCCGGGCACTTTCCACTGAGCCACGAAAACCATCTAGGTTACAAACATGAGTCTTCCTGAAATGTGGACTGCCCAATAGAGGTGACGTTTAACAACTGCAGCTTGCCATCGTGGCTTAGCGGAAAGAGCACGGGCTTGGGAGTCAGAGGTCGTGGGTTCTAAGCCCGGCACCGCCACTTGTCAGCTGTGTGACTTTAGGCAAGTCACGTATCTTCTCTGTGCCTCAGTTTCCTCATCTGTAAAATGGGGATTGACTATGAGCCCCATGTGGGACAACCCGATTACCTTGTATCTATCCCAGAACTTAGAACAGCGCTTAGCACATAGTAAGTGCTTCACATATAGCATGAGTATTATTATTATCTCCCCAGCAGTGTGGCTTAGTGGAAACAGCAAGAGCTGGGGAGTGAGAGGATGTGGGTCCTAATCCCATCTCTCCCACTTGTGTGCTGTGTGACCTTGGGCAAGTACTTAACTTCTCTGTGCCTCAGTTGCCTCATCTGTAAAATGGGGATTAAGACTGTGAGCCCCACATGGGACAACCTGATTACCTTATATCTATCTCAGTGCTTGGCACTTAACAAATACCATAATTATTATTATTATTATTAAGCAGACTACTACATCCCGCAGCTAGCTCAAAACCCTTAACTAACCCCATCTTCATATTCTCAAGTCTGTTAGTCATTCTCCAGGGACTGGATGCCCAGAATAATGAAAGACTGGACAGAATTCAGTCCCTGCACTCCTGCTGTAGAACCTAAGTCCACACGGCTCTGATCCTCAAAGAGGAACAGGGGTGACATGCTAATGTCACCCTGTCCTACTCCTGACACTAGACTTCTCCCTCCCCCAACCCCCAGAAGCCACCACTGTCAAGGCCACAGATGCCCCTTCTCCGCGTCTGAAGATATGCAAGATGAGTCTGCAGACAGGACTGAGGGCAATGGGAGGTTTGATCCACCTAGAGAATTTAGGGCCCCGGGTCTTCTCCGTTCCACAGTCGGGTCAGAAAGAACCAGTTCCCTGTGCAGAGTGCCAGTTCCCATTTCCAGGACCAGCCTCTGTGCTGGGGGTGGCAGCCCCCTCCTCTCTCTCTTCTCCTCCAGAGATGAATTTGAAAGTACGGTAATTCAAACAAAGGGAGGTGAGGTAGGAGGATGATGGATGGATGGATGGATGGATGGATGGATGGATGGATGGATGGATGAATGGATGGATGGATGAAGAATGGATGAATGGATGAATGAGTGGATAGATGGATGAATGGATGAATGAATGGATGAATAATGGTGGATGGATGGATGAATGAATGGATGGATGAAGAATGGATGAAGGATGGATGGATGGATGGATGGATGGATGGATGGATGCATGAATGAATGGATGGATGGATGAAGAATGGATGGATGGATGAATAAATGAAGAATGGATGGATGGATGAATAGATGGATGAAGAATGGATGAAGAATAGATGAAGAATGAATGGATGGATGGATGGATGGATGGATGAAGAATGGATGGATGGATGAATGAATGAAGAATGGATGAAGAATGGATGGATGGATGAAGAATGGATGAAGAATAGATGAAGAATGAATGGATGAGTGGATGGATGGATGGATGGATGGATGGATGGATGGATGGATGGATGGATGGATGGATGGATGGGTGTAGAATGGATGAAGAATGAATGGATGGATGAATGGATGGATGGATGGATGGATGGATGGATGGATGGATGGATGGATGAATGAATGAATGAAGGGGGCCCGCGCAGGCGCGGCCCCGTGACGGCCCCTCCTTGGCACACCGTCCCCCCCTCCGCCCCCTCCCTCTCCGGCCCCTCCCCCTCGGCTGCGCGCACGCGCTCCCCGGCGGCCGCGTGCCGCCCGCAGGCCGGAAGGGCGCCTCGTCCGCTTCCGGCGGCGCGCGGGCGGGCGGTCACTGCGCAGGCGCGCCGAGGTCCCTTCGCTGCCCACACGCGTGCGGGGCATCATGGCGGCGGCGGCGGCGGCGGCGGCGGCGGCGGCGGCGGCGGCGAGGAAGAGGAGCAGCAGCGGCGGCAGCGGCAACGGCAGCAACGGCAGCAGCAGCAGCAGCAGCATCATCATCAGCAGCCCGCCTGGCGAGCAGACGACGACGACGAAGAAGAAGAAGAAGCAGCATCGGACGGAGCTGGTGCCCAAGCCGCAGGTAGCGGGATCGCCGCGGGCGGTCCTGGGTTCGAATCCCCACCCCGCCACCCGTCAGCAGCGGGACCGGGGACCCGGCACTTCACCGGGCCTCAGTGCCCTCCTCCGCAAAATGGGGATGAGGACCGTGAGCCCCACGTGGGACCGCCTCATTCCCCTGCATCCCCCCCCCCCCCCGGCGCTTAGAACAGTGCTGCGCACATAGGAAGCGCCTCACAAATACCAACATTTGATTATTATTGATCCCCGCCGCCTCTCGGCTCTGGGAGACCTTGGGCAAGTCACCGCCCCGGGAGCCCCACGTGCCTCGACCTCCTTGCCTTCCCCAGCGCTTAGAACAGGGCTTGGCACCTAGTAAGCGCTCCGCCCATAATCATCACGATGTCGGTGTTCGTGAAGCGCTTACTAGGTGCAGAGCACTGCTCTAAGCGCCGGGGAGGATGCAGGGTCATCAGGTGGTCCCACGGGGGGCTCACAGCCTTCATCCCCATTTTCCAGATGAGGGCACCGAGGCCCGGAGCAGTGAAGTCACTTAATAATGTTGGTATTTGTTAAACGAGGTGCAGAGCACTGTTCTAAGCGCTGGGGGAAGATACAGGGTCATCAGGTTGTCCCACGTGGGGCTCACAGCCTTCATCCCCATTTTACAGATGAGGGAACCGAGGCCCGGAGCAGTGAAGTGACTTAATAATGTCGGTATTTGTTAAACGAGGTGCAGAGCACTGTTCTAAGCGCTGGGGGAGGATGCAGGGTCATCAGGTGGTCCCACGTGGGGCTCACAGCCTTCATCCCCATTTTCCAGATGAGGGCACTGAGGCCCAGAGCAATGAAGTCACTTAATAATAATGTCGGTATTTGTTAAACGAGGTGCAGAGCACTGTTCTAAGCGCTGGGGGAAGATACAGGGTCATCAGGTTGTCCCACGTGGGGCTCACAGCCTTCATCCCCATTTTACAGATGAGGGAACTGAGGCCCAGAGCCGTGAAGTGACTTGCCCACAGTCACACAGCTGACAAGTGGCTGAGTTAGGATTTGAACCCATGACCTCCGACTCCCAAGCCCGGGCTTGGATACCACCAAATACCGCCATCATCATCGTTGTTCTTATCATTTGTGAGGCGCTCACTCTGCGCCAGCCACCCTGTACCGCCAAACTGAACCTCCCGAGCGCTCAGTCCAGTGCGCCGCACACAGTAGGCGCCTCGGAATGAACGCAGGATCCCGGCCCCACGTGGGGCTCACAGGCTCCATCCCCGCTTTAGGGGTGAGGGAGCTGAGGCCCGCAGAAGCGGAGGAATGATAATAATAATAACGGTATTTGCTCATTCGTTCATTCAGTCCTATTTCTTGAGCGCTTACGGTGCGCAGAGCACTGGGCGAAGCGCTTGGAAGGTACAGTTGGGCCCCAGAGAGAGACCAGCCCTGCCCAGCGATGGGCTCACGGTCTAAACGGGGGGGAGAGAGACAACGAAACAAGCAGTCGGGCACCAATAGCATCAAAATTGATCTGTAGAATCATAGATATATAGACATCATTCATAAAATCAGTCGTATTTATGGAGCGCTTACGGTGTGCAGAGCACTGGGCGAAGCGCTTGGAAGGTACAATTGGGCCCCAGAGTAGAATCATAAATATAGACACATCATTAATAAAATCATTCAGTTGAATTTATTGAGCACTTACTATGTGCAGAGCACAGGACTAAGCACTTGGAAGGGACAGTTGGGCCGCAAAAAGAGACGATCCCTGCCCAACAACGGGCTCACAGTCTAAAAGGGGGAGAGAGACAACAAAACCAAACAATTCGACCAGCATTAAAGCGTTTGTTAAAGCACGTAAAAGCATTTGTTAAGCGCTTACTATGTGCCTTGCGCTGTTCTAAGCGCTGGAAAATATCCGCTTCCTGGACATGCCGGGGGTCGAACCCAGGACCTCACACATGCAAAGCGTGCGCTCTCCCGCCGAGCTCCATCCCTCCCTGAAGTCTCTTGCCCAAGGTCGCACAGCAGACAAGTGGCAGAGCCGGGGATTAGAACCCACGACCTTCTGACTCCCAGGTCCAGGCTCTGACCACTACCGCCATCCTGGGGAGTCAGAGATCTGGGTTCAAATCCGCTTGTCAGCTGTGTGACTTGGGGCAAGTCACTTCGCTTCTCTGGGCCTCAGTTCCCTCATCTGTAAAGTGGGCATTAAGACGGTGAGCCCCACGTGGGACAACCTGATCACCTTGTCTCCTCCCCAGCGCTTAGAACGGTGCTTTGCCCTTAGGAAGCGCTTAACAAGTGCATCATCATTATTTTTCTTTGGGTGAGAGGTTCATCCGTTCACTCATATTTATCGAGCACTTACTGGGTGCAGAGCACTGGGCTAAGCGCTTGGAAAGGACAAATCGGCAACAAAGAGAGACCATCCCTACCCAACAGCCGGCTGACAGTCTAGAAGGCGGGGGAGACAGACAACAAAGCGAGTGGACAGGCATCGATAGCATCTAGAATTACAGATATGAGCACATCATTATTAAAATAAAGCAAATAATAAATATTTACATATATACACAAGTGCTGCGGGGAGGTAGAGCGGAAAGGTGGGTAGAGAGTTTGCAAGGTCCTGAGGAATTGTGTCCAGAGGGGAAGGGAGAGGAGCCGCTCCCCCCTTTCTCTTTTTATACCTGCCTTCCCCAAACTCCTGCAGGCCAACTCTCTCCTGTCCTGGAGACCTCGACCACCATTCCCCCTCCGGCCGTCGTGGAAAGTGACATTAGCCGGCGCCACGATCGATCAGTCAATTGTAGTCAGCGCTTACTATATGCAGAGCGCTGTGCTAAGCGCTTGGGAGAGTTCCGTATACCGGAGTTGTTGGAGCTTACCATCTAGAGGAGCTACAGGAACTAAGATCGTAGCGCATGTCCGGAGAAGCAGCGTGGCTCAGTGGAAAGAGCCCGGGCTTGGGAGTCAGAGGTCCTGGGTTCGAATGCCGGCTCTGCCACTTGTCAGCCGTGTGACCGTGGGCAAGTCACTTCACTTCTCTGGGCCTCAGTTCCCTCATCTGTAAAATGGGGATTGACTGTGAGCCTCACGTAGGACAACCCGATTACCCTGTATCTACCCCAACACTTAGAACAGTGCTCTGCACATAGTAAGCGCTTAACAAATACCAACGTTATTATGTCCGGCAACTCGGCCTACTGGGTAGAGCGTGGGCCTGGGTTCTAATCCCCGCTCCACCTCTGGTCTGCTGTGTGGGCAAGTCACTTCACTTCTCTGTGCCTCAGTTAGCTCCTCCGCAAAATGGGGATTAAGACTGAGCTCCATGGATTGTGTCCCACCTGATTACCACAGTGCTTAGTACAGTGCCTGGCACATGGTAAGCGCTTAAATGCCATAAAAAGCACTACATTTATTGAGCAGCCAAGCTACCTCGTGCAGAGCTAGGTAGGTGCTTGAGAATATACCGTAGAAATCAAGCGGTTCCTGCCTCGAGCCTGTCGGGCTGACAAAAATGACCCGATTTTTAGCTATCTAAGGAGTACACAAGACCACAAAGCAGTCACATAGGTATGTGCACAGATATATCCAGATTCTAACATAATTAGGTGGGGCTAATCTGGGAGTGCTTCTTGGAGGAGAGGTTGAGCAATGAAGGGAATTGCAGAAAAGCCATCTGGAATACGTAGAACCGATGGGTCACATCTTCCAAATGTGGCGGATAAACCCCTGATCGGTGAACCGATTTAATAGGATTCTTCTGTTGCTGTGCTCAAAGAAAAGTATCTTGAAAGGGCAATATAAAGATGCAGGTCTCTGGGGTGGAGATAGAGTGGAAATTGTGGGTATGGCCAAAAAGCTGAACAGAATAATCACATTTTAATATTTGTTTATTTACCAGATTAAAAAAGCGGTTGAGACTCTCCTAAAACATCCGGGAATTCAGAAGAATAATTTGCTCTTGAGTGACTACGAGAATATCTTTTTAATGGTGGTATTATGGAAAATACCCCAAGTCAGAAAGAAAATCGGCATGTAAGTACTCACAAAATCTAGGTTTGCCATACATTAAACTCTTCCTGTTCCAAACGGTCCTTATTTCCCGGTGGGTAATCCGCAGGCCCATCACCGGTTTCGTTTCTGTGAGCTTTTTTTGGCTTTTTTACACACCTGTAAGATAGAAAGAAAATCATAATGTCAGTACTCACAAAATCTAGGTTGGCCATACACTGAACTCTTCCATACGGTCCTTATTTCCCGGTGGGTAATCAGCAGGCCCATCACCGGTTTGGTTTCTGTGAGCGTTTCTTTGGCTTTTTTACACACACCTGTAGAATTTACCTGGCAGCGAAGCATTTAAGGCAGTGATCTAGATATTTGCTACTGGTTATTAGCCTATTCGTGAATGTGCCCTGACTCTTCCCTCTCTTTCAGCCCCTCATCTTCAGCTATATCCTCCTCTGCTCTTCTGTCCTAATATTTGCAGGATCTGCCCTTTCCAACAAACTGCCTTCTGGCGTGTCCCCACAGTGTGACTACTGCATCAGCTTCCTTGGTGATCTCTCCTCCACTATTTTCTCTCCTCTCTAGACCAGATAATCATTAATAATAATGGTACTTATTTAGACTGAGAGCCTCATAAGGGACAAGGGCTGGGTCTTCTATCTACCCCAGCTGGATACTGGACACGTAACAAGAACCATTATTATTATTTTATCTCCACTCAACCCCCCGAATGCCCAATCTTCACATCAAATAGAAACTCCTGACAACTGGTTTGAAGGAACTCAGTCAGCCCTCTCCCTTCACGACCTCCCTGCTCTTTTCTCCCACAGCATCGGAGCTCAACTTCTCTGTTCCTCTCGTGCTTCATTTTTGTCCCTCCAGTTGTCAACCCCGTGCCCATGCCCTCCCCCCACCATATTTGACTGAAAACAGCTCTCCTTCCCATCTTCAGAAGCCCGTCTGGCCTCCTCCTGGAGCCCTTCCCTGACTACTTTCTAATTTGTCCACCACATATTTCCCATTTCCCACATCAGCGCTTTTGTATCGCCTAAACACCAAAGTCCTCACAGCCTCCTCTTGTTGTACACATCTTCATATTCTCTTCCTTCCTCCTATGTGTTCTTAGTGTCTCTCTTTCCCCTCTAGTTGGTAAGGTAAACACCTTGATCTTTTCTACTAATTCTCTTGCCCTCTCCCACGGGTTTAGTACAGTACTGTGCACACAGTGAATAAATACCATTATTTAATGCCCCGTCCCTGTGTTTTGGCTGTATTCCTGGCCCGAGTGGTTGCTGTTTTCTTGGATAAGAAGGTCGTGATGGGGGTGCTCTAAGCATTCTGAATCGCGATGCCAATGGGATTTTTGTGATCTTGATTTAACATCAGTTTTGTCAGCCGAAGACTAGCCGAAGGACCTCTGTAGGCTTGATGACTCTTGGGTGTATCTAGGAAGTCGAGGTTAGAGAGTTTTGTTTGCATTTCGTACGCCTAGCTCTTGGTTGCATTTTCTCATCTATTTTAATAGAATTCAGCGCTCACTTCTCCCCTTCCCCAATGTTCTCTTTAATTTTAGACCCCTGCCTTTTAGTATTCGACATGATACAGTTGAAGTTTGCCTGTTTACCAGGGATGAGCCCAAGTTAACTGCAGAACAGACAGAAAACCACTACAGAAAACTTCTGGGACAGCAAAACGTCAACATTAGTCAGGTAAAGGGCAAAAGTGGTCATTCTTAAAAAGCTGGGAAAGTGCCGGGTCAATAATAATAATAATGTTAGTATTTGTTAAGCACTTACTACGTGCAGAGCACTGTTCTAAGCACTGGGGTAGATACAGGGTAATCAGGTTGTCCCACGTGGGACTCACAGTTAAATTTCCATTTTACAAATGAGGTAACTGAGGCACCGCGAAGTGAAGTGACTTGCCCACAGTCACACAGCTGAGAAGTGGCAGAGCGGGATTTGAACTCATGACCTCTGACTCGCAAGCCCAAACTCTTTCCACTGAGCCACGCTGCTTCTCCATGTAATTTCTTAATATTCTGTGTGTTTATGGAGCAGGTAAAATGGCTATTGTATTGAACATTTTGGGAAGCGGTGTGGTCTTGTGGAAAGAGCACAGGCCTGGGAGTCAGAGGACCTGGATTCTGATCCCGGCTCTACCACTTGCCTGCGGTGTGACCCTGGGTGAGTCACTTAATTTCTGTGCCTCACTGTCCTCATTTGCGAAAGGAAAATTCCTACTTACCCAAAGAGCCCCATGTGGGACTGTGTCCAACCTGATTGTCTCCCATCCACCACAGCCCTGCCTGCAGTACTTCAATCAATCCGATCAGTCGTATTTTTTGAGCACTTACCGTGTGCAGAGCACTGTACTAAGCACTTGGGAGAGAACAGTGTAGCGGACGCATTCCCTGCCCACAACGAGCCCACTACGGGGCACGTAAGAGCGTACCCAATATCACAAAAGAGAGGAGGCGAGAGACCAGGATTCTAGCCTCATCTCTACCACTGCCCTGCTGTGTGACTTTGGGCAAGTTACGTAACCCTTCTGCAACCTCATTTTCCTCCTCTGTAAAATGGGAATTTTTCAGGTCCCTACTTTTATGGAATTGTGATGCTCTTGGGGACCGTTTGATCTCACAGCTTCTGTGTACACCCCCCAGCACCATACTGGACACCTGATGAGCACTTACTAAATTATCCTCTTGTGCCGAAGTAGACTTCAGTACTCCTGTCTTGTCTGCTGAGCTGTTTGTAGTGCCAAGAGCAAAGATGACATTTTCGTGAGCTCTTGAGGTAGAATGCAGGGTCTGCTGAGAACAGGTATAGTTAAGTCCTTACCTGCTCTTTGGAAGAGGGGAGATGTCAGGAGGTCTTTGGATGTGGCTCAGGCCGAGGGACAAATGTCTGGCTCCTTGGGCGTATCCGGATTCCGAACGTGTCCGAGGACGGGCCGGGTAGGATGTGGGCGTGTCGAGGGGAAGGAAGGGAAGCCCCGTGGAGCCCGTAGCTCTCCGAAACTCGGCTCCCTCCGGGGTGGCCAATACGATACGCCCACCGGACCGGCCGGTTGATGACAGCCGCCCGGCAGAGTGTCAGGGAGCTCTTCGGCTCAGTCGGGTGTTGAGGAGAAGGTGGGTGTCAGAATGTGGAGGTTATGGGTCGGCCAGGAGGAGGGGACAGTGAGATGACTGCAGAAAGGTGGTGGTGGTCCCCCTGCGGTGGGTGAGGATCGAAGGGGCAGTGTACCGGTCAGACCATTTCCGAGACCCGATTCTCTCTCTACCCTTTTTCCAGGTGATTCCCTTTAAGACTTTAAAAACAGAATATAAACCGTTCGAAGCCAAGCGTCGCCTCCTGAATAGTTTCAGTGTCTTCCTGTGTGATGACAGAATCAAGCGGCTTCTGCCCTCCCATTTAGGGAAACATTTCTATTTGCGCAAGAAGTAAGTCGCTCCTTCGTGTAAATGGTTGAAGGGACTCGCTTCGGCCCCCCCGAGGCAGTGCCCGGTTGGACTTTCTTTTCTTTGTTTCTTTTTAAGAGACCCTTTACCTGTAAATATGACGTGCGCGAATCTGGCCCAGCAGTTGCAAAAAGTTATCCAAGGAACTTCGATGGCCATCTCTAATCGTGGCGGTTGCAGGTAGGTTTCAGAGCGTGGCGGTGATTCGGTTGAGCCCTGCTCGACGAGGTGATTGGTCACAATATTCAGTCACTTCCTTCATTGAGGATCAGGTCAGTGACACTGGCCAAGAGGCATCGATCTGTCCAAGGCACAGAGTTCTTTGGTTTGGGAAAGAATATCTTGCTGTCGAGGAATTCAGGCAACCAAGCTAATATCCAGCCTGGGCGTTTTAAGGCGATTCCAACCCTCTCCTCCGCCCTCCTGCCCTACCTTTTGCGTGTGGCTTTTTGCCCCAGATTTGCTGGTGAATCCTTCCTTCGGCTAGTCCGTGACACGGTCTGTCCACCCTTAGCACCTGGGGAAAAAAAAGGTCACCTTATTTGAAGAATCATAAGCAAGGCCTCACAGAGCGCTTCAAGGGCCCAAATCCGGGAGCCACATGCATCCTGAATGAGTTGACTTTTGGAGGGAAAGTGGAGGGAGAGAAGGAAAGGATTCTGTGAGCTGCCCAAGGCTTATGGGACTCAGAGACCCTTCTCCTCCTCCTCCTTTAGTCAAACAGCTTCCCACCAGGGGTTCAGGCCTCGAGCGGTTGCTTCGCTCCGAAGCTCCGGGATTCTGAGAGCCACTTTGGCCTTAAACGAAAATTTCCCTTCCCTTTCAGTTCGGTTCAGGTCGGTCACACTGGAATGAAGATTAAGGAGATTGTGGCTAATGTGATTTCCACAGTAGAAGTGCTCTCGGAGAAGTTGCCGGAGGTACTTAAGTGTGTCTCTCTCTGATTTGAATTCTGAATTTGCTAAAGCATCGGTGTGCTAACGTATACTTTTTCCTGGTTGCAGAAATGGAAAAATGTAAAAATGATTTACATGAAAACAGAAAGATCTGTCTCTCTTCCCATCTTCTCTTCCTTTCTCAATGAATTCAAGGATCTCCCAAGACCCGCCTTCGCTAAACCAAAAAAACAAGTAAGGCTGAATTCGGCAGTTGTCCGGGGCGGCCTTGGTGGGCGAGGGCCACCTCGGATCTAGTCGCCGCAGCAGGCTTCAGCCCCCGGGCCGATTCTGGGACCCGGAGGGATCTGGGAGCGGAGACCGAGGCGGGAAAAAACAGTTCCTGAATTTTGGCAGGGTTGGTTTCGGGTGCCGTAGCCTTTGGGAACACAATAGTACTGATTGTGGTATTAAGCGATTATTGTGTGCCAATTACTGTATAACTAAATGTGGCGTAGACAGATTGGGTACGGTTCCGGTCCCTGTAAGGGGGAGAGAGAACAGGTGTTGAATCTCAGTTTGATAGGTGAGGAAACTGAGGCGCACAGAGAAGGGAAGCGACTCGCCACGATCGTGGCTTGGACTTTCTGCCCGGTTCCTCCTCCCTCGCTCCCGGCCTTCATTCAGCTTGCATTCAGCCCCTCCTTGGGCAGCGAGGGAGAGGAAGGGTCACCGGTGCCATTTGGCAGGAGCACCGTCGAAAGGTTTGGTAGGGCAGGCGCTGTCTTCTCGAATCCTGGACTAAATCACACCCGGAAAAACGTGTGCTTAAGGAAGGGTTGCTTGAAGTTGGCCAGCCGAAGGACGTGCCGCTGGGCTGCCTGGAGTTTTAGGGCACCCACGCCCCTCGTCACGGTGTGATCGGAGCCGTGACGTAGGTCGGAGCCCCGCGTGCTGCTAAAATCTGTCTGGTTTAATTCGCAGAAAGAAACACAAGGAGAAATGAAAGCAGAGAAAATAAAAGCCTCCAAAAAACCCGCCCCTCGCCCAGAGGTGAAGAAGCAACGCAGTGCCGGTCCTGGTGCTGGGGTTCCGTCTGTCGCCGGCCTTGAAAAAGAACAGAAAGAAAAGGCCAAAACCACAGCAGTGCAAGAACAGGAGCCTGAAGAGGAAATTCCACAGTTAATTCCCATCCAAATAGGGCCTTCTAAAAAGACCCCCCGGGTATTATTCTTTAGCACTTGCATTTTACAGTCTCTGCTAGAAAATGTTTTATGGTCGACTCTGTGTCAGATGAGCCAGGTGAAGTCCAGGAAACCCTGCTAGTCACTCTCCCTTTCTTTGGTGCCTCACTGAGCCGGGGGAAAAAGCATCGGGGGCACCACAGAGGCGGCAAGGGCAGGGCATCGTGGGGAGAACTCGCCGTCCCAAGTCCCCTTAACGTGGTCACGGCGGCGTGTTCCACACGCTACTTGCCCTTGGGAAGAGGTGGGTGGCAGGATGGCAACCTTTTGGGGTACCCCCCTATGCCAGAGAGCTTTGCAGGCCTTGGCGAGAAGGGGAAAGCTGCCGGCGCTCTGTTGCTGAGGGAGGGACAGGGACTGAACCCAGACCTTCTGCAGAGGGAAGTCCCCCTCGGTGTCAGTGAAGTGCATGGTGTGCTCTGTGGTGACCAACTGCCCTATGCCCCGCCAACCCTTATAAAACCCCACCCTGCACAATATTCACATGGCTCGGGAACCCTATACGTCCTGTGTTCCACCCCTGGGGGATTGGGTCGGCCTGGAGCCTCGCCCATATTCCCGCATTTCCCCACATTGTCCCCCTAAGGTAGGAGTTCCACATTAGATCCAACCTTGGCCTGAGCCCTCGCACTGCGTAGGCATCGTGTGGCGTAATGAGGTCGGACGTCACACGAGGGGCCGTGACTTGGTGGGGCCGGCTCTCCGGGCACCGCCTTTTCCATCCGTTCGACTCTCGCACCGACCTCTGCCACAGGGTATTCCTCTGTTTCTAGTTTATTGACCGACTGGGTTGGGGAGATCCCAAATCACCTCACTTTCCCCCAGCGACAATCAGTTCGTACTCGATTCCCGCCCTCCCCCCAACCCCAAATCTTTGTATTCTCTCATCTCTTACTGTTTCTTTCCACCCTCTGTTGCAGAAAGCGAAACCCGAAGAGAAATGGCCCAAAAAGAGTCTCGGGGTCCAAAGTCCTCAAAGTCAATCCACCCGCCAGAAGCGGAAGGTTTCCGTGACTGAACTGTCTCCAAAAGAGATGAATCAAGGAACGGAATGGCTGGATGGCCCAGCCAAGAGGCTGAGGATCTCAGAAGTGACCAAGCAAGAAACCCCATTGTCCCTGAGGAAGGCAACCCGGAAAAAGACTCCCAGAAAGCCGGAGTCCAGCTCCTCTGCTGCTCCTGACGAAAGCCCGGGCAAGAAGCCGAGGATCTCGGAAGTGGCCGAGCAAGAAACCCCTTCTTCCCTAAGGAAGGCTACCCCGAAAAAGACTCCCAAAAAGCCGGAGGCCAGCTTCTTTGTTACTCCTCACAAAAACCCAGGCAAGAAGGCGAGGATCTTGGAAGTGGCCGAGCAAGAAATCCTTTCTTCCCTAAGTAAGGCAACACCGAAAGTGACTCCCAAAAAGCCGGAGGCCAGCTCCTCTGCTACGCCTGACGAAAGCCCGGGCAAGACGCCGAGGATCTCGGAAGTGGCCGAGCAAGAAACCCCTTCTTCCTTAGGGAAGGCAACTCGGAGAAGGACTCCCAGAAAGCCAGAGGCCAGCTTCTTTGTTACTCCTCACAAAAGGCCAGGCAAGAAGGCGACGATCTCAGAAGTGGCCGAGCAAGAAACCCCTTCTTCCCTAAGGAAGGCAACCCCGAAAAAGACTCCCAGGAAGCCGGAGGCCAGGTCCTTTGCCACTCCTAACAAAGGCGGGAGGCTGATGAAGTCAGCTAGGAAACCTCCCCGAACCCCAAAGCAAAACCCCAAGAAGCCACAAGTGCCTCAGTCGGCCTAAAGACTTGGCATATGAGTGGCTCGTTTGGAAATAAATGTTTTCATTGTTTCCCTAGCCCCTTCCCCATACGATGGTTTTACCAGCCTAGCCTTTCCCTGTAATCTTCTATTTTCAGGAATACATTGCCCATGGTGTGTATTACCACTTGAGGATATTTTTAAAATAAACCTACTTTTCTTGGGTTGTCTGAGGTTTAATTTCAGTCTCAGGGCAGAGAGTATTTCATCTCACATTTCAAAAATCAAGAAGGAAATCTCAGATAGGTAATGTTACCTCAAAACCTTCCAGAATTCATTCATTCATTAAATCGTATTTATTGAGCGCTTACTGCGTGCAGAGCACTTGGGAGAAGACACTACAAACAACGAGGAGAGGTGTTCCTGCCCACAACGAGCTCACGTCCAAGGTGTATTTAGTCGTTCTGGTTCTTTAGCACTCCTAACTCAACCAATCCCATCGTCATCCCGATGTCTATTTTCCTCATAAAATTTCTTACCTGTCCTCTTTCAGCAAAATCAGGGCTTTTACTTAGGATTTTAATGCAGTAGCGTCAACTACTATGAAGGACTTTTTCCCAAATGCCATGTTTTCCCATTCACGATGGAGAGAAATTTCCCCCGGGCCTGTCTCCTAAGTTACTTGTAGGCAGGAAATGTCTGCCAAGTATTGTATTATACTCTGCCAGTGCTGAATACAGGGCTCTGCACATCATAAATTCCATTAATAAAGTGATTAATAAATACCAGTGATTGATTAATCGTGCCCATGACTTACAAGCCTCCTTGTAATCGTCTTGGGGGCAACAGGAAACGTGATATATTGGAGGTTTGAGGCTAGACAGACTCGAGATTAATCAAGCAGCTTGGTCTAGTGGGTAGAGCACCTCCCTGGTAGTCGGAAGGACCTGGGTTCTCACCCCAGGTCTGTCCTTTGTTGAGGGACCGGCAAATCATTCAGCTTTTGTGCCTCAGTCAACCTCGCTTGCAAAATGGGCATCAAGACATCTCCATGTGGGACAGGAACTGTGTCCAACCCAACTGTTTTTTATCTACCCCAGGGCTTGGTACAGTGCCTAGCAGCGTGCCTCAGTGACAAGAGCATGGGCTTGGAAGTCAGAGGTCATGGGTTTGAATCCCAGCTCCGCCACTTGTCAGCTGTGGGCGAGTCACTTCGCTTCTCTGGGCCCCAGTTCCCTCATCGGTAAAATGGGGATTAAGACTGTGAGCCTGAGCCTCACGTAGGTCAACCTCATTACCTTGTATCTACCCTGGCGCTTAGAACAGCGTTCTGCACATGGTAAGCGTTTAACAAATACCAACATTATTATTATTAGCACATAGAAAGTGCTTAATAAATTCAAAATACTTGTAAGCATGCTGCCCTGTCAGAATTAGGTTATAGTCTCTGGGTTTACCCTAGCTTAATTATAATGAAGGCATTGATCAAACTCTGGGGTAGATACAAAATTATCAGATGGGACACTGGCAAGGACACCTGGATTAGCAAGATAAGGGTTCTGAGCAGAGTCTTTCACCATCTGTAGTTAAATGGGCCGCAAAATTCATTTTAAACAAATCAGAAATTAAAGATGTCCATGTGGCTCACGTACTAGGCTCTGGAACTTTATTCCGTCACTGAAATTTATGATTCCAAGTATTTAGGTTAAAATTTGAAGATGGTGCTTCTGTGAGAATGTGTTATTTAAGTAGAGAAATATCAAAACAACTCAAAGACACTTTGGATAACGTAAACGTCTCAATGCCCAGATAAAAAATCTGGTAGAGAACTTATATTTTTCCAGAAAGTGCTGTCATAAATGATCTCATCCTCAACATGGGTCAGAGGTTGGGAGAGGCAGGTATGCCCATTTTTCAAGGAGATACTAGGTGATGATTAGTGGCAGAGCAGAGTTTAGAGCTTTTAATTTTTTTTTTAAATGGTATTTGTTAAGCGCTATGTGCCTGGCACTTTACTAAATGGTGAAGTCGATAGAAGCTGATCGGGTTGGATACGGTCCGTGTCCCAACATGGGGCTCATAGTCTTAATCCTCATTTTATAGATGAGGTTAGGGTACAGGTACAGAGAAGTTGAGTGATTTGCCCAAGATCACACAGCAGACAGGCAGCATAGTGTCTCCAATGTCTGAAGACAGTCACCCTTTATTAAGAATAACCTTTAAAGCCCAAGGCAACTCAAGATGATTGTAAAAATTCGTCTATTCCTTGAATAAAAATTCTTCCCCTTCTGTACTCTTTCAGGAAAAAAAAAATAGAATTTAGAACAATAGACAGAACTTAAGGATCATGTGAAAGAAAGGTTGCCCTACATTACTGCTTGCTTAGGAAGTGATTAAGAGGGACCCCCTCATTTAAGAGCCAGTGGTGGTCCAGGAGAAGAGAGCACGGGTCTGGGAATCGGACCTGAGTAGCAGCATAGCCTAGCATGTAGCGCATGGCCCTGGGAGTCAGAAGGACCTGGATATTATCCTTTGAAATTTTTTTTTTGTCCCCCAAGGAATCTGTTCCATTTCACAAACCTCATTTAGCCCCTCAATATCCCTGTGAGGTTTCCTAAATGAGGCCCAGGGAGACTAAATGATTTCCCCAAAGCCGCACCGAAAACCATAGGCAGAATTGGGACCAAGATTTAACTCTTCTTTGATTCCCGGTCCAGGGCTCTCTCCAACAGAACTAATTCCCAAGGTTTCCCCATGAGAGATTGTGCGGCCCTCTGACTTTGAATTTTGGGACTGACAATTCCCTGTTTATTCCTAAACTGCTCTTCCTCTCCTTCCCCTTAGTATCTCTAAGCCTAAATTATTCTCCCCCTGCCACAAACATCTCGGTGAACCTGTGCTTCTGTGACTTCAGAACTTCTTTTAAGTCTCTATTCTTGAATCTCCCTAGATAAAGAGCCCATAAACCACCAAGGACCCTCTGCTGCTCCTGGGAACCATCTTCTGCTCTCTAAGACCTATCTGATCATCTTAAACCTACCAACACAGTGCTCGGCAACTAGTTAGCACTTCATACATCACATAATGAGTAGACAGTGAGCCCCGTGGGGGTCAGGTACTGTGTCCAACCTGATTATCTTCTATCTACCCCAGCACTTAGAACATTCGTTCAATAGTATTTGAGCGCTTACTATGTGAAGAGCACTGTACTAAGCGCTTGGAATGTACAAATCAGCAACAGAGACATTCCCTGCCCTTTGACGGGCTTACAGTCTAATCGCTTGACACATAGTAAGCACTTAAATTCCATAATAGGAGGTAGAAATCCATACTTATAATTTGGATTCTGGTGATAGTCATGATCCACGGGCCCCTTACCCTCCCCACTGCTGAAATTTTTGCAGGGTAGCTTTTCTAGCCTCTTCTCCAGTTGGGACGAGCAATGCACGCCAAGCTCATTGGGCAGGAAACACGTCTGCCAACCCTGTTGTATTGTACTTTCCTTTCATTCATTCATTCAATAGTATTTATTGAGCGCTTACTATGTGCAAGAGCACTGTACTAAGCGCTTGGGATGAACAAGTCGGCAACAGATAGAGACAGTCCCTGCCGTTTGACGGGCTTACGGTCTGATCGGGGGAGACGGACAGACAAGAACAATGGCACTAAACAGCGTCAAGGGGAAGAACATCTCGTAAAAACAATGGCAACTAAATAGAATCAAGGCGATGTACAATTCATTAACAAAACAAATAGGGTAACGAAAATATATACAGTTGAGCGGACGAGTACAGTGCTGTGGGGATGGGAAGGGAGAGGTGGAGGAGCAGAGGGAAAAGGGGAAAATGAGGCTTTAGCTGCGGAGAGGTAAAGGGGGGATGGCAGAGGGAGTAGAGGGAGTAGAGTAGAATGTACTAAGCATTCCCAAATGCTTAGTACAGTGCTCTGCACACAGCGCTCGATAAATACCATTGCTCGACACCTAAATAAATCTGCTCAGACACTAAAGTGGGGGACCAGCCAAGGACACTGCTATCTCTTTCCCCATTGTGAGACAACACCGAGCGAGTATCCTGAACCATAGGATCTTAGATTCAGAGTTGGGGAGGAAAGGAAAGGAATCTCCTTCCGGGAACAGGGCAAGACCTGCTTCTTTTTTCCAGTCCTAGTGATGGCTTGCACCGAACCATCCGCACTCCTTTGCCAGGACTCTTTATGGCTGACAGCTCACGGTGGGTGATATCAATCGATGGTATTTACCGTGTGCTTACTATGTGCAGGGTAATCTCCTAAGCACTTGGAAGAGGACAAAGCAACAGCAATACAACACAGGCAGTGTGGCCTAATGAAAAGAGCATGGGCCTGGGAGTCAGAGGACTCAGGTTCTAATTCCAGCTCCGCTACTTTGTCTGCTGTGTGACCTTGGCTGAGTCACTTCACTTCTGGGCCTCAGTTACCTCATCTGTGAAATAGGGACTAAGGCTTTGAGCCCCATTTGGGACAGGGCCTGGGTTCAACCCGTTCAGCTTGTATCTCACCCCAGTGCTTAGTATATCGCCTGTGCAGTACAGTATCTCATCTATCTCACCGCCAACCTCTCGGCCACATCCTGGCTCTGGCCTGAAACACCCTCCCTCTTCATATCTGACAGACGATCGCCCTCCCCACCTTCAAACTTTATTAAAAGCACATCTCCAAGAAGCTTTCCCCGACTAAGCTCTCGTTTCTTCTTCTCCCATTCATATTTCCCTTGGATTTGGACCCATTATTCACCCCTCCCTCAGCCCCGTAGCAAAGTTGGTGACAAGGCAGTATACATAGTTGTAATTTTATTTATATTAATGCCTGTCTCCCCCTCTGGACCGTAAGCTCGCTGTGGGCAGAGGACCTGACTCCCAAGAGTTTAGTAAGCACTCAATAAATATGACTGATTGCCTGGCACATAGTAAGGACTTAAAAATTCCATGTAAAAAGGGGATATGCAGCAGCTGGCATGGTAGAAGCTCAATAAATTCCATTGCTGCTAATAATCAAAGGTACTGATTGAGTGGTCTGAGTGCAAAGCACTGTACTAAGCACCGGAGAGAATCCGAGAGAAACAAGATGCAGGTTTCCTGACCTTAAATAGCTCATAGTTCCAGGGAAGCTGACAGAAATTGCTCACGATAGAAACAGGAAACGTTTAGGTTGATAGATGCCTCCGGTGGACATCACTCGGGGGTTATGAATTACTAAATTCTTTGGGGAACACTTCCCGGAGGAAAGGCCATTGAACGAAAAACCTCCCTGAGCCCGTGGCTCTTCATCATCATCTTCATCTTCAGTGGTATTTGTTTAGTGCTCACTGTGTGCAGAGCACGGTCCTAAGCACTGGGGAGAGTAGGGGAAGCAGTGTGGCTCAATGGAAAGAGCCCGGGTGGGGGAGTCGGAGGTCATGGGTTCGAATTCCGCCTCTGCCACTTGGCGGCTGTGTGACTGTGGGCAAGTCACTTCACTTCTCTGGACCTCAGTTCCCTCATCTGTAAAATGGGGATTAATTGTGAGCCTCACGTGGGACAACCTGATGACCCTGTATCTCCCCCGGCGCTTAGAACAGTGCTGTGCACATAGTAAGCGCTTAACAGATACCAACATTATTATTACAGTACAATAGATTTGGCAGATGCCTTTCCTACCCACAATGAGTTTACAGTCGAGAGGGTTCCACCCCTCCGCCCCGCCAGCTCCCGGCCTCAGGGGAATTCCAAGGGAAGGGCAGAAACTCTTTGAGAAATGCTTCTCCTGGGGGTTGAGCATCACTCAGTACTATTTATTGAACACTTACTCTTTGCCAAGAACTGTACCAAACACCTATTTATCTACCCCGGAGTTTAAAACAGGGTTTAGTACACAATAATAATAATAATAATGATGTTGATATTTGTTAAGGACTTGCTATGTGCAGAGCACTGTTCTAAGCGCTGCCCTCCCTGCCCTAGGGAAGGGCAGGAACTCTTTGAGAAGTGCTTTTCCTGAGGGTTGAGTATCACTCAGTACTATTTATTGAACGCTTACTCCATGCCAAGAACTGTACCAAACATCTATTTATCTACCCTGCAGTTTAGAACAGGGTTTAGTACAAATTAATAATAATAATGTTGGTATTTGTTAAGTGCTTGCTATGTGCAGAGCACTGTTCTAAGCGCTGGGGTAGACACAGGGTCATCAGATTGTCCCACGCGAGGCTCACAGTCTTCATCCCATTTTACAGACGAGGGAACTGAGGCCCAGAGAAATGAAGTGACTTGCCCACAGTCACACAGCTGACAAGTGGCAGATCTGGGATTCGAACCCATGACCTCTGACTCCCAAGCCCGGGCTCTTTCCACCGAGCCACGCTGCTTCCCTACACAGAGTAACTGTGTAACAAATACCATTATTATTATTGTTAGAAAAGACTTAATAGCCACATTCCCTGTCCTTGAGGAATTACAATTTAGTGGAACACAGAGGCATCATTCTGCTCTCTTTGTCTTGCTCTGGGGACCCTAAAACGGAGAACTGCTTTTCTCCCACCCTCCTCAGCTTGGTTAGAAAAGGGAGAAGCCCTGAGGGAAATTAGGAAAGGCAAAATACAACAACATCCCCGCCCATGAAGGGCTGGCAAGGCAATGATCGGTTTGTGACTAAATCACTAAAACAGAACATGGGAAAAACATTTAAGCGAAGTTTGTGTACCTGGCTGCACAAGTCTTGGATTTAGCAAGCCTGTGTTAACTGGTTCATGGAGGAAAAAGTTTATTTTAGGCTAATAAATTATGTTTTCCATTAATTATTTATTGACACTTATGTCTGCCTCTACTCCTCTAGACTGGGAATTCAATGTGTCTGCCAACTCTGGCTGTTTTTAGTGATTTGTGTGTGTACTCTCCCAAGTGCTTAGTACAGTGCTCTGCACACAGAAGGCACTCAGTAAATAGTAATGATGATGCTGATTAGCGGCCTTGTCAGTCCTGGAGAGAATTATTTTCCCTACCTTGCCCTAATTCCTCTCTGCATCTATATCGCTATACATATAGGAAATGTCCTAGCATGAGAGTTAAGCACAGAATTCCTTATTCCTCTCTTTCTTCTTTGAAATAAATATAGTCATTTCTTCTGTAAAGGAGAGGTGGGGGGGAGGTGTTCTTGAAAGAATTTAGAATAGGCATGAGTCAATAAGAATTAGTAGGTTAGGAAATAGATCAATTAATCAATCATTCTTATTTATTGAGCACTTAACGGTGTGCTGAGCACTGTACTGAACGCTTGGGATAGTACAATATAACAGAGTTGGTAGACATGTTCCCTGCCCACAGTAAGTTTAAAGTCTAGCAGGGATATTTCATAAATGGTGATAAGATTGGTGTTTTCCAATACCAATATCTATATCGCTATGTCCACCACTAGCTTTCCACCCATGCCACTCATTGTTATTCTATTGTTTTAAGTACTGTAAAACAGCAAATAGGCAAAGAAACACAGTGCTTTCTGTCCCAGCCCAGCGAGGCTGAGGCTACGGGCCTGTTCACAACTGTTATCTTGTATTGTACTCTCTCAAGCACTTAGTACAGTTCTCTGCACACAATATGCACTCAATAAATTCCACTGAATGAACGGGTGTTCCTTCTTACACTGAACTATCTTGTGTCAAATCGTAGATCTTGCTCCACCTAAGAACCGACCCGTGTTGTGAGAAGGTCATTTCCTAACTCCCTCAAGGTGTAGCTCCCAGTTCTTGGAATGAAACCACACTGTATAGCAGAACGAGCTGTATTTGGGAAAGCACTCCCTTCCTCAGATTTAAAGAACCAGAGGCACAGAAGACTGGCGTTAAGACTGGTAGTTTTTAAATTTTCAAATTCACAATTAATAAGCTCTCTGGGAGAAGCCTAAACAATAGTCTGGATAAAAAGTGACTTGACTATCATGTACTCAGACTCTGAGCTCCACGGAGACAGGGACACTGTCCGAACTGATTAGTACAGTGCTCTGCACATAGTAAGCGCTCAATAAATACTATTGAAGGAATGAATGAACTTGTATCTACCCCACTGCTTAGTACAGTGCTTGACACATAGGGAGCGCTTAACCAATACAATAATAAAATTACCATTTTTATTATTCCTAGTACTATTATTATTGAAAATCAGCCTCTTCACCAAGCAGGCAGTGGATGAAAGCAGTTGCTTTCAAACGAGGTGGAATATGCATTCAACATCTGAGTGATGGAATAAAAGGGTTTACTTCTTCCTCATTTTATCCCAGGGTGACTTGGAATTGGTTCACATAAAAGGGCCAACGGGAGACAGTAGCTTGCCAGCTTGGATTGGCATTCACTGACACTGCTGATGAACAGCTGTATCACTCATCCCTTAGTGAGAGTAAGGACAGGTGAAGCCAATTTCTATCCAGGCCTTTTCAATTCACCAATCATGTTTCTAACATATATAAGAAGCATAGGGCTTCAAAAACCCATTTTTCTCTCTTTGGTAGGGATTACTATGCCAAAAGAGGGTGAATGATTTGCTGCTTTTTTTTTATGCCTTTTTTGATTCATTTGGGCATTCAGTTCTGCTTCTTTATCTGAACAAGGGAGCTAGAACAAGAGTCTTTGTGACTAACAATACCAGGTATGTTAATCTTCTGTTTCTCTTGGCAAAATGAATGTCTTTTCCTCTGGGCCTCTTAAGCTATATAGTCTCCTTTTATTAATGGTATTTACTGAGTGCTTACTATGTGCAGAACACTTCCCTAAGCACTGGGGAAGTTATTAGACTTTGTAGATGTGATTCCTGCTTAGAGTCTTTGGCCCCTCATGTTAATGTTGGTATCTTCCAAATGGGAAGATGTCATGTTCACACATTCGACCTGTCACCACATCCTCTCAGTTCTATCTTCCAAACATTGCTAAAATCTGCCTTTCCTCTCCATTCAAATGGCTGTCATGCTGATCCAAGCACTTAACCTCTTCTGCCTTGACTAGTCCATCTGCCTCCTCAGACTTTCCAGCCTCCTGTCTCTCCCCCATCCAGTCCACATTTCACTCTGCTGTGTGGATCACTCTTTTTTAAAGAAACAAAACAAATGCTTCAGTCCTTATGTCCTCACCCCTCAAGAACATCCAAGGGCTGCCTGTTCACCTCCGCGTCAGACAGCAATTCCTTACCTTCTGCTTTGAAGCATTCAGTCAGCTTGCTACCTTACCTCACTGCCTTCCTGCTTCAGCCCAGCCAGCATAATTTGGTCCTCCAGGCTCAGCTTACTCCCTGTACCCTGAGCTCACCTATCTTGTAGCCAATCCTTTTCCCACATCCTCCCCACTCCAGGTGTGCCAGATTACCAGTACCTCTCCTTTCAAAGCTTTAGTGAGGTCATGTCTCCTCCAAGAGGCCTTCCCTGATTTAAACCCTCTTTTCCCTGGTTCCCTCTCCCTTCTGTGTCATTTGTGCACTTGGACCTTTAACCTTTGAACACTCTATTTGCCCCACCCTCAACCCCACAGCTCTTCTGATTGTATCTTTAAAAGATATACTATAAATTAATATTAATGTCTCTCACCCCTTCTAGACTGGAAGTTCACTATCATCAGGGAACGTGTCTGCTAACTCTGTAATGTAGTCTCAAATACTTAGTTCAGTGTTCAGCACATAGTTAGTGCTCAATAAATACCATTGACTGGGAGGCAGTATGACAGAAACTGTTCTAAACAGCCTAGCTGCTCTCACTTCCATTGCTTGTAATACAGACCTCCTCCATTCCTTGTCCTCCTCCTTATCCAGCCTTTGATCCTCTCTTATATACAACGATGCTTCAATTTGGATAACTGGAAAAACTCAGCCCTTGCGAAAATCATTCACTTCCTGCAGCTGAAGACCGTATGATATCTGGGGGCAGGGACGTTGCCTACCGATTCTAAGTATTGAACAGTGCTCTGCAACCAGGAACTGCTCAGTAAATACCATTGATATCCTGGAGTTATTCATGGGAATCGATATGGAGCATAAGCCAGTCTCTAAACTGCCAAAAATGTTGATAGATTAAGGAGGTTGTTGATCCTTTCCTCTGGATAAGGACATGAGAGCCCATCAATTCTGAGGGGTCCCTCAGTGCGTGATGGGAGGTAATATGGATTTTTAGGACAAATGGGGAAACAGGCAGAACAGGTGCTGGGGAGAAGTTGTTCCACTGAGAAGCAGCATGGCTCAGTGGCAAGAGAGCCCGGGCTTTGGAGTCAGAGGTCATGGGTTCTAATCCCCACTCTGCCACTTGTCTGCTGTGTGACCTTGGGCAAATCATTTCACTTCTCTGTGCTTCAGTTCCCTCATCTGTAAAATGGGGATTAAGACTGTGAGCCCCACATGGGGCAGCCTGATTTACTAGTATCCACCCCAGTGCTTAGAGTGCTTGGCACATAGTAAATGCTTAACAAATACTATCATCATCATCAATTAATGGTATTGAGTCCTTACTAATGTGCAGAGCATTAAGCGCTTGGTGGAGTGGAGTACAGTGTAACAGAGTTGGTAGACGTTCCCTGCTCACAATGAGCTTAGAGTCTAGAGGGGAGAGAAATATTAATATTAAGTAATTTATTATAATGAGATGACAACCAATCTGATCTCTAAAGGCTATGCTGACTTTCATCTCCTCTAACAGTGCTTTCTGTAATGCTTGGATAAGATGTCTTTGGTTGACCTAGCTTCCAGCTGACTCTCCTGACTGGCTTTCGGAGAAAGGGCAAAATCTTTCTCTCAAGGGTCTTTCAAGACATCTGAATCTTGAAGGGCTTCTTACAGGCTAGGTGGTGTGGCATGTCAAATGCAGGCCAAAGCTGTTCTAGAAAATAGGGGAGGTGGCAAACTGAAAAGAACATGGGGCCTGCTGGAAGCTGCGTATCAGAAGCCAAGAGACCATCACTGGCACTTACTGTGTGCAGAGCACTGTACTAAGTGCTTAGGAAAGTACAATACAATAATAAACAGTGACATTCCCTGTCCACAATGACCTTTCAGTCTAGAGGGACTGAAAGCAGACCGCTCTTTGGAAGGCTGTCAATATAATTTATTGAATACCTGTTGTGTGGAGAGCACTGTACTTAATGCTTGGGAGAATATAGTCATGCCTTCAGAGTTCTTGCTGTAGTGAGGGAGGATGCTAAAATATTCTTACAGATAGGAAACAATAAGGTATCTGTCTTCCCCACCCCCCACCTGGCAAGTTCTCTGCGGAAAGGGATTATGTCTATCCATTCCACTCTTCTCTCTGAAGTGTTCTGTGTACAGTGTTCTAATTGAGTAGTGGTAAGGGAGAGCTGATTAGCCAGTGATCAGGAGTTTCTGCTTGGTGGGGAGAAGGTGAAACCACTGGGTTTTTTTTTTTTGTTTTTTTTTGAGGAAACCCTTAAAAACGGTGACATGACACCAGCGGGGATCAGTGTGGACTGGAAAGCAGAAAAATGGGAGGTCGATCCAGTCATCAAGACTGGTTTTGAGAAGTACTTGAGTCAGTGGAGAAACAATCACCAAGAGCGGTGACACCCTGAATGTGTCAGTTGATAAAGGAATCCAAGATGAAGCCATCTGAGCTCCCTCCCCTCCCCACCCTGCCTTCTTAAACACAGACTTATGCTTTCAGCATCAACCTCAGCCCTGAATCGCTCCCCTTCCCCTCACTTCCTTCTACCCTCTCTTCTCTCAGCTGAGTGTTGTTGGTGAAAAGCTCATAATTAGGCACTAAAAATTCACTTACCTTTTTTGTGTGGGCCCTCTTACTCGTAACACTGTTGCCACACCCACTGACTAGTCCACGCCTTTAACTCCTTCCCGAACCTCCAGGTGCTGCTCTCTTCCACATGAGCCTTATGAGTGATTTCATTGCTATGTGGGAAGAAAAAAAGCAGCACCCAGGAATGCAGTTTGGAAAGAAAGTGCTGTGGAATTGAGTTAGAGTCCCTAATCAGCAGAAGTCATCAAGCTTCCAATTTGGGAGGCATGGTCCTAGGTGAGGCTCTGTAAATTTCCACTTAGTTGAGGCCCCAAAGTGAGATTCCTGGGGGCAGCAAGCTTCACTCACATTCTATCCCCTGGATGCATTTCCTCACCCTCAGCAACCTAATCAGGAACCCTCAATCCTGAGGGAGGGTCCCTGCTGGTTGAATAGGCTCTGAGAATCACACCCACTCCTTTTTTTTTTTTTCCACAAAATATTTAAGTGCTTACAAAGCACCAGAAACCGAACTAAGTGCTGAGGTAGATACAAGCTAATCAGATCACAGTCCCTGTCCCATAAAGGACTCGGTCTTAATTTCTGTTTTACAGAGAGGGGTAACTGAGGCATGGTGAATTGATGTGCCCAAGGTCACACTGCAGACAGGTGGCAGAGCTGGGATTAGAACCAGATCCTCTGAATCCCAGGCCCGTGCTTTTTCCATGAAGCTAAACTCATTCTGCAGACCTCAGGTGTTACTGGTGTTTTCAAACAAACATCTTTCCTCTAGCTTGTGGTAACTTGTGATTTTGACTTTTTTTGGGACCATTTATTCAGTCCCTGCAGTTAACTCTACTAAAGACCTACTGTGGACTTTGAAGAGGCAGCCTTTGGAGTCTAACCTCAAACGTACTGGTCTGAAGGGACCCCTTTCATAGTTGAAATGAAGACTTGCTCCCTCTTGCCTCCCTTACCTTCTGCAGAAACTCAGCCTGCCGGCTCGAGGCCACCAAACGAGACGGGCTTCAACCCTTTTGTATTGTACTCTCCCAAGTGCTTAGTGCAGTGCTCGGCACATAGCACTCAAATACCAATAATAGATTGATTTCAAGGGCATAATCGAAGCGGGGAGAACAGCGAGAGTCTAAATGCAGAGAGGAAAGGAGGTTCTCTAGGCAACCGGATCTCTGCCATCTGGATCATTTTTCTGCAAAAACATTCAGAACATGTTTCCCCACTCCTAAAGACGTTCCAGTGGTTGTCCATCCACCTTCACGTGAAACAAAAACTCCTCCCCTTTGACTTTAAAGCACTCAATCGTCTTGCCCTCTCCTACCTCACTTTGCTAGTTTCCTACTACAATCCAGCCTGCACACTGTTTTCCTCTAATGGTAATCTTCTCACTGTACCTCAATCACCTAACTTGGCTAGTTTCCTACTACAACCCAGCCTGCACACTCTTTTCCTCTAATGGTAACCTTCTCACTGTACCTCAGTCTTGTCCATCTCGTTGTCAACCCCTCACCTTCGTCATCCCTCTGGCCTGGAAGGCTCTTCCTCCTCATATCTGACAGACGACTCTTCCCTCCTTCAAAGCCTTATTAAAGGCACATCTCCTCCAAGAGACCTTCCCTGACTAAGCCCCACCCTCCTTTCCTCTTCTCCCACTCCTTCTGCATCGCCCTGACTCACTCCACTCATCCCCTCTCTTCCCAGCCCCACAGCACTTATGTACACAGCTGTAATTTACTGATACTAATGCCTGTCTCCCTCTCTAGGCTGTTAGCTCTCTGTGGGCAGGGAGTGAGTATATTAACTCTGGTGCAGAGTTCTGCACACCGTAAGTGCTCAATAAGTATGACTGAATTAATAAATCCCTGAAACACTGTGTTCTCCTTGGCAGGCTCCCCCCACACAATGGAAAGCATGATGGGGGTTCCCACCACCTCAGTGGAAAGAGAGGCAGACACCACGGCCCCTCCCATGCGCCCTAGGCAAAACCCACTGGAGGCCTTCTGGAGGCTGTACTACAAGCCTATCCTCCTCACTGCCACGGGAATGGTGTTCATTGTCATCGCATCCATCACAAGCTTCCTCTACCTCAACAACTATGTGAACAAGCAACCTGCTATTGGACCGGTCTGCATGGTCCTGGGACTTCTCTCTTGCCTGATTGGACTGATGTGGATGATTAAGATTAAAAATTCCTTGGAAGATCAGGAACCTCCAAGAGATCAGGTGGTCTACCGGCAGGGGACCATCAGCATCCTCAAGTGGGAGGGGTCCTCACCAACAGAAGCGGGCAGAAGTGATCCCCCATCATCAGAATCCAGAAACCTCTTGTAGCTCTTAATTAATGAATCAACTTTTAATCCTCTCTGCTTTCAAGCATAAAATGAACTTTTGTATGGAACTTTAATAAATATTTTCTTCCAAAATGCACCTAAGCCATAACTATATTTTTTTTGGTCACTTTTTTTTTTTAAATCTCAGCTAGCTAGTTTTCCTATTTCCTGAGGCAGAGGAGGAGAAATCCTGGTTATTCCTATAGCAGCCAGGTTCTGTAACAGCCCCCATGGTATCTGTTGATCGCCTAAGTCCGGGTTTGAAGACTTGAGACTCTCTCTCCCTTGGTCTTTTTTGCATCTATCAATCTTCTTTTTCCCTTGCATTTTTCTAAACAGTCAGGCCTGAAAGATATTGAGAATGTGAAATGTGACATTAGAACCGGTATCTCATTCACTTGACTTTGCTTTGTTGGACCAGCTATCTGGGAGTGAATAATTTCATCAAAATGGGTCAGTCCTTAGTCACACAGTCTCCCTTTTCCCAGTGAAATAAGCCAGTAGAGTATTCCATGCTATTGGAGTGAAATCGTGTGTAAGACTTAATCTCTCAACAGGGCCTAATTTGACTCATTTCTGTTTCCTTTCGGGGACTGTGCTGTAATCTTGTCCTTAACCATTTTGATAAAATGTAGGGGCTTTGGAAAAGCATTGAGATTTCAGGCCTTTTGTTTCCTCACCTCTTTCTTCACTGGCTTGGAGGCACCCAATCAGCTCAACCCCCTTCTTCATTACCTCTCTGATCTACTAAAATAATAAATTGCATTTAAGTGCTTAACTATGTGCCAGGCACTTTAAGTGCTGGGGTGCATATAAGCAGATCAGGTTGGACAGTAGCTGTCTCATGTTTCTCAATCCCCAGTTGACAGATGAGGTAACTGAGGCCCAGAGAAGTGACTTGCCCAAGGTCACAGCAGACAAGTGGCGAAGCTGGGATTAGAATACATGACCTTCTGACTCCCAGGGCTGTGCTCTATCCACTAGGCCAACCAGCCTGCACACTCCACACTCCTTTAACACCACCTACTCTGTGCCTTGATCTCGTCTATTCCGCCGAAGACCCCTTGCCCACATCACATACCCTGTTACCCCCCCCCCCCCCATAGTGTGGAACTCCTATCCATTTCATGTTTGACAGTCCACTTCTCTCTCCGTCTTCAAAGACCTCCATAAATCATACCTCCCCTAAATGGCCTTTTCTAATTAACTCTGCATTTCCCCTTCCATCTGTGTCACCTGTGAAGTTGGGTCAGTATCCCGTGAGCAATTTGATACTCACCCTACCCTCATCCCCATAGCCTTTAAAGTCTCTGTCTCATCCCCCTACTTACCTTTCATCCCTTGGTAATCAAGCGGCTACACTGGTTCCCAATCGAAAGAGGCTTGATTCTGAATATCTTAGGGAGACAAAGCAATGTAGGGATTCTGCTACCAAAATTTGAAAGCAAAAATAGTTTCTCCGCCATTGGGTACTGTTAAAGTTCATTCACATATCACTACAGTGAATTCTAGATGATCTGGGCCATTTTATCCTATTGTTTAAAAAAATATACAATTATATTACTTTCCCATCATTCTTAATTATTTGAACAATTTTATATTGATAAAATCACTCTTTTGGACTTCTGCCATAATCTTTTTTTTATCTTTGTGTGTATGTGTGTGTTGTTAGTTACCTATATTCTCATCTTCCTTCCCCCTCCAGCCTGATTAGAAAGCTGATTCCTAAGAGAACATCTTCTCTTACCACTGGGCCATGATGCTCTCTCTTTTTTGGCTCCCAGTGAGCAGGGAACATGTTGACCAACTCTATTATGTTGTACTCTCCCAAGTGCTTAGTACAGTGCTCTGCACATAGCTCTCAAATACAATTGAATGGATTGAATAAGCATTCAGATACCATTGATGAATTGAGGCTCTCCTGAGCGATTTCTGTTCCTCACTGTTTGGAAATACTTTTTTTTAAAATTGGTATTGGTGAAGCACTTATGTGCCAGATACTGTACAAAGCACTGGGGCAGATACAAGCTAATCAGTTTGGACAGTGTCCTTATCCCACATGGGGCTCAGTGTTAATACTCATTTTGCAGATAACTGAGGCTCGGAGAAGTGAAGTGACTTGCCCAAAGTCACACTGCAGACAAGTGAGAAGGCAGGTTCTTCTGACTCCCAGGCCTTTATACTGCTTCCACACTGCTTTTCAGCTTGTCTCACCTTCAGGACACTGCTCCTACTTTGGGGTTGATGCTCTGGGGTTGATTCTTGGCGGGATATTTGTCACATGCCACGATTCCTTATTGAAATAAAGGTGGCTTTTAAATTCATTTTCCCACACACACATACACTATTGAGTTTACCAAGAAAAGTATTTCCTGTAGTCAAAAAGTTGTCATTTGGTTAATGATGGCATTTAAGTGATTACTATGTTAAGTGATTACTATGCAACCAAATACTGTTCTAAGTGCTGGGGTAGATACAAGTTAATCAGACTGGACACAGTCTGACCTTAAGTTTTGCCCCAAAGATGTGGGTCTAAGAGAATTCTTTATTATTTCTTATTATACCCTTCTTGTAATGCTGAGTCTCTATGCAGTTAGATGGCATAGAAGGAAGGAGCGGAGCCTAGTGGGATCTGGGTTCTAATTCTGGCTCCGCCACTTACCTGCTGTGAGACCGTGGGTAAATCACTTCACTTCTCTGTGCCTCAGTGACCTCATCTGGAAAACGGGGCTGAAGATTGTGAGCCCCATGTGGGACAGGGACTGTGTTCAACCCTATTATCCTCTATCTACCCCAGGGCTTAGAACAGTGCTTAGCACAGAGTAAGCGCTTAAGGAATACTACACTTATTACTATTAATATGGCAACAGGACAATTCCTTCTGAAGCACTTTAGCCTGTGATGGGCAAACTCCATTTGTGACACTAGGCGGTTGGTGGAAAAATCAGAAAATTTTGCAAGGGTCCTTTATTAATTAGCCACTGTAACACGATGACAAGTGTCCCTCTTACACTGATAACAGTGAAATGAAGATCTCATCTAGAGATCAGACACCTGGCCAAAATTTTTTATATTTTAATATATAATATATATAAATGTATTTATATTTATTATATATTTACATTTTTATTGTAGCTAAAACCTGAGTTAAAACTTATGATGGGCTTTTATCCTACTCTAAGCCAAGCGCTGAACTGCGAGCCCTGGGGTGATTCTCTGACATAGACTGGAGGTTGGTAGTAGGCTTTTTCCTAACCCGGCCCCCAGAGGGTTAAGAGTGACTCAGGGGAGTGTGCTCTGAGAAGCAGTGCGGCCTAGCCGATAGAGCCCGGGTCTGGGAGTCAGAAAGACCTGGGTTCTAATCTTGGCTCCTTTCCTTTTTTGCTGTGTGACCTTGGACAAGTGACTTCCCTTCTCTGGGCCTCAGTGACCTCACCTGTAAGATGGGGATAAAAACTGTGCACCCTCTGAGGGACAGGGACTGTCCAACCCGATTTGCTTGTGTCCACCCCAGTGTTTAGTACACAGTGAGCACTTAACCATGACCATCGTTAGTACACTGGGACGCTTGGACCCATCCGGAATGGAATCGCTCTCCTCTCTCACTCTGAACATATTGGATTCTGCTTAATCAAGTTGAGGAGATTGTCATCGATTTCCATTGCATATTTCAATGTGGCTAAAGGAAACCGTGGGAACAAAAATGAACCAAGAGAACAAGGCAAAAATCAATACAGTTGCTTTTTGCTGCCACTGGGCTGAACCATGTCACAGGGAGAAGGGGTTTCTTAAGGAACACGCTCACTGATTTTCTTTTTACTTCTGTACGGTGCAAAGAGGGGCCAGTACTAACAGATGTCAAAGTTCCTGGTAAGTCACACACTAGGACTTTTCCCTGCTAGACTGTCTTGTGGGCAGGGAATGATTCTACCACCTCTGTCTTGTTGTATTCTCCCAAGCGCTTAATATAGTGCCGTGCACACCCTAAGTGCTCACTAAAAAAACCACTGATTGACTTGATTTGACAGGACATCACCTGGATGAAAGAACACATCACTGACCCTGGAGTTGAGGGCTATTAAATTCTACAAATGAACCTGAATTTTCAATTTACCGTTCGGATAAAACTGCACCCCACATTTCTCTATGGTTAAAATGCTTCATCTTCCTGCCAACTCGCTTGTTTCCGGCTTTGCTACTTTGGCAAGTACAGCCAGCCAGAAGACCAGCTTTCAGAACGCAAGCATAACCGAAACACCCCGTTTATTAACTCTGGATGTGTCAGAATTGAGTTGATCGTTTAGCCAGCACCTTCTCAGATTAATTTTTTTTCAGCCCAGCACATACTTCAAAAACAAGCCAATGGGCTAGGAACAGTTAGATTTACGGAATGGTAAAATGGCAGTTACAAAGAGAGACCAATGCTTCAAAAGGGAAGATGACAATTTTTATTGTTATTACAAAGGCAATTTTGTATTTGTCGTATGAATAGCCACAAGGACAGACTATGGGCTTAATCCTCACATAAGCACCAAGTTAGGCACAATAGGTAGCAACAAATCATAAAGTAAAGATTTCTGATCCCCCAGCTCCTCATGATTCCTGCTCCAAGCCTTTATCCTCTCTGCTCCGCAATGAGGGGAAGGAATTCTACCAGGACCTTTCCGTCTTCTCTCCTAAAGGCATGATCCATTTGAAAAAAGCATCTGAAAACTAGGTAGAGGTCAGTGAAACAAGTCATTGAAAACCCTCCAAGATTTCCACAATGACACTTTGGTAGCTGGATCTTTCCCCTGGCTCCCACGGGGAAAGATCTAGTCTAACGACTGAATTATTGACAGAATGAGGGAGGTAGTTATGTGGCATCATCATTATCCGTGGATATTTAGATAGAAGCCTCTAGGCACACGGCCTTCAACTCTTCTCTCAAGTGAAGGAGGCCGCTTAAACGGACACCCAAGCCTCAGAAGGAAAAAATAGAACCACCCGTTCATTCAATCGTAATTATTGAGCGCTCACTGCATGCAAAGCACCATACGAAGTGCTTCAATTATCCTTAAGGGTCCTAAGAGCTGTTCTGGTGACAGTCGGGACGATGTGAGAAGAGCAGAAATTCACAGAGGTGGATCGGATGCAGGACCATTGTTCCCGCTCCCCCTCCGGTGAATAAGCGGTGAACAATGGTGGGAAAGATTCTAGGAAAGGTAGAACTTGGTAGAGAAAATTCGGGATAAGGAAGGAGTAGGAGGAATAAATAGTTCCCGTCTTCAAGCCACCCTAGATGAGCTTTCAGGGGGGAAAAAAGAAAAGTTGTAGGGAAAGGCAAAGCGAAAAGGCTTAACAAATCTCTTAACCTACCCAGCACAGTGATGGCCCACACAAATACAGGCTAAGAAGTATGTGGAAAAAAATAATCTAGTTGGAAGACTTGGTGGGTTTTAGACAACCCCCTTTACTTGGACCAGAGCTTTATCCAAATGAAACTGAGCACTCAATAGCCGATTTTCACTGGGCTTTAGTGGTTAAGTAGACGATGGGCAGCAGGTTCTACACTGTTGACCAATAAAGAGCAAAGCAGAAATGAATCCTCTCTCCCAGTCTGTGCCTCAAGAGATATCCTAGAGACCCACCGCTCGGTCAAATCACCCGTTTTTAATCAAGTCGCTTAAGTTCTGGTTCAGTCAGGCTCTGGTAGGATTTTTAAAGGAGCTGCCTACCAACTCTATTATACCGTACTCTCCCAAGCACTAAGTACAGTGCTCTGCCCACGGTGAGCCCTCAAAAAACACGACTGATCAGGAGGTAAGGAGCTACTATCTCCCCGGGGGGTACAGCAGGGCTTAAAAGGATCAGCTGGGGGTGGGGGGTGCAGAGAGGAGGGCCAAGGCGTTTTGGATGGAAGAAAATTTTACCCTCGATTGGTTGCTATCTATGTTAATACACGTCTGTGAGAGGATCGACCGCGTAGTTTGCACTCGTGGTGCCTCTATCGAAGACTAGGACATTCAGTCATAACGGTTGTCACCGGGACTTGCCGACGCAGGTTTCGAAAGGAGCCAGATGGCGAACACACCGCCTTGTGCAGCCAGCAACGCGAACCACGGCCACCTAGCATCCCAGTCAAAGTCACGGAGTTCCCGTCCAAGACGCTGTCTTCGCCGCTTGGCCCGGGCCTCCCAGGAAGACCGCCGGCCTGCACTCCCGTCAAGCAGCTGGCAAAAATCCATCGCGGCGGGCTCTCTGCTAGTGCTGTTGAAGACCACCACGGGAGCTACAGACCGTTGTTGGGAGGTTAAACCCTCACAGTTCATCGCAGGAGTGAATCCTTCTTCGGGATGCGTCACCATTCTCCGGGGGAGGAAACCCTGTCTGGATCAGAGTTCGACCGCTCAAAATAGGTGGAAGGCTCCAGCTGAGGGGTTATCTGCCACGGCCGTTCAAACGCACCCTCAACGTCCCATGTTGTGTGCGGTCCTCCGAGCGTCCTGACTTGGGTAACTGGGAGACAAGAACGTATCAGCTCACGTCACGCGGAACCAGGACTCTTCTATAGAACATTAAAGGGAATCTTGCATTCAGTTATTACATACACGATCAAGGCTTCCAATTCGAAAATAAACAAACGTGGGCCGAAACCGTCCCAGATCACTACTAACGGCTGTCAGTCGATAAGCGTTATTTTGTGGCTAAACCATCAGTCCGACTCTCAATTCTCCACATATCAATTTTCCGTTACTATGGCTCGACAAATCCTCCTTTAAAATCAAAGCAATGAGTATATTGTTTTCTTCCCCCTCCCCACAGAAATAAGGATTTAAAAATGGCGTTTAGAAGATTATTACACGGATGAACCCCATATCGGCAATAGCACTTGAATCCAAAACAAAGCAGCTGGCCCTCGCTTTTCCTCCTTCACTCACACTTCATTCAGCACAATAATTTTTTAGGCCACACTTGAAATAATCTAGAACGTTCACCGGTTGCTCTAAAGAGACGCAATGGCTGAGGAACTCTCAAGGAAGACTATCATTCAACACCCTTCCACGCTAAAGAGAAACAAACCAAACTGTTTCGGCTTCACACCGAAACCGGTAGCTGACCGCCTTGGCTTTGGCCTTGTCACTGGCTATTACGATACTTAAAGGTCGTAGAAGACTCTGGAATGACAAGAAAAATACATGCAGCTTGGATTGATCTGGAGTTACAAGTCTACCATCTCCATGATTCCGCACACCGCTAACGTAGCTCAATTTCTCATTTCCCCACCCAAATCAAAAGAGGCATTAACTTGACTCACTGTCAGGGGAGGGTGGGAGCAGGGCGTGTTACAATACACTGCCTTTCTGTTGAAATGTTTCAGATTTGAGTAAATAAGCAATTTATCCACCCCGATCTGTCAGCCATCAGTCCATTTTCATATTTCTTCTATTCATAATCGACTCAGTTCAGTCTAAAGACTCCCTCCACATTTACTCCAAATGTGAAAAGGTATTTTTAAAATTTCACGATTTAATGGCAATCATTTTCGATATGTTCAATTACATTAGGAATCAGTTATAACCTCAGTCTTGGCAATAAGCACATTTTCTGAAGTGTAGATTCATCAAGAGAAACTTTTCTTTTTGGATATAAAAAAAAATATCCAAAGTGGAAAATGGTCTTTGGAAGAATTTTAGTGATTCTTTAACATTTAGATTGCTTTTAGTTCCATGAGACTCCTAAGTGTTCTGCTTTAACCTGACGATACAAAAAGTTCCTAAGCTTTGATTAAAGCTGTCAGATTTCCCAGAAAAATAAAAGCCCAGAGATTTGCAGACATAATAAAATTTATTTAAATTTCATGCATTACGGTAGCTACAAGGGTAATCATATGAAACTGAAGGACAATAACTTGGCTCTGTCCATACAATGTAGCCTTTATATGTGAAATGAATGGGAGTTCCACAGTTACAAAGAAACAAAAAGGGTAAAATTGGTTGAAATTTGAATTTTGCAACTGGAAATACTACCTGGACTGCAGGCTTTTTTTCTGAGGGAAGGTTTCAGGGAGGAGACTCACCATTGTTTAAATGTACAGTTACAAAGTATCTTGTTTTTTAGAGGAAATTGACACCCTAAAATAGTTGACTCTTCACTGAATAGTGACACTGATCCAGAGGACTTCCAGTCATACTATGAATTAATCTCCCAATTCCCATTTTTATTCATCAAAAAAAAAAAAAAGGAAAAATAAAAAAAGAATCACGGTAGTGATGGTAGACAGTCATCCTTCAATCTACAAATAACTAGTGCTGCAATACGTAGTTGACTCAAATTGTTGTCAGTATATTTGTTTTATAGTCTCAAAATAACTTGTAGTTTGAGTTCAAACTTATGAGGAGCAATTTACAGACTGTGCTTGATTCTCTTACCTCACTCTGACTTTCAACCTGTGCAAACTCTTTTGACTTTAAATACATCATTTATTTGCTCAATTCGAAACTACCTTTAAACATCAAGCATTACCCAGCCTTCGAAGTTACCGATAAGAAGTAATGGATTGAGTAACTTGTAGAACTGGCACTTTTAACTGACCCCCGTTTACACATTGAATGCAGCTCTTAATAAAAACGAATGAAGGCAGGACTGCCCTACGTTTCCTTCTTTATGAATTCCATTCATTTTCCTGATTAGTAATTTTTCCCAGAAAGACTTTCATCATGCTGTACCTCTAAAAACACAGCACAAAATTTTTTTTATCATTTTAATAATTTACTATATTTATGTTAAAATCTCATTATAATTTGGCAGTATATGAACGGATGCAAACTAAAAAAAAAAAAAAAGCAGTGTCATTTGCATAAAGGTATTTAATTTTACTAATGTATTAACCACCAAAAGGAAGGGACAAGACTAAGTTGTTTTCTTGAATACAAACTCGAATGTTGTTTGTTTGTAAATGCCTCATTTAAAACGGTGGGTGGGTAGATGGGAGGGGGTACTTTAGAAAAGGCCAAGTAATAAAACGTATTTGATTACTCGGAAGTTAAAAAGCTAATGCAACAGTGTTACATCCAGATAAAAAACATTATTCAAAAGCAATTCAAATACCGAAAAGGGTTTCAAATTGAATATTTTATTAACATGGTCGTCGTCTTTGTAACATGTGCACACACACTCGCACATTCTGAATGATCTGCCTGGAAAAAAAGGATGTCTAAATGTGTCTAAGGGGAAAAATTAAAAATGAAAAAAAAAATTCCTTTAGGTGTTCATTTTTGTAGGCAATTATGTCCACATCACTTACAAAGCTATTGCCGAATCTGTCCAAGGAAGCAGAATTTGGGAGGGGGAAAAAAAAACCCAAACCAAAAAAAACCAAAAAAAAAAAACCAAAAAATAAAACCCCAAAACAACAACAAATAAAAACCAAAACTCTGGGGGAAATTCAACAGTGGCATAGCAGAGCTCTCAATATGAGAAAGCTGACATAATGTGGACTTTTGCTGTGAAATTTGTCTTTGCAAAATATGGGAAAAGTTTATCAATGGGCAGAAAATAAGAGAAGGCGGTGTGAAGTAGGCTTTTGCAGAGTCAATTTTCCTCACAGTATTGTGCAGGGTCATCAAGAAAAATGCTTAGTCCTTCTCTGGAACCAGTTTCAGAACTTTTCCAATTGCAATGGTCTTACCTAAAAGTCAAAGAAAAAAAAAAGTTCCTCTTCATTAGTAAATAGAACGACGTCTTCCAGGTCAATTCAATGGTTTTCCCTACACCTCTTTTGACTAACTTCAAAAATACCACTTTTAATGAGACAACACTGTATTGGCTAAATGGTAGAGTACAAGTGGTTCAGTCGAAAACTATTAATGATTTGAGCAATAACAGGATCTGTTACGTACTTAATGTGTGAAGAACACTGTACTAAGTGCTGAGAGAGAGTATTCAGGTGGGAATTAAATCCGGTGGACTCTGTCCCTCGAGGGACACACAATCTATGAACAGAGGTGGGGGAGAGGATCGCTCCAGATGTGCCCATTTCCAATGAAAACAGAATAAGGGGATAAGGACAAATAGGCAGTACACAAAATAAAAACAAAAGCAGCAGTGTGGCCTACTGGATAGAGCCCGGGCCTGGGAGTCAGAAGGAGCTAGGTTCTAATCTCCGCTCTGCCACTCATCTGCTGTGTGACCATGGGAAGATCACTTCTCTGTGCCTCAGTTTCCTCAACTAGAAATGGGGGTTAAGACTGTGAGCCCCATGAGGGGCAGGGACTGTGTCCAACCTAATTAGCTTGTATCTAACTCCAGGGTTTAGTACAGTGCCTGGCACATGTTCAGCACTTAAATACCCTTAAAAAAAATGTCAGTAGGGAGCTGTGGCTAGAGGAGCTGAATTTCAGGGTTTGCAGGACTCTCTGGTTTAACCTGGAGGACATTCTTCGTGCAAGAATTTCAAGTTCTATGTGTCTGTACAGTGGGTAAAGTCAAAGCAGAGTCTAGGCAAGAGCTTATAATAAGAGATTAGCAAGATAAAGGGACAATTACTACTAAACTATTAAGTGGGAAATCAGCACAGCTGATTATGAAATCTCATCCAAAACATGCACCAAATATGAAAAATGTAAACCAAAGGTTATTTTATGAACTCTTCGTTCAGGAAGAAAAGGTACACTTTGGGACGAAAACTATATTTTCCCTCTTTCCTCTACTGGTCTGCTTTCTCCAAGTTCAGAATGACATCTGCAATGACTTTAGTTCGAGATTCCACTTCTAAAACATCACCTGGGAGTGTGACTTGGACCAGAAGCATGGAAACAAAGTAACGAGTGTAAAATGACAAAACCAGTTGCCCTCGGGCAACTCCATGAGCTAAGAAGTTGGAGTTTAACAAAAGGATCGGTGAATCCCCCATAAACTGGGAAATCCTAATTTCTACAGAATCGAGGGAGGCTTATGCTTGAAGCCTAAAAAAAAGTGCATAACTGGAAACTTAGTATCTTCTGATCCACTGGTAAATTCTAATAAACTGTTGTGACCATTGGCATAAGAATCTCAGTGAACGACACCACCACAGGTAGAAACAAGAATCAATAAGAAGCCATCACCCACACGAGTGTATTCATTATGGTGAAAATATCAAAAAACAAAGTTAAATGGGACTGTCGCTATTTAATTCTGAGACAGAAGCCTATCTTAGAACAGTGCTTGGCACATAGTAAGCGCTTAACAAATACCATTATTATAACTGAGCAAGCAAATTATATTTCACTTCATGGGATTTGCACGGGCTTAAGTTCCCATTAAAGTTTATACTTACAAGTAAAAGTACAACTATATTCACTGTGCCCAAAATGCTAATTCTCAGTCACAGACTACTTTTCGGTTATACAGTTAAAATACTGGACTACTTCAGGACACTTCTTAACACAACCAATAAAACTCTCCAAAAGGTAAACTGTATTAAAGGTAAAAGCATGGGAATCTTAAAAGCCTGTGGTTCAATGTAACTGTTAAGGGCAGGGAATGTGTCTGCTACTGTTGAATTGTTCTCTAGGTATTTAGTACAGTGCTCTGCACATAGCGTTCAATAAATACCACTGATTAAGAACAAATAGCACCCAAGAAGAACATAATTATCCAGCATTATATACAACTCTTACCCTCGTCTCGCAAGGTAAAACGACCCATTTGAGGGAAATCTTTGAATGTCTCAAGGCAGATGGTTCCTGCTGTCCTTAAACGGGCAATGCATACTTGATCTTGTTTCACAAAACGGGGTCGTGTCTTACTTTTCTCTCCTGATTTTTTGTCTACCAAGCAGATTAAGGCCTACTCGAGAAAAAGAGGCATTTTTAGAAATAACATTACATGAGCTATGCAGCAAGAGAAATTGTACTTTCCCAAGTGATCAGTACAGTGCTCTGCACACAGTAAGCGCTCAATAAATTTGATCGAATGAATGAATGAAATTGAGATCAGGCCTTCGTTTTCCAGGGCAGCTGTCACTGAACCAAAACTTTTCACGTTGGACTGTAGCTACTTGTTTTATGGGGCATCTCAATTGTAAAAAAATCAACTCACTGTTATCTCGACTTCCTCGATACAGGTATGAATGTGCAGCACGGCATTATAACCTGGGCAGATGATGGATTTGTGCTCAATAATCACTATCTGAAAAACAACCAAGAACATTCAATACCAACTTTATTTCTGGAATACTGAGCAGATATGAATGTCGGTGTAACAGGCCTCACATTAAAATGAACAAAATACAATACAAATCCCACACTTTTAAGTTTTTTGGGCCCTCCTCCAATGGAAGAACACCAAAGAAGCCCTGAATCAGAAAAAAAAAAGCAGCTTACCTTTATAAGTGCATATATAATGAGGTTGTCTTGGAAGCAACTCTCGCTGAGACCCTGCTGGTCTCTATCCTACGCACAGTTTGGAGGCTTTTCACTCACTCCAAGAGGGCTTGTTTTAGCTCCTCCCCTGGAGTATGGTCTAGCGGAAAGAGTGTGAGCAGGCGTGCTACACAGGAGACCTGGATTCTACCCCTGGCTCTGCCACCAGTCCGCTGTGTACCTTGGACAAGCCACTCAAGCTCCCCTGCTTCCGTTTCCTCAGCTCTAAAATGGGGAGAGAATACCTGTGTCTTCTTCCCTCCCGGTGCTAGAGTGAGGATAAAAATGAGACGGGGCTTTGGAAAAATGAAAACCCTATACAAATTTCAGGTACTGCAACAAGACAGCCATGACGGCAAATAAAAATACACAATGGCAGTTGGAGACCAAGTGTCACGGGATGAAAATTCACTCAAAAGGGAAAAATTTTAAATCCTAAGTATTGTCAAGAGCAATTTACCTGGGCATCAAATGTACGTCCAGAATGGCAAAGATTATTAGGATCACAGAGTATGAATCCTGGAAGGATCTCCTCCTCTTCAATTCCTTTCAGTCTAATCTTGAGGTTTTCACCCGGGGCTACAGACTCAGTTTCAACATCATCAGAAAGGATTCCAAGAACCTCCACGTTGTGCTTAAAGAAACCAAGATTGAGATTTTCAGATGATCAAACGCTTTACTTTTTCACTGTATGATAGTCCCTAGAATGGAATGACATGAATGATCCAGCCTCTGACACGATGAACGGGTCCTTCGGGAAATGAAAAACCACACTATAGGTTCGTCCTTCCGTCTGACGCTCCACCAACACCACAACTTCATCCTTTCCCTTCCTTATTCCTTGGGACTCTTCTGACCATGTGCACTCTCCCTGTCTCTCCAGCTCCTATCGCTCCCCTCACCCCCAAAATAGTTTTTTTTTTTTGGTACATCTGTGAGGTGTGCGATGAGCTCCCCCTGAAACTGTACATGGCTATAGCCAGTGAAAGAGAAAAAACGTGCCACTATGGGGATGCAGAGTCAATGTGTTACTTCCCTACCCAGCTACTCTGCCCTCCCACCCTTCTTCCCCTTCCCCTTTGCTCTGACCCAAGTGTGTCCCTGTGCTTAAAATGAAATGTTGGCCTCTTTCTCTGAAGCACTTTCAATGCTTTTTAAAAGGTACTAAAATTTTTAATTATCTTGTTCCTCTGAGGGTAGATGCCTAAAGAAAATCCCCAACATGGCATGTAGCAATTGTAAAATGTTTTCAGGCTTTGAAGAGCTGCTCCTCTCCACCCCCAGACACCTTCTTCGAAGCGCACCTGCATCCACCTCCAAAAAGTCTAGGTGATGAACTGAGGTGTTTTGTGCACGGAGATGGAGACAAAGCAGAGAACAAGCCTGTTTCCCCGAGGACACCAGAATTTTTGCTGTGACCACTGCTGCTGAATGTACAACTACACATTGAGCCTGGGAATGGAAGGGGGTGCGTGGAAGAAAGGTATGAAGGTATAATGATAGGAGGTCCACAGCAACTCTCTACTGTCATACCCAAACACTGACTCTAGGCTACTTTAGCTCCATCTCACACAATCTCAAATGACTTCCCAAACACCCAAGAAAATGAATATATACGGGGAATACAACTACATAAAAAATGCATATGCCTTCAATCAATCGATGGTATTTGGGAGCTCAGTGTATGCAGAGGACTCTACTAAGCATCTAGGAGAATAAAATATAGTTAAGAAGACACAATTCTTGCTCTTGTGCACTGGTTCCCAGCGTTCTCTCTCAACCCCCAATCCTTATTTGTGAGTGAGAATCCCTTGAGGGCCAAGGACTGGTCTACTTTTAATCAGTGCTTTGCACATAGTAAGCACTTAATAAATTCCATTAAACTCTACTGACAGGATGACGAGTTTAAAAGATGGGAGCTGAGAAGTAGGGAAACAAGAAATGAAGGACAGAGAGAAGAAAAGATAAATATAAGGAGACTGGGGAAGTAACCAGGAAATGGAAGAGGAAAGGGGCGCAGAGTGAGAGCAATCTTTCATTATTTTCACACAATGAAGGCATTGTTTCCATTCTTCATTGTTATTCCAATTAAAAAAAAATCAATGGGAAATAGCTTAAAAATCACAGAGGTCACAAGCTATCATGCCTACCTTGTTTGGCATCATCACAAGCTGCTGTCCTTTACAAATGGAACCTGATTCCAGCTTACCCAAGACCACAGTGCCCATATCCTTTATAAATAAAAAAAAAAAAACAGTGCACCATTAAGGTCTGCAACCAACAAAACAGTCTTTCTATTTTCTGGACTGACTGCAGATACCACCTAACTCACCTGAAAACACTGCCTAATCTCAAACACAAAACAATCCCAGTCAAATCCTTATCCTGTTTTGCACCCCAAAGGGCCAGTGAAGGGGATAGAGACAACACGTGTTTACTTTGGAAAGATTATAAGGAAAGGAATTAAAGGGGAAATTGGAGAACTGAAAACTAATTGTGCAAAAATTGGAAACGGTATTTTACTTTAGGCTACTGATGAAGGCTGCCATTTAATATAAAACTCGCGATGCTGAATGTGGAAAGGACGAGTAACAGTTCTGTGGAAGAACGGAATGTAGAATCGCAGCACCCCACCTACTGATCTCGATTTGGTTTAATACCTTGTATTTATCCACTATTGGCAGCCTGATTGGTCCATCAACTGATCTGTTGAAGTTTGGCAAATTATCCAGGTACGGAATAAACGGTAACCCACTGAAAAGACAAAACACATTTATTTGCAACTGCGGTATTGTCTTGGATGACAATTTTGGAAAACCTCTGTGATAAAAGACAGGCAACAGTATAAAGGCCAAGATATGCAGTAACCCTTTCATTGAAGCAGTCTTACTATGTTCAAACCAGTTCTGTTTCCTTCTTTAGGATCTCGGTTACTCTGTCCTATTGGAGAATAGGAATCAAACTCAGGATAGAAATATTTTTGCAAAAAAAGCATCTGTAGTGATCAAATGACTAGATTTTAAAGGCAGGGCCAAAACAGTTATCGGTGGTGTATACTCCGCTGACCTTGACCACCTTCCTGGACAATGAAAGGAAAAGAGCGACTCCGTTTTCCAGATCTGCGGTAGCGCCTCTAGGCTGTAAGTATACAACATCATACTCTCCCAAGTGCTGAGTGCAGTGCTCCACACTCGGTAACAGCTTAGTAAATACCACTGATTGATTGCTGGCTAGGCTTAAATTCCAAAGTTGCGAAACTACAAGTAAACTATGAAAAGATACTTACATATACCAAGGGCAGAAATCTGCTTGTTCTTTAAGATTCGCTCCCGTCAGGCCTGAGCAGGGCATAAAGTGAATATCCTTTTTGGGATTGAAGCCAACTTTTTTCAAAAATGGCACCAGCTTCTCTTTACATTCTTCATATCTATAAATATTTAGTAGTAAGAATGAATTAATTGTAAAAAAGTAAGGAACGCACCAATCCTAGCTTCATTATTGCTGACAGTAATGAGAGATTCATCACTCATTACAAGGTGGAAGTATCGCTCAGTGAGCTGAGCACCCAGCAGAAAGTTGGAGACAGAGGATTCAACTCCCAGCTCTACTGTGGATGTCCTTGGACTTCCATCAGCATTTCCACAGAGTTGAGCTGGGGCTCCTTACATGATCATCTGGACCAGAAAAAGCAACTACAGTTCTGGCTTTCAGGTCATTTCTTTTGTTATGCTGCAACATACGCAACCTAGTCAGTCTGATTTCTATTGCTAAAACCTAGCAGTAATCTACTGGCGGTACTTGAGCAAAAACGCTCATCTCTTTATAATAGGACTGCAAAGACACAGAAATGTATATCTGGAAAAAATTTCAACAAGGCAGACTAACCTTTCATTACTCCAGTTTACCGTCGGATCATCCATCTTATTAATAAGGACTATCAAGTGTTTTACACCTGCTGTTTTTGCCAACATGGCATGTTCTCTTGTCTGACCACCTTTTTCAAATCCAGTTTCAAACTCGCCTTTTCTGGCCGAGATTACCTATTATAGGCAAAAGATAGACACGACACTCTTTATTCTTCTATACCTCCACCGCCAGCACTAAAATATCCCATAATTTAAAATCACATTAAAAATGATACAAAAAAAGGGGAAAGGAAGAAAAAGAATACACATATTTTTGGTTCTTCAGTTCAAGTACCTGAACATTGTGAGTGGAACGAATCTCAAGTATAACTAAGAAGTGTTAAATTAACACAAGCCTTAGCAACAGTAATTCCCAGAAAAAATTTCTTCCTATTTTCTGAAATATTATTTGTCTGAATATATGACATACACGGTGTCTCCTAGGTTGATTTGACGACTGCTTCATTATTGTTATGGTATTTGTTGGGTGCTCACTATGTGTCAAGCGCTGTTCTAAGTGCTAGTTAGACAGTCCCAGGCCCATGCTCCTTCCACTAGGCCATGCTAGCGGTATTTGTTAAGTGCTTACCATGTGCCTAGCACTGGGGTAAGTGCTGGGGTAGATAAATATATAACAGGTCAGGCACAATCCCTGTCCTACCCGAGAGAGAACTGATATTTAATCTCCATTGTAGGACAAAACTGAGGCATAGAGAAGTTTAGTGACTTGCCCAAGGTCACACAGCAGACAAGTGGCAGAGCTGGGATTAAAACCCAGGTTTTAGGGTTAAAGGAGTTATTTTGAGTATTGAGCACCACAAAAAAAAGTGCTTCTTTTCCGTAAACAAAGAATCCAGTTTCTATTAGAATGAATTACTTTGTAATATTTCAAAAGAAAGCAGGTTCACAGCATACTCTTTCACTGGTTTATCAAGCTGCAAGATCATGCTTCCCAGTTGAAGTACCAAAATGATGATGGATTATAAAATCGTAAAGGAGCACAATGGCTCTACTCCCCTTCAGTGTTGTGAACGCCCCCCCCCCCCCCCACAGGGTACCGTCATGCCTCCAGGGGAAAACTTGAGGCCAACAGGATAAAAATGAGGGCAACAAAAACTGTAACATGGTGAATTAGCGATGCTTACCAGTACAGCCAGATCAGCTTGAGAAGCACCACCAATCATATTGGGAACAAAGCTCTTATGCCCGGGAGCATCTAGAATTGTGAAGTGCTTCTTTTCTGTTTCGAAGTATGCTCGCCCCACTTCTACTGTTTTACCTTTGTCTCGTTCCTCCTGGTTTGTGTCTAAGGCCCAAGACAAGTACCTGAAAGAGTAACAATCAAAGATCCCATTATTCAAAATGTAGGCTCACACCTGGGGCAAAACTGCCTTCCTTTTTTTGTGCGAAAACATCGCTTATGTGTAATGGTGGTTCAGTATCTGAAGTATTCGATAAATACCCTATATCCCCCACAAATAGATTTTAAATTCGTTATGGGCAGACAACATATATGTCTGCTAAGTCTGTTGTATGGTACTGTCCCCAGTGCTTAGTACAGTGAAGGAGCATGGCATAGTGGAGAGAGCCCGGGCCTGGGTGTCAGAAGGTCATGGGTTCTAATCCCAGCTCCGCCACTGGTTTGCTGTGTGACCCGGGCAAGTCACTTCACTTCTCTATGCCTCAGTTACCTCATCTCTAAAATGGGGATTGAGACTGTGAGCCCCATAAGGGACAGGGACTGTGTCCAAACCCCAGTGCTTAGTACAGTTCCTGGCACATTGTAAGCACTTAATAAATACCATAATTATTATTACTATTACTACAATGCTCTTCACAGAGTGTGTCCTCAATAAACGCCATTGATTGATTGAAATAACAATCCAAAAGTTCATATGGATGAAATACGAGAGTTTGAAAAACACCCATAAAACAAACCACCATATGACACTAGTAGTGATACTGTTCTCTCAGAGTTGACCTCGGGCTTTGTAGATCCCCGAGGAAAACATTTCCAAGATAGTCTAATACATGGGAACCATTAGAGAAAATGTATTTTGTAAAATCATCTAAGACTTTTATAGCTCATATTTTGACATCTCAATACCCAACTACTTCCACAGGATTTGCTATACATAGGAAATGGATGGTTCAGGGTTGGTTTTTTTTTTTTAATACCTTTATACATTTCAAAAAAGCTCAGGTTTTGAAAATAATTTAGGTAAAAATTTTAAAACTTATAACTTTATCGTAGCTTTTATGATTTTAACCCACATCGCAAGCATTCCTTTGATATCAGTATCGACATTTGTGAATGAACAATCAAGCACTTGGACATCATAGCTCTCTAATGGTACACATCTTCTAATACTGTTGCTTCTCCCCTTGAAACTGACTTCATTCATTCAATAGTATTTATTGAGCGCTTACTATGTGCAGAGCACTGTACTAAGCGCTTGGAATGTACAATTCAGCAACAGACAGAGACAATCCCTGTCCTATGATGTGGGCTCACAGACTTTAATGTCTGTCTCCCTCAATGGACTGGAAATTTTTTTGAAGGCAGGGATCATGTGTTTTAACTCCAAAGGATTCTTCCAAGTGCTTAATACTACAGAGCTCTGGACAGAGTAGGCATTCAACTACTGATATATAATTTGCTTAACTTAAGGCATTTGACTCAGATATCGACCCAAAATTAAACAATATACAAATCTTGGTTTTGGAGAGAGGGTTCTAAATAAGAATAATTACACAGAAACAAGGCAAAAATGACCACAAGTACCAGCTGTCCACAGAAATTTTTAAAGAGTGGAAGAAGGGGCACACTACCAACCCCAAGGGAAAAACACCACAAACCCCTCTAACCTCCCCCCCAAAACCCCCACCAGCCATGACATATTTTAAAATGCCCAAACCTTCCAGACCCCATATTCTAAAATTGTGATTGGCACAGGGAAAGCACTTAAACACCACAATTATTATTCCATAGGCAACACTGTGATAATGAGTCATCACATGATGAACTAAATTGATAAGTTTTCCATAACAGAATTGAGGTGAATCTGTAAGTCATCTTTAATCCACTTTGGCAGTGAAAGTGCTATGAAAAAACTCAGCAAAACCAACCAATTCCATATCCTAGGTATAGTGAACAAGTGTTCTGCCAAAGACATCACACTGAAGAGCTGAAGCTGGCTCAGAAGGAGAAGTTGAAGATGCCAGGGTTTCTACTGAATTCCAAATTCACATTTCACCCATTCTTTCAAGATTCAATTACCCCTTCTGGCCATCCTTTCTTTTGTAACAAAGGGAAATTTTACGGAATGAAAAAAACTAAAAACCAACCCTCCGAAACAAAACGAAAAAAACCACCCCACACACCACAGCAATATGACCCTGATAAAACTGAGATTTCAAGCGGCTGAAAATTCAATTTTAATGATCCCACAGACAACCACTCCAGTAATCCAAACACATATTAGAACACTAAAAGTAATACTCCAACTAGGATGGCAATTTATAATGAAAATATAACATGGCGGAGTTAACACTGCTATAGATAACATGAGCTTCTGTGTAACAGTCTCACTGTGCAAATATGCTTAGGCAAAATTTCACACACTATTAATAACAAATACTGCCTGGATCACTATCTCTGTTTCAACTTTGCAGGCAGGAACTTTGACCAAGGCTTACAGTGACATTATTTACCTAAGATTCTGAATAGTATCTAGACATTTTTGGAACAAGCTCTTTGGGACAAAACTGACGAGAACAAAGACCCCTGATCTAACCCTAAGGAGAAGATTCAATCTTGGAGAACTGTTTAAAGGTTAATGCAAAAAAATGGGAGTCTACCATCACCTTCTCCTAAAAAGCAAAGCACCCACTGAGGCTGAAGGAAAAATCTGATGCCACAGAGGACAATTATGCTTATTTTTCATTTTGAGCATTGGCAGACTGATCTGTGAAATAAAACACACAGTATCACTACTTCCTCCAAGGGATCATTAGACCATCTGTCTAGTTTTTAAGCTTTATCATCATACTAAATGGCTTACATACCAGGTTTCTCTATTTTTTTCTTTAGCTTCCCTTTCATATTTCTCAAGCGTTCTTTTGTCAACCATGCCTGTCAAGTACCTGAAAAATAAAATTGTTTTAGAAAGCTTTTAAAATACTTGGCAACTCAATTTCTCTGCAATTATGTCTAGTCGACGACAAATTACTCAGTGAACTCAGAGGCAAACCTTGAAGAAGCTGTCAAGAGAAATTCCAATTTCAGACAACTGCCCTATTTTAAAATGTCAATATTAGCTTTGCAAAGGTGAATCCAACTGATGTCCCCGCAAGGTTCAAAACCTGATATTCCACAAATCTGAAACAGCTGCTAATGGAATAAGGCACTTAAAAAAATATCTAATGAATATAACACAACACTTTTAATTTTCTCAGCTTTCATACCCGGTTTTGGAATCTTCTAACTGTACCTTCTCGCCTCTCCTGCCTCTTTTACCCCAGCTAGGAACCCCAACCCTCCCATATCAGAGAGACCACAGCTCCCCTCACATCTTCCAACAACCTCAAATTAATTTCCCAGCACCATGAGCCATGGCATCCCTTAAATTCATGCTTGCACTTAAGGAATTTATCTGCACCCTCCTGAGAGTGTATATGTGTGCACGCTTGTACAAAAACACACACAAACACACACAATCCACTCAATTTATTATGTACTATATGCTGTATGTAACATTTGTATGTTATATGTTACTGTTATGTAGTAGTAACAGTATTTATTGTTTACTATATGCAAATTTAAATTCTATATTACAAAACTTTTACATTAATCTCCATCTCCCCCATCTAGACTGTATGCTCATTATGGGCAGGGAACACACCTGCTAATTCTGTTGTGTTACATTCTCCTAAGCGGTCTGCACATAGTAAGTGCTCAGTAAATACCACTGATTGCATATCACTGTACTTAGCACTGGGAAAAGCACAGACTAGAAATAGTAAGGTCTTTTGCCCTCAAGGGGCTCACAATATCTAAGAGCTGTGTCTGTCTCCTCTGATAGAGTGTAAGCAATCTGAGGGCAGGGAATGTGTCATTTTATTTTGTATTTCCCTAGTTCCTCATAAAGTGCCTTTCTCACCAAATGGGTGCTCAATAACTGCTATTACTCCGAGGAGCCAAGCATTTTGCTAAGTTCTGGGGCAGACAGAAGGTAAGCAGATCAGAAGTGCACTATATGCTTTATAGAGAGTCTGAGGTGGTTAGCATATTCGGGCCAAAAAGGGCTAATGTGGGAAGGTTTCATGGAAGAGGGAAGATGTATTCTAGGCAGAGGGGAATGCCTCAGATGTGGAACGCATTCAGATGAAAGCTTTTAGACTTTGGAGAGGATTGCTGAAAGTGGGAATCTTAAAGACAGCATGGAAAAACATCTTGAATTACCTCTAAGTACTTAACTCTGGAACACCTTCCTGCTCTGTTTAGCTTATGAACAGTTCAGAATGCTGAGGCTTGCATTTTGAAAGCCGAAATTTTACTTCCTGACAGTTTCCTTGCTTTTTAGTTTCAGATTTTGAATGGGTTTAAGGAAATTTAATCGTGAAGACCATAATCTTATAAATCCTTCCCAAATAAACTGAGACTACATTTCCACATTTTTATTTACTAAAAAATCTCACATTTTTTTCCTCTTGCAGCTCCACAGGGTTCACTATTCTCTACCCTGTGACAAGTGCAATTCAAGGTTGACAAGGGGGCTACCTAGATATTTGAAATTAGCAAACAAGGCAGTCTGAAATACTAAGGTATTGAGAGAAGACATCAAACTAAAGAGGTAAGCAAAAGCAGAGGGCATCTGACTGGTGGTAATTTTGTTTGAAGAACTGAGTCAACATTTGTTTGTCGGAACATCAATGCGGAAGGTAGTAAGAGTCGTATAAAGGGAAATTTTCCCCTCTCAGAATTTAAAACTAGTTAGATAAGCTGTCTACTTACATGATCTGTCCTCCAATGGTAGACTTGCCAGCATCTAACAAAAACAGTAAGTTCACAAATGTTTTACAGATGTGAAAAACATTGAAAAAAGGCTCAGTGAAAATGAACACAGACCCTAGTGTTATATTTACTTAATTAAAACCAGTAGTAGTAGTAGAAAACGCTGGCTATTTCAGTTCTGAGTTTGATCATTACTTGAGCCTCTAAGCTTTACCTTCTAAAACTAACCATCAACAAAAAATGTACCCATTTTTCATTTTGGGGCACTAGCTGTCTTTGGATGAACGGCCACATGCTTCCAAAATTAAGTTGAGGCATTTCGGCCAATGAGAATTTAATAAAATAACATGAGAAGTGAAATTTAGAACAATAACATTATACTGCCTACTCACCCTGGTGGCCACCGCCAAATTATGGGGTGGTCGCCACGGGACTCACCAGCCCCGGATATTTCGATCTATTCCAACCGAGGACTACGTCAGAGGGATCCCCTCCCACCTTGAAGTCATTTAGGTGGCAATACTATAGTACTGTATGAGGAAACCCCAAAGCAGTGCTTTTGACTCTTGCTCTCCTTGGAAAACAAGGCTCTGGCTGTGACTATATAAGACACAATATTTGCAGGACTAGCAGACCTGACAGGAATCCAGAAATCACTTCAGATGATTCATTTCCTGCTTCACAGTACATTATGTTACTTAATGATCCACAACAACTCATTTATTTTAAAGCTCTGTACTATTATATTCATGAATAATTAACAGAACTTCACAGAAAAGGCAAAAAGCCTCCCAACTACTAACTTATACAGAAATAAGCAGGATGTTTAATACCACCTGTAATTCCAACGTTGAAGATCCAGTCTTTCAAGCAAAGGACGTCTGTCCCAATTTTCCTCTAAAGCCCTAAGCCATCAGCTGTGGGAAATCCTGTACTACTTTGCAGTCAACTAACCTAATAAACGATGGGCCTTTTCCCCAGGGCCAGAAGCCAATCTTTACTTCACTCTACATACTCTACATCTCCAGCTCTCCAGGACTCCAGAGTCGGGTCAATATGGACTTACATACAGTCATCACCACCCTACACCTCCAATTATCGACGCGCCACTTACCTACATGCCCTATGAACACTACATTTACATGTTCTTTTTTGGGAGCACCTGGTGGTGCCACCACAGATTTAGGTTTTGGTATTTCTTCCTCCTCCTCCATCATTTCTTGGGCATTTTCCTCTGGGGCTCCTCCATCCCCCATAGGGCCACCTCCGGGCTCAGCTTCACTTGGTTCTTCTTTGTGCTCCCATGATTCTTCGGGAGACATTTCTGTCTCTCCATTCTCTACTGGAAATAAAACACATTTAAATGTTGTAACTGTTCAGCTCTACTTCAACTGCTGATGGTGTTTTTTTTCTTTAAATAAAGAATGGTTACCCTCCCGGTTATAAATGATCGCTTTGAAGATGCTAAACCTCCCTGCCTAATGTCTTGATACCCGAAAAGCAGTCAAATTTCTTTACTGGGTAATGGGTAATAGCTTTCAAGATGGCTTTTATCAACATCAGAAAGCTGAGTCGCTGATATTAATGCTCTTCAATTTTAGCAAAGAAGAATTTTTATGGAAAAGGCTAAATTAAACTTGGATTTAGGAGTCCATAATGGTCCAAAATAGAGGTGATCCAGTTTATCGGACTAAAACAAAGAGATTTGAAATTTAGAAGGAAAAAAAAACCCCACTCTTCTTCTCAAGTGTTCTGACTTCAGTGACTGTTTGATGTAAATTTCAACAATCAGCATGCCAAAACCAGAAAATATTAACGAACATTAAATGAATAGGTACCAAAAAGGAAAGAGTTCTGTGACAGGAAAATGGAACAAGAGCAAGTACTTTAACTTAAAAATGCTCCATTTCAGAACAATACTTACACCTGCCCTTAAATCTTATAAGGGATTGAAAGCGATTCACTGAATCATATTAAAGATCAGAAAGTGTCTTACCTACAGGTTCTGAAACTTCCATTCCAACAGCAGAATTTGAACCTAGAGAAAACATCGAGTTATGAAGTTATTTATGAAGATATCTGTCTTCACCCTCAAACCCCAAAGATAATTAGTTTTTCTTTTTACCTTCGCTCAACAATGACTGCTCCTCCTGAGAAGGTTCGACAGGTGCTGTTGAATGAAAATTAAATTCCAACATTAAAAGCACATTTCTGTGTTCACTCTCTTATAAACAGAAAGGAGCCAGGGTTCTATCAAATCAACAACTACAGATGGAGCTCTCTGCCACCCCTTTAGACCCCAGACAGACCTCCAATCCTGGACAAACCAGTCCCCCAGTTTTCCCTTTAATGTCCCTTGTTCAGGACCTATTCACCCACCAACTTGCTAATTCACATCTGTGGCAACCATGGCCTTTGGAAGTAACATAAGCCAACAACTATAATGATCAGATCTCCTAGATCTGACTCTTCCCCTCTCTCTCCCCAGATCCTGGAAGTTGATGGGGGCGGGAGGGGGTGCTTCGCTTGGGAGCAGGTGCCGTGCCGGGCCATGGGATAGGAAGTCGTCTCATTTTCCACAAGACAATGGAACCACACTAGGTAGGCTTAAAGCGGGCCGAGATCCTGAAGGCTGCCAGTTTGCTTTAGCGGCCGGATAATTCTAACCTAGCAAACAACAGAGGGGTCAGAGAGGCCCCTGATGCTAGCTGCCTTCCTTCTCAAGTTCGTTCTCAAAATCCTCCTACCACTCCCTACTGTTAGCTAATTACTCTTATTAGTGACACTGGTGTCCTTGTTTTAGCAACAGAAAAACCTCTAAATACTTGTTTCCTCATTTTACTAACTCTGACTTCGCTAGAGACAAAGCACTTTCTCAGTTTTTTAAGGCTCCGAGCTGCGAAAACCAATAAAGGCTACCGTTTTGATAACTATTAAAAACTAGCACATAAGAGGATGAGGAGCTACTCGCTCCCTTCACCAGCATGGTTTTCAGCCCCCCAGATATGGCTAAATTCAGGAACACACCTAAAGATGATAGACTTGGTCCACTTGGAATGCTGCATTAGGCTCAACATGTATGCCACGCGTGCACACGCAGACTTGCACATTAAGTGCTATCTCACAACACACAATCGCATACTTGGGGGAAGAGGAAACTAAAAAAAGAAAGCAAGGCTGACTTGGAGCATTCAAGGTTGGGGGACGGTCACCAACAGTAGATTCCCCCACTATTCCCAGGATAAAGGAAGATGGAGATCTGATCACTCCCAGATTTCTGCTTGCACAGGGGCAGGGCTTTCTCAAGCCGGGCACTGGCACCCTCTTCTCCCCTCCCCACAACTGGACCCAGTGCACTTCATGGAGAGGCCACCTGCCAAGGTACCAGTCACTGCTTGCAAAACCACAGCTCCTCCTTCCCCCAAACCAATTGAAGCTTTAAGTCTCAGGGCCTGGAATAGACTGTCGGGGTTATTTCTTCTTCAGGATGGGGTGGGAACATTTTTTTTGGCCTCTATGTCCCGCCAGGCAGCCAAATAGAAGCCAGGGCTCAGGAGAAGGGCCGACGGCGACCTCCTCGGCAGTCAGACAAGAGGGACGAGAGGGACGAACTACAGCAACCAAAAGGAGAACAGTGGTGTGTCCTGGGCAAGATTGTGTCAACACAAGCAAGTTTTAAAAATCAATCTTAATATCTGCCAATACTCCTGCAGCACTTTGACAAGCAGACAATGAGGCATCTTTTTTCCGGCACCTCTGGATTTCTCCATTTTGTTAGAATTAGCTCCTTGCCACTTAGACTATATTGTTGCTTTCTTTTGTTGTTTTTCAAGATTACCATTTGGCTAAAAAGAAATTGCAGAGCAGGACTCACTGCTTCTTAGTCTCCGGGACCATTCTAACATGGTCCTTTAATTTGCTGAGTGAAGAGAGATAACGTTCCCTTCAGTATAAATAAGGCCTCTGGGGTTAAAAAACTGAAGCACTTTTTCCAGTACCGTTCTTCTCTTAGCTGTGTTGCACATCCAACCATGCAGACCAACATACTAAGTCTCCACCCTTCCTCAAGCCTGACCCATACTTCAAGCACGGAGGGACGGATAGGGGAACACCCAGAAGCAGCAGGGCCCCGTGGCGAGAACATGGAGCTGGGAGTCAGAAGGACCTGGGTTCTAAACCTGACTCTGCCAAATTGCTGGCTGTGTGAACTTGGGCAAGCCACTTCACTTCTCTGTGCCTCAGTTTCCTTAACCGTAAAAGGGGGATAATGGTTCTCCCTCCTATTTAGACTGAGCCCACTTTTCTGTGCCTCAGTTTCCTCCACTGAAAAATGGGGATACTGATTCTCCCTCCTATGTGAGCCCCATGAGGGACAGAGACTTGTGTCCGACCTCGTTAACCTGTACCTAACTCCAGGACTTAGAATAGTGTTTGACACATAGTAAGCCCTTAACAGATAGCATTAAAAAAAAAGAGTGTGGGGGGGAGGGGGACGGTGCCTCCTAGAATTATATAATTCATATCATTACTATGGAATCATAGTAAAGACTTCTGACTGAAATCCTGAAAATAGCTGGTTAATGAAGGCGACTGAGACCACAGAAGCTACTGAGGCGGATACCCTGGCAACCTCTCGCTGATCTATGATGCTTTGGCAGTGCATCAGTACTGTGCCGCGGTCACTCTGGTAGTAAATGAATTTCGCCCATTAAATTGGTGCACGCTTTGCAGACTGCTACTTGCCTGAAGCACCCAGTGCCTCCGTGGTACTGGGCCAACCACCCATAGTCAATTCTTTCACAGAGATTCAAGGTCCCAAAGCCTGAGGCCCGCCCACTGTTGACCAGGGGAGACGGTCATTCTGCTGATGGAAAGGGGATGTAAATCTCATCACTGCTCCAGCGGGTCCTTTGTAACTGAGGAAATTTACTGTCGACAACTTCCTAAAGTAGCTCCTCGTTCCCATTCAGTGAGGTAAAAGCAAGATTTAAGGAGTGCTGGGGACTTGGGCAAGGCCAGGCCCTTCCCTAACTTCTTAGGCTACGAATGAAGTGCAAAAATCTGCTAATACTCGAGCAAGACACCTAACACATCTATCGCAAAGTTGTAAGGTAGATGTCAGGAAAAGCTGGAAAAAACCCCAGGGTGGGTCGCTGATGCGCATCAATAGTTCCCTTTTCGATAATCTGATGAAGAGATACTGGACGCTAAGTAGCTGCAGTTGTTTTGGGGAATGAGATATCCGACTAGTCAAACTGATATATGTAGCGGGGAAATGAAATATAATAAACTTGAATGGAAGATTTATAGGGGAGGTGACCGTTTCCAAATTTCAGTCAAGTTGACATAATTTTAGTTTTTAGTTCCTGGGTGCCAATTCCATGCCAACTAACTGCTTTGGGCATCTTGGCTCAAGTATAAGTAGTACTGTGATCGTTAAGAATAATTCTAAGCCTGCACTACATATGATAAATAGGACTTATAAAAAAAGGAGATTACCCTGGATTTAAATCCTTTTTACTTTCTCTCACACAAGTGCAAATTATTCTGGGAAAAAAAAAATCAGATTAACTTCACTGTTAAATAAGTTCCTTGACCTCTTAACAAATGGCTCACTTCATTTAGCAGCCATGATTAAGGCAATCATGATAATTACAGTGAAATTGGGGAGAGAGGGAGAAAACGAGGAATACGGGGTTGGATCTTAACGCCATGAAGCACAAGACGGGGTGAGGCTTGCAGACCCTCCAAAAACAACTGAGTCTCAAATCAGAAGCTCGACGGTGGCAAAATTAAGCCCAAGAGGGGGAGTGAGGTGTGACCACAAAAAAAAGGGGTTACATAAAACTTACGCAGTCAAGTTCTCTCATAATATGTGGTTGGGAAAGGAGCAGAAAAGCTGAATAAAATCAAAAGACATTACCTTAAACAGCAAACAAACTCTGGGTTTAGTAGCGTTTCTGAATCCAAAACCACTCTAAAGCCAATATGAAAATCGGCAGAAGCTGAGCTCAGTTTTAAAAATAGATATGAAATCTCAATTCACCTGTATACTGACTTGCCAGAGACAAAACTGTTAATAAACTAATAACCTGGGTATTTAATATTTACTGAGCAATCTTGAATTCTAATATCTTCAAGCAGAGACAATACCTAGGTCTGATCTGCCTCAGGTTTAAATCATAGATAACGGTTAATGATAGAACTCTAAGACACTGTCAAATATACACCCAGTTGTTTTCATTCATTCATTCATTCATTCATTCATTCATTCATTCATTCATTCATTCATATTTATTGAGTGCTTACTACGTGCAGAGCACTGTACCAAGTCCTTGGACTGTAAATTCGGCAACAGTTAGAGACAATCCCTGCCCATCAACGGGCTCACAGTCTAAACTAATAATTACGATATTCGTTAAGCGCTTACAGGTAGGCACTGTACTAAGCACTAGGGTAGATACAAGATGATGGGGTTGGATACAGTCCCTGTCCCACATAGGGCTCACAGTCTTCAACCCCATTTTATAGATAAGTTAACTGAGGCACAGAGAAGTGACTTGCTCAAGGTGGGAGAGCAAGGATTAGTCCTCTGACTTGCAGGCCTGTGCTCTTTCCACCACACTGCACTACCTCCCTTAAAACACAGGAGTTGTGCTCTCACAAAATCCAGTTTATGTTTATTAAAACTCATGGGAACTTTGGAGTCCAACACCTCTGTCAAAAAAGAGGAATATTTGCTAATGATTTCTTTTTTTTTTTTAGGGAAGGGTAGACATGGGTTGGCTGGGGCGGGGGGGAGTTAATTGAGAAAGGAGGAAGGAAAAAAAAACTTGTAGGTCAAAAAGATTGAACTATTTCCAGGAGGTAACATCTTCTGAAGGAAAAAGTAATCTTGGCAAAACTAAAAATAAAACAGAACGCAAAACCCCCAACAGTATATTATTTCAAGTAAAATCACTAGTGCTTCCTAACGAGTCTTTCAGTAGTTTGTAAAAGCACCAAAATTCCTGATGAGGAGGATTCTTCGACTCCCTCAAGTGTCAGCAAAGTTGGCGAGCAAGGCCTTTGGAGAGAAAGTGTCATCAAAGCAAACTAAATTACTTAGTCAAATCAGAATACGCACATTTGCTCCTGTTCCCTATCTCCGGGAGGTTCCTCGGTAGATCCCCTTTCAAAATTCTTTGGAGCGTTTTACTAGATGAGTTGCTCTATTTGCAACTCGGTTCATTCGGAAGAGTCCAAGGATGCCATTTTTCTGCTTTCCCCAGAGCCCCCCCGGCCCCACTTTGAGGAAATATTTCCCAGCTTCATTTGCTTCCTTCGGAGACCCTCCTCCCCTCAACTCCGGGAAGAAGTCTGTAGCTAGAGTTGGACTACCTGGGCTACTCCTGTTGTAGGGCACGACAGAAGTTGAAAGTTTGTGGAAGTGGTGAGGAGTGAAGGACAGATGTGAGGATACTGGCTCTATACTCTGAAGGACACAGATGTTGTCATTACTGGGTTAGTCACGGTCCAACCAGCCCAGCAGAATTTCCAATAATGGTGACAGACTGACTGATGTGATTGATGTCTGGCTTCCTTGACACCCATCCTAGAGGCCAGGGACGTTTTCCCCAATAAATCAGTGGTACTTACTGAGTGCTTACTATGTGCAGAGTACTGTACTAGGTGCTTGGGAGAGTCCGATACATCTTAATGTCAGCTAATGTAACTTACTGAAAAATTACCAGAACAGCTGCAGACGGAGGTGGGGTGTTCTGGGAGGGATGTGTCCATGGTGTCGCAAAGAGTCGGAGACGACCCGACGGCAAAAGACAAGACAGGGTGACCTATCACAGACCTCTCATCTACGCAAAACCCTCCAGAACCAACTACATTTTCTGCCTGCACAATTTCCTGTGGTATTAAATCCCACATTTATCACCTGCTGTGTGAATAAATCATTCCTTCTGCTTGTTTTGAACTTTCCCTCTTCAATGGTTGCCTCCCATTGGGTTCTGGGGTGGGATCTGGTGGCTACAGCTTTCATGTTCGCCCTGACCACCCCCCTTCACGGTTCTGAAGACTTCCATTTTTACCAAATTTAGGTTGCTGGGCTCCTTCCGCAAATACACCCACCTGTGCGTTGGAGTTAGAAAGTCAGGCAAAGGAAGGAAATTTTTCTTCAAGGTCACTGGCACGAAAAAACAACAAAAGCCCCACACCACCAGGCCCTGTGATGGACCAAACAGGATTCCATTTTCCCCATCACCTCCTCTGCTAGATGCTTCAACCAATTTTGAAACCTTTAAGGAACAAGAATTGCCAAATGGAATACCCCTTAAAAAGACACGTGAAAGCCAATGGAAATGGTGAAGCTACCCGAGGGCACAAGTGCACTAGCTTCTACATCACAAACTTCCAGAGGGTTAATACGGGGCCAAACACATTGTGGTACATGCTAGCACTCACTCACCTACCCAGCTACTTCCATTTAGTCTGGGCTTCACTTCTGGTTCAGCAGTTTTGCAGAGACAGACTGCATGTGCTTAGTAGGTCACCGTGCACCCAGCCCCTCCCTTAAATCCCCAAGACTACTCTGAATGCCTCACCGCATTCACCCCTGGGCCTCTTAAAACAGCACCAGAAGCGGCAGGGAAGGGAGGACACTCATCAACGGGTACGCGAGCTCAGGGGAGGGATGGATCTGGGAGGGCGCAGAATGAAATAACCGTTTCGAGGATGGACCTCACCAAGTGAGCTGATAAACACAGAATGTCTCTCTCGCCCTTGCTCTGCAGGAGTTTTCGATGTCCTAGACAAAGCAATAAGCGTATTGACAACTACTGCACCCCAACGACAGCAAGCCCAGTAGAGCAAAGCCTAGGTCACCTGGCCCAGCCCCAGCTAAGGCCCGGTCCGTGGGACCGGGCCTCACTTAGAGGAGAGTAACCGTCTTCTCCACTTCGGCCAAACCGGGCTGAAAGGGAAGAGGTGGGGGGATGGAAGGTTGGAAGACATGGCCGCGCGAGATGTGGATTATTATCTGAGCACTCTGCGAGGGCTCTGGGTCCTATTTAGTTCCACAAAAATCTCTTAGGTCCCACTGTCTGCCCCTGCTGAAACAGGTTTTTTTTCCCCCAGAGTCCTGGAATCTTCTAGTGTCACCTTCAGGTCCCACTGATCTCTTTTTCCTCATTCAGTGCTAAGGATCGATTTCACTGGCTATTTCAAATTCTGCAATCAATCAGTCCCCCTAAATCCCCCATCCTCCTAATTGTGGTTTTGAATGGCTAATCCAGGTGTGTTTTCTAACAAAGAAATCAGACAGGAGGTTGGGAAAACTCTCCAACTCATCCTAGGAAAAATCCTAACTCTTCCCACTCGGGTCGATAAATGCCACAAGTGACTTGAGCAGCGAATTCCTGTGGGCCAGATTTTCCTGACGGCTAACAACCAGCTAGAGCTCTTGTGTACCCAAATCCGTGGACCTCCGCTAGCTGACAGGAAATGCCTGACCCCTGGGTATTATCATAAAGTTAGGGCAGAAAGAATGCATTAAGGCAGGAAGGAGGAGAGGGTTTTAGATGTCACTGGCCTCTGTGCTTAGGAGGTAGACCATTGCTCAAAATGGAAATCTGGATTTCCATCTGTCGCCAAATTGTACATTCCAAGAGCTTAGTACAGTACTCTGCACACAGCAAGTGCTCAATAAATACAACTGAATGAGTATATATACATATATATATACACACACATATATATATATATGTACTGTTTTTCCAGTGAAGACCAACTGAGTGTAATGGACCCAACTGAACTCCAGGGAGGGAGAACTGGGAACACTATTTGCAGAAGAGGCAGAGCAACGCACAATTTCAGCCATGAATGAAAACTTCCTGTCCCTTTGAATTTCTTGACATATTTAAAACTGACCACATTTTCACCCCCAGTAACACACAATGAGACAAAAGAAATGGAAAAACCAGACAAACCTGAGTAGAGGATTATAATGGCAAATGAAAAAAACAACAACAATCAAAAAACAAAAACAAACCACCTCAGGCAGTAAAGGGAACTTTCAATGGCCTCTTCTTAATTACATAACAGCCTAAAAATAAAATGGCATAATGTTATGGATAGTGCGAGTCAGAATCATTTGAAATATTTCACACCATCAACATTTCAAAAGATGCAGAAAGGAGGAAGGTAAGCTTCAAGTGAGAGTGTGATTAAGAAAACATAATTCCTTCCCAGCCTCCTAAATATGCACCAAACCTTCGGATGCTTTTGCTTTGGACTATTCCCATTTCGGCAGAGACATTCTCTGGGCTTCTGCTTAATATTCTGTGATTGTCAAAGTGGAGGATTAGTCTGAGTCATGCCCCCAATATTTCCATTTTTTAAAAAATAGACCACGAAGTAAAAGACCCTATGAGTTACTGCTAAGTACCCACTCTGTATTACAGGAATTCTGCTTGCACACCAAGGACCACAGATATTTTTAAGTTTCAGGCATCCTTTATCAACCTGTCCAAACCTCAGACTCTCCCCCCTCATTATGTGCCAACATATTCCTCCTTTCAGAGAGTCTTAATGAAATCACCTGAAAAGAGGTAGGAGGAGGAATGATGCTGTGTCAGGAAAGACCCTGTGGCTTCCTGAGCTGCCAATTTTTAGTTTGTGCAAGGACGTCAATGACAACAAATGACTCCAACCATGAAATCTTGGTTTAGCTGATGACATAAGAGCATTTCTGACTCACCAGAGTACCGCGTAGAAGTCATTTGATCTTTAAAAGCCTCAGTTAACCCACCTGCAAAACTGAGGAGAAGTGGCACAGACCTCATTTCCTATCAAATTCTCCTCCAGAGCTGAGAATCACCAAACAGGCAAACTATTTTACCCTGAATTTCAAATTAAGCCGGTGCGGGCTGGGTTGAGGTAGGAACATACCACAGGGCACTTTTTTCACGGCTGCTTCTTTTTAGAGACTCAACAGATAGCTGTGATTCTGGTCAGCAGACTTCTCGGGCTCAGTAAACCAAAATCTCTTCGTCACCTCACTTTTTTTTTTTAAATCTCTTGGGAAGGAATAATCCATCTTTCTACTCATATTCTGGGCTCCCTTGGAAAATTTTAGTTCCGCAAATATCCATCCTAAATGATTAAAATTTTCAGGCTCTGGTCTCTCTGGGCCCACAGCACTAATCTACCGGAACGGTAAGGACGACGAGTTGTGAAATATTCAATCGAAGTGAGTTTCAGTGAAAACTGCAGCTGTCACCTTTTGCCACTTCAGGAAACTTTTGGACCGTACAAAAGGGCTAGCTTTGGGATAGACTCTTTCCAAGACGCCCTGTTTTGCATTCCTCAAAGTTAGGGTTCAACTGGGGCCGGGCCTGCCTCCTGGGTGAGAGAAAACTTGGGCCTTTCCCTGGAGTAGCTCTTCACCCAGAGCCATTTGGAATATCTCTCATTTAATTCTTTTGTGTCCCTATCAGAGCTACAAAGAAACCTTCAGTCTAGTTTCCCTACAATACCCATTTAAAGGATTTCACAGTCTGTCAAGTAAACAAAAGCGGAAACAAGCTATTAAAATACAAACTCATGGGAGGGTCTCCATTTCAATAGTCACCCTTCTGGGACAGAAAGGGGATGGGGCAAAAGCCCAAAGGCCTTTCTAAACTGAACAGTCATTAGCTTCATAGCTCTGGCACCTTCCAAATGCAGTAGAAGCCTAAGCGGTCATCGGTCTGTGAGCTCAACAGTGCAAAACAAGCACGATGGTGGTGGAGCCTCCACAAGTGCTTAGTGCCCTGCGCGTCTTTGACCAAAACAGCACGGATTCGCCCAGATTCACGTTCTACAGCAAATCAGCCACATCGTGGCAATGTCTACCTTCCATTCCCTTCTGAATAATTATCTAAAAAATGGCACCGTAGTCATTACACTTCCTAGATTAAATATATGTTACAGCTTAACTCATCCTGCTCAAGGACCAACAGCTCCCCATGGTATCAATATATTAGAGAAGGCCAATGTCCAAGAGAATTCCCTTCCTGATCAAGCCACGGGGTAATGAAGAACCCTGGGTCTCAGGGGTGACTCCACAAAGGATACAATATGTAAACCCGCAATTCAGACCCTAGAGTACAGAGGGGTAGTGTGGCCCGATGGAAAGGGCATGGGCCTGAGCGCCGGACGGAGGCCCAGGCTTTTCCGCTAGTTCTGTCACTGGGTTTGCCCCGTGCCTTTGGGTAAATCACCTAATCCCCGGTTCCTCCATTTCCTAACTTGCTAAATGGGACTAAGATACCTAACTCTCCCCACCTCTCAGAGATGGTGAGACCGGTGAACAGCGTGGCCTACTAGCTCAAACACTGGCCTGGGAGGCAGAGGACTTGGGTTCTAATTCTGGTTCTGTCACTTGCTTGCTGCGTGGCCTTGGACAAGTCACTTTCAACTTTTCTGTGCCTCGGTTCCCTTAGCTCCAAAATGGGGATTCAACGACTGTTATCCCTCCTACTTGGACTGTGAGCACCGTAGGACTGGGACTGTGTCCAACCTGGTATCTACCCCACTACCCCAGGGCTTGACACTGTAAGCACTTAAACACACACATACACAAAAAGAGAAAGCGAGAGAGAGAGAGACACTGTTTATCTTCTTTGGCACATGGGAAGTGTTCACACAAATGCCATTATTAGCAAGAATTTAATACAATTGCCTATAGTGAGGCTACTAAAACCAGCATTGGGTGGAAAACCAACAGGGTCCTGAACCTTTAGGCCTGGTCTGAAAGAAACCACGTTAATACCCAGGAGCTGAATCCCCTTTCAGAGTTCCAAGTATTCTAAAATCCCCAATGAATGTAAACCTAGAGTTGGTCAAGTTGATTATCCTGGTCATCTTCAACCCTATGATCCCCCAAACCAGAAATAGCAACAGCAGTTGAGTTGATTCTTCCTAGATAAACAGTAGGAAAACATGGGACTTACAAAGCACCGGACTTCAAGTTACTATTTAACTAAACCTACCTGAAGATTGCTGTCTGCCCAGTGAATTTAAAATACTGTAGCTGGAAAATATAAAACCAACTATAGAGGACATTAAATGGGTCTAGAGGCAAGGGAAGACAGAAAGTGTATAAAGATCACAGTGCCCCTTCACTGCACAGGCAGTTAAAGGAAACATCAACAGCTTCCAGTGTTCCCGGAAAAGTCAAGTTTGCAGAAGTTTTCTACTCAAGGTTAACTTCCAAGTTTCCACAACTGAAAACATCACTGTGGCCCCTGCAACAGGCCAATCTGCAGCTCGTAAAAGGAGTAGGTGGCACTGGTCAGGACACACGACTTCAAGACTAGGTAACATGCAATTTGTTTTTTTGCCAGCTGTGCTAAAATATCAAACCCCACTACCCCCTTTCATTCAAATTTGGAGATGCTCTACAGGCTAGGTGCCCGGCTACACGGAGGTGTACCAGATTGCCTGGCTACACAGAGGTGTACCAGAACTTAAAAAGGGTTTATTTAAGTCATTTACCCTTTTACCTAGGCCCTCGAGTTTTTTTTAAAAAAGGTCTCAACCAGAAACCAAGTGCCAGGAAAGCCGATTCTGAATATCAAGCTCAACCTTAAATGGGATAAGACCGGCATCGGCTTCGCGCATTTCATTTCCTGCGAAGGTGAGCCACGCGTTGCTCAACAGCAGCCCCCACCCCCAAGTCCACGCGGGCTTGCTTGTTCAGTGGCAGTACCCATGGCATTTCTGCGGAATAATGAAAAAAAGGACAAAGCACAAAACGAGCCGTCCGGACCCCAGGGAAACCACATGTTCAAGAAAGACAGCACCAAAGAGAAAACAGAAGACTTTTAAAGGATTAGAGCGGTGATTTCTAGATTTTTCCACCACGGTCTCCTTAGGCATCTGATTAAGTTTTGGAGCACGCACATAAGATTCACCTTCTCTTGAGTCACCCAGCCCGTGCGCTGCTTTACACTCTCATAACATCACACCTCTGTCCAGACTCCCCAGAACAACTAGTCCCCCTCAGATCTTTTCCCATTCTCTCTCTAATCCACAATTTAACCCTCTCAGTGGTATTTTCTGAATACAGATGGACAAGGCCAGGTTATCTGGCAGAACTGGCCGGGACTCCGTGGATCTCGTTTAAGGAAACACTGACCAAGGGAACCTATTTTCTCCCCGACACAGATCCATCGCAGCAGAGACAAACTAGGAAGTGGCATTTCACCAAAGCAGTCAGAGTTGAAATGTAAGAGAAAAGCCTCTCGGTAGAAGAGAATGGGCAGGATGAAGGAATTTTTTTTTTTAAATACTTTACGGAAGCAGTGTGGCCTAACGGAAAGAGCTCAGGGCTGGTAATCGGAGAACCTGGGTTCCAAACTCGGCTCTGCCTCTTACTGCGGTGTGACCATGGATAAGTGACTTGACTTCCCTGTGCCTCAGTCTCCTCATCTGTAAAATGGAGACTGAATCCCCGTTCTCTCTCCGACTTGAGACCGTGCGCCCCCTGTGAGACAGGGACTGTGTCCGACCTGATTATCCTGTATCCATCCTAGCACTTCAGAGCTTGGTGTGCACGGTAAACGCTTAACAAACACCACTGCTGGCTTTTTATTTTTTTTATGGTATCTGTTAAGCGCTTATTATGTGCCAGGCACTGTTCCAAGCGCTGGAGAAGCTATAAATTAATTGGGTTGGACACATTCTATGTCCCACATGGGGTTCACAGTCTTAATCCCCATTTTTTCCACAGGAGGTAACTGAGGCACAGAAGTGATGTGCCCAAGGTCATACAACAGGCCAGAATTAGGACCCACGTCCTTCTGACTCCCAGGCCCGTGCTCTATCCACTAAGCCATGCTGCGTCTCAGAGTTTTAATTATCACTCACCTAGTCAATAGATGCTAGCTATGGAGCACTTACTGTGTGCGCAGCACTATTCCAAGCACTTGGGAGAGCACCATACAGAGTTGGTAGACACGGCCCCGGACCACAACGAGCTTACAGTCTAGAGGGGGAGGCAGGCAATCAATGAAATCAATCACCTACTCTTTGAAAACTCTCGTTTCTACAAGAGCAAGACAGAAAATGACTTTTTTTTTGGTTTTTAAAGTCGGTCAGCAGATGACGGCAGAGCAGCAGACTGAGGTGCCCCACCCGCCCTACCACTGGCCACTCTTGGTGACTACTCTACTGATGGCAGAGATAACCAATGAATGGAGTTCTAAGTCTAGCTTATGAATGGAAAAGCAAAGCTTGCACCTCTTGAAAAAGGGTGGGGTCAGACAATGGAAGAAACTCTAATGAAAACGCCAAAGCAGGGGGAAAGAAAAAAAATTGGTCAAAAAGGGAAGAAGGAATCTGCCGGATCATACAAAAGTATGGGCCATTATGAGAATTTCCCTTTTCAAGGTCTGGAAAAATAGGCCAATTAGGCAGTCGAAAGTCTAAAAAGTGGAATACAATTTTAAAAGCTTAATGCTCCTTAATAAAAAAAAAAGCCACAAACAAGGAGAGGGACACCCCCACAACCTGAGTTAGGGTATAGAGGCACGAAAACAGCCACGTACAGGCTGTGTGCCGCTCTGACTGTGCACGTGTGCTTTTCCAAACACATTTCCTGCCAGACGCATCCTTTTTTGGCTTGAGGCTTATCAGAAGCAACTTTAATAAAGATCACGCTAAGTGTTGATGTAGTCTCCAGCAGCCTTTAAAATGTACTTAAGTACTTAACCTGGGGGGAAACACACACATACATACACACCAGTCTGTCCATAGTTCATAGAAGCCAGACTGTAACTGGGAAAAGGTGGTGAACCCTAATCAATCAATCAAAGGCATTTATTGAGAGCTTACTGTGCACACGACCCTGGTCTAAGCATCTGGGAGAGTACAAGTTCTGTCGCGCTGGTACTCTCCCAAGCACTTAATACCGTGCTCGGCCCACAGCCGGTGCTCAATAAATAGGATACAGTGCTCGGCCCACTGTCGATGCTCAATAAATAGGATACAGTGCTCGGCCCACAGTCGATGCTCAATAAATAGGATACAGTGCTCGGCCCACAGTCGATGCTCAATAAATAGGATCGACTGATACAAACCTAACAAGGGTCGGTAGTCGCACTCCCTGTCCGCAAGGAGCTTAAAGTCTGGAGGGAGACTATATCCATCTCCCCAGTTCCCACACTGGGGCTCTCGAAAACCCACTCGGAAAACATTTCTTTTTCTACATTGATCGCTTTCCAAAAGGACCACCATTAAGTGAGCCCTTTTGCGTTGATTCGTCCGACGCTCCTTAGATCCATATCTAGAAGGTGTTTGACCGTGGAGGTCGTATTAAATATGGGGAGGTTTAAAACTGAAAGGCTTTTATTCGAAATCCAAGAAGCTAAAGGTGTCAAACCGTGGTCTCAAAAGGAGTGTTCGGAGCGACTCTTAGGCCGGAATAAGCGCACAGGGGTGGCGGCGAAGAAAAAGGCTAGAGTAGCAAAAATTTCTAAGACAAAATCAGTAGAAGTCGTCTCTGATTTTTTGTTTAAGTGATGGACTTTCAGGAGCCGGGCAGGAAACCTTTCCAAAAACGGTCTCCCCCGGCTGGACTTGGAGAAGGGGCGTCCGGAGCAATCTGCTTCCCCTTCCGACGTCAATGTGGAGCCATCCCTACACGTCGGGGTTTTCCGGCCGTTCGTGATCCTTCCTAAATGTGAGAACCCGGCTAAGGGGGGGGGGCCGGAGGGGCCGCCCGACCCCCTCAGACCCGCTTTGGCCAACAAGAAAGCCTGCAATGCACCTCGGCCTTGTGCAGCAACCGTCGGGGCCCGGTGCCTTTCCGTTCATTTAGGGAATTAACAACAAAGACGACAATTAAGTAGCATCTCCCACCCCCGGGGGGTGGGGGGGGCCGGAACATTGAGGGGGGGGTGGTCGGCGAAATGATCACGTCGGGCCCCCTCCCTCCGGCCCCGCCCGCCTCCTCCTCCAGCCAGGCCTCGGCCCTGCTTCTCCTCCGGGCTTCCCCTACTCCGCCCCCGGATTCTCCATTCCCCGGCCCCGGGAATCCGGCTCGCTCTCTTCCCATTCCCGGCCCCGGGGATCCGGCCTTCCCCCTTTCCCAGCCTCGGGAACCCGGCTTGCCCCCCTTCCTAAGCCCTGGGATTCCCACTTTCCCCCCTTCCTAAGCCCTAGGAATCCGGCCTTCCCCCGTTCCCAGCCTGGGGAAGGGAACCCGGCTCTGCCCAACTCCCAGCCCCGGGGATCCGGCCTTCCCCCCTTCCTAAGCCCCGGGAACCCGGCTTTCCCCCGTTCCCGGTCTCGGGAACCCGGCTCTCCCTAAGTCCCAGCTTCGGGAATCCGGCCTTCCCCTCTTCCTAAGCCCTGTGGAGTGCGGCCTTCCCTGCCTCGGAAGCTGACTCTCCCCAACTCCCAGCCCCGGGGGATCCGGCCTTCCCCCCTTCCCAGGCTTGGGAACCCGGCCTTCTCCCCTTTCTAAGCCCCAGAAATCCGGCCTTCCCCGCTTCCCAGCCTCGGGAAGGAAAGCCGGTTCTCCCCAACTCCCAAAGCCGGGGATCCGGCCTCCCCCCCTTCCCAAGCCCCAGGGATCCGGCCTTCCCCCTTTCCCAGCCTCGGGATCTCCCCAACTGCCAAAGCCGGAGATCCGGCCTTCCCCCATTCCTAAGCCCCGGGAATCCGGCCTTCCCCCCTTCCCAGCCTTGGGAACCCGGCCTTCCCCACTTCTTAAACCCCAGGAATCCGGCCTTCCCCCTTTCCCAGCCTCGGGAAGGGAACCCGGTTCTCCCCAACTCCCAAAGCCGGGGATCCGGCCTTCCCCCGTTCCCAAGCCCCGGGAATCCAGCTCTTCCTCCTCTCCCAACCTCGGGAACCCGGCCTTCTCCCCTTCCCAAGCCCCAGGGATCCGGCCTTGCCCAGCCTTGGGAACCCGGCCTCGCCCCCTTCCCAAGCCCCGGGAATCCGGCCTTTCCCCTCTCCCAGCCTTGGGAACCCGGCCTTTCCCCTCTCCCAGCCTTGGGCACCCAGTCTTCCCCCCTTCCCAGCCTTGGGAATCCGGCCTTCCCCCCTTTCTAAGCCCCAGACATGGGGCCTTCCCCCCTTCCCAAGCCCGGGGAACCCGGCCTTCTCCCTTCCTAAGCCCCGGGGAACCCGGCCTTGCCCCTTTCCCAACCCCCGGGGCTCCGGCCTTCCCCCTTTCCCAGCCTCGGGAAGGAAACCCGGCAGTCCCCAACTGCCAGAGCCGGGGATCCGTCCTTGCCCCCTTCCCCAGCCCAGGAATCCGTCCTTCCCCAGCCTCGGGTACCCGTCCCTCCCCCTTCCTAAACCCCGGGGATCCGTCCTTCCCCTTTTCCCAGGCTCGGGAAGGGCCCCCGGTTGTCCCCAACGGCCCGAGGCGGGGGTGCGGCCCTCCCCCCCGTTGCCCAGCCCGGGAATGCGTGGGGCTGGGGCCTCGTGTCTGGCGGGGCCTCGCTCCCTCGCTCCCTCCCTCCGTCCGTCCGTCTGTCTCTCCCCGTGTCCCTGGTCCGCCCCCGCCGTGCGGCCCTTTACCGTCAGGCCCGGCGGGTCCCGGCGCGGGGCGGGCCGGGCCCCGGAGGAAGGCCGGGACGAACTCGGCGGCGTGGACGTTGGGCACGAAGGGCTTGGCGTTGACGTTGAGCTGGCGGGCGAAGGCGGCGCCGAGGAGCTGGGCCTCGGCCCCGGGACCGGCCGCCTCCATGTCCGCCTGGTCCCAGCAGTCGGGGGCCGAGTCGCTGCTGCTGCCGCTGCCGCCTCCTCCTCCTCCTCCTCCCGGATCCATGGCCGGCGGCGGGGGGACGGAGGCCGCCGACACCTTCCTTCCTCCTCCTCCTCCTCCTCGTGGGACTGCACCCGGCCGCCGACCTCCTCCTCCTCCTCCTCCTCCCTCGCCACGCTCCCTCCCCGGCCGCCCGGCGCCGATTGACCCCCGCCGCGCCCCGTCGCCCCGCGTAGTTCCCCGCCGCCCGCCCTCCCCTGGGCGCCTATGGGCCGCCCTCGGCCGCGGGACTACGACTCCCAGAAGGCCCGGCGCGGCCGCGGGGGCTGACGGGAGATGGAGGCGGCCGCCGGGGGGGGGGGCCCCGAGGGGAAAGGACTCCGTTTCCCAGCATGCCGCGGGCGGGGCCGAGGGCAGGCCCGGGCCGCCCCAGCCTTTTGGCTGGCTCTTGGGGAGATGGGGGTGGAAGGGCGATGGGGCGACGATAGACACGCGAAACGGCGCCTCTGGAGGGACCTAAAAAATGCAGTCGACGTGGAGGGGACGTGCCCAAACACTCTAGACCCACCGCCCCTTCGTGGCGGTCCCTCCGCCCTCGGCGGAGCCCGTGACTTGGCCCCACACTCCTCGGCGGGCGCTCAGGATATGGCAGGAGCCAAATGGGTTGCCCAGTTGTCCTCTCCCAACGCTTGGGCCAGTGCTCTGCACACGGGACCTGCCCGTTAGATACCACCCAATAAAGGAAGGGAGCCCAGAACAGTGAAAAGTGGCAGCCCCCCAAAACATGGGACATTACTCCTAAAGCGCGCTAGGCCCACGGCGATTAATGATAATAACGACAGTGTTGTCAAGGGCCTACTATGTGCCAAGCACCGTTCTAAGGCAGGGGTAGATACCCACGGGGAAGGAGCGTGGCTCAGTGGAGAGAGCCTGGGCTTCGGAGTCGGGGGCCCTGGGTTCGACTCCCGGCTCTGCCACTTGTGGGCAAGACACTTAAGTTCTCTGGGCCTCAGTTACCTTATCTGTAAAATGGGGATTAACTGTGAGCCTCACGAGGGACGACCTGATTCCCCTGTATCTCCCCCAGTGCTTAGAACAGTGCTCTGCACCTAGTAAGCGCTTAACAAATACCAACATTATTATTATTAATAATAATACTGATAATCTTTTCAAGGGCTGATTATGTGCCAAGCACTGTTTTAAGGCCGGGGGTAGATACCCAAGGTGATCAGGTTAGGGAAGCAGCGTGGCTCAGTGGAAAGAGCCCGGGCTGGGGAGTCCGAGGTCATGGGTTCAAAACCCGGCTCCACCGCTTGGCAGCTGTGGGACTTTGGGCAAGTCACTCGGCTTCTCTGGGCCTCAGTGACATCTGTAAAATGGGGATGAAGACTGTGAGCTCCGCTGGGGACAACCTGATCACCTGGTATCCTCCCCAGGGCTTAGAACAGTGCTTGGCACATAGTGCTTAGCAAATGCCATCATTATTATGATTAATATTGTCCCACACAGGGCACCCAGTTAATCCCCATTTTATAGATGAGGTCACTGAGGCCCACAGAAGCAAAGTGACTGGCCCAAAGTCACACAGCCCGACCCGTGGTGGAGCCGGGATCAGAACCCACGACCTTTTGACTCCCAAGCCCGGGCTCTTTCCACTGTGCCACGCCGCTTTATGGTACTTGCTAAGCGCTCACTATGTGCCAAGCCCTGTTTAAAGGACTAGGGTAGATACGAGGCAGTCAGGTTGGACACGGTCCCAGTCCCATGTGGGGCTCAAAGTCTTAATCCCCATTTTACAGATGAGGGAATTGAGGCCCAGAGAAGTGAAGTGACTCGCCCAAGGTCAAACAGCAGACACGTGGTGGAGACAGGATTAGAACCCATGACCTTCTGACTCCCAGCCCCGGGCACTAGGCACCGAGTCACGCTGCTGTCTCGACAGTTTGCCGTTCAAAGCAAAGACTGTAGACTGTAATAATAATTATGATAATAATAATTATGGCATTCGTTAAGCGCTTACTATGTGCCAAGCACTGTTCTGAGCGCTGGGGTAGATACAAGGTCATCAGGTTGGACACAGCCCCTGCCCCACCTGGGCCTCTCAGTCTTAATCCTCATTTTCCAGATGGGGTAACTGAGGCCCAGAGAAGTGAAGTGATTTGCCCAAGGTCACCCAGCAGACAAGCGGCAGTCCGTGGGCTCCCTGGGCAGGGAACGTGTCTACCAACTCTGTTATACTGGACTCTCCCAAGCGCTCAGTACAGTGCTCTTGCATGCAGTAAGGGCTCAATAAATATCATTGACGGAAAGCAGCCATAGTCCTGATCGCAATCGGGAGAATCACTGACTCCCTATTGGATGTTTGATAAATTATTTAACTTTCCTGAACCCCGGTTTCTTCATTTAAAAATTTTTTTAAAAAACAAGGATGCTAATATCGAATGCTTTAACTCATAGAAACCATTTGAGAATCCGAGTCTCAAAAATCTGTAGTGTTTCAGGTTTTTGGATGATTGTGGGCAAATAGTCACATTAAAGTCTCACTGTGTCACGCTTTAAGTCGTTTCTCATGTAATAACGGCAGGAGCTGGATCAGGTGATTTCTCCCATTTCTGCCAGTGATTCCGTGTCCCAATTCTGGAAAAAGTGTGTGTTTTAAAGCAGGCAAAGAGAGCTGGAGAGTCTCTCTGCTGTACTGGACTCTTCCAAGTATTTAGTACAGTGCTCTGCACACGGTAAGCGCTCAATAGATACGATTGATTGAGTGATCTTCACAAAACATTGGCTTGTGGAAAGCCTCACAAATGTTTTTGTGTCTATTAAAAAAAAAAGAAAAATTGAAAAGTAAAAGATAAGTACTTTTTAATGGACTGTACTTAAGAGAGAGATGATGTTCTAAATCAGGGACAATAATGATTACACTCTTAGACTGTGAGTCTCGTTATGGGACAGGGACTAGGTCTGATGATCTGATATCTTGCATCTACTCCAGTGCTTGGCACACAGTGCTGAACAAATATGACATTATTATTATTATTATTAAGAATGTTAATGAGACTGTGGCATGCTCTGTAAGCCCACTAACTTTAGCAATATAGTTTGGGACTATTTTACTTGATCTATGGAGGAGTAAGGATGCTCTAAGGTTAATCCATCAGTGGTATTTCTGGATCGCTTCCTCTGTGCAGAACACTCTACTAGACGCCTGGGAAACTACAGTACTATAGAGTTGGCCGGAGCAATCGCTGCCCACAAATCAAAATGTTCATCTCCTGTCGATGTCTTACGCTGTCGCGTCCGACCCCCAGCAACGCCATAGAGGCATCTCTCCCAGAACGTCCCGCCTCCATCTGCAATCGTTCTGGATCCATAGAGTTTTCTTGGTAAAAATACGGACTTGGTTTACCATCGTCTCCTTCCGCGCAGTCAACTTGAGTCTCCGCCCTCGACTGTCTCCCGTGCCGCTGCTGCCCAGCACGGGGGAGTTTTGACTTGCAGCAGATGGCCTCCCGCTCGCTAACCAGTGCCCAAACTGGGAATGGAATGGACAGGCCTCTGCTCGACTGTCTCTCCCCTAGCCGAGACTGGTAGAGGACTGGAAACTCTCCAGGTGCCACCCTGAGAGGGGGTTCATCCTGGTGAAGCATTTTTTGGTCAGGAGATTGTAGGTTCTTTGTGGGCAGGTAATTTGTCTACCAAGTCCGCTGTGTTGTACTCTCCCATGTGCTTAGTACATTGCGCATAGTAAGCGCTCAATAAATACCACTGATAGACCACATTTTGGATCTTAACTGACGACATTTTAAACTTTTTTTTAAGCCGTTAAAGAAGACCCCCTCCGATAAAATACAACAGTGACAGGCTTAAAGGCCAAACAGTCATCCACCTTTTATGTCTATAGGAAGACTTTATTAATTTGTCAAAAGGTTCACTATCTGTGCTTACTGAAATGATCTTAGGCCTTTACTGTTTACTCGTCGGTTGAACTACCCTCATGTCCAGACTCTGGTATTCAGAACAAACATCCTTTGTAGGCCGCATTAACGTTGTTTTAGGAGCATCCCTTTGAATGACTCAAGCCAAATTATAGTCATGCAGGTTTATAGAAAGGAACTTGATCTCAGTGATCTTAATTTTATCTTTTATCTTAATTTTAGCATCATCCTCATTATACTGTACACAGCATAGCCTAGTGGATGAAACACGGGCCCGGGAGTCAGAAGGACCTGGGTTCTAATCGCGGTTCTGCCACCTGTCTGCCCTCTGACCTTAGGCAAGTCATTTCGCTTCTCTCTGCCTCAGTTACCTCATCTGTAAAGTGGGGATTAAGACTGTGAGCCACATGAGGGACATGGATAATATCCAACCTGATTTCCTCGTCTCTATCTCAGCGCTCAGAACAGTGCCAGTCACGTAGTAAGTGCCTACCGAATATCATGAATAAAAAAAATCGACAATGCTCGAGATCAAGCAAAGTGAGGATTTGGGATTTTTGTGGATTTTCAGCTTGCTGGATGCAGGGAATGTGTCTGTTATACTGCTGTGTCAGACTCTCCCAAGCACACAGTACCATGCTCTGCCCACAGTAAGTGCTTCAGAAATACGATCGATCGATCTTTGATTTCCTTGGAGCTGTCGGCCTGGAGTGGAGATAGGTGCATGCAGAGAGCAGTAAGTGTAGGAAATCTGCACCTGGGCCATCAGGTGAATGCTAAGCAAGAGGTTTTTGAAGAAGCTGGGCTGCGGTTGGGATTGTTCCCTTTCCCCGCCAAGGCTGTAAACATAAACTATAAACTCTCTGGGGCCCACTGGAAATGCATCGATCAGGTTAGCGGCAAGGCCGCCGGCTAGGGGGCAGTTGAGCAGGGTGATCGTGGAACAGAGAAGAAACACGTATCGATCGATTGTATTTCTCAAGCGCTTACCGTGTGCAGAGCACTGTCTTAAGCACCGGAGAGAGTATAATTCCCTGCCCACCACAAGATTAGGGTCTGGGTCTGTCTCGTAGTCTGGGTGTGTTTTTGATACACTACTATGTCCCAGATTATTGGTACACTGAAAATGGAAAAACCCCATGAACTTCCAAATGAAGGTGAGATTAGTAATCCAAAAAGCTGCTTCTCCCTCAGATTATACAGTGCCGACTCTTCTGGTGAAAATCTCAACACATACATATGTAGTTTGATGCCTGAACAAAGGTCACTAGGTGCTGCAGACTCTGCTATCCTCGCGTCCAAAATTTCCTGGGGCTTTATTATTCATGATAAAAATGGCTATTATTATTATTATTATTGTATTTTTTAAGCGCTTACTATGAGCCAAGGACGTAATCTGGTTGTCCCATGTGGGGCTCATAGTCTTAATCCCCATTTTACAGATAAGGTAACTGAGGCACAGAGAAATGAAGTGGCTTGCCCAAGGTCACACAGCAGGCAAGTGGCCCATCTGCCTCCAATCCACCCCTCTTTAGTCTCTTGTACCTTAATTTCACAATAGGCCCAGCCCCATTAGACACAGCAAATCCATTTTGTTCTAAAGATCTGATATAACAATGGATACAGTCAAGTACTCAGGGAAGTGTCTCCGTTTCATTCTTCCCTCTTTCCTCCTCCCCTTTTCATTAGAATATCATGTTAGCCACCTCTTGAAGTAATTTCTTGTTGGCAGGTTGTACTCATGAGCTCTGACATTTCCACGAGCTGAAGCCTACTGGCCCGGAGAGTCGGAATGTCTTCAGAAAGGAAAATAAACAAGTTTTTCTCCATGCCTCGAAGGGACAGTTGTCCCTGTTATCTGCTGGATATTAGCCACGTCGAGGCAACGGTGACTTCCTCCAAACCTCGGCTTTTAGTCCCGGCTCTTCCGTCAGGCCCGTTGCCCTAAAAGCCTGCACCCTGCCAAGCGTTTGGGAGAATGGTTTTGCCCCCCCCGGACTAGATCAGCTTCATAATTTTGCGACTCTAGTGGAGATGACCTCCCCCTTCCCGACTGAAGGCGCTGAAGGCAACACAGAACACCATCTGTGTGGCAGATTAGTCGCGTGGCTCTAGGAATGGTCCCCTGCAACCCACCCATCATGATTTGGGGACTTCCCGGCCCTCCCTGTACTCTCGGAATGCCTTCGCCCTACACGTCGGACAGGCCGCCCCTCTCCCCATCTTCTAATGTAGGACTTCCTCCAGGAAGCTTTCCCTAAATTTCTCTTACGCCCAGCCTAATCTCCCTCCTTTCTCAATCACCTATGCCCTCGAGTCTGAATATCGGGATTAAGTTGTCTTGGTTTTTGTCCGTCTGTCTCCCCTGATTGGACTGTGAGCCCGTCAATAGGCAGGGATTGTCTCTATCTGTGGCTGAATTGTCCATTCCAAGCACTTAGTACAGTGCTCTGCATGTAGGAAGCGCTCAGAAAATACTATTGAATGAAAGAATGAATCCCCTAAGCCCTGTGTAACTCACGCCAGCCCCGCTGATGCCTATATATCCTTATAGGTCATTACTTCCCCTACCTGTAATTAATTTTAATGTTTGTGTCCCCACACCGGAGTGGAGACTCTTTGAGGGGAGGGGGCACGCCTACCAACTCTATCGTATTTAACTCTCCTAAGCACTCAGTACAGAACTCTGCACTGCCCAGTAAGGGCTTAATAAATACCATAGCCGATGCCAGGCAGATCAGGCCAGCAGAGGGGCGAGGCCTCCTGCCGAAAAGATTACTTACTGTGGCCACGCTGAAGCCGTGCCCTAGGCGGCAAGCATCTTTCGACCTATCCAACCTTCCGCCCTGGCTGCCTCACCAGCTCCCGTGACCTGACTCTTTTTCAGTGAACTGCAAGGCAGACTGGTTGTTCGGGTTCCTCCAGGATCACTGGGCTATCTACCGGGGAGCGTTTCCTCCCTTCACGTCGCTTGGCAGGGTGCAGGATCCTAGGGCAACAGGCCTGACGGAAGAGCCTGGACTGAAAGCCGAGGTTTGGAGGAAGTCACCGTCGCCTCGACGCGGCTAATATCCAGCAGATAGCAGGGACAACCGTCCCTTCGAGGCACGACGAGAGCTCGTTTATTTTCCTTTCTGAAGACTTTCCCACTCTCCGGACCGATAGGCTTCAGCTGGTGGAAATGTCAGGACCCGATTTCTGCCCGTTTCCTAGACCGACTCAGCCCACGCCATTCTCAGCCCACCGTATTTTCAGAGTTCGGGCCTGAAATTGGAGGGGGAAGAACAGCCCGAGTCCCGTCTCAAATGAACTCATCGCTTTTCTTATGAAATCTCTATCTTATTCCTGATGATCCCTTCACCTCGTTGGTTCTTGAATGTAAGACTCCCATATGCCATTATAAGAAAACGAGGAAGATGGCTTGGTAATGTTCACTTTACTCAGATGAAGAGCTCGATTCTTTCTTCGGGAGTCAACGGGGTGGGGGAGTCATTATTTTTGTGGCACTAATAAACTGTGAGCAACATCCTACGATCTCAGAGTCTGACGTCATTCAGCCCAGGTTGAGAAGCAGCATGGCCTAGAGGAGAGAGTACGGCCTTGGGTGTCAGAGGACTTGGGTTCTAATCCTGGCTCCACCGCTCATCTGCTGGGTGTCTTTGGGCAAGTCACGTTACTTCTCTGTGCCTCGGGCACCTCATCTGTAGAACGGGGATAAAGACCGTGAGCCCCATGTGGGTTCAAGGACCGTGTCCATCCTGATCGGCTTGTATCTATGTCACTGAGTCTGACGTCATTCAGCCCAGGTTGAGAAGCATCGTGGCTCAGTGGTAAGAGCCCGGGTTTGGGAGTCAGAGGACTTGGGTTCGAATCCCGCTTCTGCCACTTGTCAGCTGTGTGACTCTGGGCAAGTCACTTCACTTCTCTGTGCCTCAGTTACCTCATCTGTAAAATGGGGATTAAGACTGTGAGCCTCACATGGGACACCCTGATTACCCCGTATCTCCCCCAGCACTTAGAACAGTGCTGTGCACATAGTAAGCACTTAACAAATACCAACATTATTATCTACACCAGCTCTTAATACAGTGCTTGCCACATGGGAAATGCTTAACAAATACCATAAAAAAAGTTATCACTGCACTTTTAATATTGCATCCAAGGCCAAGCAGTACTGATTTCTTGCCAAGCAGAAGCTGTTGAAGACCTCATCAAGCTGGTGACGATGGAAAAGATTTTTTTTCCAGTTTTAGTAAGGAAAAAAGGGCAGCTAAAATAACAAGTGACTTTCTAGAAACGTGGAGGCTGTTATAAGGAAAGGAAAAAAAAAACCCACCATTTCAGAGGCCTAAGAAAATGTGGGCCAAAGATTAAAAAGAAAACAAAAGAGGGGACCGAACAGCTAACTGGTAGGGTAAAACAAGTTATCATGGGGAGAAGTCACTCTTTAAAAAATGGAAAGTCAATCGATCAATCATGCCAATTGAGAACCCACTATTAATTAATGTTGGTATTTGTAAAGCGCTTACTATGTGCCGAGCACTGTTCTAAGCGCTGGGGTAGACACAGGGGAATCAGGTTGTCCCACGTGGGGCTCACAGTCTTAATCCCCATTTTACAGATGAGGTAACTGAGGCACCGAGAAGTTAAGTGACTTGCCCAAAGTCACACAGCTGACAAGTGGTAGAGCCGGGGTTCGAACCCATGACCTCTGACTCCAAAGCCCGTGCTCTTTCCAGTGAGCCACGCTGCACTATGGGAAGAGCACTGTACTAAGTGCTTAGGACAGAACACCAGAAACAAAAGGCGCAGTCCCTGGCCACGAGGGGCTTATGTACTTCAATAATAGTGGTATTTATTAAGCACTTACTCTGCGTGAAAAACTCTATTCGGTTCTGGGGTAGATTCAAGATAATCACACGGGTCACAGTCTCTGTCCCACAGGGGGCTTACAGTCTCTGCGGCCTTGTGGAAAGAGCATAGGCCTGGGACTCAGAGGCCCTGGGTTTTAATTCCAGCTCTGCCACTTGTCTGCTGTGTGAGCTTAATTGAGACACTTGACTGCTCCGTGTCTCAATTTCCCCAACTGTAAAATGGGGATTTAATCCCTGATCTCCCTCCTATTTAAGGATTGTGGGGCAGGGATTGTGTCTGACCTGATTCGCTTGTAGTTACCCCTGATCTTAGTACAGTGCTTGGCACCTAGTAAGCACATAACAAATATTATTATTCTTGTTATTATTTAATGTGGGGTGACCTGCAGACATGAATGATTTACAAATAGCAGAAGCAGGATGAAGGATGTAGATGTAACAGATGGTGGGGTTGGTGACAGGGATGAGATAGGAGGAGAGGATTCAGGAGGGAAGACGGGTTGATTTGGAAATGTTGACAGAACCTCGGAAGGGGAAATGTCCTGGAGGCAACAGGAAATCTGATGTTGAATAGCTCCAGGTCGAGGCTAATCAGGTAGATTCAAGCCTCGTCAAGCAGCGAGGCCTAGCGGAAGGAACATGGTCCTGGGAATAGGAGGACCTGAGTTCTAATCCCGGTTCCGCCACTTGTCCGCCGCGTGACCTTGAGCAAGTCACTTGGCTTCTCTGGACCTCAGGAACCTCATCTGTAAAATGGGGATTAGGACTGTGAGTCCCATGTGAGACATGGGCTCTGTCCAATCTGATTAGTTTGTATGTACCGCAGCGCTCAGTACAGTGCCTGGCATGGTGTGAATTCTTAACAGATACCACAAAAAAAAATCTCCAAAGCGGTGGAAGTTGAAGCGATTCAAGTGGAAGAGCTCTTCAACAGAGTGAATGTTAAGGGAGAAGAAAGAGAGAACTCGGAAAAGAGCCATATGGGACACCCAAAGTTGCAATAATAATAATAATGGTATTTGTTAAGTGCTTACTATGTGCCAAGCACTGGGGTGGATGTAAGCAAATCCGGTGGGACACAGTTCCTGTCCCACCTGGGGCTCACAGTCTCAATCCCCATTTTACAGATGAGGTAACTGAGGCACAGAGAAGTGAAGTGACTTGCCCAAGGTCACACAGCAGACACATGGCGAAGCCAGGATTAGAACCCCTGACCTTCAGACTCCCAGGTCTGGGTTCTACCCACCACACTGCTTAGAAAACCAGAAACTGTTGGGGGAAAGATGCCATGGTTTCAGAGAGGGGAGAGCCCATTTCCCCCAGCTGCTGGGGTTCCTTGGCCATAAGCATGTAGACACAGGGGCCAAAGCTGCTCAATTTTCTAAATGTTTTTGATGAGAGCTTTTTTTAAAAAATTGATTCATCTTGGAATTGGAGGGTAGAAAATCAGCTAAAAGCTAGGAAACAAAGGGGGAGACAAAATTACACTTTTTGAGATAGAGAAGCTTAAAGAGTAGGGATTCCCAGGTTGATGCTAGGACCAGTTTAGGGTAAAATCTGGGTAGAGTCCGGAAGGGAGAGGAGGTGTGCTGTGTAATGTCCAGGTGTGCAGGTGACATTAAACATTTCTGGGTGGTGAATTACCATGAAAATGAGATACCATGAAGATAAGCTAGAGAAATAGCATGGCCTAGTGGAAAGCACGCAGGCCTGGGAGTCAGAGGCCCTGGCTTCAAATCCCGACTCCACCGTTTACCTGCTGTGAGACCTTGGGCAAGTCACTTAACTGCTCTCTGCTTCAGTTTCCTCATCTGCAAATTGGATATTCATTACATTGTCTCCCTCCTACTTGTACTGTGAGCCTCATGTGGGGTAGGGACTGTGTCTGACCTGAAGGGCTTAGAACAGTGCTTGACATGTAGTAAGTTGACAAATTCCATTAAAAAAAATGCAGGGAAACCTCATAAACCTTAACGAGTGGACTGAAAAATGGCAGATGAAGTTTTGATGTGAACAAGGACAAGGTGAGGTGCTTGGGGAGAAATATTTCTAATTCCAACTACATGATGATGATGATGATGAGCTCTCTCTATATTAGTCACCAGTCAGGAAAGTGATGTCAGCATCCCTGTGACTTCTAAATTAACGGTGTAGTGCACATTCCCTTTTGTCCCTGAGTTTTAGGAAGGTTCAGAGAAAGATAAGAAGGCAATTGCGAGATGGGGAAACTTGTATGTTAGAAAAGACTGTTATCTATCTATTTATTTATTTTATGGAATTTATTAAGTGCTTACTGGGTGCCAGGCACCGTACTAAGCCCTGGGGTAGATATAAGCCCGTCGTTGGGTAGGGATTGTCTCTGTTGCCAAGATGTACCTTCCAAGCGCTTAGTACAGTGCTCTGCCCACAGTAAGGGCTCAATAAATACGATTGATTGAATGAATGAATGAATGAATGTAAGCTTATCAGGTTGGACACAGTCCATGTCCCATCTGGGGGCTCACAGTCTTATTTCCCATTCTGCAGATGAGGTAACTGAGGTATAGAGAAGTTAAGTGACTCGCCCAAGGTCACGTGGCAGGCAAGCGGTGGAACCGGTATTAGAAAGCAGGTCCTTCTGACTCACGGGTGCCTGCTATTTCCACTAGGGCATGCTGCTTCTTCAGGCTGGAAAGAGGAAGGCTGAGGAGGGACATGAGTGAAATCTTCAAAATCCTGAAGGATGTGGACAGGCCAAATTACCAAATCCCACCTCACTGGAATAGGAACCGCTAAATTCTGCCCTTTCTTCTCCATCCAAACTTCTACCAAGTTAAACTAACCGCTTATCCATCCCACCTTGATTACTAGATCGGCCTCCTCGCTGACCTTCCTGCCTCCCGTCTTTCCCCTCTCCAGTCCATACTTCTCTCAGCTGCCTGGATCATTTTTCTACCGAAACGTTCAGCGCTCAGGAGATTGTTTGGTGCATAGTAATGGTTTAATCAATCAATCAATCAATCACTGGTATTTATTGAGCGCTTTCTTGAGCAGACCACTGTACTAAGAACTTGGAGAGTACGAAACAGTGGGTAGGCGTGATGGCTACCCACTGAGAGTTTGTGTCTAGTGGGGTAGAAGTATGAAGAGCTTTGGAAAGTTTTACAATAATTTTATGAATAAATTTGTTCCCAAACAGCTTTTCTTTTTCCTGAGTAACAGATAGCTTCTAACACTGCCAGCCATTGGCTGGCTTTGACATATTCATTCATTCATTCATTCAATAGTATTTATTGAGCGCTTACTATGTGCAGAGCACTGTACTAGGCGCTTGGAATGTACAAATCGGTAACAGATAGAGACAGTCCCTGCCCTTTGACGGGCTTACGGTCTAATCGGGGGAGACGGACAGACAAGAACAATAGCAATAAATAGAATCAAGAGCAATAAATAGAATCAAGACATAATCTCTAGTTAATGAGAAGTAAAGTGGTTTCAAATATGCCTTTGGCTCTTTATGAGTATCTCAGTGTAAGATCAGTGTATATTCATCACAATCAGCATCCAAAGTACTCAGACTCATGTCAACCCCCTCCTCAAAACTCTCCACCTCTATTTCAAACAAAAATTCCTCACTCTTGGCTTCAAAGCTCTCCATCACCTGGCCCCATCCTACCTCACCTCCCTTCTCTCCTTCTCCTGCCCATCCCGCACGCTCCGCTCCTCTGCCGCCGCTCTCCTCCTCACTGGGCCTCGTTCCCTCCTGTCCCGCTGTCGACCTCTGGCCCACATCCCCCTCTGTCCTGGAACGGCCTCCCTCCTCACAACCGCCAAACTAACTCTCTTCCCTTCTTCAAAGCCCTCCTGAGAGCTCACCTCCTCCCGGAGGCCTTCCCAGACTGAGCCCCCCTTTTCCTCTACTCCCTCTCCCCTCCCCATCACCCCGACTCCCTCCCTTTGCCCTACCCACCTCCCTGCCCCACAGCACTTGTGTATATATGTATGTATTTATAATTCTATTCATTTATATTAATGCCATGTGTATATCTATAATTCCGTTTATTTATATTGATACTATTGATGCCTGTTTACTTGTTTTGTTGTCTGTCTCCCCACTTCTAGACTGTGAGCCTTTGTGGGCGAGGATTGTCTCTATTTGTTGCTGAATTGTACTTTCCAAGTGCTTAGTACAGTGTTCTGCACACAGTAAGCGCTCAATAAATATGACTGAACGAATGGCTTACTGTGTGAAGAGCACTGTACTAAGCACTTGGCAGAGTACGATACGACAGATTTGATAGACCCGTTCCTTGCCCACGATGACCTGGGACCTGGTTCTAATCCCGGCTCCCTCACTCGTCTGCTGCGTGACGTTGAGCAAGTTGCTTCACTTCTCTGGGCCTCGATCGCCCCATCTGCAAAATGGGGATTAAGACTGGGATTAAGGTTGAAGTGGGAGAGGAACGAGGCCGGGGGTGGGGGGCCAAGAGAGAGCTTTCCTCCTTCTCTTGTCCTTGTCATTAAAATGATTAAATCTTCGGTGGGAGCAGCTGTCGGCGTCAATCGTTGGGCAAGAGCCCAGTGGAAAATGGAATCAGAAGCGGCTCTTGTTGAAGCCAGGGACGGTGAAAGGTTCGGGGCCAACAGGCTGCCTCGGATCATTCTGGGAGGGAAAGCTGGGTTGGCTGAGCCATCTCAGCCAAGACCTCCATCCCTGCCCTCTTGGTATCGGTGTGGGAGAATCTGTCAGTGGTCCCGAGGCATAGCCATGTATTCCCAGGTGTCTCCTCTGCTGGGATTGATTTTCTAAATGGGCTCGCTACCGGAGGCAGGTAGAAAAGCCAGTGCGTCCCTAAAATCGGGTATTCTCACTTCAGCATCCAGCCAGAAACCATTAACTGTTATCGTGGTGGTTTAGCTATCTTCCAATACCAGCGATTTGCGGGATTTCTAAAAATTGGTAAGAGCCGTTCGGCTTCCGTGTTCTAATATCGGCTCCACCACTCTTCGGCCTGTGCGTCCTTGGGTAAGTCACTTAACTTCTCTGGGCCTCAGGTAACCTCATCTGTAAAATGGGAAATTTTTTTACTGGTATGTATTAAGCATTTACTACGTGCCAGGCACTGTACGAACCGCTGAGGTAGATACAAGCTTAGGGAGGTTGGACCCAATCTGTGTCCCACATGGGGGGTCACAGTTTTAATCCCCATTTTACAGGTCACTGAGGCACAGAGAAGTGAAGTGACTTGCCCGAGATCACACGGCAGGCAAGTGGCAGAGATGGGATTAGAGTCAGGTCCTTCCGACTTCCAGGTCCATGATCCATCCACTGGGATCCATCCACCATCCAAATATGTACTTGTATATATTTGTACATATTTATTGCTCTATTTTATTAATGATGTGCATTTATCTATGGTTCTATTTATCTATTTTGATGGTAGTGATGCCTGTTTACTTGTTTTGTTTTGTTGTCCGTCTCCCCCTTCTAGATTGTGAGCCCCTTGTTGGTTAGGGATTGTCTCTCCCTGTTGAAATTGTACTTTCCAAGCACTTAATTTAGTGGTCTGGACATAGTAAGTGCTCAGTAAATACGATTGAATGAATGAATAGGTCGTGATGCTTCTCAAATTAGACTGGGAATTAAGACCGGGAGCCCCACGTGGGACCCGGACTGTGTCCAACCTGAATATCTTGTATTTTTCCCCTTGCTTAGTACAGTGCCTGGCACGTAGTAAGTGCTTAACAAATACCATTAGGAGAACAAACAAACTGAAAAATGAAAAAATAAAAAAAATCCTCAGGCAGAGATGGTTAGAGCTTGCTGTAGGACTCAGCATTTGTCCTGAGCTGTCATTGCTGTGCCAACCCCGCAGACTCCACCAGCCTGGTTCGAGTTTCCTGCCAAAAGGCCGCTCCGCGCCGAGGCCGGGGGAGGCCGTCTGCCAAGCATCGCGTAGTCTGGCGGGGGGCAGCGAGGGGCCTAGGCCACCATAACTGCCTTCCCGGCAGGTGTCCCAGACTGGCCGAGAGCCGTTTTTGGAGCCGGTGGCAGGTCTGTGCCGGGGATGGATGAAGAATCCCCGTGGCGTCGCTCCTCTCCCCAGATTTCCGCCAGTCTGGTCCCGGTGAGGAGAGCCGGTTGGCCCCGCCTGGGGATCGGTCCCGTCCGGCTCTCCGCCTCTCAGGGCCCCGAACCTGAACCTGACTGGAATCGGGCTCGAGGTGATCGGTGGAGAAGAGCAACTTGAACCCGGTTCCGGTCAGCTTCCAGCCTGGCGGGCGGCAGCGGCCCGAGGGGACGGTGCGGGTGTGGAGCTGCTCCGGGATCTCCGGGGGCTCCATGACACCACGGTCTCCTCCCTCAGCTTGGGGACTCGTTGGCCACAACAGTCACCCTGCCCATCCTCCTCTTCCTCGGTCTCGGGCCACAGGCCCGTTGAATGTGTCTGTTATTATGTTCTATTGTGTTCTCCCAAGTGCTTAGTACAGTGCTCTGTGCACAGGCAGTGCTCAGTAAATACAACTGACTGAGTGACTGACTTTCCAGTTCAGAAGAATCCTGGGTAACAGAAGCTTGGGGGCCACTAGGACCAAGTCTAGCCTCCACTATCCCTCTCTGAATTTCCATCTGCCTTAAGTCCTTATTCCACCCCTCTTTTCCTCGAGGCAGGTCTCCCGCCTCGGCCCCTGGGAGCCATTTTCCTCTCCAGAATGGGCAAGACCATCATCTTCTCATCCTGGAGAGAATGTCAGGGCTGTGGGCCTTTTGGCTCACATGCTTATTCCTGCAGGGAGTCCAAGGAAGAAGGTCACATATCTTAAATTCCTGCTCTCCCTCTCCCTTAACAATAATTATGACAATATTAATAACAATAATAATGGTACCTATGTGCCAGGCACGGTTCTAAACACTAGGATGGATACAGGTTAATCAGTTTGAACACAGACTCCGTCCCCTATGGGGCTCACATTCTTAAGCCCCATTTTACAGATGAGGTAACTGAGGCCCAGAGAAGTGAAGTGGCTTGCCCAGTGTCACACAGCAGATACGTCACGGACCGGACTAGAACCCAGATCCTCCTGACTCTCAGGCCCGGGCTCCGTCCACTAAGCCAGGCTGCCTTATAATAAATAATGGCGGTATTGGTTAAGTGCTTACTATGTGTCAGGCATTGTATTAAGCGCTGGCTTTGATACAAGCAAATTGGGTTGGATAGAGTCCAGTTCCCACAAGGGGCTCACAATCTTAATCCCCATTTTACAGATGAGGGAATTGAGGCCCAGAGAAGTGAAATGACTTGCCAAGGTCACACAGCAAGACCAGTGGCGGAGCAAGGACTAGAACACAGGTCCTTCTGACTGTCAGGCTCATGCTCCTCTAGTCAGGGAGCCACTTGTAGGACAGGGACTGTGTCTGACATGATATTTTTCATTCATTCATTCAATAATTCATTCATTCAATAGTATTTATTGAGTACTTACTATGTGCACAGCACTGTACTAAGCGCTTAGAATGTACAAATCGGCAACAGATAGAGACAGTCTCTGCCCTTTGACGGGCTCACAGTCTAATCGGGGGAGACGGACAGACAAGAACAATGGCAATAAATAGAGTCGAGGGGAAGAACATCTCATTAAAACAATAGCAAATAAATAGAATCAAGGTGATGTACATCTCATTAAACAAAATAAATAGGGTGATGAAGATATATACAGTTGAGCGGACGAGTACGGTGCTGAGGGGAGGGGAAGGGAGAGGGGGAGGAGCAGAGGGAAAGGGGAGAAGAGAGGGCTTAGCTGAGGAGAGGTGAAGGGGGAGTAGAAGGGGAGCAGAGGGAGCAGAGGGAAAAGGGGAAGCTCAGTCTGGGAAGGCCTCTTGGAGGAGGTGAGCTTTAAGTAGGGATTTGAAGAGGGGAAGAGAATGAGTTTGGCAGAGGTGAGGAGGGAGGGCATTCCAGGACCGCAGGAGGACGTAGCCCGGGGTTCGACGGCGGGATAGGCGAGAATGGGGGACGGTGAGGAGGTGGGCGGCGGAGGAGCGGAGCGTGCGGAGTGGGCAGTGGAAAGAGAGAAGGGAGGAGAGGTAGGAGGGGGCAAAGGGATGGAGAGCCTTGAAGCACAGAGTGAGAAGTTTTTGTTTCATGCAGAGGTCGATAGGCAACCACTGGAGGTTTTTAAGAAGGGGAGTGACATGCCCAGAGCGTTTCTGCAGGAAGATGAGCCGGGCAGCGGAGCGAAGAATAGACTGGAGCGGGGCGAGAGAGGAGGAAGGGAGATCAGAGAGAAGGCTGACACAGTAATCTAGCCGGATATTACGAGAGCCCGCAGCAGTAAGGTAGCCATTTGGGTGGAGAGGAAAGGGCGGATCTTGGCGATATTATAAAGGTGAGACCGGCAGATCTTGGTAACGGATCGGATGTGTTGGGTGAACGAGAGAGACGAGTCAAAGATGACACCTAACTTTGAATCGATCCCAGCACTTAGCATAGTGCTCAGCACATAGTAAGCGCTTGTCAAATACCACAAGTGTCACCCACATCCTGGATCTCTTGAGTGAGGGAATAGGGGGAATTGGAGCCAGAGAATGAACCCACTCTAACGACCACGGCACTTAGCAGTTCTCTCGTCTCCCGATGACTCAGGCATGAGGATGTGGACCTCCCTCTCAGGCAGGATGTGTACATTATTAATGGCCAACTATCTTGAAAATAGAAAGTTTTCGGGATGGTTATTGATGTCTTCACTCTAACATAGCATCTCACGTAGAATAGATGTAGGCCATAAACTATAACTCACGAGACAATCTATTAACCTTATAATGTTGCTCGCTGTAATAACCTTAGTTTATGAGATTAACGGCCGGCCTTTCGGTTAAATCCGGAAAACCCATCAACCTGCAGAGGTCTCGTCATCCCTTTCTGCATTTACGGGTACCCTAGGGACAACGATTCTGAAGGCAGCGAGCACCGGTAACTCTAAGAAGTTTTTGTCATTTTTACTGAGATTCTTACCCACAGTTTGATTTTTGTTGGTCCTAGAAGCGGAACTTTGTGAGACTGTGATTGGGCTACCTATCTGCATAACACCAAAGTAAGGTTCTGAGAAGTAGGAGTGTCAGGGCGGTACCTCATATTTGTCATTTTTAATAATAATAATAATAATAATAACAATGTTGGTATTTGTTAAGTGCTTACTATGTGCAGAGCACCGTTCTAAGCGCTGGGGTAGATACAGGGTAATCAGATTGTCCCACGTGACGCTCACAATTAATCCCCATTTTACAGATGAGGTAACTGAGGCCCAGAGAAGTGAAGTGACTTGCCCACAGTCACACAGCTGACAAGTGGCCGAGCCGGGATTCGAACCCATGACCTCTGACTCCAAAGCCCGTGCTCTTTCCACTGAGCCACGCTGCTTCTCCTCACCCACAGTTTGTTAGTCCAGAAGCAGGAACTTTATGAGAGTGAGGTTAGGGCTCAATCTGAATAAGACCAAACTAAAACTAAAATTTTTTTTTCAGTGGTATTTGTTTAGCGCTTCCTATGTGCTGGGGTAGACACAAGTTAATCAGGTTGGACACCCTTTCCTCTCCATCCATCCAGCCACCACATTGATCCAAGCATTTACAACATCAGCTTCCTTGCTGAACTTCCTGCATCCTGTCTTTCCCTACTCCCATCCATACTTCACCTTGCTGCCTGGATCATTTTTCTAAAAAAACTGTTCAGTCCACGTCTCCCCATTCCTCAGGAATCTCCAGTGGATGCCCAGCCACCTCTATAGCAAACAGAAACTCCTTACTCACTGACCTCCTACTGCAGCCCACCTCGCACTCTCCTCTCTTGTCTTATGCCGTTGAGCCATCTCCGACCTACAGCGGCTCCATGGAGACATCCCTCCCGGACCCCTCCGCTCTCCATCTGCAATCGTTCTGGTAGCGTCTCCCTAGAGTTTTCTCGGTAAAAATACGGACTTGGTTTACCACCTCCTCCTTCCGCGCTGTCAACGTGAGTCTCCGGCCTCGACTCTCTCCAATGGCGCTGCTGCCCAGCACGGGTGAGTTTTGACTTGTGGCAGATGGCCTTCCGCTCCCTAACCGCTGCCCAAGCTAGGAATGGAGTGGACAGGCCTCTGCTTGACTCTCCCTCCCGTAGCCGAGACAGGTAGAGTCCTGGAAACTCTCCAGGTGCGACCATGAGAGGGGACAACACACGTACATATCTGTAATTATTTAATTTATATTAATGTCTGTCTCTCCCTCTAGAGTGGAGTGTAAGCTTGTTGTGGACAAGGAACCCGCCTACCAACTCTGTGGTAGTGTAGTCTCCCAAGTGCTTAGTACAGTGTTCTGCACACAGTAAGCATCGCTCTGACTTGCTCCTTTTACTCATCCCACCCCTCCCAGCTCCACAGCACTTATGCATATACCTGCCCCTTGATTCCATTTATCATGATTACGTTGCCTTGTTTTTGTCCATCTGCCTCCCCCGATTAGACTGTGAGACCGTCATTAGGCAGGGATCGTCTCTATCTGTTGCCGAATTGTCCATTCCAAGCGCTTAGTACAGTGCTCTGCACATAGTCAGCGCTCAGTAAATACTATTGAATGAATATCTGTAATTTATTTATTTATATTAATGTCTATCTCCCTCACCAGACTGTAAGCTCATTGTGGGCAGAGAACGTGTCTGTTATACTGTACTCTCCCAAGCGCTAAGCACAGTGCTCCTCACGCAGTAAGCGCTCACTAAATACGGTTGACTCACTGACTGACCAACTAAATCCCACCGATTGATTATTGAGCGCCTACTGCGTTTAAGCTTGACGGGAGTACAATAAAGACACGATCCCTGCCCTCGAGGAACTTACAGTTTGGAGGGGATGACAGCCACGGAAATAAATTACAGCTAGGGGAAGTAACCAAGTATAAAGAGAAATACGTAAGTATTTAGGGACTATGGATCCAAGGATGTGGGTGAAGGAGTAAGGAGGGAAAATAGGTTGGGGAGGTGAGAGATTAGTCAGGAGAGGCTTCCTGCAGGAGATTTAATTTTAATAATGTTTAGAGAGGCTCAGGGATCACCTACAAGAAGCAGCATGGCGTAGTGGTAGAGCACAGGGCTGGGAGTCAGAAGGACATGGGTTCTAATCCTGACTCTGCTACTTGTCTGCTCTGTGACCTGGGGCAATTCACTTCTCTGGGCCTCAGTTACCTCATCTGCAAAATGGGGATTGAGACTGAGCCCCACGTGGGACAGGGACTGTGTTCAACCGACTTGCCTGTATCCATCCCAGCGCTTAGTACAGTACGGCTCTGGCTTCCTTAAGGGTTTGAGAAAGCATTTTGGCTTCACGGGGAAGTTTAATACTCCACTCCAGTTTTCAGGGTGGAAAAGGAAGTGGTCTTTTGTGGGAGGAGTAATTCTAGGTCTCCACAGGTTGGGCATCGGTCAGTTATTCTGTTCCCTCCTTTCAGGACGATCGGCTCTACGTAGTTAAGCGCTTATCAGATACCATAATTGTTATTATTGCATCTCTGAACTGGAAACATCCCACTTTTCCACGTTTATTGAACTCCTATTTTGGGCAGAACTCTGCAAAGATTCTTCAAGATCGCCCATCTCCATCTGGACTGGTTTTCGTACCCTCCTGGTGGAATAGTTATTTTAAAAAGGGCTGAGAGCTAATGAATCCGCTACTAGTGATATCAGAAAGGCTCCGAGAATGAAGACAACTGGTTCAAGGTCACCCAGAAGAACTGGAGTCGGAACTGTGAAAAGTTCTGTGCTAAAACCTCTATAGAGCTTCCCCTCTCCTGACATACGCACCTCCTGTCTAGGGAATGTTTTCAGCTCACAGTGATTATTTTACTTCTAATGATTATAATAATAAAATTATGGTATTTGTTCAGTGCTTACTCTATGCGCTGGGGTGGAAGGAGCCCGGGCTTGGGAGTCAGAGGTCATGGGTTCTAATTCCACCTCCGCCACTTGTCTGCTGTGTGACCTTGGGCAAGTCACTTAACTTCTCTGTGCCTCAGTTACCTCATCTGTAAAATGGGGATGAAGGCTGTGAGCCCCATGTGGGACAACCTGATTACCTTATATCTCCCCCAGAGCTTAGAACAGTGCTTGGTGCATAGTAAGCGCTTAACAAATACCAACATTATTATTATTATTACAAGGAAATTGGGTTGGACACAGTCCTTGTCCCATGTGGGGCCCACGGTCTCAATCCCCATTTTACAGATGAGGTGACTGCGGCACAGAGAAGTGAAGAGCCTTGCCAAAGGTCACACAGACAAGTGGTGGAGCAGGGATTAGAACCCATGACCTTCTGACTCCCAAGCCCGTGCTCTATCCACTACACCGTGCGATCTCTGAATCAGATGATGCTTGTCTTAACTGTTGCTTGTTTCCTTTTCTCATTTGGCAAAAAAGCCCCCAAGGCACTTCTGTCCCAAAAAAGAGAACAAAGCAGTCTCTGTGGAAAAGCAGAGGAAGCTGAGAGTGGGAGAAATCTTGTCCAGTCGGCTCTGGCTTCCTTAAGTGTTTGAGAAAGCATTTTGGCTTCACGGGGAAGTTTTATTCTCCACTCCAGTTTTCAGGATGGAAAAGGAAGTGGTCTTTGGTGGGAGGAGTAATTCTAGGTCTCCACAGATCGGGAATCGGTCGGTTATTCTGTCCCCTCCTTTCAGGACGATAGGCTCTACGTGAATCTGACCTCTGCATGTCTAGAGGTCGGGGATTTACAGACATTTCCAAGCTTTCGTTGAAGCTCGCTGAGGCGATCGCTGAGGTTCGAGTTATTTTCTTTTCCAGTGAACATGAGCCTAGTCGTGCTACATCGAGGCAGACATCGGTTGCTATCCGGCTCCAGTGAAGAAGGACAAATAGGCCCACATACACCACTTCTGCTCCAACACGTGAATTTATCACGCGGTGCGGCCCTAAGGCTGTAGAAGAATTAGGGAAGGTTCTTTCCAAAGTCCGGGTCTGTTCTGGGTCGAAAACGATCTGCAAGATGAGGCGAGCTGATCCTGTGTAGAAAGCATCCAATAAATATCGTCGATTGATTGTGTCGGTCAAGGCGTGATGCGGCTTTGCTTCTCAGCCTCTGCCTAGGCCTCGCTGTCGCGTGCCATTCCGTTCTTTGTGTCCCTTTGGGTTTTTGCCACTTTGCAGTACTTTTTATAGTATTTGTTAAGCACTTAACTATCTGCCAGGCACTGTGCTAAGCGCTAGGGTAGATACAAGTTTATCAGGTTGGACACACTCCATGTCCCACATGGGGGGGGTCACAGCTTTAATTCCCCTTTTACCGATGAGATAACGGAGGCACAGAAAAGTTAAGTGACCTGCCCAAGGTCACCCAGCAAACATGTGGCAGAGCCAAGATTAGAATCCAGGTCCTCTGAGGCCCGGGTTCTTTCCAGGAGGCCATGCTGCTTCTCCAAGGAGTGACAAGGCTGGAAGGCATTCACGTAGGGCCGGGTGAAGCAATAGTGTGCACATTTATTTAAGAAAAATGTCAGTCACGGTGGTCTCTTCAAATCATCTACCCAAAACCATTAATTCCTACTGAAATCAGTGGTTACTATAATACGATTCCCCCCAAATCCGAGGTTCTTCAAGAACCCAATCCCCAATTTTTAGGAAAACTCCCTGTACGTGAGCACTTTGCGCTCCCTGAGGGAAATGTGCTCAGAGATGCATGCGAACTCATGTGTTATGTCGAGACATGGCCTGATCTGATGATGTCATAAGGATAATAATTTTGGTATTTGTTAAGTGCTCATTATGTGCAGAGCACTGTTCTAAGTGCTGGCGTAGATACAGGGTGATCAGGTTGTCCCGCGTGAGGCTCACAGTCTTAATCCCCATTTTACAGAGGAGGTAACTGAGGCACAGGGAAGTGAAGTGACTTGCCCACAGTCACACAGCTAAGTGGCAGAGCCGGGATTAGAATCCATGACCTCTGACTCTCAAGCCTGGGCTCTTTCCGCTGAGCCACGCTGCTTCTCAACCTGGACTGAATGTCCAGGTTGTCATTGCTCTAGTCTACCTTAATCCACCTGTTCCTCGAAGGTCTCTCCAGGAGATCCCGACTCATCCCAAGGACTCCGGAGCCACTGTGTTCTTCTCCCAAATTCCTCTGAATGCTGCTTCCAAGCCGAGGAATTCGATGGCAAGAGCCGAGGGGAAGGAAAGAGTAGATTTAGGAGGGAACATGAAGAGTGGTTCAGTTTTTGACACATTGGGGGGGTGATCTGAACAGCCTGCTTTTAACCAGTGCCTTTTACGTCAAACAGAAACATTTTGGGTCACTTTTTAAACTTTGAAATTGACTAATAAAATTGTATTCTTATATATGTATAGGTATATATCATATATCTACCTATATATGGTATTCTTATATATCTATAGATATACTAAATACACATTCACACACTATACAAGCACACACACATATATAAAAATACATACGTGTGTGAGTTGGAGAAATCTTGTCCTGTCGACTCTGGCTTCCTTAAGTGTTTGAGAAGGCATTTTGGCTTCATGGGGATGTCTTATTCTCCACTCCAGTTTTCAGGAAGGAAAAGGAAGTGGTCTTCTGTGAAAGAGTATATGAGAGTATAGGAGTATATGAGTGAAAGAGAAATATGAGAAGTAGTCCTGCCTAGTGGGTAGAGCATGGGCCTGGGAGGCAGAAAGACCTGGATTCTAATCCTGGCTCCACCACACGCCTGCTGTGTGACCTTGGGAAAGTCACTTCACCTCTCTGTGCTTAATTTACCTCATCTGTAAAATGGGGATGAAAAACAGGAGCCCCGTGTGGGACGTGGACTGGATCCATACTAACTATCCCAGTGCTTAGTACAGTGCCTGGCACATAGTAAGCCCTTTGAAGCAGCGTGGCTCAGTGGAAAGAGCCCGGGCTTGGGAGTCAGCGGTCATGGGTTCTAATCCCAGTTCCGACACTTGTCACTTGACTTCACTGTGCCTCAGTTCCCTCATCTGTAAAATGGGGATTAAGACTGTGAGCCTCACGTGGGACAACCTCATCACCTTGTATCCCCCCAGTGCTTAGAACGGTGCTTTGCACATAGTAAGAGTCATCATTATTATTAACAAATACCATTAAAATATAAATATACATATATATTCACATTGTCATCATCGATGCTATTTATTAAGCACTTACTATGTGCAGAGAACTGTACTAAGTATGTGGTTGAGTACAATACAACAGTTCCCTGCTCATAGCGAGCTTACAGTCTAGAGAAGGAAGCAGACATTAATAAGAGTCCTTAATCAGTTAATCGATGGTATTTACTGAGTCCAAAGCACACAATACCAGGCACATAGGAAAGTAAAGTACAATAGGGTTGGTAGAAATGATCCCTGCCCTTCAGAAGCTCACCATCTAGTAGGGGAGGCAGATTTGAATGATTCTAATGTCAATTACATTCAAATCAACTACAGATGTGGGAACTGGCAATATATAGAGATATATAACAATGACTGTGGTATTAATTCAGCATTCATTCATTCATTCATTCATTCATTCAATAGTATTTATTGATCGCTTACTATGTGCAGAGCACTGTACTAAGCGCTTGGAATGTACAAATCGGTAACAGATAGAGACAGTCCCTGCCCTTTGACGGGCTTACAGTCTAATCGGGGGAGACGGACGGACAAGAACAATGGCACTAAACAGCGTCGAGGGGAAGAACATCTCGTAAAAACAATAGCAAACAAATAGAATCAGCAGTCACTATGTACCGGGAACTGTACTAAGCACTGGAGGAGAAACGAGGTAATGGGGTTGGAAACAGTTCTTGTCCCACGCAGGGCTCACAGTCTCCCTCCCCATTTTACAGATGAGGTAACCGAGGCCCAGAGAAGTGAAGTGACTTGCTCAAGGTCACACAGCGGACAAGTGCCCAGGATTAGAACCCAGCTCATTCTGACTCTCAGGCCCGTGCTCTCTCCACTAGGCCGTGCCGTTTCTCGTGTACAAATGTATTCTGGGGGTGGGAGTGGGGGTTGAGTGTCGAAGTGCTTAAAAGGTACAGACCCAAGCGTATGGTGACGTCGAAGGAAAAGAGACGTTAGTCTGGGAAGGCTTCCTGGAGGAATTATGGTTTTAATAGGGTTTTTTAAGATGGGGAAAGTGGTGATCTGTCAGATACAACAGGGTAGGGAATTCCAGAGTGGGGGATAATGGGCAAGGAGTTGGCAGCGAGAGAGACAAGACGGAGACCCAGTGAGTAGGTTGGGTCTAGAGGAGTGAAGTGTTTTGGGGCTGGGTTATCGTGAGGTGGGTGAGACTAAGGTGAGGTAGGAGGGAAATAGATGATCGAGGGCCTTTAAGCCGACCCCGAGAAGTTTCTGTCTGATGCAGAGACGGTTGGACAGACCATTGGAGATCTTTCAGGAAGGGGGTGAGGTGCACAGAATGATTTTCAGAAGGAGGAACGGGAACCGGTGCAAAGAGAGGAGGAAATAGGTCAGCTTTTAGACACTCTTCTTCCCTGCTGCTGGGTTGTCTCCAGTTCTGTTGCGACTGTTGGGTGCCCTCCCTGATGGGAGCTGCTAAGAGGCAGAGGCAGCGTGGCCTAGTGGATAGAGCACAGGGAGTCAGAAGGACCTGGGTTCTAATCCCGGTTCTGCCACTTGTCTGCTGTGGGACCTTGGGCGGATAACTTCACTTCTTTGTGCTTTAGTTACCTCATCTGTCAAATGGGGGTTGAGAATGTGAGCCCCATGAGGGACATGGACTGCGTCCAACCTTGTGGGCAGGGAATGTCATGGTTTATTGTTGTAACGTACTTTCCCAAGAACTTAGTACAGCGCTCTGCACACAGTAAGGACTTAGTAAATACAAGTGAATGAATGATTTAAGTAAGTAAGCACTTAGTAAATGTGATTGAACGAATGAATGAATACCCCAGTGCTTAGTACAATGCCTGGCACATACTAAGCATTTAACAAATCCCATAGGAAGAAAAGGGCCCTTTAGGTGGTGGGGTGGAATCCTGAAATGCAGGGCAGGGTGTCTGGTCACTTTATGAGAGAATTATCCCATTCCTGAGTGCCACATGCCAATTTGGGCTGCCTGCCGTTCTGTCTCCCAAAAGTCCAGATTCGTCCCGCAGCGTCTCAAACACGGCCTGTGGCTGTCCGAAGATTTCCTCGTAGCCTCAGAGAAATTCTGTGCATCTGTGTGTGTGCGCCCGCTTGTCTGGGTGGGTATCTTAGTGTACACAAGGACTGTTTTGAATCCTGGTGTTCCAAGATACTCATCTGGTCACAGTTTCGGGCTCCGTGTGATTCAGAGCCCCAAATTACAGCAGTGGCCACAGCCACAGTCCCAGGCCCGGAGGAAGTTACAGCTTTTTCGATGTTCTGAAAGTAGAGGGAGGATGGGATGAGCGTCTGGACCAGCACAGTGGCCACTTAGATGGAGGGGAAGGGATGGGTTCTGGAAATTTTGTCGGGGAAGTACTGGCAGGATTTAATGACAAACTGAATGTGAATATGAATAAATCAGTCGGTCAGTCAATTGTATTTTTTGAGCGCTTACTGTGTGCAATACAATGAACTGAGCACTTGGGAGAGTACATTATAACAATGAACAGACACATTCCTTGCCCACAGTGAGCTTATGGTCTAGGGGGGAGACATTAATAAAAATAAATAAATCACAGATATACACATCAGTGCTGTGAGGATGAATAAAAGGAGCAAGTCAGGGGAGTGGAAGAAAAGGTAAAGAGGGCTCAGTCAGGGAAGGCATCTTGGAGACGTACCTTCGATAAGGCTTTGAATAAGGATAAAGATAAGGCCAAGGTGCCAGCTGGAGATTCAGGGAGGGTGGTGGTGGTGGTGCCAGCTGTGATGGGAAAGTTGGGTGGAAGAGAGGGTTTGAGAAAGAAGGTAAGGAGCTTAGTTTGGCCTTAATTTAGCTTGAGGTTCTGGCAGGACTTCCATGTAGAGATGACCTGGAGATAGGACTGCAGAGGAAAGAAGTCAGAACAAGGGAGGTAGATAGTAATAATAATAATAATAATAATGATGTTGGTATTTGTTAAGCGCTTACTATGTGCCGAGCACTGTTCTAAGCGCTGAGGTAGATACAGGATAATCAGGTTGTCCCACGTGAGGCTCACAGTCTTCATCCCCATTTTACAGACGAGGTAACTGAGGCACCGAGAAGTGAAGTGACTTGCCCAAAGTCACACAGCTGACAGATGGCGGAGCCGGAATTCGAACCCATGACCTCTGACTCCTAAGCCCGTGTTCTTTCCACTGAGCCACGCTGCTTCCCTAATGATTCGGGAGTCAGCCAAGTGGAGATGGGAGTTGAAACCGTGGGACTTACACAGAAGGCAGTGAATATAAACTGAGAAGAGAAGAGGGCCCAGAACAGAGGTTTGAAGACTAGAGTTAAAAGGTGGGAAGCAGAGTTGTTCTCAGTAATAATAATGTTGGTATTTGTTAAGCGCTTACTATGTGCAGAGCACTGTTCTAAGCACTGGGGTAGATACAGGGTAATCAGGTTGTCCCACGTGAGGTTCACAGTCTTAAACCCTTTTTACAGATGAGGTAACTGAGGCACAGAGAAGTTAAGGGACTTGCCCAGGGTCACCCAGCTGACAAGAGGCAGAGCTGGGATTCGATGAGATCGATCAATCAATCAATCGGTAGTATTTTTTGAATGCTTAGTGTTTGCCCAGCACTAACTAAGGGCTTGGGAAACTAAAATAAAATAAGTAGGCAAACTCCCTCCTCTTATTCATTCAATCGTTTTTAAAGACTGCTTTCGGTATGCAGTAGAAAGTAAAATAAGTTACAGATAAGGGGAAGCAAAAGAGTATAAAAATGCGGTATAAGGGCTGTGAAGGTGGAGGGTGGGGTGAGTGCTATTACAGCGCTCTGCACGTGGTAAGCGCTCGATAAATACCGTGACTGGTTGATTGGTGGGTAAGGGCTCAAGTGCATGGAGGCTGCAGGAGTGAGTGAACAGGGTGGAGAGATGAGAGATTAATCAGGGAAGGCTTCCTGGTGGAGAAAATGCCTAAAGGAACAATTGTGTTGGCAACTTTTGAAGTCTCAAAGATATTCTCTTGTGGGTTTTTTTTTTTAAGTTTAGTTTTTTTTTTAATTGTATCTGTCAAGCGCTTACTAAGGGTCGGGCACTGTAATGAGCACCGGGGTAGATACAAGCTAATTGGGTTCAATCAACAGTACTTACTGAGCGCTTACTGTGTGCAGAGCACTGAACTAAGTTCTTGGAAGAGTACAATACAACAATAAAAGCAGCGTGGCTCAGTGGAAAGAGCCTGGGCTTGGGAGTCAGAGGTCATGGGTTCTAATCCCAGCTCCGCCGCTGGTCAGCTGTGGGACTTTGGGCAAGTCACTTAACTTCTCTGTGCCTCAGTGACCTAGTCTGTAAAATGGGGATTAAGACTGTGAGCCCCAGGTGGGACAACCTGATCACCTTGTATACCCCCAGCGCTTAGAACAGTGCTTTGCACATAGTAAGCACTTAACAAATACCATCATCATCATCATCATTCCCTGCCCACAGCAAGCTTATGGTCTAGAGGAAGAACGCTGGACACGGTCCCTGTTCCGCATGAGGTTCACAATCTTAATCCCCTTTTTACAGTTGTGGGAGCTGAGCCCCAGAGAAGTGAAGTGACTCACTCAAGGTCACACAGCAGACTAGTGGCGGAGCTGGGATTAGGATCCTTCTGACTCCTAGGCCCGTTGTTAATTCACTAGACCTCGCTGCAGATTCCAGCCATTCTCCCTCCCAGACATTTCACGAAATGTCCCCTGCGCCGAGAGGAGCAGGGGGATAGAATGCGGAGGGTTCCACATAAACCATCCCCATTCCTGCAGATCCAGCTCAAGCGTGTGCCCGCTGCTGGGTAGGGCACCTTTTCCCTGTTAACCAGTGGTCTCTGACCAGTGTTCGCCTTGAATGGCGAGTGCCTGGAGAAGATGTATTACTGTATCTTCAAGGACAAAGTGTGCAAGGCTGCATGATTTAATCTCTCAGTGACATTCACGCTAATGGATCTAGTTTTCCTGTCAGCAGCGTCGACGCTGAACCGAAGGACATCCCTCTCCATCTTTCTCTCTCTCTCCCCACCCCTCCTCACACAATGGGGCGTAACCTGGTTCCGTCTGCTGAGGGGGAAAGTCAGAGGGAAGAGGCTTCCGTGATAATAGTGCTTTCAGCTTTTCATTTTGAGCACTGGGGGAGGAGTTGGGGAGGAACTTTGAGGGGGGGCTGCTCCAGAGGCCAGCTTTGAGAGCCATGGCTCGGAGCGAGTAGAATTCCCCTCTGGTCACCAGTTAATAATAACGACAATACTGATGTTTGTTAAGCGCTTACTACGTGTCGGTCATTATACTGAGCGCTGAGGTGGATACAAAGAAATCGGGATTTGCTTGGATCGGGTTGGACGCAGTCCCTGGACAGGGCTCACAGTCTCCATCCCTATTTTCCAGATGAGGTAACTGAGGCCCAGAGGAGTGAAGTGACTTGCTCAAGTCACACAGCAAAGTAGTAGAGCTCCAAGCTGGACCAAGGGACTGATGGAGGGGGGAGAGAAATGCCCCGATCCTGGTCCCAAAACACAACGTCAGAGCCCAGGGAGGCGAGATGAGGCACCCCCAGTCCCATGGCAAGAGACGAGAGTCCCCATCTCAACCTCCCACCCAGGCGGGTATCAGAACGATTTCCGATCTAGCCTGAGGATCTGCAGGGGGGAGAGAGGCAGCTCACCTTAGGGACAGTGTAATCTTGCAGGAAGGAGTCAACCAGTCCATCACTGGTATTTCTTGAGGGCTTACCGTTTACAGAGTTAGAAAAGCAGCGCGGAAGAGAAACAGCCTGACCTAGAGGCCAGAGCAAGGGGCCGGGAGCCGGAAGGACCTGGGTTTTAACTCTGGCTCCGCCACGTGTCTGCTGGGTGACCTTGGGCGTGTTTGCTCAACTTCTCTGAGCCTCAGTTACCTCATCGGTAAAATGGGGATTAAGACTGTGAGCCCCATGTGGGTCAGGGACTCTGTCCATCCTGATTATCTTGTATCTACCCCAGAACTTAGAACCGTGACTGGCACATATAAGCCCTTGACAATTATCGTAATCATTACATCGGAGTTGGTAGACACGTTCCCTGCCCACAGGAGCTTAGAGTCTAGAGGGAAGGCTATACGGCCATACGGGCACCGCCGTAATAAGATGTCAAATGGACGTCGGTTGTGTCACTTTGACGAGCCGCAAATGCAAGAGAGATCCCACCCGGGATCAAAAGTGTTTTGGAAAGTCACCCATTCCTAGGAACTGGAAACGGAGGTGGAGGGACAACTCCTAAACAAGAACAACCATTCAGGTCAACAGCCAAGGAGGAAATCATAGAGGAGGAATTTAAACTCTTCTCTGGGCTAACCAAAGCTGTCATCTGTGGCCAGTTTTTAGCAAGTTACACATTGTGGCATAAATCTGCTTTCAGTAGCAGCAGCAGCAGCAGCAGCAGCAGTTTCTTTCTATCCCTCATCTAATAATTATAATAATGATGGTATTTATTAAGCGCTTACTATGTGCCGAGCACTGTTCTAAGCGCTGGGGGAGATATAAGGTTACCAGGTTGTCCCAGGTGGGGTTCACAATCTTAATCCCCATTTTACAGATGAGGTAACAGACACAGAGAAGTGAAATGACTTGCCCACCATTTGCCTGCTCTGACCTTGGACAAATGGCTAAACTTTTCTGTTTTGTTTCTGTTCTGGGATTCAATACCTGTTCTCCCTCCCCATGAAGCCCAGTCCCACTGATTAATTTGTATCTACCTCAGCCTCTAGTGCAGTGCTTGGCACAAAGTAAGGTCTCAATTATTATAATTGTTATTATTATTGTTACCCTTTCCCGACCCAGTTGCAGATATTTGACCGCTCTGAGGGAGGGAAATATTTGCCTCTTCCCCTATCCTATTCTGTGTGACATCAGTTCTTCGTACGGAAGTCCATTCTCTCCTAGACCATAACCTCACTGTGGCCAGGGAATGGTCTATTATTAATTAATGTTAATTAATGTTGGTATTTGTTAAGGGCTTATTGTGTGCAGAGCACTGTTCTAAGCGCTGGGGTAGATAAAGGGTAATCAGGTTGTCCTTCGTAGGGCTCACAGTCTTAATCCCCATTTTACAGATGAGGTAACTGAGGCACAGAGAAGTTAAGTGACTTGCCCACAGTCACCCAGCTGACCAGTGGCAGGGCCGGGATTCGAACCCATGACCTCTGACTCCCAAACCCGGGCTCTTTCCACTGAGCCATGCTATCCGTTAGGCTACACAGCTCCCTCTGCCCATATCTGACCACCTCCTCCGAGATGGTTGTCAATGGAACGTGAAGCTAGCTCCGGTCTGTGTCCACATTCGGTGACCAGGAATCTTATTTTGGGCTCACCGTCTTCATCCCTGAGAGCTTGAGTGAGTCTGCTGGGTACCCCAGGCAGTCAGTAGCAGTAGGATTTGCGGTTTCGAGTATTAATAACGATAATAAGAACGATGACAATGATAACGTCTACTGATGGTAGTTGGTGAGCCCTTATCAAACAATCAATCAACGGAGTTTAGCGACCGCTTCCCATGTGTCAAAGCACTGTGCTAAGCACAGTGGGGAAAATACACTATAAGCAGAGAGGACCCAGGGCTCACAAGCTCCATCTTACCTATCTCACCGCCGATAATGATAATGATGATGGCATTTGTTAAGCGCTTACTATGTGCAAAGCACTGTTCTAAGCGCTGGGAGGATACAAGGTGATCAGGTTGTCCCACGTGGGGCTCACCGTCTTCGTCCCCATTTTACAGATGAGGTCACTGAGGCACAGATAAGTGAAGTGACTTGCCCAAAGTCACACAGCTAAGAAGCGGTGGAGCTGGGATTCGAACCCATGGCCTCTGGCTCCCCAGCCCCTGCTCTTTCCACTGAGCCGCACTGCTTCTCTAGCCCTCGTCCATGTCCTGCCTCTGGCCTGGAACACCCTCATTCTTCAAATCTGACGGACAATTACTTTGGCCCCATTCAAAACCTCCTCCAAGAGGCCTTCCCAGTGCTTAGAAGTGCTCAGTGCTTAGAACAGTACTTGACACATAGTAAGCACTTAACAAATACCATCATTATTATTATTATTGTTATTAAGCCCTCCTTTCATTTTCTTGCACTCCCTTCTGCATCGCCCTCACTTGTTCTCTTTAGACATCTCCCTTCCCGGATCCACAGCACTTTTGTAATAATAATAATAATAATAATAATAATAATGATAACGTTGGTATTTGTTAAGCACTTACTATGTGCCAAGCACCGTTCTAAGCGCTGGGGTAGATACAGGGTAATCAGAATGTCCCACGTGAGGCTCACAGTTAATTCCCATTTTACAGATGAAGTAACTGAGGCACAGAGAAGTGCAGTGACTTGCCCACAGTCACACAGCTGACAAGTGGCTGAGCTGGGATTTGAACTCATGACTCCTGACTCCCAAGCCCGGGCTCTTTCCACTGAGCCACGCTGCTTCTCTAATGTACATTTCTGTAATTTACCTCTAGACTATAAGCTCGTTGTGGGCAGGGAATGTGTCTGTTTATTGTAATATTGTACTCTCCCAAGCACTTAGTACATGCTCTGCACACACTAAATATAATATAATAAATTAATTCAATAAATATAATTCAATAAATATAATTAATTGAATGAATAAATGAACCTGCCAAGGAGGGACCTGCCCGTTTGGGACAAACAATCACTTGAAGTGCCTTCCTTCAGCATTAGACGTCTATGAAAATGCCCTTCTTCCTTAAATTCAGGGAGTATATAATCCACCCCTTCTGATTCCTAATAAGATTGATTGGATGTTATATAATAATAATAATAATTGTGGTATTTGTTAAGCACTTACAATGTGCCAGGCACTGTACTATGCGCTAGATACGAGGTAATTGAGTTGGACACAGTCCCTGTCCCACATAGGGCTCACTGTCTCCATCCCCATTTTACAGATGAGGCACAGAGAAGTTAAGTGACTTGCCCAAATTCGCACAGCAGACAGGTGGAGGAGCTGGAATTAGAACTCAGATCCTTCTGACTCCTGACTCCCGGGCCCATGTTCTATCCACGAGGCTACGACATTCTTTTTTCTGCCTGACGATAAACAAGTGCTGCGCAATTTACACAAAAGAACCAGAAGACTGGGAGAGAAAAGAAGAAGCGGAGGCTGTGTGACCTTGGTCACATCACTTACCTTTTCTGTGCCTCAGTTACCGCATACCGCAAGGACTGATTGGCTTGTATCTACCCCAGAGCTTAATAGAGTGATTGGCACGACGTAAGCACTTAACAGATACCAATTTAAAAGAAAAAATTTTAAAATAGGGGGCTTTGGGGCCAAACTCAAAGTCCCTCAGGGGAAGCTCCTTTTAGTCCTTTGGAGAAACATTTCTAGAAGGACAGAGAGACTTTCAGTGAGTTTGTTGGGGGATTTTTGCTCCTGTGCCCTGGCCGGGCTAGACTGCCTTGCCAAGAAGGAGCTCAAACCTTTCAAAGATTGTGTCAAAAATGAAAAAGAAAAAACAATCCGGTCACACCATTGCTTCAGTCATCGCTTCGCCATTGCCACTTGGGGGCACTTTTGAATCAGCTTAACTTTTGGAGGCGGCCACAACTGTAAAAGCTTTTTTCATTTGGTTCCGGGGTTGAAACCCAGCATTGGCAGCCCCGTCTGGGGGCGACTTACCACCTCCCAGTCCAGTCTCGAGAGACCGCCGATGAAGATGGAGGGAATGGGTTGAAAGAAAAGGGCCGGGTAGATTAGACCCACCGCGGCTCTCTCATTTGGGCCCCGGCCACGTTCGTTCTCCGCCGGAGCTGCGGACTAGGCCGAGTTCGGACTGCGCTCCACGTTAAACGCTCCATCGAAAAGCAATCCTTTGGGGTCAGCTTTCCAGCCAGCAGTCGGTAAACCCGACGATGGTCGTTTGCTTCCTCTGTAACTTCGACGCGCAGGTTGCCAGGACTCACAGATTTGCTGCTGACTCCGCTCTCCTCTCATCCGGGCCGTAAGAGGCTCGTTTCCAACCTCCACCTGGACCTCGTTTATGGACTTGGTTAAGCCCTTGCTATGTGCCAGGCACAGTACTAAGCGCTGGCGTAGATATGAGTTAATCAGGTTGGGCGCAGTCCCTGTCCCACATAGGGCTCACAGTCTTGATCACCATTTTACAGATGAGGGAACTGAGGCAGAGAGGAAGTGAAGGGACTTGCCCAAAGTCACACAGCGGAAAAGTGGTGGAGTTGGGATTAGAACCCAGCTCCTTCTGACTTCCAGCCTCTTGCTCTATCCACTAGGCCACCCTGCTTCTAACCCCACCTCTGCCATTTTTCTGCTGTGCGACCTTGGGCATGTCACTTAACTTCTCTGTGCCTCAGCTCCCTCATCCGTAAAATGGGGATTAAGTCTGTGAGCCCCATGTGGGACGTGAACTGTGTCCAACCTGATTAGCTTGTATCTAACCCAGGATTTATTACGGTGCCCAGCACAGAGTAAGCGCTTAACAATTACCATAAAAAAAGAGAGAGATTCCAGAATAAAGCTTTCAACTGGACTAGGGAAATCCCTGGATGTCTTGGAAAATTCCTCGAGGACAGGGATGCTGCTGAAGGTGCATCTCCTCCAAGAAGACTTCCCTGAATAAGCGCTCCTTTCCTCTTCTCCCATTCCCTTCTGTGTCACCCTGACTTGCCCCTTCCCAGCTCCACAGCACTTATGTAAATATCTGTACATTTATTTATTATTTACTATTACTTTATTATTACTACTACTACTGACTGTGGCATTTGTTAGCTCTTACTGTGTGCCATGCACTATACTAAGCACTGGGGTAGACACAGATAATCAGGTTGGACACAGTCCCTGTCCCACATGGGGCTCCCAATCTTAACCCCCATTTTACAGATGCGGAGACAAAGACCCAGAGAAGTGAAGTGACTTTCCCAAGGTCACACAGCAGACAAGTGGCGGAGCCGGGACCGGAACCCAGGTTCCTCTGACTCCCAGACCCCTGCTCTATCCACTACGCCACGCTGCTTCTCTCGTCTGTAGACGGGGATGAAGAATATAAGCCCCTTGAGGGACAGGGGCTGCATCCAGTCTGATTAGCCTGAATCCACCCCAGGGCTCAGCACAGTGCCTGGCGCACAGTAAGCACCCGACAAATAACATGAAAGAACAGAAAACAGCTAGGAGAAGGGAGGCAATTGAAAAAAAAGTTCATCTTCATACTTCACCTTCATATTACTATTAATGTCCGTCTCCCCCTCTAGGCTGTAAGCTCGTTATGGGCGGGGAATGTGTCTATTGTACTCTCCCAAGCGTTTAGGACAGTGCTCTGCACATAGTAAGTGCTGAGTAAATACGATTGAATGAAAGCCACTGGATGAGCGCCGCACAGTAGAGGATGGTGTTAGCACGTGCAGATCTCCGGAGCCAAGAGACCCACGGAAGAGGGAAAGGGGATGGAGCGGGCTGAAAGTCTCTCTTGTGGTAGCGATTACTGGTTCCGTTGATGTCCCAACTGCATGGAAGACAGGACCGCCTTACAACACCTGCCCTGTCCTCTGCGGGATGGCTCCTCTGGGGAGAAGTGGGTCAATCAGTCAGGCGGGCCGTCATCGTATTTATTGAGCGCTTACTGTGTGCAGAGCACTGTACTGAGTGCTTGGGAGAGGACAAAATAATATAACGGATTCATTCCATGCCCACAATGAGCTTATGGTCTAGAAGGGGAGACAGACATTAATATAAATAAATGTCAGATGTGCACGTAAGTGCTGTGGGGCTGGGAGGGGGCATGAATGAAGGGAGCAAGTCAGGGGGACGTAGAAGGGAGTGGAAGAAAAGGAAAAGAAAGCATAGTCAGGGAGGACTTCTTGGAGGAGATGTGGCTTCATAAAGGTTTTGAAGGGGGGGAGTCATTGCCTGTCAGATATGGGGAGAGAGGCGGAATGTGGATGAGAGGTTGGCAGCCAGACAGGACGATCAGTCGTATTCCAATCAAAGACACGTATTGAGCGCTGATAGTGTGCGGGGCACTGTACTAACCGCTCGGGAAAGTACAAAATAAGAGAGCTGGTGGGCCCACAAGAAACTTTTGGGCTAGAGAGTCCGAAGTAACTGCTTCTGGATGGACTTTGGGCTTTAACTTTCTCTGAAAGTGCATCTCATGCCTAAAAGCTGAAGAGGAGCACTGGATAGAGGCTCTGGGGGAAGCTGTAACTTGAGGATGACCGAAAGGTTGACAAGGTTGACAAGACTGGCTCCTTAGGAATCTGGAACCTCTGTACACACACAACTTGTTTCTTAGCAAATCAGGAGCCTGCCCTAGCGGATAGAGCGCGGGCCCGGGAGTCAGAAGGACCTGGGTTCTAATCCCAGCTCCACTACTTGTTTGCCGTGTGACCCTGGGCAAGTCACTTCGCTTCTCTGGACCTCAGTTTACCTCATCTGTAAGATGGGGCTTAAGGCTATGAGTCCCATGTTGGACGAGGACCGTGTCCGACCGGATTAGCTTGCAACTATAATAACAGTGATAATGATTATGGTGTTTGTTAAGCACTTACTATGTACCAGGGACTGTACTAAGCACTGGGGTGGATACAAGGAGAGGGACTGTGTCTAACCTGATTATCTTCTATCGGCCCCAGTGTGCGGTACAGTTTTGGCACTTAGTAACCGCTCAACAAATAGCACAGTTGCCAATTCTAAGTGCTAGGCTGATGGGTTGAGGTGACGAGGTATTTTGGGGAAGGCTTATTGTAGGACTGTAGGAAGACATTGAGGGAGGGAGGAGCTGGGGTCTGTCTGATTGGGGGAGTCTGATGGATGAATAATGATAATAATAACAGTGGACTTCTAGACCAGTAGAGGCTGCTTCCCGATCCCTGTCCCAACAAACTAGAGTTTAAGAACAGGAATGTGGCCAAGAACATGGCAGAGAACAGGACCCTGGCAGATTACCTGGAAGATTCCATGGGAAAGCTTTTCAGGTTGTTGTCTTGCTGGAAGAATTCCAGCGGAGAGGTTTGTTGTAGAGAACCTTAAAAGCCCTTTCCAGGAAAAAAAAAAAACACAATCCAAAACTTTTGTTTAGCAGAGTAACAGAGGAAACCCATTAAATGACTTCAGAAGAGAAAGATCTCGAGACCAGCTACGGTGAAATGAATGTTAATGTCTCCAGTTTATTCTGTTCTGGATCCATTGCTAATTTGCACGGATCTATTCCCAAATTCCAGGCTCTAAAATTTGCTTCTCTGGATTTCATATAATCTTAGGGTCCATAATCTTGAATTTCTCTAGTTCCTTCCGTGGGCTTATGCTCCTTTACACCCCAGTCAATATCCCAGTGAACTAATCCCCATTTATAATCGTTCTCCCTTAAGTGTATAAGCTCCTTGAGGGTAGGGAACATATCACTCTATTATTCTGCACTTCCCCAGCATCTAGTATAGTGCACTGAACTGAGTGGGTGCTCAATAAATGCTACTGCTACTAACACATGAAAGGAAACTGAGACTCTGAGAAGTGTATTGTTAGATTTTAAATTGAGGTGTCTTGGCTCCTAATAAGATGCAACTGGAGAAATTCATTATCATCATCATCATCATCAGTGGCATTTATTAAGTGCATACTTTGTGCAAAGCACTGTTGTCCAATCCATTTTGCTGGTCTCCGCCCCGGTGCTTAGTACAGTGCCTGACGCATAGTAGGCGCTTATCAAATACCACATTTATTAATATTATTATTATTGATAAGCACTTGGGAGAGCACAATTCAACAGAGTCGGTAGACACGTTCCCCTCCCACAGTTCAGAGTGCGAGAGATTAACTGGTCTTTTCCGGGTCGCAGAAGGAACTTGGCCTTTACCCCAGAAGTTGTCATAGGTTTGGTAAACATTAAAAGGCCAGTCATTGAAAGACTTATGGTATTTGTTAAGAGCATACTATGCACGACACTATAGGCAGGTGGGACATAGTCTCTGTCCCTATTACGGAGGGAGAACGGGTATGGAATCCCTATTTTGCTGATGAAGAAACTGAGGCCCAGAGAAATGAAGGTACTTTGCCAAGGTCACAGAGCAGGCAAGTGGCAGAGTTGGGATTAGTACCCAGGCCCTTTGGCTCCCAGGTCCGTGCTCTTTCCACTAGTCGAGAGTCTTGAATATACCTGTGGCTCTGTTCCGTTGCCATTCCAATCAGGACAGAATCTCCAGGGGGGCTCGGTTGGTTTTCTTTTTACTTTTGGAAGTCTCTTTCCAGTGAGTCCTGGGAATTTTCCATCTTCCACCTGAGAAGCTCCAGTGGCCTTGGCAGAACCGAGAGTTCCTTCCCTTCCGTATCTGGTTTTCCTGCTTATTAGGGCTCGATGTTACCCCTGGAACATCAAGCCACCCCAGCTCTGCATTCTCCCCTTCAGTCCCAGACCTTTTGTTCTCTAGGGACACTGGCTGTTCATTAGGCAGCGGCAATTAACTTCCAAACGGATGGTTCTTCTGCCCCCACCTTTTTTTTTTTTTAAAAAAAGGTGTTTGTTAAGTACTTACTATATGCCAGGCACTGTACTAAGCAGTGGGCTACTCCTCCAAGAGGCCTTCCCTGACTAAGCCCTCCTTTCCTCTTCTCCCACTCCCTTCTCTGTCGCCCTGACTTTCTCTCTTTATTCATCCTCTCCCTCCCAGCTCCACAGCACTTATGTACAGATCTGTAGTATATTTATATGAGGGTCCGTCTTTCCCTCTGGACCTTAAGCTCATCGTGGGCGGGGAATGTATCTGTTTATTGTTCTATTGCACTCTTCCAAGTGCTTAGTACAGTTCTCTGCACAAAGTAAGCGCTCAATAAATGCGACTGACTGACTGGCTGGGGTAGATAATAAAAAAACTTCTCTGTGCCTCAGTTCCCTCATCTGTAAAATGGGGATTAACTGTGAGCCTCACGTGGGACAACCTGATTACCCTGTATCTACCCCAGCGCTTAGAACAGTGCTCTGCACATAGTAAGCGCTTAACAAATACCAACATTATTATTAATCAGGTTGGACAACAGTCCCTGCCCCATATGGGGCTCACAGTCTTCAGCTCCATTTTTCAGAAGAGGAAACAGAGGCACCTAGAAGTGAAGTTGGGATTTGTTAAGCGCTTACTATGTGCAGAGCACTGTTCTAAGCGCTGGGGTAGACACAGGGGAATCAGGTTGTCCCACGTGGGGCTCACAGTCTTAATCCCCATTTTACAGATGAGGTCACTGAGGCACAGAGAAGTTAAGTGACTTGCCCACAGTCACACAGCTGACAAGTGGCAGAGCCAGGATTCGAACCCATGACCTCTGACTCCAAAGCCCGTGCTCTTTCCACTGAGCCACGCTGCTTCTCTAAGCGACTTGCTCAAGGTCACGCAGCAGACAAGCGGCAGAGTAGAGATTGGAACCCAGGTCCTTCTGACTCCCAGGCCCGGGCTCTATCCACTAGGCCACAGTGCTCCTCTTTCCTCCTTCCTATCCTCCTCCCTCCCCCCAAAGGCCCGGGGCTCTGGAAGCAGCACAAAGACAGGCCTCATTCCTCATCCTGCCTTGTTATCGTCCTTGCCCGCCCAGGAATTAATGAGCTGTCAGTGTGATGCCGCCTAGGTGACTGTTTCGGGGCTTTCCGTGGGATGAAGGGTAATGACACCTGAACGCCATCCAAACCTTTTCCCTCAGCCTTTTCCCGGGGATATTCTGGTCTCCATCCATCATACCATTTGGTTCCTTCCTTGGACCAATCAATCAGTCGGCAAAATCCGCTCCTCCCTCCTGCAGTGACCCTGCTTCCCTGAAACTTTTCTCTCAGGCCTGTCAACAGCTTGGAGGCGGAATGGATGTCAGTGAATCCCCTGTGCTGAGAACCGTTAGAAAGCTTCAAATGGGAAAACTCAAAGAGCAGTAAGGGGAGAGAAAACCCCCCTGAATGTCTAGGTAAGCCTAGGAGAGACGTGAGGGACGGAAAAGCATTCGCCGGCTCTTCCAAGCACCCCTTTTGTCCCTGTCAGAGGCAGTGTGCCTAGTGGAGAGAGCACAGGCCCGGGTTCTAATCCCGGTTCTACCACTTGCCTGTTGTGTGACCTTGGGCAAGTCACTTTGCTTCTCTGTGTCTCAGTTTCCTCAAATGTAAAATGGTGATTCGATACCTGTCCTGCCTCCTGTTTAAACTTTGAGCCGAACTGGGCAGGGAATGTGGCTGTTAAGTGTTCTATTGTACTCTTCCAAGTGCTCAGTACAGTGCTTTAATAATAATAATAATAATAGTTATTATGGCATTTGTTAAGCGATTACAATGTGCAAAGCACTGTTCTAAGCGCTGGGGAGGATACAAGGTGATCAGGTTGTCCTACGTGGGGCTCACAGTCTTCATCCCCATTTTACAGATGAGGTCACTGAGGCACAGAGAAGTTAAGTGACTTGCCCAAAGTCACACAGCTGACGAGTGGCTGATCCGGGATTTGAACCCACGACCTCTGACTCCCAAGCCCGGGCTCTTTCCACTGAGCCACGCTGCTTCTCTATAGGCTTTGCATACAGTAATTGCTCAATAAATACAATTGAATGAATGTGGAACAGGAACTGTGTCCAACCTGATTAACTTGTATCTGCCCCAGCGCTTCGAACAGTGCCGGATACACAGAAGCGCTTAACAAATACCATCGTTATTATTACTACAGGGCGGAGCAGGACAGGAAAAGCATCCCTTGACTGTTAGTTAGCAGATGGGCTCTTGTTAGGTTTGAACCCCCTCCCCACCAGCGCCTTCCCACACTGCGTTTAGATAAGAATGGCTCCTTCAGGATCCACCTAATGATAATGTTAATTATATTTATTAAGTGCCTGCTATGGGCCAAAGGGAGGCCCAAGCTAGTCTAGGACAGCACCAGGATGGACCACCCTTACCCCGATTTTAAAGGTCTCAATCACCTTGCCCCCTCCTCCCTCACCTCACCGCTCTCCTTCTATAACCCGGCCTGCCTCTAATGCCCGGCTTCACACCGTACCTAGCTCGCACCTACCTCGCCGCTCACCTCTCTCCTACGTCTCGCCTCTGGCCTAGAACACCTTCCCTCTTCATGAGATGATCACTCTCCTCCCTTCAAAGTTTTAGTAAAAGCCCCTCTCCTCCAAGAAGCCTTCCCCAACCAGGCCCTCATTTCCTCTTCTCCCACTCCTTTCTGCATCACCCTTGCATTTGGATTTCCTCCCTTTATTCACCCCTTCCCTCAGCCCCACAGCAATTATGTACATAGTCATATTTTATTTATTTATCAATCATATTTTTTGAGCACTTACTGTGTGCAGAGCACCGAACTAAGCACCGGGGAGTGCACAATACAACAAAACAGCGGTTGGTAGACACATTCCCTGCCTACAACGAGCTTACGATCCAGAAGGGGGAGGCAGACGTTAATATAAATAAATACATTATAGCTATTATGTAAGCGCTGCGGGGTGGAAGGAGGGGTGAATAAAGGGTGTAAATCCAAGTATCCTGCAGAGGGAGGGAGAGAAAAAGAAATGAGGGCTTAGTTGGTGAGGGCCTCTCTTAGTTGGTGAGGCTTCGAAGGTGGGGTGAGCGATCGTCTGTCAGATATGACGAGGGAGGGCGTTCCGAGCCACAGTCGGGGTGTGGGCGAGAGGTTCAGTGGCGAGATAGATGAGCAAGAAGGTTGGCATCGGAGGAACAAAGTGTACATTTTGGGTTGTAGTAGGAAATCAGGGAAGTTAGGAAGGAGGGGGCAAGGTGATTGAGAGCTTTAAAGCAGATAGTAAGGATTTTCTCTCCAATGCGGAGGTGGATGGGCAACCCCTTGAGGTTCTTGAGCAGTGGGGAAACACGGACTGAACGGTTCTGAAGAAAAGAGATCCGGGCAGCAGAGTGAAGTATGGACCGGCATTGGGAGAGACAGGAGGCTGGGAGATCAACAAGGAATCTGATCCAGTAGTCAAGGCGGGATATTATAAGTGCTTGGATTAACGTGGTAACAGTTGGGATGGAGAGGAAAGATTAAGTTGTATCTATGCCGGCATTAAGAATAACGCTTGAAACAAACTAAACGCTTAACGACGATAATTAAATGTCCGATGAACACTCTCTGGTGCTGTGGAAAACCCAACGCTAGCAGCTTCCTCCCACCTACCTCTTTGTGTGGTTGTGCGCACGTGTTGTGTTTGTGTGTTTGTGTGTGTCTCTGAAAGAGCGCCTGGGTTTTTTGTAGCTGAATGTGTGTGACTGGCCGACTGAATGATGTGATTCTCTTTATGTCTCTATATGGCTATGCAGGGTTCACTGAGTTGACTGAGTCCCCATCTCCTATTTTTTCTAACCTTAGGCAAAACATGGCTCATGCACACATACGCAACCCCCCCGACCCCACACACCTACTCACCCCTTGCGTCAAGATTTTAACTTCAAGTAATCATCATTGTATCCCTTTGCAATATAGATATGATCTTAAACCACGAATACTCTTTATTCACAGCACAAAATTAACGTGTTCCGCTTCCGAAAGACTCGTGTTCAAGAAATCAAAAAAATGCCAAGACTATTGAACCCTCTGTGAGGGCCATTCAAAATCAGAGTGTGAAGAGACTGTTTTCATATTCGTAATAATACAATGGTACATAAGGTTTTAGGATATTAAGTAGCAGTTTAGAAAGTAAAAAAGAGTATCTTATTTTAGCTCCTGAGAAAAATCCTTAAGCGAAGTGAATTTAAACGGCCTAGCTGATTTTCTACTTGGCGAGAGTTTTCCCTAAAGCAATAGCTATTTAATAAGGTTGGCAGTCATTGATTACCGCAAAAGCGAAATCATTGAGTAGTCTCTAAAAATTGAATTTTAGAAAGTTATGCTGGTGGGTTCTTATCTCACTGGTGGTGTGCCCAGTGACTTTTCTGCAATTCTGGGTTTTAAATTTGGAAAGTTTTAAAAATAATTCAAAAGTGGAAAGAGAATAAGAGAATAATCAAGCCTTGATATAGCAGCTATCGTCAAGAAATTCAACTACAGAGTGTGAGGTTTTTTAACTCTTCCAGCATCTCTTCCAGATTAGGACTTTAGCAGTTGCTACATTATTTCCATTTTACGGAAGGGAAAACCGGGACTTAGAGCAGATAAGTGATTTTGCCCAAGATCACGCAGCACGGGAGTGACCGAGCTAAGCACTGAAACCCAAGTTACCTGATTTTCAGTTGAACGTGAGATCCGTTTTAGGATTTTCATACCTTCACACAGTAAAGAGCGGTTTCGAGGGGGTTCTAGGACTCAGTCCTTCAGATCGTCATTTCTTCTCAACTGTAAACTCGCTATGGACAGAGAATATGTCTACCGACTCTGTTATATCGGATTCTCCCGAGTGATTAGTACAGCGCTCCGCACACAGTAAGTGCTCAACAAATTGGACTCTTTGATTTTCAGAGTGTTTTCCATTCAACAGCATGACCTCGTTATCTTAAGAAGCATAGCGTGGCGGAAACAGCGTGGCATAAATCAGATTATCCCTTACTTGTGAAACCAGGATTCTAAGGGATAATAATTGGTAGAATAATGTTGGTATTTGTTAAGCGCTTACTATGTGCAGAGCACTGTTCTAAGCGCTGGGGTAGATACAGGGTAATCAGTTTGTCCCACCTGAGGCTCACGGTCTTAATCCCCATTTTCCAGATGAGGTAACTGAGGCACAGAGAAGTGAAGTGACTTGCCCACAGTCACACAGCTAAGTGGCAGATGTTAGGACCCTGGGGTGAGTGGATGGAGCACGGGTATGGGAGTCAGAATGTCATGGGTTCTAATCCCGGCTCTGCCACATGTCTGCCGTATGGTCTTGGGCAAGTCACTTCACTTCTCTGGGCCTCTGTTCTCTCATCTGTCAAACGGAGATTAAGACTGTGAGCCTCATGCGGGACAGGGGCTGTGTCCAACCTGAGTAGTTTGTATCTACCCCAGCGCCAAGTACAGTGCCTGGGCCATAGTAAGCACTTAACAAATATCACAATTATCATTAATTTACACTCCCTGATTCTTTTCGACTTGTAGACCTTCAGCTGAAACGTTCTCGATTTGGAGGACCAAAAGCAGCAAAAGGTCATTCTACCTCCACTGAACACCTCTGTCCTCAATGGACTTGATGCTTCTGCAGATCATGAGAACAAAGGCAGTTCCCTCTGCCCCACCGGGGCCGGGAAGGGATCTCCTCCGCTCCGGGAAGGTCAGTCAGCCCACACGTCCTGCTTTCCACCGCCCCGACGGAGATGAGAACAGCACCCTCAGTTCACTGTGAGCCGGGAACGTGAGTACCATCTCTGTTACTTTGTATCCTCCCAAGGGTTTATTTAGTACAGCGTTCTGCACACCGTAAACACCCAATAAATACCGCTGATTGACTGAACACACACACACACATTCACTTCTAAGACAGGAATCAGTGGAAGACTGTTATACTCTCCCAAGCGCTTAGTACAGTGCTCTGCACATAGTAAGCACTCAATCAATACCATTGATGATGATGAAGTCAGATTGAACCAGCTGTGAATAGACCCAAAGCGATGTAAAAACAGGCCCATTTTGGCTAGCGGGTGTTGAGCCTCAGAACTAAACTCCAAACATGACAGGGCCCAAACCTTTTCTCAGTGATTCCAGACAACTGCAGTGTTTGGCCTAAATCAGATTATCCCTTACTTGTGAAACAAGGAGTCTAAGGGATGGTGTTAAGATCCAGGGAAGAAAGGAAAAGCCAGAAAATTTTATGACCAGTCTCAGAGCAACTCTAGTCATCAGCATCCGGGCCTCACGTCCAGTCCACCTTAGTCCGTGTTCACAGCTGCGTTCGATTCATGCCTTCTGATAGCTTCTCTTCCCTCTTCTGCCCTATTCAGAAGGACTTTTCGGCCCTGTTCATTCCTCCAGGTAACAAACAGTTGGCTCTTCCCATCCCTCCCACGACCGGTGACTTTTTTATCTTCCACTAAAAGGCCAGCAAAGAACGGAGAAGTTTCGTTGGGAAACGTCACAGGAGTGAGTATATTTCAGCCTAAGTCTGGGTAAAAAAGGCTGTAGGGTTGTAGCATTGGTAGGAGACAGTGGAGGGTACCGGGAAGATGAATCAGAAGATAGTGTTCTAATCCCGCCTCTGCCACTTGTCTGCTGGGTGACCTTGGACAAGTCACTTCACTTCTCTGTGCCTCAGTTACCTCATCTGTAAAATGGGGATTAAGATTGTGAGCCTCACGTGGGACCACCTGATGACCCTGTTTCTACCCCAGCGCTTAGAACAGTGCTCTGCACATAGTAAGCGCTTAACAAATACCAACATTATTATTCTGTGTGCCTTAGTTACCTCATGTGTAAAAATGGGGATTGAGACTGTGAACCCCTCTTGGGGCCGGGACTGTGCCAACCCGATTTGCTTGTGTCCACCCCAGACCTCAGTACGGCGACTGGCACATAGTAAGCACTTAACAAATACCGCAATTATTATTATTATCAATCAGTGGTATTTATTGAGTGCTTCCTTTGTGCAGAGCACTTTAGTAAGAGCTTAGGAGAGTACAGTTCAACAGAGTTGGGAGATACATTCCCTGCCCACGGTGAGCTTAGAGTTTAGAGGGGGAGACAGATGTTAATATAAATAAATAATTTATAGTATGAAATTTATAGATAGGTACACAAGTGCCGTGGAGTTGATAGGGGGGCAAATATCAGATGCCCAAAGGTCACACGGATCCAAGAACATAGATGACTCAGAAGGGAGAGGGAGTTGGGAAAAAGAAGCCTTAGTCAGGGAAGGCCTCTTGGAAGAGATGTGACCTTAATAATGCTTTGAAGGTGGGGAGAGTAATGGTCTGGCATACATAGGGAAGCATATAGTTAGGGAAGCAGCGCGGCTCAGTGGAAAGAGCCCGGGTTTGGGAGTCACAGGTCACGGGTTCTAAACCCGGCTCCGCCGCTTGTCAGCTGTGTGACTTTGGGCAAGTTACTTAACTTCTCTGGGCCTCAGTTGCCTCATCTGTAAAATGGGGATTAAAACAGTGAGCCTCATGTGGGACAACCCAATCGCCTTGTATCCCCCAGTGCTTAGAACAGTGCCTTGCACATAGTAAGCACTTAACAAACGCCATCATTATAATTATTATTATAGTGTGGGAGGGGGTTCCGGGATAGGGGAACGATGTGGGAAAGGAGTCGGCGGTGAGATAGATGAGATCGGGGCACAGTGAGTAAGTCGGTGATAGAGGAGCCGAAGCGAGCAGACAGGGCTGTAGTAGGAGATCAGTGAGGTGAGGTAGGAGGGGTCGAGTTGATGGAGTGCTTTAAAGCTAATGCTAGGGAATTTCTGTTTGCTGCAGAGGTGGTTAGGCAACCACTGGAGGTTCTTGAGGAATGGTGAAGTATGGACTGAACAATTCTTTAGAAACATCTTCTATGCAGCAGAGTGAAGAATGGACTGGAGTGGGGAGAGACAGGAGGCAGGGAGGTCAGCAAGGAGGCCGACGCACTAGTCGAGGCGGGATAGGATGAGTGCTTGAATCAGAGTGATGGCAATTGGATGGAGCAATATTATGAAGATAGAATCGACAGGATTTGGTGACATTGAATATGCGTGTGGAATGAAATAGATGAATTGAGGACCCGCCAAGGTTAAGGGCTTGTGAGATAGGGAAGATAATGTAATTGCAGTGATAGGAAAGACAGGTTCTGGTGGGAAAATAAGGAGTTCACTTTTGGACGTATTAAATCTGAGGTGTTGGTGGGACAACCAGGTAGAGATGTCCCGAAGGCAGGAGGAAATGTGAGACTGTAGGGAAGGAGAGAGGTCGGGGCTGGAAAAGTAGATTTGGGAATCATCTGCAAAGAGATGGTCGCTGAAGCCATGGGAGCAGATGCGTTCTCCAAGGGAGTGGGTATGGATGGAGAACAGAAGGAGACCTAGAACTGAACCTTGAGGGATTCCCACTGTCAGACTGTGGGAGGCAGAGGAAGAGCCTGCAAAAGAGACTGAGGAAGAGTGGACAGAGAGATAGGAGGAAAACCAAGAGAGGACAGTGACAGTGAAGCCGAGGTCGAATCAAGTTTCAAGGAGCAGGGAGCGGTCTATAGTGTCGAAGGCAGCTGAGCGGTCTAGGAAGATAGAATAGAGGCTGGCAGATTTGGGGAGAAAAAGTCTTCGGTTGCGGTAGATAGGGCAGTTTTGGGGCAGTGAAGAAGTCAAAGAAGGAGAGAATCAGGAGGGAATCAGTTTCCGCACAGAGAAGGAGAAGTCAGATTGCAGGGGGATCAAGGAGGGAATTGGAGGAGAGGAAGTGGAGAAAGCAGGTGTAAACAACTCTCTCAGGGAGTTTGGAGAAGAATGGTAGGAGGGGTGTGGGGCGATAACTAGAGAGAGCCGTGGGGTCAAGGGAGGGTGTTCTCTTTTAGGATAGGTGCAACGTAAGCCTGTTTGAAAGCAGTCGGGAAGAAGCCACTGGGAAGTGAGCAGCTGAAGATGGCGGCCAAGGATTGGACGACGCTGCAAGCGCACTGTCACTTTACCTCATCTATCTTTCTGAGAAGTCGTGAGACCCAGTGGATGTGGTCAGCTAGTCTGGATTCACGCCTAAACTCTGCCACTCACTGTTTGAGTGAGAACAAGCCATTGAAACTCTCTGTGCCTCAGTTTCTTTATTGCAAAGAAGTCATCTAAAAATCTCCTCTCTGCTTTCTGCAAGGGTGCGTTACCAAGTTTAGCCAGAGAGTAGCAGCTGGCTAAATATGGGGATGAATATGGGAATGTTTGCGTTGGCCACATCTCACCATGTTTTTCCCACCGCTCAGATCCCCCTTCCGTGTGTCTCCCCAATCTATCCGGCATAGGGATTGAAAAAGGGAAAAACTTGTAAATATGGGATATATTTCTATCTATATTTTGGAGGAAAAATGTATGAATGAAAAGAAAATATTCACTGTTATTTACTAAGGAGATGAACTGGCACCTTTTGGAACAAGAACCTTTTTAGCCAACGTAATACAGAACTGACTAAAACACAGTAATCGTCTCTATTCATTACCATTTTTAGTCTCAGAAAGAAAACATTCATTCAATAGTATTTATTGAGCGCTTACTATGTGCAGAGCACTGTACTAAGCGCTTGGAATGTACAATTTGGCAACAGATAGAGACAATCCCTGCCCAGTGACGGGCTCCCGGTCTAAATGAATAAATAGATTTGAAATATGTTCAGGACATCTTGTATAAATGATGCAGGACCTAAGTTACTCATTATAGTAATAATAATAATAATGGAATTTTTTAAGTGCTTACTATGTGCCAAGCACTGGGCCAAGCAGTGGGGTAGATACAACACGATCAGATAATAATTACTATTATGTTATTCATTAAGCACTTACTATTTGCAAGACACTGTACTAAGCGCTGGGCTGGATCCTAGCAAGTCGGGTTGGACAGGGTCCCTGTCCCACGTGGGGCTCAAAGTCTCAGTCGCCATTTTACAGATGAGGGACCTGAGGCCCAGAGAGGTGATGTGACTTGCCCAAGACCACCCAGCAGACATGTGGCAGAGCCGGGATTGGAACCCATGACCTCCTGACTCCCGGGGCTGTGCCCTACCCGCTACGCTACGGAACCTACGTGCCCGCCCGCCTCCCACTGATATCCTTCGGGCACGAGTACTATTTTATTCACCTGCCCGGATCCTCTATAAATAAGAGGTTTCTGTTTCACATGTGACTTACCCAAGATATTTGCCGCCACCCTCCCCTGTTCGCCACACTACTGACCAGATATCTTAGAAACCTGAATTCAAAATCGGTATTCAAATCCTTAGCCACCGAGGGATGTGTCCGGAGGGGAAACCCCTCCTAACAAAGTGTGCCGCCTAGAGTTTTCTTGTTTGAAATGAAGCTGCGGTAGTTACAGCTTATCGGTACGGTTGGGCCAGATTTCCCCCTTTCTGGACTTCCCAGGGTTTTGGACCATGATCCAGATGGTACAGCAATGCTTCAAAAATGAGTATTTCGACAACTTGCTACAAGCTTGCAAACCTTGTCACCTTCGATGTCCTAAGTCACCTCCCTTGGTGTGTCAGAGTTACTGTGCTGCAAGTAAGTGGCCTTTCTGTTGAATTTATTCACTGATGCGAGCTGCGCGTTTTTATAGAGCACTGTGCTTTTCTTGTAATTAAAAAAACCCAAGGAAGGTAGTGAGGCTTACTAACTCAAACCTTGAAAACAAAGGAATGTGAATTCTTCAAAGGCGCTCACAAGTGCTCACTCTTTGGAAATGAATCCCTTTATTAGCCTACTCAACTTTGATAACTAGTTGAAATGAATGCCTTTATTAGCCTAGTCAACTCTAACTAGTTAAGTGACTATTATCGAGGAAACACCACTTGAGATATAAAAAGTTGATGTTAATCAATAAGGGAAGTGTGCTCTTTTGTTGTGTCATTTGTATTATATACGCTTCATGCTCTGCGCATTGTGTTTGTCACATCCCTGACCTTTTCTCTCTAGGTGCGACTGCTTCAGTTAAAATAACAGATGAGATTCTTTGGATTTGTTTGGGGATGGGAGCCGTTTTGTCTTTGACAGTTTTTGTGCTAACATTCTTATTTAAGAAGATGAGTCAAGAGCAAACAAAGGAGGAACTTAAAAATACAGGTATGCGACTTGCTGGTCGATCATTCTGAATTTTTACAAAAGTCTTCTCTGGCCGTTGGCTGCCGTGGGTTTCGACCTGATTAACTCGTATCTACTCCAGTGCTTGGGACAGGGCTTGGCACGAAGTACGCGCTTAACAAGTTCGAGAATTATTAATTATTAGTACCGTCGCGTTTGTGTGGGCCAGTGGTCTTAGGAGATGTATGAATATCCTCTTTCTTCATTCTGACATTGACGGCTGATCTCAAATTCTCTCCCTTCCAAATACTTCCTCACAGCTCCCCCTCCCCTTAATTGTTATGTCGAGACCCATCAGCCTTTCCCAGAAACGTTTTATTCTTTGTCCAAAGTCACAGGGTGGGCTAAAGACCACTTTACCACAATTGCTCGTCTTGTCCGGCTCTACCAGGAAATATATGCTTCGCAGCACTTGTGGCGTGTTTTAAATACGCCTCGGAAAGTCCTCTTACCTGCATTAAATTGCTTGCAGCTTCTCTGAGGGATGGAGAATGCTCAAACCAATTCTTCCAGGTGTTAAATATTTATATTTAAGGGAAGAGGAGCACTGAAGGTCATCATTTAGATTTCTTCAGAATTTTTTGGAAATTACCTCCCTTCTGCTCCCCGTTCTGTCAATATGTGGCTGAGTCAGGACTCATATTGGGTTACTATCCTTGTACCCTGCGGCTTCCCCTATCTGTAATTTAATTTATTATCCTCTCCCCTTCTAGACTGTAAGCTCCCTGAAGTAGGGCAAAATGTCAGCCAACTCTATTGTATTCTCCCAAGAGCTGAAATACAGTTCTTTGCATACAGTAAGCACTTTATAAATATCATTGTTTGATTGATGGGTTGGTTCTGAAAACAGTTCTGTTTCTCCTTTCCTTTGCCTTCCTGGCACCTCAAAGTCAGTTCCTTTTTTTCTGAAACAAAATTGCCATGGAGTTTAAGAGGCCTCCCCTAAAATGTGATTTTTCAAAACGGAAAAAGAATTCATACTTCCATTCTCTTCTGCCCACACCACTAAGTGATTCCCATTGGTCACCTTTCTCTTGACCCACCTTTTTGTTTTTTTCCACTTACATCTTCTGTCCTTAGTTTTTTACTCCCAATGATTTACAGTTGTAAACGAAGGAGGCAAATGGCATCCTGACAGGAAGAGGCATTTACAGAGAGATGAATAGAGAGAGATGTGGAGAGAGAGACGGCACTGACATTGGGAAGGGGGAAAAGCAAAAGAAGAACGCATATCTGCTTAAAGCTTTTCAGCACTTTCAATCATCAGCTTGACCCCCATTTTAGCCTTCTGAGGAAAGAAAATGGGAGATGAGAAAAGGGAAGGATTGAAGTGACTTCGGCTGACGGAGTGTTTGCGAGCAGTCCCTTTCCTAACCTCCTCATTTTGGTTTGGCAAAATTGATCAATCAGTTAATCGATCGTATTTATTAAGCGCTTACTGTATAAAGAGTACTGTGCTAAGAGCTTGGGAGTGTACAACAAGACACTATAATAGACACATTCCCAGCCCACAACGAGTTTACAGTCTAGAGGGGGAGACAGATATTAATATAAATAAATTGCAGATAGGTACGTAAGTGCTGTGGGGCTGGGGGGTGGGGAGGTGAATAAAGGAGCAAATCAGGGCGATGCAGAAGGGAGTGGGAGAAGAGGAAATGAGGGTTTAGTGGGTGAAGACCTTTGCAGAAATGCTGGACAGTGCTTCCTTTTGTTTTCCTATTGTTAGCATGCACCTTGAAATGTAATCAGGTGGGAGAGGGCAGGTGCTCCCTTTAGAAGTGTAATAACAATAATAATAATAACAATAATATTCCTCTGCTCATACTTCATTTTCATATTTTTTTGCATGACATGAGATCTGAGGAACTGGTGAACATGGTTCTTTGTGTGGTTTTGAAAGATGGAGTGGTTCCGCAGGAGAAGGTTCATGACTAATAATAATAATAATAATAATAATAACGGGATTTGTTAAACGCTTACTATGTGCCGAGCACCCTTCTAAGCGCTGGTAGCAGTGAGGATATTGTCCTTCAAATTATAGGTGGTTCTGGGCTGTCCTATCAATCAATCACATTTACTAGGTGCTTATTATGTGCAAAGCACTGTACTAAGAGCTTGGGAGAGTGCAATAGAATAGAATTAGCAGACATGTTCTCTGCCCATAATGATCTTAGAGACTAAAGGAGGAGACAGACCTTAATATAAATGATTTATAATATATCTAATTTAAAGATATATATATATATATGAAGTATATATATATATAAAAGTGCTGTGGGGTTGAGAGTGGGGCGAATATCAAATACCCAAAGGTCACCCAATGAAGACTTTTCTCACTTTCTTTTTATGGTACTTATTACTTATCCAGTGCTTACTCTGTGGCAACTGTACGAAGCACTGGGGTAGATACGGGGTGGGTTATCCCTGTCCCGGTCCCTGTCCCACCTGGGGCTCACAGTCCAAGTTGGAAGGAGGGAGATTTAATCTCTGTTTCACAGAGGACGGTGACTGAGGAACCGAAAAGTCGAGCGACTTGCCCCACGTCACACAGCAGACAAGTGGAGGAGGTAGGGTTAGAACCCAGGTCCTCGGACTCCCAGGTCCCTGCTCTTTCCAGTAGGCCACGCTGCTTCCCTCTATTATAGTATCAATCAGTCAGTCGATGAATGGAATTTATTGAGTGTTCACGGCGTGCAGAGTACCGAGTACAGTACGACAGAGTCGATAGACACGTTCCCTGGCCGCAAGGACTAAGAGGGTAGAGGGGGAACCAGAAGTTAAAAATAAATCTCCGATATGTACATAGCTGCTGTGGGGCTGAGGGTTCACTGAGTGCTTATTGTGTGCAGAACTTGGGAGAGTACACTCTAACAATGTAATAGACATCTTCCTCGCCCACAGTGAGCTTTACCATCTGGAGAGACCGATGTCAATATAAATATACATTCAGAATAGCTTATTTAAAATCCACCGATTAAAAACACCCGAACCATCTGAAAATGAGAAGTGGGGCAACTTTCTCCCCAGTCCCGAGAAAAGTAAGATGGCTTTGAAATGTTGTGGCATGTGGAAATTCCCCCTCTGCTTTGTTGGAGCCCAATGATGAAAGCATTAGATCCAAGCTTAGATCCTCAGAGCCTCTGGGGCATAATCTGGAGGCCTCCCGGCTGTGTAGTGTTCACGAGTTTAGGTAGATCCATCGGTCATTCGGTGGAATTTATTGAACGCTTAGCATTACAAATAAAAATGGTATTTGTTAAGCACTAACTATGTGCCGGACACTGTACTAAGTGCTTACTGTGTACAGCACACTGTGCTCGGGAGAGTATAATACAAGAGAGTCGCTATTACTACAAATGATAATAGTCTGTGGTATTTGTTAAGGGCTTACTATGTACCAGGCACTGTATTAAGCACTGGGGTAGATACTAAGGCGATCGGTTTGGACTCAGTCCCCGTCCCCCGGGCGTCGTGGTCTTAATCCCCGTTTTACAGATGAGGTAAAACTGAGGCCCAGAGAAGAGACTTGTCCAAGGTCTCACAGCAGACCCGGGATTAGAACCCAGGTCCTTCCGTGTCCCGAGGCCCCGGGCTCGATCCACTAGGCCACGCTGCTTCTCTAGACGTGATCCTTTGGCCACCGGGGCGTACGGTCTAGAGGGGAGGAGAGACAGTGCAAAATTACACTCTTCTGTGTCTTAGGGGAATCAGGTGTCGAGTCCCAAGATCCAGCTAAGGCTGCCGTCCCGAACGGCGCAAAGGAGGACGAAGCCAGTGTCCCTCTCCGGGCGGGAACAGCCACGAAGGTGACGGTCGAAGAGTGTACCTGCGAAGAATGCAACTCGGGGAACCCGAAGGAGGCCTCCCAAACTTCGTTCCCGCTCCCGGCCACACAGGAAGGGGCAACCGTCCTTGTCACCACGAAAACAAATGACTGTTACAAGGGTGGGCCGGGGCCTGGGAGTGACACCTTCTCCGGGATATGGGAATCGGCTTTACTCCATCATCAGTGAGCCTGACGGGGCCCGCCCTCCTCACTCCAGTCGTCTGCTGTCGGTGAAGGGGAGACTCGCCGCATCTGTTCTCTTCAGAAAAAATTCCCGTTGGTTATCGTCGATAGAATAGTTCTGTTTTTCATTTTGGAAACTCCTTCTCGCTCGATACACTTCTGCGCCTTACCGCTGGCAGCCGATTAAGAAAACCAGCTTTCTTTCACTCTTATTAAACTCTGTACTGACCGAACACTGCGATGTGTAAATCCCATAGTCTGCAGTACTTCCAGATTTGCATGTGTACTTTACCGATCACTCATTCACCCCGAAACTCACACGGGGACAGGCTCAAAGCCGATTAGTTTTCTTCATCATTAAGACGAGATGCGCTAGCGGCCCGAGGTGGCCTGTGAGGAGGAGGAACACAGCTGAGATTTGGATTCAGCAGTGTTTGGCAAATTTTAGGAGGGTTATATCAATCAATCAATCAATCAATCAATCAGGAGTATCCATCGAGTGCTTACTCTGGGCAGAGTACTGTATTATCCACTTGCTATATTGTATACATTATTATTAATACTACGACCACTACTGAAAATAACTGTGCTATTTGCTAGGCGCTTACTATGGGCTCTTTACTAAGCGCTGGGATGGATGGCAAGCAAATCCCCGGGATGGATACAGTCCCCGTCTTGTCAGCTGTGGGACTGTGGGCAAGTCACTTAGCTTCTCCGTGCCTCATTTACCTCATCTGTAAAATGGGGATTAAGACTGGGAGCCTCACGAGGGACAACCCGATTACCCTATTACTACCCTAGCGCTTAGAACAGTGCTCTGCACATAGTAAGCGCTTAACAAATGCCAACATTATTATAGGGCTCCCGGTCTCATTCTCCAATTTACAGACGAAGTAACCGAGGCAGAGAAAAGTGAAACGACTCGCCCAAGGTCACACAGCAGACAGTCGGCGGGGCCGGGATTAGAACCCAGGTCCTTCTGACTGCCGGGCCTGGACTCTAGCCCCTCCTCCATGAAGTCTGTCACAGTTGAACGCGCTTTAGATTGGAAGCTTGATGTGGGCAGGGAATGCGTCTGCCAGCTCTGTTATATTATAGTCTCCCAGGCTCAGTCCAACGGTCTGCGAACGGTAAGCGCTCGATGAATACCACCGATCGGTTGATCGATGTGCTGCCCCTTCGGGGTAGGTCGCCCCCTTTACTTGCGATAGCGGTTGTGAGAATCAAAGGGAAGAAATGCCTTCTCTGGGGCCAGCGGCTTAATTTCCATTCCCCTGACCAGCGGATCGTTAAAAATGAAGAGATCGTCGTTCGTTCCCTCCTTGGGAACGCCGAGAGAAATGGAAATTATTTACTATGGGAACTCTGACTGTTTTACCATCAAGTTATTTGCATGACTCAGTGATCTGAGTGTGTTCCTTACACATTCCCTCTCACTTCTACCCGTGCTATTCTCATATCTCTTTCAGCACGACATCACAAGTTCTTGCTATTGATATTTTCGTCGGCGCTGCCTCTCATGAAATTCTGAAATACGTTTGACTTCTTCCCGCCAGGAGCCTGGAACAGTTTTAAAATCACTGTCGCACCTCCATCACGAGATTCCCCATCTGAGTAAATAAAAGGCCTTCCATGCTTACTTGTGTGACTTTTGTAAAACGTCAGTTATTTATGATGGGAAGTAGATTGGATGTTTCCGGGCAGGGGCTGTGCTGCTGCTGCTTCCGAAAAAGGTGAGGAAATCTGAGGTCTCCGTCCCGCACTCAGAATATCATTTCTCTTAGAGTTGATAACGTGAACGGAAACTATAACGATAATGAACTTTATCAAGTCCTGGCAATGTGCCGAGAACCGGATCGAGCGCTTGAGTAGGTACGAGCTAATCAGGGCTCACAGTCTAAGAGGGATGGAGATCAGGTATTTAATCCCCATTTTACAGACGAGGAGACTCGAGCGCCCAAAAGTCACGTGGCTTGCCCAACGTCACACAACAGGCAAGAGGCAGTGTTGGGATTAGAACCCGGCTCTCCTGACTCCCAGGCCGGTTCCCTTTCTACTAATGTACACTGCATTTTTCTCCTCACCTGCCTATACTGATTAAGTAGCCACGATTTTTTTTTTAAATGGCTTTTGTTAAGCGCTTACTATGTATCGTGCCCTGTTTTAAGCACTGGGGTAGATTCAAATGAATCCGGCTGAGCGCAGCTCCCGTCCCACATGGGACTCGCAGTCTAAATAGGAGGGAGTAGGATCGAATCCCCATTTTACAGTGGAGACAACTGAGGCCCAGAGAAGTGAAGTGACCCGCGACCGACCCAGGGTCGCCCAGCAAACAATTGGCAGGGTCGGGATTATAACCGGGCCCGGGTTCTCTCCACGAGGCCACGCCGCTTCCCGCCTTGCGAGAGAGCAATCGTGGACCCGTGCGTTCTGAGCCCCAATCTGAGTTTAGATGAATGGGGCAGGAGAATTAAGAGGGCCAGGGACGTCCTCTAAAGCCGGAGGAGGGCAGGGAAGCTGGGTGAGTTCCTGCCTTGGTGCCGGCCTGTAGGATCGGGTGCCAGCCCCGCTCCTTCCCTCCCGAGGGCTCTGCCACCCAGAAGAACCTCAGGAATTCCGGCGGAATTAAGCTCTGGAATGAGGACGAGCCCTTTTTCTCCCCCCAATTTCCTCCCCTCCCTACCCCGGGGTAAGGAATTTATGGCACCGGAGGCTCCTCTGACCCCTGGACAACGTTTCCCCATCTACTTCTTGAATTTGTGTAGCGTTTTTCAATCTTTCCAGAGAGCCGTCCCATCGTTTTTGGCGTTCTGTCCTCACAGGGTACCCCGTCAAATTCATTCATTCATTCAGTCGTATTTATTGAGCGCTTACTGTGTGCGGAGCACTGGACTAAGCCCTCAGAATGAACCATCCCCACCTCCACAGCAAGCTTTCCCTCATCCACCTCCAACCCCCTGAATCGCATCGTCCCTTCAGCCACCTCGAGTACTTAAAAACTTATTTACTCCCTGCTTAGCCCCCATGTATACTATTATTATTGAATCTGTTAAGTGCTTTCTACGTGTTAAGCGCTGTTCTAAGCGCTGGGGTAGAGACAAGTTAATCAGTTTGGACACTATCCCGCCTGCTCACAGTCTAAATAGGAGGACGGCTAATAATAATAACGATAATAATGATGACGGTCTTTGTGAAGCGCTTACTATGTGCCAGGCACTGTGCTAAGCGCCGGGGTAGATACAGGCAAACTGGGTTGGACACAGTCCCTGTCCCAGGCGGGGCTCGCCGTCGCAATCCCCATTTTACAGATGAGGTACCCGAGGCTCGGGGAGGTGAAGCGACATGCCCGAGGTCACACAGCAGACCCGTGGCAGAGTCAGAATTAGAACCCTTGACCTTCTGACTCCCAGGCCCGGGCTCGAGCCATCAAGCCACGCCGCTTCTCCGACTGGGCCTCGACTCCCCATTTTACAGATGAGGAGACTGATTGGTTAAGTGACTTGCTCAAGGTTCCCCAGCAGACAAGTGGTGGAGGAGGAATTAGAACCCAGATCTTCTGACTCCCAGGCCCGTAATCTTTCCACTAAGCCATACTGCTCCTCGATATACACCTCGTCTACAGTTGTAAATATTTTTATGTTTTGTCTCCCCACATTGGGGATTCATTCATTGATTCATTCATTCATTCATTGATTCATTGATTCATTGATTCATTGATTCATTGATTCATTGATTCATTCATTCATTCATTCATTCATTCATTCATTCATTCATTCATTCATTCATTCATTCATTCATTCCTATTCAGAGAAACAGCGTGGCTCGGTGGAAAGAAGCCGGGCTGGGGAGTCAGAGATCATGGGTTCAAATCCTGCCTCCGCCACTTGTCAGCTGTGTGACCGTGGGCAAGTCACTTCACTTCTCTGAGGCACAGAGAAGTGAAGTGACTTGCCCACGGTCACACAGCTGCCAAGTGGCGGAGCGGGGATTCGAACCCATGACCTCTGACTTTGAATGAATACAACAACCGAGTCCTCCTTAGGCAGGTAGGGAGGAAAGGCAGCTGTTGTTTCCCCATCTTACAGATGGACAAACTGAGGCCCAGAGAGACTCAGGACTTCACCCAAAGTCACCCAAAGCTGGCCAGCAGCATCGCGGGGGACAGAGAAGCAGCATGACCTAGGGGAGAGGGCACGGGTCCGGGAGCCAGGGGAGCCGGGTTCGAAATCCAGCTCTGCCAACTGCCCTCTGCGTGACCCTGGGCGGGTCACTCCGCTGCCCTGCGCCTCGGCTTCCTCAACCGTAAAATGGGGACTCGATGGCCGTTCCCCCGCCTACTAAGACCGTGAGTCCCCCGGGGGAAAGGGACCGTGTCCCACCTAAATAACTTGTATCTATCCCAGCGTTTAGAACAGTGCTTGACACTAAGTAAGTGCTCCCCCAAATGCCAAAGTACTAACAAGTGCCATAAGAATAGACTCCTTCTCTCTCAGAGTCATACTCTTCCCCTAACCCGCAATATCAATCGATCGATCAATCAGTGACATTTAATGAGCTCTTACTGTGTGCAGAGCAGTCAGTCAATCATATTTATTGAGTGCTTACTGTGTGCCGAACGCTGTACTCGGCGATAGACACATTCCCTGCCCACAAGGAGCTTACAGTCTAGAGCACTGTACTAAGCGCTTGGGAGCGTACAATACGACAGAACTGAAGCGGTGTGGCCCGGTGCGGAGAGCACAGACCCGGAAGTCAGAGGACGTGAGTTCTAATCTCGACCCCACCACGTCTGCTGTGTGACCTTGGGCAGGTCACTTCCCTTCCTCTGTGCCTCGGTTCCCTCATCCGGAAAATGGGGGTTAAGACAGTGAACCCCATGTGGGCCAGGGACTGTGTTGGAACTTATTTCCTCGCATCGACCACAGTGTTTACAACAATGCTTGGCACATAAAAATAAGAATAATCCCCTCCCCCTTTAGACTGTGAGCTTTTTGTGGGCAGGAAATGTCACCGTTTATTTGTTGTACCGTACTTTCCCAAGTACTGAGAACAGTGCTCTGCACACGGTAAGCGCTTAATAAATATGATTGAAATAAATGAATGAATGAATAATAATGGTGCTTGTTAAGCACTTACTATGTGCCGAACACTGTTCTAAGTGCTGCAGTGGATCCGAATTAATCAGGTTGGACACAGTCCCTGTCCCACACGGGGCTCCCAGTCTTCATCTCCATTTTACAGAGGAGGGAACTGAGGCCCAGAGAAGAGAAGTGACTTGCCCACAGTCACACAGCTGACAAGGGGCGGAGTAGGGATTCGAACCCATGACCTCTGACTCCCAAGCCTGGGCTTTCGCCACTAAGCCCGGCCGGGTCCTCCTGACTCTGAGACTTGTGCTGAGTTCTAAGCCAGGCTGCTTAGTAAGTATTTAGTACTTAGTAAGCACTTACCAAATACCACAATTATTATTATTAAGAGCCCGGGCTTGGGAGACAGAGGTCCTGGGTTCTAATTTCGGCTCCGCCACTTGTCGGCTAGGTGACATTGGGCCATTCACTTCACTTTTCTGTGCCTCGGTTATTTCATTTGTAAAATGGGGATGAAGACTGTGAGTCCCACGTGGGACAACCTGATTACCCTGTATCTCCCCCAGCGCTTAGAACAGTGCTTGGCACCTAGTAAGCGCTTGGTCTAGTGGCAACAGCACAGGCTTGGGAGTCAGAGGTCATCGGTTCTAATTCCGATTCCGCCACTTGTCAGCTGTGTGACTGTGGGCAAGTCACTTTACTTCCTTTGCCTCAGTTCCCTCATCTGTAAAATGGGGATTGAGACCGTGAGCCTCACGCGGGACAACCTGATCACCCTGTATCTACCCCATCGCTCAGAACAGTGCTTGGCACACAGTAAGCGCTTAACAAATACCAACACTTTTACTAATATTGTTATTATTCTTGGTGGCTCAGTTACCTCATCTGTAAAATGGGGATGGAGACTGTGAGCCCCAGGTGGGACAACCCGATGACCTCGTATCTACCCCAGCGCTTAGAACAGGGTTCGGCACATAGTAAGCGCTTAAGAAATGCCATCGTAATCATTATTATTATTCTCGGTGGTTCAATCCTCTCATCTGTAAAATGGGGATTGAGTCTGTGCGCCTCACGGGGGACAACCTGATGACCTTGTATCTGCACACAGTGTGTATGTATGTACATATTTTTTATTCTATTTATTTTATTAATGATGTCTATAATTCTATTTATTTATATTGATGCCACTGATGCCTGTTTGTTTGTTTTGTTGCCTGTCTCCCCCTTCTAGACTGTGAGCCCGTTGTTGGGTAAGGATCGTCTCTGTTGCCCAATTGTACTTTCAAAGCGCTTAGTACAGCGCTCTGCACACAGTAAGCGCTCAAATACAATTGAATGGATGAATGCCCGCGGTGACCTGGGGCAAGTCACTTCCCACACTTCTCTGGGCCTCCATTCCCTCATCTGTAAAATGGGGATGAAGATTCTGAGCCCTCTGTGGGACAGGGACGGTGGCCAACCTGACTACCTTGTATCTACCCCAGCGCTTAGAACAGGGCTCGGCACATAACGAGTGCTTAACAGATGCCATCATTATCATTATTATTATTATTGTCTGTGGCTCCATCATGTTCCCTTATCTGTAAAATGGGGATGGAGCCTGTGAGCCCCACGGGGGACAACCTGATGACCCTGTATCTACCCCAGCGCTTACAACAGTGTTCTGCACATCGTAAGTGCTTAACAAATGCCAACATTATCATTATTATTATTATTGTCTGTGGCTCAGTTCCCTCAACAGTAAAATGAGGATGGAACCTGTGACCCCCACGGGGGACAACCCCATGACCTTGTATCTCCCCCAGGGCTTAGAACAGGGCTTGGCACATAGTAAGTGCTTAACAAACGCATCATCATCATCAATGTTGGTATTTGTTAAGCGCTTACTCTGTGCAGAGCACTGTTCTAAGCACTGGGGTAGATACAGGGTAATCAGGTTGTCCCACGTGAGGCTCACAGTTAATCCCTATTTTACAGATGAGGTAACTGAGGCACAGAGAAGTGAAGTGACTTGCTCACGGTCACCCAGCTGACAAGTGGCAGAGCCGGGGTTTGAACCCATGACCTCTGACTCCGAAGCCCAGGCTCTTTCCACTGAGCCACGCTGCTTCTCTATTATTATTTTTATTGTCTGTGTGTCAGTCCCCTCATCAGTAAAATGGGGATGGAGCCTGTGAGCCCCACGGGGGACAACCTGACCACCTTGTATCTCCCCCAGTGCTTAGAACAGGGCTGGGCACACAGTCAGCGCTTAACAAATGCCAATATTATTATTTTTATTCTTGTCTGTGTGTCAGTCCCCTCATCAGCAAAATGGGGATGGAGCCTGTGAGCCCCACGGGGGGACAACCTGACCACCTTGTATCTCCCCCAGTGCTTAGAACAGGGCTGGGCACACAGTCAGCGCTTAACAAATGCCAATATTATTGTTTTTATTGTCGTCTGTGTGTCAGTTCCCTCATCGGTAAGACGGGGATGGAGCCTGTGAGCCCCACGGGGGACAACCCCATGACCTCGTATGTCCCCCAGCGCTTAGAAGAGGGTCTGTCCCATAGCCCAGGCTTAGCAGCCCACGGTTGGGCAGGGACGGTCCCTCTCTGTTGCCTAATTGTTCTTTGCCGGCGCTCAGTGCAGTGTTCCGCACCCGCTCGCTATTTAATATAAGTACGCCCGAAGGCCTACCAGGGATATCATGATGAACTAATACTATCGGGGACGATGCTAATGGTGGCTGGGGTGAGCACGAGGCCGGCGGCCCTGCCTTTTCCCGCCTTCCGGCCCTGCCGCGCGCCCGCCCGCCACGGGCTTCGGGGGGAGGGGGGGGGGGGGGGGCGCGGGCGCGCGCCCGGCACGTGCCTGGGGAGAGAGCACGTGCCTGGGGAGAGCGGGCGCGCGCGCCCCGCCCGTCGCGCGCCCCTCCCGTCACGCGCTCCGCCCGCCGCGCCGGCGCGGGGCGGGTCCGGCGAGAGGCCCCGCCCCCTTATGGGCGGGGCCGGGCGGGGATAGGCGGAGGCGGAAAGGGGGCGGGGCCCGGAGGGGGGCGGGGCCTCCTCGGCTTCCGTATTTCCCTTCTGGGCGGGGGGAGGGGGAGGAGGGGGTGGGGGAGGGGCGGCTTTGGTGGCCGCCTGGGCCCGCGGGGGGGGGGGGGGGGGGGGGCGTCTCGGCTATCTCTCGCGCGGCTGTCTCTGGGTCCGGTGTCTCTGGCGGCGGCACCATGAGCGGTGAGTGGCGGCGGCTGCAGCGGGGTCGGGACCCCCTGCCTCCTCCTCCTCCTCCTCCTCCCCCCCCCCCCCCCCGCATCGTCATCGCCAGCTCACACTCTCTGTCTCTCTCTGTCTCTGTGCCTGGGCGTGTCTCTGTGCAAGTGTGTCTCTCTGTCTCTGCATGTGTGTCTCTCTGTCTCTGGGCATCTCTGTCTCTGGATGTGTGTCGCGCTCCGTCTCTGTGCATCGCCGTCTCTGTGCATGTGTGTGTCTCTGTGCATCTCTGTCTCTGGATGTCTCTCTGTCTCTGTGCATCTCTGTCTCCGTGCATGTGTGTCTGTCTGTCTCTGCGCATGTGTGTGTCTCTGTGCATCTCTGTCTCTGGATGTCTCTCTGTCTCTGTGCATCTCTGTCTCTGTGCATGTGTGTCTGTCTGTCTCTGCCTGTCTCTGTGCATGTGTGTGTCTCTGTCTCTGTGCATCTCTGTCTCTGCATGTGTGTCTCTCTGTCTCTGTGCATCTCTGTCTCCGTGCATGCGTGTCTCTCTGTCTCTGGGCATCTCTGTCTCTGGATGTGTGTTTCTCTGTCTCTGCCTGGCTCCGTGTATCTCTGTCTCTGGATGTGTGTCTCTCTGTCTCTGGATGTACGTCTCTGTGCATGTGTGTCTCTGCGCATCTCTGTCTCTGGATGTATGTCTCTGTGCATGTGTGTCTCTGTGCATCTCTCTGTCTTTGTGGGTCTCTGTCTCTGTATGTGGGCCTCTGTCTCTGTGCATCTCTCTGTCTCTGGATGTGTGTCTCTCTGTCTCTGGATGTATGTCTCTGTGTATGTGTGTCTCTGTCTCTGTGCATGTATGTCTCTGTCTCTGTGTATGTGTGTCTCTGTGTCTCTGTGTCTGGATGTGTATTTCTGTCTCTGTCTCTGGATATGTCTCTGTCTCTGGATATGTCTCTGTGTGTCTCTGTGTATGTGGGCCTCTCTGTCTCTGGTTGTGTCTCTGGATGTGTATGTGGGTCTCTGGCCCTATATATGGGTCTACGTCTCTGTGCATGTGTGTCTCTGGCTGTGGATGCGGGTCTCTGTCTCTGGACCTATGTCTCTGTGTGTCTCTGGATGTGTGTCTCTGTCTCTGTACCTGTGTCTCTCTTTGTGTGTGTGTCTCTGTATGTGTCTGTCTCTATGTCTCTGTCCGTGTGTGTCTCTCTGTGCCTGTATATGTCTCTCTGTGTGTCTCTGTCTTTGTGTATGTGCCTGTATATGTCTCTCTCTGTACGTGTGTCTCTGTGCTGTGTGTGTCTTTCTGTCTCTGTGTGTGTGTCTCTCTGTCTCTGCGTGTCTCTTTGTCTCTGTCTCTGTGTGTTTCCTCTGTCTCTGTCTCTGTGTGTCTCTCTCTGTCTTTGTCTCTGCGTGTCTCTTCTGTCTCTGCGTGTCTCTTCTGTCTCTGCGTGTCTCTTCTGTCTCTGTCTCTGTGTGTTTCCTCTGACCCTGTCTCTGCGTGTCTCTGTCTCTGTGTGTCTCTCTTTGTCTCTGCCTGTGTGTGTTTCTCTGTCCCTGCCTCGGTGTGTCTCTCTCTGTCTGAACGTGTCTCTCTGTGCCTCTCTGTGGCTTTCTCTGTCTCCCCGTCTCTGTGTGTGTGTCTCTGTGTCCGCCTCTGCGCGGCCTCCCCCCCGACCCCAGCCTCAGATCTGGGTCTCTGTAGAAGCCTCTCTCCCAGGCGCTCAGTACACGTCTCCCTTCCCCGTCGCCCCGACCCCCCTCCCTCCGCTCAACCCCCCACCCCGCAGCACGTGTGTGTGTGTGTGTGCAGATTTATTAATGATGCGTGTATAAATCTGTAATTCTATATATTTGTATCGATGCAGGCCTGCTTGTTCTATTTTCCGTCTCCCCCTTCTAGACTGTGAGCCCACCTTGGGGTAAGGATCGTCCCTGTTGCCGGATCATACTTTCCGAGCACGTAGCACAGCGCTCCGCGCACCGTGAGCGCGCGGATCCAGTGGAATAAAAATAATGTCGGTATTCGTTAAGCGCTTACTTCGTGCGGGGCACTCTTCTGAGCGCCGGGGGAGATGCAGGGGAATGAGGTTGTCCCACGTGGGGCTCACGGTCTACATCCCCATTTTCCAGATGAGGCAACGGAGGCCCGGAGAAGCGAAGTGACTCGCCCACGGTCGCACAGCTGACGAGGGGCAGAGGAAGCTGCGACCAGGGGCGAGTCGCTTCGCTTCCCCGGGCCTCCGTTCCCTCATCTGGAAAACGGGGACGAAGAGCGCGAGCCCTCCGCGGGACAGGGACGGTGGCCGACCCGACCGCCCGGTTTCCGTCCCGGCGCTCGGAACGACGCTCGGCCCAGGGTAAGCCTTTAACGGGCCCCGTTTCTATTACAGCGCCTCGCACGCGGTAAGCGCCCGGTGAGTATTTTTAATGACGACCCTCCCCGTCTCCCTTCGTTTCGGCTTTTATTTTCTCGCTTTCCCTCTCCCCGGGGCTCTCGGAGAGCTCCGCCCCGTATCGATCGGCGGACTTTATGGAGCGCTTACCGTGTGCGGAGCCCTGCGCCAAGCGCTCGGGAGAGGACGGTACCACGGGGTTAGCGGTCGCGGCGGCCCGGAGCGGGCTCCCAGGCTGGAGGGGAAGCCGCACCGAAACAGGTCGGGTTATTTTTGCTTGCAAATGAGAGAAAGTCGGTTGCTAACCCTCTCGGTGACCCTCCGTCCAAGGAAGGCGTGCTTCTTCAAAGTTGGATGCCGGGAGCCCAGCCTCGCACCTGCGACCCAAATTAGCTACTCGTGGCTGCTTCGTCTTTTGTTTCTTGTTTGTTTACCGATTTTTTTCGGTGCGAATCGGGACTCGGGGCATTTTAAGGAGTTAATGTCAGGATGGAGGTGGGCGAAACGCACTTGTTAAAATCTTTGCTTGAGCGACCGAGTTGTACTTGGAGGTAAGAGGGGCATTAAACTGTCAAACCCTGGCGCGATATAAAATGTTGTTGAACGGCGTGGTTTTGTTCTTGTGGTTGTTTGTTTTTTCTCTATGAAAGAGGGGGCGGTGTTGAGGGGGTAGTCGTCGCCTTCACGAGTCCGATGGTGCGTCGCTGTAGATCACCTGACTTGACGGGACGGGATTCGTGCCTTCCTCCCCCCCTCGGGCGATCTGACCGAGATCCCCCGCAGCCGGAGGGGACCCTCGGTGTCTGCGCGCAGCAAACGCTCAGTAGATACGATCGGATGGCCTTTGTCACGGTCACCGTTGCGGGGATTTTTGAGACCTTCCCAGAGCAAAGGGAATCCCGGGATCGCCGAGGCTTGGAAGCCGCGTGGCCCAGTGGAAGGAGCGGGCGCCTCAATTTCCTCATCTGAAAAGTGGGGATTTAAATACACCTTCTCCTTTCTCCTTGGAGCGAGAGCCCCATGTGGGGCAGGGAGCGTGTCCGACCTGAGTATCCGACGTCTCAAGTCTGGGAGCCCCGGGTCCGACCTGAATATCTGGCATCCGTCCCACTGTTCGGCACAGAGCGAGTGCTTAAAGATTCTTTTTACTGTTAGTCTGTGCCGCAGGAGGGGCAAGGAGAGCCAGGATTCCTTGGGCTGGCAGATTGTTGCTGTAAAACGAGGGAGGACGAAAACGAGGCTGGCACGGCTTTGCCGCTAAGATGAAGAGTCTGGGCACTCTGCAGCTGGGGGTCTCCCTGGACATTTGGGGGGGCGGTCCTCGTGGTGAAGGCGACCACGCGAGAAGAAGTCCGGCCTTGACCGACTGCTCTGCCGTCACAGGATGAAAGGAAATGAAACCGCCAACTATGTCAAAAAAAAGAAAGGGAGAAACGGATTCGTTCATCCTCGGGTCCTTAAAAATACCAGTTAATAATAGTATTTGTTAAGCGCTTACTATGTGCCGAGCACTGTTCTAAGCGCCGGGGGAGATACAGGGTCATCGGGTTGTCCCACGTGAGGCTCCCAGTTAATCCCCATTTTACAGACGAGGTCACTGAGGCACAGAGAAGTGACTTGCCCACAGTCACCCAGCTGCCAAGTGGCAGAGCCGGGATTCGAACCCTTGACCTCTGACTCCCCAGCCCGGCCTCTTTCCACTGAGCCGCCCTGCTTCTCTGCAGTTACGAAAGCGACATCGATAGAGTAAAGGAAGTCTTAGTTCTTCTCGCTGGGCGGACGCGGCTTAAGAAATCCGCCGCGCAGACCGAGGCCGGGAAGGGAAAAGGGGAAAAATCTGTGGAGACGGAAAGGATTCTTTCTTTAGAAACCGGGATGGGGCTTGGGCAGCGGGCCCCGAAGACGGGTTTGTCGGGGAGGACTCGGGAGCATTTTCCCATGTCCTGGCAGAGTTCAACAATAACGGTCATCAGGAACCGGCAGGTGCCGGTCACGAAGTTTCAAGTTAAATGGACGTTCGTTCGTTCGTTCGGGCGGATGTATTGAGCGCTGACTGGGTGCAAAGCAGAGTACGATATAACAATAAAGAGAAATCGATCAGTGCTGCCGACTGAGTGCTTACTGTGGGCGGAGCACTGTACCGAGTACTTTCAATAGTATCTATTGAGCGCTTACTATGTGCGGAGCACTGTACCAAGCGCCCGGAATGGACAAATCGGTAAAAGATAGAGACGGTCCCTGCCCTCTGATGGGTTGACTTGGGAGAGAGAGCGTAGGACCGCGGAATTGGTCGCTCTGTCCCTCGGCCACCGGGAGCTCACGGTCTAGAGGCGGAGAAAGAGAATAAATTCCGGATCGGTAGCTGAGTTTTGTGGGGCGAATATCCACTGCCTAAAGGGTACCGATCCGAGTACGTAGGCGACGGAAAGGGGGAAACGAGGGCTTTTTCGGGGACGGGCTTTTGGAGGAGATGTGATTTTCGATAAGTCTTTGAAGAGGGGGAGAGTGGTGGTCTGGCAGGAAAGGGGAGGGAGTCCCAAGCCGGAAGGAAGATGCGAGCCAGAGGGTAACTTTCCTCAACTGTTGCGTCCATTACGGTGGTAAAATATCCAGAAAATAAGTAAACTAAATAATAAATGTTGCTATCGGTTAAGCGCTTACTATGTGTAGAGCACTGTTCTAAGCGCTGGGGTAGATTCAGGTTGTCCCACATGAGGTTCACAGTCTTAATCCCCATTTGACCGATGAGGGAACCGAGGCCCAGAGAAATGAAGTGACTTGACCACAGTCACACAGCTGACAAGGGACAGAGCGGGGACTCGAACCCATGACCTCTGGCTCCCAAGCCCAGGCTCTTTCCACTGAGCCACGCTGCTTCTCTAGCCATGCGGTTTACCCGACGTCTGTAGGCCTGGATGGCCAGGAAAAGGAACCCGTTTTGTGATCGCACGAAGGAAATATCTCTTGATGATCCAGCATGTAAGAGTGTTAATGAAGTGATTTTTAGCTTCCTGGGTGAAGCGGTTTTCAGTCTTCATCTGGGAAAAGTGAAAGAACAGAATAAACTTGGACAGCCTCCTGTTTCGAAAAGAGCCGGTCTCAAATTTAAGCTTTTTTTCTTTTCCCCTTTCTCCTTCCAGCGTCCCACTCTGTCGTGCCAGCGGGAGCTAAACGCAGAGGCCCGGGAGCCAGAGGACCTGGGTTCTCATCCCGCCTCCATCACGTGCCCACTGTGTGATCTCGCGTGGCTCAGTGGAAAGAGCACGGGCTTTGGGGTCAGAGGTCGTGAGTTCGAATCCCGGCTCGGCCACTTGTCAGCCGGGTCACTTTGGGCAAGTCACTTCACCTCTCGGAGCCTCAGTTACCTCATCTGTAAAATGGGGATGAAGACCGTGAGCCTCACGTGGGACAACCTGATTCCCCTGCGTCTACCCCAGCGCTCAGAACAGTGCTGGGCACATAGTAAGCGCTTAACAAATACCAACATTATTATTATTATTATTCCCCGTGCCGCCTCCTCCACAACTGTAAAATAGGGATTCAGTCCCTGTTCTCCCTCCCGTTTAGACTGCGAGCCCAAGTGGGACAAGAGACTGTATCCCTCTTGATCACCCTGTATCTACTCCAGTACTTACCGCAGGGCTTGACACAGAGCGAGGTCCCAACGGACATCGTGAAAAGAATATCAGACACTCGGCCGGAGTTGAAAAAGTAGAACAGGGCGTTGGGGGAGGGGGCCGGGGCGGGAGGAGGAGGATGGTTAGGATTTTGTTCTTCCCTCTCTCCTTCCTCCACCGCGTGGCCCCCTCGGATTTTGAGGTCAGCACTGGAGGCCGAGGCCCCGCGGAATGGAGGACGGGCAGACGGACGGGAGGACGGGCGGACGGACGGAGGACGGGCGGACGGACGGACGGAGGGCGCCGGGCCGACTCGCAGGTGCAGCCGGGGCTCTTAGAACGGCCGTTTGCTCACTCTGTGTTTGGCCCGGCAGGGAGACAAGACTTCCGGCTCTGTTGTAGTGGACTCTCCCGAGCGCTTAGGGCAGCGCTCCGCACACAGCGAGCGCTCAATAAATACCATGGAGTGATCGATCAGGGGACGGTTTTTTGACCCCGCGCGGGTTTCCGCCACGCGGGCTCGGTAGAAAGGAGTTGGGCTCGGACTAGTGGCGTTCGCCCCGGGAGGTGCGCGGCAAGGTGAGGTTTTCCTTACTGCCGGGGTTGCCCGGGGAGGTGGTTCTCGTGGGAACCGGGAAGACACGCCCCCGGATCCCTCGGAAACACACGATGTCCCGGAGAGAAGGTGGCCTCAGAAGGAGGGAACCCGCTCCCCGCAGCGCTGGTCGGCACCGTCAGCGCCGGATAGAGGCAGAAGAAACGGCAGAGTGCAGATGCACGTGATTTGGGGAGGTGGGGAAGGGAGGGAGTTCCTTGCCCCACAGAGCCTGGTCTCATAATAATAATTATGGCCTTTGCGAAGCGCTTACTATGTGCCAGGCACTGTACCAAACCTGGGGGTAGATACAAGCTCGTCAGGTCGAACGCAGTCCCCGTCCTATGTGGGACTCATAATCTCGATCCCCATTTTGCAGATGAGGGAACTGAGGCCCGGAGAGGCGAAGTGATTTGCCCAAGGTGACACAGCAGACAAGTGGCGGAGCTGGGATTAGAACCCACGGCCTCCCGACTCCCCGGCCCGTGTTGGGTCCGCGAGGGGCCACGCGGCTTCTGCCGCCGCTGTGTTAAGCGCTTGGGAGGGTACTGTGTGACCAGGAGGTCGCAGGCTAGAGGGGGAGTCGGAGGTGAAGATAGATTACAGATCAATCACACGTATTGACTGAGTCCTTACCGTGTGCAGAGCAGTTTTCTAAGAGCTTGGGAGAGTACAATAGAACGGAGTCGGTAGAAGTATTCCTTACCCACAGAGGGCTTCAGAGGGCAACCGATATTAAAATTACAGATACGTTCACAAGGGCTGTGGGGCCGAGGGTGGAGTGAATAAGGGGCATAAATCCAAGTGCAGAGGTGACGCAGAAGAGAGAGGGAATAGGGGAAATGAGGGCATAGTTGGGGAAGGCCCCTCGGAGGAGACGTGATTTTAATAAGGCTTGGAAAAAAAGAAAAATGTTGGTGTTTGTTAAGCGTTTCCTATGTGCAGAGCACTCTTCTAAGCGCTGGGGTAGATACAGGGTAATGAGGTTGTCCCACGTGAGGCTCCAAGTTAATCCCTGTCTCACAGATGAGGTGACTGAGGCCCGGAGAAGTGACTTGCCCACAGTCACACAGCTGCCGGGTGGCAGAGCCGGGATTCGAACCCCTGACCCCTGACTCCCGAGCCCGGGCTCTCTCCACGCTGCGGGGGGAGTGACGATCTGTGGGAAACAGAGAGGGAGGGCGTTCCAGGCCAAAGGCGGGTCGTGGATGAGGGGTCAGCAGGGAGATAGATGAGTCTGAAGTACGGGGAGGAGATCGGGTTGAGAGGAATCGAGCGAGCGTGTGGGATGGGAGAAGGAATCGGTGAGATAAGGCAGGAGGGGACAAGTCGATTGCTTTAAAACCAGCGGTGAAGAGTTTCTGTTTGATGCAGAAGGGGATGGGCAACCCCTGGAGGTGCTCGAGGAGCGGGGAGACGCAGGCGAAGTGGATTTTTGGGAAAAACGAGCTGGGTGTGAGAGAGTGAAGTGGGGACGAGAGAGGGGAGAGGCAGGGAGGTCCGCAAGGAGGCCGGTGGAGTAGTGAGGGTGGAATGTAAGTGGTTGGATCCGCACGGTCGCAGTGTGGAGGGAGAGGGCGGCTTTTAGCCACGGTGGGAAGGTAAAACCAGCAGGGGTTGGTGACATCGAGTTCGCGGGTTGAAGGCGAGAGCGAAGCCGAGGACAGGGCCAAGGTTAGGGGTTTGATATGGAGGGCGGTGACGGTGTCTACAGTGATGGGGGAAGGCGGGGCTGTTTTGCGCTCATCGAGTATCATTGGTTAGTCCCCTCTCTGCGGTTTGTACACTTCCTTGGAGCTGGAACTGTGGCTTTCACTTCTTTGGCACGTCGCCTGGGCGTTTAGTAGCGTGGCTCAGCGGAAAGAGCCCGGGCTTTGGAGTCAGAGGTCATGGGTTCGAATCCCGTCTCGGCCACTTGTCAGCTGCGTGACTGTGGGCGAGTCACTCAACTTCTCTGCGCCTCAGTTGCCTCATCTGTAAAATGGGGATGAAGACCGTGAGCCCCACGTGGGACAACCTGATTCCCCTGTGTCTACCCCAGCGCTTAGACCGGTGCCCGGCACATAGCAAGCGCTTAACAAGTACCGACATTGTTATTTAGTAGAACGCTCGGCCCAGTGTCGGTGGTCACTGGATCCGGTCGACGGCGCTGGGGAGCAGCACTGAAATGACTCGTTAGCTATTGCCGTCTGTCGGGGAAGGTTTGCCTGAATATTAAGCCCCCTCTCCGGATCGCACCTGGAGACTTTCCAGGATTCTACCGATCTCGGCCCCGGGAGGGAGAGTCCAGCAGCGGCCTGTCCGTCCCATTCCTAGCTCGGGCAGCGGCTAGCGAGCGGAAGGCAATTCGCCACGAGTCAAAACTCCCCCGTGCTGGGCAGCGGCGGCGCGGGAGAGACTCGGGGGCGGTGACTCGAGTTCACTCCGCGGAAGGAGGCGGCGGTAGACCACCCGTCGGTAAACTCATTGGAATACTCACCGTATCGAGAAAACGCAATGGAGCCGCTGCCGGAACGATCGCCGGCGAAAAGCGGGGTGCCCTGGGAGAGATGTGTCCGTCGCGTCGCTATGCCTTGAAGACGATTTGACGGCCCAAGACGAGACGTGAACATCAGTCGGCTGCCAGAGGGCTTGGAAAGTGCTTTTCTGACGTCCTGCCACCTCGAATTTCATCACCAGAGTTCAGAGATGGTGGCGCCCGGAGCTGCGGACCTGGGTTCCAGTCCCGGCTCCGCTGCTCATCTGCTGCGTATCCTTGGGCAGGTCACGTTGCTTCTCCGTGCCTCAGTTCCCTCATCTGGAAAATGGGCATTAAGACTGTGATCCCCATGTGGGGCGTGGACTGGGTCCCACCTGAGGAGTTCGTATCTACCCCAGCGTTTAGTAGAGCGCCTGGCACGTCGTAAGTGCTTATCAAATACCATTTCAAAAAATAAAAATGAGAGGGGGGTCAGTTATTGTTCCAAAGCAGTTAATGATCTATCAGTTGGGCAATGAGTAATACTCAGGACCCGCTGAGTGTAGAGCCCTTCGGGTGCGCTGCACTGTATTAAGCACTTCGGAAAGTACGGCGGGAGCACGAGAAAAGTTCTCTGCCCGCTCTCTGTCGTCCACGGTTACGGGATTCGAATACGTAATTGAACGTACGGGTACGCGTCCGCTCATTTGTATATATTTTTATTACCCTATTTATTTTGTTAATGAGATGTACATCCCCTTGATTCTATTTATTGCTATTGTTTTGATGAGATGTACACCCCCTTGATTCTATTTATTGCTATTGTTTCTGTCTGTCCGTCTCCCCCGATTAGACTGTGAGCCCGTCAGTGGGCAGGGACTGTCTCTATCTGTCCATTCCAAGCGCTCAGTACAGTGCTCTGCACATAGTAAGCGCTCAGTAAATACTATTGAACGAATGAATACACAGGTGCCGAGGATGGGTAGAAAAACGCTTCAGCGCTGACGGGTTGAAACGACCTGGAGTCTCGGGAAGGAATCGGTGACAGCGCCTTAGGGGGAGTTTTTTTACTTTTTAATTTTTTTTAAGAAGGGATTTAAAGACGGGGCGGCCTGTGGAGTGGCAGATGGGGGGAGGGAATTGGGGGGTGGGGGCTGGGGGAGAGGGGATCGGGGCCAGAGAGTCGAGAGGGAGGTAGATGGGGAGTTTGAGGTGAGACGTAGCGGGAGGGGACCCGTTCCCTGAGGTGGGGGACAGTCGACGGAGAGTCGGGAAGCCCAGGCTTCGGATACGCCGCTGAGGTCCTGGGAAATGGAAGAGACAGAGTCCCTTGATAGGACCCTATTTATTTTGTCATCACCCTATTTATTTTGTCATCACCCTATTTATTTTGTTTAATGAGATGTACATCACCCTGATTCTATCTATTTGCCACTGTTTTAATGAGATGTTCTTCCCCTTGTCTCTATTTATTGCCACTGTTCCTGTCTGCCCGTCTCCCCCGATTAGACCGTGAGCCCGTCAAAGGGCAGGGACTGTATCTGTTGCCGATTTGTCCATTCCAAGCGCTCAGTCCAGTGCTCTGCACATAGTGAGCGCTCAATAAATACTATTGAATGAATGAATAATGAGCATCCGGTCGAACGGAGCAGACGAGGCAAGCACTGATTATCCCAACATAAAGTTGCTGTACATCCACATCAATCAATGGTATTTACTGAGCTCTTACTACGAGCACTCTACCGAGTGTTTGGGAGAGTACAGTACAGCGGAATCAGCAGACCCGTCCCCTGCCCGTATAAAATAGTTCATCACGGAAACCCGTATTCGAGTGACACCTGAATACTCGAGTGGCAGAAATTTTCAAGTCAGCGGTAGTGGTGATGTTCACAAGGTGTGAGGATAATAGGAGTGATTGCTGTTCATCCCCTCGATTCTATTTATTGCTATTGCTCTCGTCTGTCCGTCTCCCCCGATTAGACCGTGAGCCCGTCAAAGGGCAGGGACTGTCTGTCTGTTACCGACTTGTCCATTCCAAGCGCTTAGTACAGTGCTCTGCACATAGCAAGCGCTCAATAAATACTTTTGAATGAATGAATGTCCACGTCTCCATTCCTCGGGAAGCCCCGGTGGTCGTCCATCCACCCCTGCATCAAACGGGAACTCCTTACCGTCGGCTTTAAAGCAGTCGACCGGCTCGTCCCGTCTTCCGTCACCTCACCGGTCTCCTATAGCCCAGCCCGCACATCCCTCTCCCTTAGCGCCAGCTTATTCCCCTTGGCCCGATCTCATCTGTCGCACTGCCGAACCCTTGCCCACACCCTCCCCCTAGTCTGGAGCTCCCTCCCCTCCATATATGCCAGGCCACCGCTCTCCCCGCCTTCAAATCATAGTTCGTTCATTCGATAGTATTTATCGAGCGCTTACTATCCGCAGAGCACGGGACCAAGCGCTTGGAATGGACAAATCGGCAACGGATAGTTAACGTTACGTCTTCTCCCAGAGGCCTTCCCCGATTAAACCCTCTATCCCCCGGCTCCCTCTCTCCCTCCTGCGTCGTCTGTGCGCTTGGGTCTGCGACCTCTGGACGTTCGATATTCGTCCCAACCTCGCAACACTTACGTACAGATCTTTAAGTGATATATTACACATTACTTATGTATTCATGTTAGTGTCTATCTCCCCCCGCCCCAGACTGTAATCTCATTATGGGCAGGGAGCGCGTCTGCTCATTTTGTTATATTTTACTCCCCCATGGACTTAATATTCATTCATTCATTCAATAGTATTTATCGAGCGCTTACTATGTGCAGAGCACTGTACTGAGCGCTTGGAACGTACAAATTGGCAACAGAGAGAGACAGTCCCCGCCCATTGACGGGCTTACAGTCTAATCGGGGTCTAATTAGTCTTACAGTCTAATTTTAATACAATAAATGCCTTTGGACGGATTGATCGATTAGACTGTGAGCCCGTCACTGGGCAGGGTTTGTCTCTTTCTGTTGCCCAACTGGCCATTCCAAGCGCTTAGTACAGTGCTCTGCGCATAGAGAAGCAGCGTGGCTCAGTGGAAAGAGCCCAGGCTTGGGAGTCAGAGGTCATGGGTTTGAATCCTGCCTCTGCCACTTGTCAGCCATGTGACTGTGGGCAAGTCACTTGGCTTCTCTGTGCCTCAGTTCCCTCATCTGTAAAACGGGGATTAACCGTGAGCCTCACGTGGGACAAGCCGTTACCCTCTGTCTCCCCCAGCGCTTAGAACGGTGCTCTGCACATAGTAAGTGCTTAACAAATACCGACGTTATTATTATTATAGTAAGCACTCAATAAATACTACTGAATGAATCACCTTAAAAATCTTCGGTGGTGTGGAGGCATGAGCGAGATAGACGGGGAGTTTGGTGAGCTGGAGAGTCGAAGACGGAGAACCGTCCTCTAAGGCGGGCAGGGTCGGTGGAGAGCCGGGAAGGCCGGGCTTTGGATATGCTGCTAAGGGCTGAGGGAAGGGGAAGAGACAGAGTCTCTTGGTGACCGTGGAACAGTGTGCTGTGGCGCCCGGGATCAGTTCGTGGCTCTGTTCACCTGCCAGAGAGCCAAAACACGCGTGCTGAGATGAGGGTACCCATTTGTCCTGCTTGACACGGGACAACCCGGTTTTCGTTCATTCAGTTCGTTCAATAGTATTTATTGAGCGCTTGCTACGTGCGGAGCACTGTACTAAGCTCTTGGAATGGACAGTTTGGCAACAGATAGAGACAGTCCCTGCCCTTTGACGGGCTTACGGTCTAATCGGGGGAGACGGACAAAAGTAAGACAACTTAATCGCGATAAGTAGACTCAAGGGGATGGACACCTCATTAACCAAATAAATAGAGTGATAAAAATATATACAGATGAGCACAGTGCTGAGGGGAGGGGAAGGGAGAGGGGGAGGAGCAGAGGGAAAGGGGGAAAAGGGGCTTAGCTGAGGGGAGGTGAAGGGGGGGCAGAGAGGGAGCAGAGGGAAAAGGGGAGGCTCAATCCGGGAAGGCCTCTTGGAGGAGATGAGCTCCTCCAAGTGGGTTTCAGCTGGTCTGCCCCCTGTCTCCTAAGGATACGTCACTGCCCCCCTCTTTAATAATAGTCATGATAATGATAATTGGCATGTTAAGTGCTTACTATGTTCCAGGCATTGTATTAAGTGCTGGGACGGATACAAGCCCATCAGAGAAGCAGCGTGGCTCAGTGGAAAGAGCCTGGGCTTGGGAGTCAGAGGTCGTGGGTTCTAATGCCGCTCCGCCACTTGTCAGCTGGGTGACTTTGGGCAAGTCACTTCGCCTCTCTGGGCCTCAGTTACGTCATCAGGAAAATGGGGATTAAAACCGTGAGCCCCACGTGGGACAACCTGATTACCTTGTATCTACCCCAGTGCTTAGAACAGTGCTTGGCACATAGTAAGCGCTTAACAAATATCAACGTTATTGTTATTATCAGGTTGGACACTGTGTCCCCCAGAGAGTTAGGGTTAATCTTAATCCCCATTTTACAGGTAAGGGAACTGAGGCTTAGAGAAGTGAAGTGGCTTGCCCAAGGTCACACAGCGGAGAAGTGGCACAGCTGGGATCAGAGCCCATGATCTTCTGACTCCCAGACCCGTGCTCTCTCCAGTACGCCGTGCAGCTTCTGTGAGCTCTGTGTGGGACAGGACTGTGTCTGACTTGATTTCCGTGTATTTATCGCAATGCCTGCCACAGTGTTTGGCATAGTAAGTACTTAACCAATACTATTATAGTATTATTATTATTATTATTATTTAGCATTTCAGGCAGACTTGGGCAGGCCTCTGCTAAATGTTGTTCAAGATGTCACTATGTGGCTTTCCTGGCGCGATGCGAATGATGTCACGGGAGTCTGGAATCCACGGATGCCGTCACCAGCCATCCAGCTTCTCATGTGTCTTTAAAGTTTAAATGAGCGTCCCTCTGCATTAGCTGAAAAGTCTCATTAGGAATTTTTTATGGTATTTAAACACTTACTATGTGCCTGGCACTGTACTAAGCGCTGGAGTAGAAACAGGCTAATCAGATACAGTCGATTAGACCGTAAGCCCGTCAAACGGCAGGGACCGTCTCTATCTGTTGCCGACTTGTTCATCCCAAGCGCTTAGTACAGTGCTCTGCACATAGTAAGCGCTCAATAAATACTATTGAATGAATGAGGTTGGACACAGCCCCTGTCCCACATGGGGCTCACAATCTCAAACCCCATTTTCCAAGATGAAGTAACTGAGGTTCAGTGAAGTTAAGTGACTTGCAGAAGAAGAATGTTGCTATTTGTTAAGCGCTTACTATGTGCAGAGCACTGTTCTAAGCGCTGGGGGAGATACAGGGTCATCAGGTTGTCCCACGTGAGGCTCACGGTCTTCATCCCCGTTTGACAGATGAGGGAACTGAGGCCCAGAGAAGTGAAGTGACTTGCCCACAGCCACACAGCTGCCAAGTGGCAGAGTCGGGATTCGAACCTATGACCTCTGACTCCCAAGCCCGGGCTCTTTCCACTGAGCCACGCTGCTTCCCTACACTTGCAGACAAGTGTAGGGATTAGAACCCGGGTCCTTCTGACTTCCGGGCTTGTGCTCTATCCACTAGACCATGTTGGGTTTTGAGATTAATTTTTTTTGGTGTTTATACCTTGAGAAAAACATCCGTTTTAACCCCTCCATTCTGAAGGTGCGCTGTTGGTGTCTTCGGACGTTCCAGGATGCATACTGAATGAAAATTCTTATAATTTTTCTTCACCCAAGGGCTGGCTGCTGTTTTTGTGCGAGAGTCGTTCATGCCCTCTTGTCGCTGCCAAATGCTCTGTGCTTTTGTGTGGACAGCTTCAGCTTTCCCCGGGGCTTATAAACATGGCCGAGGATTCGTTTCTCCACGCGGGAACTCTCCAAGCGCTCCCGTTTCAGTTTTTCCGGAAAAAGCTCTTTCCCGGCTTTAAGCGGCCTGGCGGGCCTCCATCACTTGACATCCAGGTTGGTGTTTCGACTGAGGCCCCGCGGAATGAATTGGAAAGTTTGCGGTGCCCTGCCGAGAAGACCCTTGGCTGGCAACGCGGCCTAGTGGAAAGAGCCGGGCCCTGGGAGTCGGAGGACCCGGGTTCTAATCCCGCCTCTGCCAGTTTCTTGCCGTGTGATCTTGGGCTGATCACTTCTCTGGGCCTCAGTTTCCTCCACTGTAAAATGGGGAGTTGATCCTAGTCAATCAGTAGTATTTACTGAGGGCTTACTGTGTGTAGAGTACTGTACTAAGCCCTTGGGAGAGTATAATATAACGGACACGTTCCCTGCCCACGATGAGCTAACGGTTTAGAAGGGGAGGTAGGCGTTGATATACATATAATACGGATATATTCATAAGTGCTGTGGGGCTGGGAAGAGGGATGGATAAAGGGACCAAGTCAGGGTGATGCAAAAAGGAGTGGGAGAATAGGAAAGTAGGATTTAGGAGCGAGAAGAACTAATGAACTATTTAGACTGTGAGCCGCACGTGGGACGGGGACCGTGCCCACCCTGATTAGCTTGTATCTAAACCAGCGCTCGGAACAGCGCTTGATATATCTGGTCTTACGCCGTCGAGTCGTCTCTGACCCGCAGCGACTCCATGGACACGTGTCCCAGAACGCCCCACCTCCATCTGCAATCGTTCTGGTAGTGGATCCATAGAGTCTTGGTCAAAATCCAGAAGGGGTTTACCGTCCGTGCAGTCAACTCGAGTCTCGCCCTCGACTCTGTCCGATGCCGCCGCCGCCCGGCACGGGTGAGTCTTGACTTGTAGCGGACGGCCTTCCGCTCGTTAGCCACTGGCCAAGCCGGGAATGGAAGGGACGGGCCTCTGCTTGGCTCTCCCTTCCGCGGTCGAGACCGACAGAGTACTCGAAACTCTCCAGGCGCGACGCTGAGGGGGTGAAGGTCGGGGTCAGAGAGAGTGTTGATTCAGAATCAGTGAGGTTAGAAATGATAGTGACTAGTGAAGATGGTGATGGTGATGAAACCAAGATGGTGAGAGGGTGACTGCAGTGCATCGTGCTGATCTACCCAGGTTTCAGGCGGGACACAGCGTTGTGTGAGGCTTCGTTCTGTAGAGTCCCTGCCGACTCGCTGGCAGGATTCAAAGTTCAGCTCAAGGCAGGGGGAAGTGGATCAGACTTCTGGCTCAAGAGCATCCATCCCTCTTGTTCAGCTCTAGACTGAGAGCTCACCTCCTCCAAGAGGCCTTCCCAGGCTGAGCTACCCCTTTTTCCCTCTGCTCCCTCTGCTCCCCCTCCGCCCTCTGCTCCCTCTCCCTTCCCCCCCTTCACCTCCCCTCAGATAAGCCCCCTTTTCCCTCTGCTCCTCGCCCTCTCCCTCCCCCTCACCTCAGCACTGTGCTCATTTGTCTATATTTTTATTACTCTATTTATTTTGTTAATGAGGTGTACCTCCCCTTGATTCTATTTATCGTGATTACGTTGTCTTGTTTTTGTCCATCTCTCTCCCCCGATTAGACCGTGAGCCCGTCATTGGGCAGGGATTGTCGCTGTCTGTTGCCAAATTGTCCATTCCAAGCGCTTAATACAGTGCTCTGCACATAGTAAGCGTTCAATAAATACTATTGAATGAATGGACTGTAAGCTTCATGCGAACAGGGAACACGTCTGCCCACTTTTTTATACTGTACTCTCCCACGAGCTCTGCTCGTGGCTTAGTGGGGAGACCTCGGACCCGGGCGTCAGAGGACCACGGCTCGCAAATGCCCCAGGGAGGGACAGAGAAGTAACATGGCTCAGTGGCTAAAGCACAGGGCCTGGGAGTCAGGGGGACCTGAGATCTGTTCCCGGCTCCACCACGGGTCTACTGGGTGACCTCGGGGAAGTCGCTTCACTTCTCTGGGCCTCACTTACCTCATCTGTGAGCCCCCTCTAGGACAGGGACTGTCTCCAACCTGATTAACTTGGATCTAGCCCAGTGCTTTGAAAAATGCATGGCACATAGTAAGTGCTTAACAGGTACCATTATTATTAGGGTGAGAGGGAGGCAGGGAGAACCGACAAAAATTGCAGACATTTCCGGGCTCTCCCACCTCCCCTTGCCCCAAGGAGGGTTCCTACTGGCTGGATTTCTGCCTGGCTCTTACGACTGTAAAATCCTGGGCAAGTCACTTCACTTCTCTGTGCCTCGATTACCTCATCTGTACAGTGAGGATTAAGATTGTGGAATTGATTATGCACTTACTAAGGGCCAGGCATTTATTCGAAGTGCTGGGGTAGATACAAGCTCTCGTCACGGTCTTAATTCCCGTTTTACAGATGAGGGAACCGAGTCCCTCACCCAGGGGAGTCGGGCTGGCCGGTGCTCCCGATCGGCCCCACCCACCCCGTGACCGGAGGCCGGGTCGCTGCGTGTTGGAGCGTGACTCTGGAGCCCGCTCTCGTCCCCTTCCCGGTCGAGAAGGGATAGCAGGGCAACGTCCGAGGTTGTTGCCTAGCGTCTGGCGGGCTAGTTAGGGGGATCTTAGTAGCGTACCAACCACTCTGCAGGTACAGCAGAGATTGGGCCCTCTTCTAGGTCCAGATTTTTTTTTTTTAAATAGTATATGATGATTACTTAAGGCACTGTGCTAAGCACTAGGGTAGAGACAAAGTAATTGGGTTGGACACAGCCCCTGCCCCACATAGGCCTCCCCATCTTAATCCCCATTTTACATGAGTAATGTAGAGCAGTGAAGCGAAGTGCCCAAAGTGCCGACATTTCCTTGACGGCAGTTGGGGAAGGTCCTGCCGATGGTCGGTCTGGACGCCGGGGACATAGCGCCTGGCACATAGTAAGCGCTTAACGAATGCCATAAGTATTAATTATTATTGCCAGAGCCATGGAACTGGAAACACTCAAAATGCTGTTAATAATGATGGTATTTGTTAAGTGCTTACCATGTGACAAGTGCTTTACTAAGCCCTGGGGTAGATACAAGCCGATCAGGTTGGACATAGTCCCTGTCCCACATGGGGCTCTCAGTTTTAATCCCCGTTGTTCAGATGAGGTAACTGGGCCCGAGAAGTGAAGTGACTTGCCCAGGATCGTACAGTAGACAAGTGGCGGAGCCGGGATTAGAACCCAGATCCTTCCGACTGGCAGGGCCGTGCCCTAGCCAATAGGCCCGCTGCTCCTGGACAGCTCGTGGACGTGAGCGGGTGAAGGGTGAGGTCCAGATGTAGGACAGGATTTGGGAAACTCAGCGATGGAGGGAGGTCTCGCCAAGCAATCCGTGGTGTTTATTGAGAGCCAGCCTACCGTCTGCAGAGCGCTGGACTAAGCGCTTGGGAGAGTCCAATATGGTAGGTACAGTAGGGAGCCAGAGGTCATGGGTTCGAATCCCGGCCCCGCCACTCGTCACCTGTGTGACTGTGGGCAAGTCGCTTCATTTCTCTGGGCCTCAGTTCCCTCATCTGTAAAATGGGGATTAACTGTGAGCCTCACGAGGGACAACCTGAATCCCCTGTATCTCCCCCAGGTGCTTAGAACAGTGCTCTGCACATAGTAAGCGCTTAATAAATGCCAACATTATTATTATTATTATTATTATTATTATTATTATTATTAGGTAGATATTAGATATGATCCTGATGATTCAGAATGTCTGAGGCCAGGAAGACTCGAGTATCATGGCCTACTAGGTGGCTTTTCTGACACGTGGGAGTTGTTCTAGTGGAGCGAAGCTGCCGCGTAATTGTCAGCTGTGTGACTGTGGGCAAGTCACTTAACTTCTCTGTGCCTCAAGTTACCTCATCTGTAAAATGGGGATTAACTGTGAGCTTCATGTGGGACAACCTGATTACCCTGTATCTACCCCGGAGCTTAGAACAGTGCTCGGCTTAGAAAAGCACCCGGCCCACTTCCTGACCCTCTCGCGTCCACCTAGGGTTCAGTAGGGTATCCTTTGCCTCAGGGTGCCCCTTGGGCAGACCACAGAGAGGCTAGATGAGGGTGGAGAGGTGCCGAGAGACTGCAGTCAATCGACCCAGGACCCTCTTTGGTCTCTTTAATGTTTGTTTTGTCCACGGGGTCCAAGAACTGCCCACAGGAAACCGGAATTTAACGTTAGGCTTGACCCCCGAGAAACCCCGCCACCTTGAGCGGGAATGTCCTTTACGTGATGGAAACTCCCTCTCCGTAGTTTTAGACTCGTTCCAGGCGATCGAGCTTGGTATGAGCTGGGAAGAAGAGATGGGGCGGGATTGTGCTCTTGTACTCTGTTCCTCAGACCTCCTGGGCTTCATTTCTCACACGTGATAAACCAACTCTAAAGGTCAGCCTTTCTCCTCCGTTTCCCCTCCCCTTCCTTCCCCCAAAATTACTTTTCACTGGATGCAAGGCAGTCGATTTAATCTGTGATTATATTTGTTTTGATTTTTATGCTTCCCAGCACTTAGCAGAGTGCTCTGCACACAGTAACGCTCAATAAATAGTAATAATGATGGCATTTGTTAGGCGCTTACTATGCCCTGTTCTAAGCATTCGGGGGGGGGGGTACAAGGTCATCAGGTTGTGCCACGTGGGGCTCGCAGTCTTAATCCCCATTTTACAGGTGAGGTAACTGAGGCAAAGAGAAGTGAAGCGACTTGCCCAGAGTCACACAGCCGACAAGCAGAGCCGGGATTAGAACCCATGACCTCTGACTCCCTTGCCCGGGCTCTTTCCACTGAGCCGCTGTTCGAATGATTCCTTGGCTAAGTCTGTCAGTGCCTGTGCAGTCAGTGAGTTATATGTATGGAGCGCTCACTGTGTGCACAGCACTGTACTAAGCGCTTGGGAGAGTGCAGTAGAACAATCAAGACACATTCCCTGCCCACAATGAGCTTACAGTCTAGAAGGCAAGCTTACAATCCTGCCAGTTTGCCATTTCAAGAATTTGCTCCAAGCGCTTAGTACAGTGCTCTGCACCCAATAAGGGCTCGATAAATACGATCGAATGAATTGAATGAATTTCCCAGAACTGAATCCCAGCAAACCCAGTGTGACCACTAGACTCTCCGCTCGTCGTGGGCAAGGAACGCGCCTACCAACTCTGTTGTCCTGTACTCCCCCAAGCGTTTAGTACAGTGCTCGGTATGCAGTAAACACTCATCTATCATTGAGAGATTGATCGGTATTCTTAATCCTAAAGAGAGGGAACGAGGGGCAGGGATCAAGTCCCTCTGGATAGGAAGCAGGCTGAGCAGGGACTCTTCCCTCCCGGAAGAAAAAGCTTCATTTGAGAGGAAGGTTTGTAAAGAGAAGAAGGGTATTTAGACACTCATTCTCTCTCGGTCAGTCAGGTGTATTTATCGAGCGCTCAACTGGGTGCAGGGCACTGTACTAAGTGTTTGGGAGAGTGCTTGAGAAACGGCGAGGCTTAATGGAAAGAGCGCAGGCTTGGGAGTCAGAGGTCGCGGGTTCTAATCCCGGCTCCTCTGCCACTTGTCGGCTGCGTGACTTCGGGCAAGTCACTTAACTTCTCGGTGCCTCAGTTACGTCGTCTGTAAAATGGGGATGAAGACCGCGACCCCCACGTGGGACAATCTGATAACCTTGTATCTATCGCAGTGCTTAGAACAGAGCTTGGCACATAGCATTTAATAGACACCGTCATTACAGTAAAACAACAGACACATTTCCTGCCCACGAGGAGCTTACGGTCTCGAGAGGGGGGACAGATAGAATATAAATAAATGACAGATATGGAAAATAAATGACAGATATGGACATAAGTGCTGCGGGGCAGGGAGTGGGGATGGATAAAAGCAGGTCAGGGCGATGCAGAGGGCATGGGAGAAGAGGAAAGGGGGCTTAGTCTCTACACATCCTTTCAGTCAGTGATATTTGAGTGTTCACTGTGTGCAGAGTAATAATGTTGGTATTTGTTAAGCGCTTACTACATGCCGAGCACTGTTCTAAGCTCCGGGGTAGATACAGGGTAATCAGGTTGTCCCACATGAAGCTTACAGTTAATCCCCATTTTACAGATGAGGTAACTTGAGGCACAGAGAAGTTAAGTGACTTGCCCACAGTCACACAGCTGACAAGTGGCAGAGGCGGGAGTCGAACCCATGACCTCTCACTCTGAAGCCCAGGCTCTTTCCACTGAGCCAAAGTGCTTGGGAGGGGCCAGTACAACAGTTAGTGGAAGTGATCCCTGCTCTCAAGGGGTTTGGGAAAGAAATGCAAATCCTTTGTATTTGAAGGTAAGGCCACTGATGATGATCAGTCAGTGGTATTTTCAGAACATTTACTGTGTGTAATACACTGTACACGGCACTTGGGAGAGTGCAGCATAACAGAGCTAGGCTCTGTGTTCAATTCCCTCCCCAAGATGAGCTTCCAGTCTAGACGGGGAGATGGACGTTAATATAATAAATAGCTGATAATATATAATTCAAAAATGAAGATAACCTATGGGCGCAAACCCGGCTGAAAAGGTTGCAACCCAGCTGACGATCTTGGTCACCCCGTGAACACCAAAGATTGTCCCTGATTGCGTTGGTGGGTTTGCGAAACCTGACCCTCTTTTTTTGTTTATGCCTCCCTTCCCTCTCCCAGTCCTCTTTCAGATTCTTCCCACTGTCCACTGTGGGCAGGGAATGCGCCTGTTGTTCTCTCGCAAGTATTTTGTACAGTGCTCTGCACAAAGTCAGCACTTTCTCCCTTTCTTCATCTTCCGTCCCAGCCCCGCAGCATTTATGTACATATCAGTAATCTATTTATTTCCATTAATGTCGGTCTCCCCCTCTAGACTGTAAGCTCATTGCGTGCAGGGAATGTGTCTGTTGTACTCTCCCGAGTGTGTAGTTCAGTGCTCTGCACTCAGTAAGCTCTCAGTAAATACGATTGACCGACTCAGTAAATTGAATCGATTGAGTCTTCCTCCCACCCCCTTCAGCCCCCCTAGAATCGCTCCTGTCTTGAAAAGCAACTCACTAGGCCGGTCTGTCGGTCTGCGGGAGTTATCGCCCGGGGCAGCTATTGTCTGAGGCTGTACTCTACCCTGCCTTCCGAAAATGTCTTCTCCTCCCTACCCCTCTCCATCTCACGTCCCGTTTCCATCTGTCACAAGCAATGATAAATCTCGAAATATCATGCAAAGTTTTAGGTTAAAGAGTTTTCCATTGACACCGACTGCCTTGTTCAGAGGGCGGCAGACAGGCAACCCGAGGTAAAGTAACAGGAAGTTTCTTTTTTCTTTTTCTTTTTTCTTCTTTTTTTGTTAAAAATAAACCCAAGACTTTTCCATTCCAGAACTCAAAACCCTCAGCCGATCGAAGAACAGGTTTTTATCCGAGATGCAGATGTTCGTCAAGGTGTTGGTGGACCAGCGGGGAAGTTAGCCAACCGCACTCCCTGACTTCTGGCCTTTAAGTCGCTCCGCTTTGGTAGGAGTTATGTGTGGGATAAGGGCAGGGCTGCGAAAGCGTGAGAAATGACCAGAAGCAATACGGAGGGTCAGAGAGAAGAAAAGGGGAGAGGCCGAAACTCCCTCTCTAGACCGTAAGCTCACCGAGGGCAGGGAATGTGTCTCTTTATTGTTATACGGTACTCTCCAAGCGCTCAGTACAGTGCTTTGCACACAGTGCTCAGTAAGTACGATCGAATCAATGAGTCTCCAGGTCTCGGTTCTTTGTTACTGCCATTTGGGCAGGAGCGGGGACTTTTTGGGGGTGGCCGTCCTGGCTGAACTGCCCTGTCCTGGGCTCCTCTTAAAGGCTGTATTAGAGATTTCAAGTATTGAGCCAGGATGGGCCAATTTGGCCACAGTGGCTGCCACTGCAACCCAAGAAGAAGAGAAGCAGCGTGGCCTAGTGGAGAGAGCCCGGGCCTGGGAGTCACAGGGCCCTGTCTGCTGTGTGACCTTGGCCAAGTCACTTCACTTCTTTTCATTCATTCAATTGTATTTATTGAGCGCTTACTATGTGCAGAGCACTGTACTAAGCGCTTGGGATGAACAAGTCGGCAACAGATAGAGACGGTCCCTGCCGTTTGACGGGCTTACGGTCTAATCGGGGGAGACGGACAGACGAGAACGATGGCAATAGATAGAGTCGAGGGGAAGAACATCTCGTAAAAACAATGGCAACTAAATAGAATCGAGGCGATGTACAATTCATCAACAAAATAAATAGGGTAACGAAAATATATACAGTTGAGCGGACGAGTACAGTGCTGTGGGGATGGGAAGGGAGAGGTGGAGGAGCAGAGGGAAATGGGGAAAAAGAGGGTTTGGCTGCGGAGAGGTAAAGGGGGGGTGGCAGAGGGAGTAGAGGGAGAAGAGGAGCTCAGTCTGGGAAGGCCTGGGCCTCCGTTCGCTCGTCTGTTAATTGGGTGAAGACTCTGAGCCCCATTTGGGACCTGGATCGGGTCCAACCTGATTAGCTCGTATCCACTCCAGTGCCCGGCCCGTAGCAAGCGTTTAACAAATACCGTTAAAAAAGGGAAGGGGGACGAGGCCGGGTAGTCTCTTCTCCACTCCTCCCTGCAGTTGGGTCTCCATTGCTGTGGCTTTCAGGCTCCCTCCTGAAAAAGAGAACCTCATGGATCCTTCCGGAAAACTTTAGAGTGATGGGACGGAACCCCCAAACTCTTGACCTTTGCTTAATTAAGGATGCCTGTATTTTATATTAACTAATATAAAGTTCTACTGACCTAGCTCTACTGACCTGCCGTGGACTGGAAAGACTCTGTGTTGTCGTAACACCCGGGAGTGTTTGGAGGTTATTTATTCCAGCAATTTTCAAAGGCGCATCTCCTCCAAGAAGACTTCACCAACTAAGCCCTCCTCTCCTCTTCTCCCATTCCCTCTGCTTCACCCTGATTTGCTTCCTTCATTCATCCTCCCTCCCATCCCCACAGCACATATGTATTTATCTGTAATGTATTGATTTATTCATTTATGTGCCTTAATGTCCGTCTCCCCCTCTAGACTGTGAGCTCCTTGTGGGCAGGGACTGTGTCTCTTGTTATAGCAAACTCTCCCAGGTGCTTAGAACAGCGCTTTGCACACAGTAAGCGCTCAATTGATTGAATGACTGAATGAATTTTTAAGCAATTTGGTGGGACGGGCACTGTAATTTCTTCAGCAAGTGATATGCATAGGTTTTATTGTGGGCAGTGGGTTTAGCAATGACTCTTTCCTATCCTAAAAAAAACCAAACCCTCCCTTTTCCTGACAGTTCCATCCATCTCTGTCCCACCATTCCTCTCCAAACTCTTTGAGCGAGTTGTCTACACCTGCCGTCTCGAGTTCCTCTTCTCTGATTCTCTCCTTTTCCCTCTCTAATCTGGCTTCTGCCCCCTTCTCACTCCACAGAAACCACCCTCTCAAAGGTCACAAATGGTCTCTTCCTTGCCAAATCCAACGGCTTCTACTCCATCCTAATCCTCCTCGACCTCTCAACTGCCTTTGACACTGTTGGCCACCCCTTCTCCTGGAGACCCTGTCCAACCCGGCTTCTCCGACAGTGTCCTCTCCCGGTTCTCCTCCTATATCTCCGGCCTCTCATTCTCAGTCTCTGTTGCGGGCTCTTCCTGGGCCTCTCACCCCCTATTTGCGGGTGTCCCTCGAGGCTCACTTGTGGGTCCTCTTCTTTTCTCCATCTACCCCCACACCCTTGGGGAACTCATTCACTCCCATGGGCTTCAACTGCCACCTCTATTCAGATGCTTCCCAAATCTACATCTCCAGCCCTGATATCTCTCCCTCTGTGCAGTCTCATATTTCCTCCTGCCTTCGAGACATCTCTTCTTAGATGTCCTGCTGTTACCTCAAAATTTAGTGTCAAAAACAGAGCTCCTTATTATCCCACCCATATCTTGTCCTCCCCCTGACTTTACCATCATTCTAGGCAGCACCACCAACCTTCCCTTCTCACGTGCCCGTAACCTGGGCATTATCCTTGACTCCTCTCTGTCATTCAACCCACATATTCAATCCGTTCCCAAATCCTGTTGGTCCCACCTCCACGACGTCACTAAAATCTGTCCTTTCCTCTCCGTCCGAGCCGCTGCCACGCTAATCCAAGCATTTATCCTATCCCTCCTTGATTACTGTATCGACCTCTTTGCTGACCTCCCTGCCTTCTGACTCTCTCCACTCCAGTCCATACTTCACTCTACTGCCCGGATCATTTCTGCACAAAAAAGTTCAGTCCACATCTCCCCACTCCTCAAAATCTCCAGTGGTTGTCCATCCACCTCCGCATCGAAACCAACAGAGACTCCTTACCTTCGGCTTTAAAGCTCTCGATCGCCTTGCCCTCTCCTATCTCACCTCGCTACTCTCCTACTACAACCCGGGCCACACGCTTCGCTCGTCTAACGCTAAACTTCTTACTGTGCCTCGAGCTCGTCTTTCTCGCCACCGATCTCTCGCCCACAACCCCCCTCCGGCCTGGACTGCTCTCTCTCCCTCTTCATAGCGGACAGACAGTTACTCTCCCCACCTTTAAAGCCTTATTGAAGGCACACCTCCTCCTCTAAGAGGCCTTCCATGACTAAGCCTCCCTCTTCTCTTCTCCCACTCCTTTCTGCCTTGCCCAGAGTTGCTCCCTTTGTTCATTCATTCATTCAATTCATTCAATAGTATTTATTGAGCGCTTACTATGTGCAGTACACTTTACTAAGTGCTTGGAATGTACAAATCGGCACCAGATAGAGACAGTCCCTGCCCATTGACGGGCTCACAGTCTAATCGGGGGAGACAGACGGACCAAAAAGCAATAGCAATAAATAGAATCAAGGGGATGGACATCTCATTAAAACAATAGCAGTAACTAGAATCAAGGGGCTGGACATCTCATTAACAAAATAAATAAGGTAATAAAAATATGTACAGTTGAGTGGACGAGCACAGTGCTGAGGGGAGGTAAAGGGAGAGGGGGAGGAGCAGAGGGAAAGGGGGGAAAAAGGGAGCTTAGCTGAGGGGAGGTGAAGGGGGGGTAGAGGGGCAGCAGAGGGAGCAGAGGGAAAAGGGGAAGCTCAGTCTTTTTTCAGCCTCCTCCCCCAGCCCCACCAGCCCCACAACAGTTATGTACATATCAACAATTTACTTATATTAATGTCTGTCTCTCCCTCTAGACTGTAAGCTCGTTGTAGGCAAGGAATGTGTCTGTTCTGTCCTACTGTACTCTCTCGAGCGCTTAGTACAGGGCTCTGTACACAGTAAGTGCTCAATAAATACAACTGGTTGATTCTTGTTGTGGCTTTACACCAGTGATCCTTAAAATGCTTTGGAAAGTCGTACTTGAAGTAGTCCAGAAGCAGCGTGACCTAGGGGATAGATCATGGGCCTGGGAGGCAGAAGGACCTGGGTTCTAATCCCAGCTCCGCCACTTGTCTGCTGGGTGATCTCGGTCAAGTCACTTCACCTCTCTGGGCCTCAGTTCCCTCATCCGTAAAAAGACTGAGAGCCACATGGACTATGTCCGGCGTGAATAGCTTGTATCTACCCCAGCACTTAGCATAATAAGCGTTTAAGAAATATCATTTTAAAAAAATCTGCTGGGAAATGAAATTAATGCAATCTTTTTGAATTTTAGGCCCCCAGAGCAATGACACCAAAAGGCAGTTTCTACTCGAGCGGCTCCTGGATGCAGTGAAGCAGGTAAGACTTCTGGGGAATTCCGTTTTCAGTCAACGCTTGGCACGTAGTAAGGTCTTAACAGATACCATCGTCATCATCAATGGTACTTATTGAGTACTTCCTTTGTGCAGATCACTGTTCTGAGCGCTTGAGAGAATACAATATAACAGAGTTGGTAGGCACATTCCCTGCCCACAACGATTTTCAGAGAATGATTTTAAGAGGGCCATTATTCTCTGGGCTAGGAAGCAGGTGAACGTACGTGTGAAAAGTGAGGCTTGGAGGGTTTGGGAACCTTTCCTCCCCCTCACCTCAAGGAAACCAGGGTGTGGGTAGAAATGATTGATTTAAAGGGATCTGCGGAAGGAAGAACAGGAACTGGAACTTGTGACTTTTTCTCTTCCTCCTTCTGTAGTCCAGAGGGTCTCCTTTCCCTCTAAATGATGAGGTAAGAAGCAAAATTCTTCTGAAAAGGAAAAAAAAGAAAAGGTGGTCGCCGGCGGGGGAGACTGGGGGAACCTTTTTAATAATAACGAGAAAACACCGGTCAGATCTGATTTTTTTTTTTCCTTTGCACAAGAATTTTGCTACTGTTCCATTTGTCGTCCTCTGGACTGTCCGCATGTGGGCAAGGAATGCGTCTGTTATATTGTTATATCGTTCTCTCCAAGGGCTTAGTACAGATCTTTGCACATAATAGAGAAGCAGCGTGGCTCAGTGGAAAGAACACGGGATTGGGAGTCGGAGGTCATGGGTTCTAATCCCGGCTCCACCGCTTGTCAGCTGTGTGACTTTGGGCAAGTCACTTCACTTTTCTGACCTCAGTTACCTCATCCATAAAATGGGGATTGAGGCTGTGAGCCCCACGTGGGACCACCTGATCGCCTTGTATCCCCCCCCCAGCGCTTAGAACAGTGCTTCACCCATAGTAAGTGCTTAACAAATGCCATCATTATTATTATTATTATTATTAATAAGCACTCAGTGCATACGATTGAATGAATAATCATCATACTTAGGTACCTGTGCCAAGCATTGGGGTATATGTAATGCAGTCCGACCAGCTTCACCGTTTCTGCCTCACCTGTCAGTCAGTCGTCTGTACTGAGTGCTTACCATATGCACAGCACTGTGCTGAGAACTCAGGAGAGGGAAATGCAAGAATAAACAGACCCGTTTCCTGCCCACAGTGAGCTTAGAGTCCAGAGGCTGGGGCTCACAACCTTCAGGAGAGGGAGAACAGGTGTTGAATCCCCATTTTACAGTTGGGAAAATCAAATCAATCCATCAGTGGTGTCTGAGTGCTCACTAGGTGCCGAGCACTGTTCTAAGCTCTTGGGAGAGTATTCAATAAATACGACTGAATATAACACATCAGGATTAGTGGCCACGTTCCCTGCCTGTAACGAGAAGTGTCTCTCCTGAGGTCATAGAGCAGGCCCGGGCTCTGTCCACTAGGCCGTTTTTCCTCCTTAATAAGATAATCAGAGCAGCCACTGTTCCTTTCTTACACAGGGCTACCAGCCACAGAGAAGGAGAACAGGAATCTTAGTGCCATTTTACAGAGGAGGAAAATGAGAGCGGAAGAGGTTGTGAGTTGCCCGGGGTCACACAGCAGGCAAGTGGTTGAGCCGGGACTAGAATCTTGGTTTCCTGGACTCCCGGATCTGTGCTCTTTCCACCGAAACAGCACGGTGTAGTGGATAGAGCATGGGCCTGGGAGTCAGAGGTTCATGGGTTCTAATCCTGGCTCCACCACTTGTCTGCTGTGTAACCTTAGGTGAGTCACTTCACTTCTCTGTGCTTCAGTTACCTCACCTGTAAACTGGGGATTGAGACTGTGACTTCCCCATGTGGGACAGGGACTGTGTCCAACCCGATTTGCCCGTATTCTCCCCAGCACTTAGTACAGTGCCTGGCACATACTAAGCACTTCCCAAATACTATTATTATTAGACCACATTGATGTGTGGATATGAACCGTTAACGTATGTGTTGAAGTAGCATGGTCTAGTAGAAAGATCACAGGCCTGGTGCGGGAGGGAGTGTCAAAGGACCCGAGTTCTAGTCTCAGCTGTACCACTGTTTTACTGTGTGACCTTAGGCAAGTCATTTCACTTTTGTGCCCGAGTTTCCTCATCTATAAAATGGGGACTCAATACTTGTTCTCCCTCCTTAATCAATCAACCAGGTGTAATTATTATTATTATTATTTTTTGAGCACTTACTATGTGCAGAGCACTGCACTAAGCATTTGGGCGAATACAGTATAATAGAGTCGGTAGACACATTCCCTGCTGTCAGGAGGTTTATGGCCTTCCACCTTGAGTCCCCTATTCAAGGACCTCGTATCTTCCCCAGCGCTTACTACAGTGTTTGGCACACAGTAAGAGTTTAACGATAGTAGTAATTATTTTGATCTTTAGTTCTCCTAATAAAATTGGATCCCAGTTTTAGATCTGTGAAATAGATTGTGAGTTTTGGCACATTTGAAACTCAAGACAACTTGCTAAAACCACTGTGGATTTTTGTAATCGCTTCCTTTTTCTGACAGGCTTTGGATGAGAAGGCTTCTGTTGAAATGCACACTTTTCCATCTCATCTCACCAGAGGCCATAGTATATTCCGCTGTCATGTCGGGGTTTCTGGGGAGCGGTCCGGCTTCTGGTTTGATTCTCTGGTCTTGTGATAGGGCCTGAAGGGCAATAAGTTGCTTCCCGATTCTGTTCATTCTTTCTGCAGTAGTTGCCTAACTGTTTTGTTGTATTTAAAATCCAGCCCCAACAGATGCTGTAAATGGCTCTCATTTTCTTTTTGCACACAGTGCCAGATCCGCTTTGGAGGAAGAAAAGAAATTGCCTCAGATTCTGACAGCAGGTAAATGCACTTGGACTCAGATCTTTTAGATGAGGACTGGGAATGGGGAGAGAAATGGGCTGGATTCGATATTCCAGCTCACAGTTGCTCCACTTGAGTTTGGTAAGTTCACTGTGGGCAGGGAATGTGTTCGTTTTATTGTTAGACTGTACTGTCCCATGGGCTTAATAGAGTGCTCTGCACACATTAGCACTCAAAAAATGTAATTGAGTTAATGAATGAATGAAATGGCAGACATTCATCTGGACTAAACTGATTAGAGAAGCAGCATGGCCTAGTGGATAGAGCACGGGCCTGGGAGTCAGAAAGTCATGGGCTCTAATTCCAGCTCTGCCACTTGTCTGCTGTGTGACCATGTCTGCTGTGTGACCTGCTGTGTGTCACTTCTCTGGGCCTCAGTTACCTCATCTGTAAAATGGCGATCGAGACTGTGAGCCCCACGTGGGATAGGGACTCTGTCCAACCCGATCTGCTTGTATCCATCCCAGCGCTTAGTACCGTGCCTGGCACATAGTTAAGCGCTTAACAAATACCATTGTTATTATTATTATTATTATATAGGCCCTTGATTGTGCTTTTTGATGTTGTTGAACCAATCGATCCGTCAGTGCTATTTGCTGAGTGCTTACTATGTGCAGAACGCTGTACTAAGTGCTTGGGAGAGCACAGTAGAGCAGAGTTGGTAACCTCTAGACTCTAAGCTCATCTCTAGACTGTAAGCTCATTGTCTGTAGACTGTAAACTCGTTTTGGGCAGGAAATGTGTCTACTGTGTGTGGTTTTTTTTTGTACTTTCAGGTCTTGGTACAGTACTCTGCACATAGTAAGCTCTTAATAAATACTATTGAATGGATTGAATGAGCGAATGCGTGTGGTATGGCCTTCTGTTCAGTCAATCGATGGTATTTATTGAGTGCTTACTGTGTTTAGGGCACTATACTAAGTACTTGGGAGAGTGTGTTACAACAGAATTAGCAGACATGTTCCCTTCCCATGACGAGCTTATGGTCTGTAGGAGTAGTCAAACATGTTGACCTGAGGCCCTTATGGGCAGCTTTTCTGTCTGACTCCTTTTGAGAGCGACAGAGAGAGAGAAGCACAGAGATGGTAGAAAATGGCGCAGGTTTTCCTTTCCTCAGGCCAGCTCCTGGCTTGGTCAGCTTTCAAGTAACCGGTTTTGTATCTCGTTCACTTCCTGTTTCACGTAATAAAATGACAGCTTTCACACTGTCCCATCTGATCTGATAAAGTCCAGTGCTATGAAAACAGCAATATTATGTAATTATACAGTACGCTCTTAAAGGTAGCCGAATAGTAGTTTGTTTTTTTCCCTCTGAGACAGCAGATTTGGAGGGAGATTGCTTCAAAAGGTTTCGAACCAAGAGATAATTAATTAGTGCTACTCTGGACAGGGTGGGCAGGAAACTCTGTGGAAAGGCTTGAGACAATAGCCCACCTCAGAAAGTGGCTTGAGTTCTCCGTCTGCCGGTGTCCTGTTTGATGTGACCATTTGTGATGGTTCGGAGGGAGAGAGGTGCCTAAAAATGTTTATTGGAACTGTCGAGCATCAGCACCTGTGTTTCAGAAACCTGTTCTGAAATGCTTAGCACTTCCTTCCTGGAAAAATGTGGTTACACTTCTTCCCCCCCGCCACCTCACTAAATAAAATGTTCAGTGTGGTATGTAGAGAATCGAAAAAAAAAAGTTGCCCTTTTTTCCTTGTAGACATTAATTTCAGAACAGACAGGCATACCTGAATGTCTGCTTTGATTTAATAGGAAGAACAATTCTTTCTGGTGTGTCTTTTTTTGAAACTGCCCTTCCTCTTTGACTCTCCCTTCCCTCTTTTCCCCTCCTCTCCCTCCCTCACATCTCCAAATGACAGTGAACTGATAAAAATGGAAAAACCTGGTCTTCCCCCCACCCCCCTTCATCTAAAAGAGAGTTGGGCCTGATCCATGGGACATAATTTTAGAAAATAAGTGAGCTGACATAACGTAAATGGCTCTTAGACAAAAGACTGTGACAGATTTTTGGATTACCCAGTTGAGTGCAAAAGGATTTGAGTTTGAAGCTGCCTTTCTGATCAGTCAGTTAATGGTATTTATTGGATGTTTACTGTGTGCAGAGCACTGTACTAAGCACCTGGGAGAGCCCAGTACAACACTCATGATTTAGGAAAGTCATCCTGAGGGGCAAGGTGGTTTTTTTTTTGGTGGTGGTGGTGTTTTTTTATTACTGTTGCTGTGAAGGTAACGATCCATTTCAGTGTGGATTGTGCCTGAAAGCTTTTTTGTGCTTTTTGGGAAGCCTTGTTCAAATGTTGAGGGATGGATCACCCCATTCATCATGGATTCAAATAGCTGGAGCAGCTATGTTGGCCCGCTAAGGTAAGGGAAGCAGCAAGACCTATTGGATGGAGCACAGGTCCGGGCGTCAGAAAGACCTGGTTCTAATCCCACCTCTGACACTTGTCTGCTGTGTCCTTGAGCAAGTCACTGCACTTCTCTGGGCCTCAGTTACCTCATCTGTAAATTGGAGTTCAGGACTGTGAGTCCCATCTGCGACCTGGACTGTGTCCAACCTGATTAGCTTGTATCTACCCCAGTGATTTGTACAGAGCCTGGCACTTAGAAAACGCTTATCAATTACCATTAAAAAAGGGGTTGGGAAGAGACAGAAGCTTTGGGTTTTTAAGTGAAGATGAAGCTTCTGTCAGTGAGATTACTTTGGGTTGACCTTTTTTTTTCTTTCCTAGTGGTGCATGTGTAGGATTCTTTTCAGTAGTTTGCTATTCAGGATTTAACGGGACCAGAGTTACGGAAACAGTAATAATTGTATTTGTTAAGCACTTCCTCTGTGCCAAGCACTGAACAAAATGTTGGGGCAGATAGGAGGTTGGTTGGACACATTCCCTGTCCCACATGAACCTCAGCAAGTTTGACATTACTGGTGCAAGAACAAATCTCCCTTGTTTAATAGACAGGCTGCATTTTGGTTTTATTCCTTCCGAGATGTGAGGAAAGAGGGGAGCGGTGGATGGAGTATTTTGGAGCCTTGGGTTGGGGTTAGTCTTACCTCAGTAACTTCCTGTGTGACCATGAGTTTGTTGTTTAATAATAATTACGGCATTTATTAAATGCTTACTGTGTGCCAGGCACTGTACTGAGTGCTGGGTGGATACAAGCAAATTGGGTTGGCTACAGTCCTTGTCCCACATGAGGTTCACAATCTCAATCCCCATTTGGCAGAAGAGGTAACTGAGGCCCAGAGAAGTGAAGTGACTTGCCCAGGGTCACACAGCAGATGAGTGGTGGAGTTGGGATTAGAACCCATGACCTGGTGACTCCCAGGCCCATGCCCTATCCGCTCTTCCCATCCCCTCTAGAAAATTAGGATTCTATCTTCCTCAATCCTCCCTCCTCCTCCCCTTGATTTAGTCCCAGAATTTTGTGAGGTCGTAGTCATCATCCTCGCCACAGAATTTGAGTTTCTGTTGTGTGCAGAGCCCCTAAGAGGTATTTGGGGAAAATACATCAGAAGCGAAAGACATGGTCTCCACCCGTGAGGCGCTTACTTACGAGGAAATCAAGCAGACACAAATCGTCAAATTTGCAAAAGGGGAAAGAGTAGGAAGAGAGGTGCAAATCTCTTCATTTTGGCTGGTGGGACAAAAGTAATAATAATAATTGTCATATATAAGTGCCTACTACTTCCCGGGCACTGTACTAAGCGCTGGGGTGGATACTCACAAAGTCAGAAGGTCATAATAATGTTAATAATGTTGGTATTTGTTAAGCGCTTACTCTATGCAGAGCACTGTTCTAAGCGCTGGGGTAGATACAGGGTAATCAGGATGTCCCACGTGAGGCTCACAGTCTTAATCCCCATTTTACAGATGAGGGAACTGAGGCCCAGAGAAGGGAAGTGACTCGCCCACAGTCACACAGCCGACAAGTGGCGGAGGCAGGATTCGAACCCATGACCTCTGACTCCCAAGTCCGGGCTCTTCCCACTGAGCTATGCTGCTTCTCTAATTAGAACTCATGAGTTCTAATCCCAGCTCTGCTGCCCATCTGCTGTGTGACCTAGGGCAAGTCACTTCACTTCTCTGGGCCTCAGTTCCCTCATCGGGAAAATGGGGATCGAGACTGTGGGGCCCCATGGGGGAAGGGACTGTGTCCGACCTGATTTGCTTGTTTCCACCCCAATGCTTAGTACAGTGTCTGGCATATAGTGAGCCCTTGACAAGTACCACAGTTATTATTATCAATTGGGGGACCCCTTACTCTTCAGTAGACTGGCTCCCCTTCTAGTTGTCTCCTTGATGGGTTTCTCTTTGTTCCCCAAGTGAGAACTCAGTAGTAGTAATTTAGTAGTAATAATATTTATTAAGTGCTTACTATGTGCAAAACACCGTACTGGGTTCTGGGAAAGAAATGCATAGAGGAGGAGCTCACGTTCTAATAACTGCTTATTGAAATTACTCCTTGGTCGGTTTCTGTTGCTGAGGAGACTTTGAAAGGCTCCTTTAAATTTCCTACATTGTAATATGTCTTATAAAGTCCAATAATGATGATGATAACGATGGTGGTATTTAAGTGCTTACTATGTGTCAAGCGCTGTTCTAAGTGCTGGGGTAGATATAACCTAATCAGGACGGACACAATCTCCGTCCCATAAGGGGCTCACAATCTTAATCCCCATTTTACGGATGAGGAAATCGAGGCCCTGAGAAGTTAATTTAGGAGGACATTTGTATCACATTCATTAATAGTAATAATAATTTTAGTAATAATTGTAGTACTAATAATAGTGATAATAACTGTGGCATTTATTAAGTGCTTCCTACGTGCCAGGCACTGTCCTAAATATTGGGGTGGATCAAGCATATCGGGTTGAACACAGTCCCTGCCCCGACATGGGGCTCACAGTCTCAATCCCCGTTTTACAGATGAGGTAACTGAGGCCCAGAGAAGTGAAGTGACTTGCCCAAGTTCACACAGCAGACAAGTGGCGGTGCTGGGATTAGGCCACGTGGCTTCTCTGCATGATCGAGGGATTCGTAGAGACGTCTCCACCATTAACCAGTTGAGCTAGGCTGGGAATTTCCAATCCCTCTCTATAAATTACGTGATGGAAAGTAATTATTTACTCAGTTAATGGATCTAACTCAGTCACCCTTCCATTCGTCCTCTTTTCTGTAAGCCGTTATATTTATTGAGCTCTTACTGTGAACAGAGCACTGTACTGAGCGCTTGGGAAATTAATATATAACAAAATTGGTAGACCATAAGCAGCCTTAATCTTAGTGTTCAAGATGTTCTTGAAGAAGAGCGTGTTTCATTAGAATTTTTAAATGCTAAATGGAGAGGAGAATCTGCAGTGAAAGGTCGACTCTAGTTTTTGAATTTATACCATTAGGAAAACTATCTCTGGAGTGGAGCTTTAAAAAGCAGTAGATTTCGGTGATCTCTCCTACTTCCTTCCTGAGATAAAGTCAGTTTGCAAAGTTTCCAGGAAGGCTCTCTCTCTCTACATTTTGAAAGTCCTGCTTTTTCTGCTCTTTTAAAAAAATTTTTTAAAAATCTCTTTTGGGTAAAGTGCATTCTGAGAGTAGCTGAGACCCGTCACATGATTTCTCACTTGACCTTATGAAACCCAGTTGTTTCTGAAAGTGGTGCTTTTTCCCTTCATCTTTCCAGGTATCTCTGTATGTTCATCACATGGTTTTCATCTCTTTCCTTACTGCAGCAGTCACCTCCCAGACTCAGTAGATCAGCCGAAAGGCAAAAAGTGGAGCTTTTTAGCAGTTTCATATTAATGCTGTCGCTGGAGGCTTTTATGAAAATTTCAAAGATCTTTGTCTTTACAACTTCAGCTCTAGAGTTTGCAGATTCTGTAGTGCATCTATTTTTACTTTTGTTTTATTGGTAGACAAAATTCAGATTGACACTGGGAGTTTCCATTATTCATTCATTCAATAGTATTTATTGAACGCTTACTATGTGCAGAGCACTGTACTAAGCGCTTGGAATGTACAAATCGGTAACAGATAGAGACAGTCCCTGCCCTTTGATGGGCTTACAGTCTAATCGGGGGAGACAGACAGATAAAAACAATAGCAATAAACAGAATCAAGGGGATGAACATCTCATTAAAACAATAGCAAGTAAATAGAATCAAGGTGATGTACATCTCATTAACAAAATAATAGAATCAAGGTGATGTACATCTCATGAACAAAATAAATAAGGTAATGAAAATATATACAGTTGAGCGGACGAGAACAGTGCTGAGGGGATGGGAAGGGAGAGGGGGAGGAGCAGAGGGAAAGGGGGGAAAAGAGGGCTTAGCTGAGGGGAGGTGAAGGGGGGGTAGAGGGGGAGCAGAGGGAAAAGGGGGGCTCAGTGTGGGAAGGCCTCTTGGAGGAGGTGAGCTCTAAGTAGGGTTTTGAAGAGGGGAAGAGAATGAGTTTGGCGGAGGCGAGGAGGGAGGGCGTTCCAGGACCGCGGGAGGACTTGGGCCAGGGGTCGACGGCGGGATGGGCGAGACCCAGGGACGGTGAGGAGGTGGGCGACGGAGGAGCGGAGCGTGCGGGGTGGGCGGTAGAAAGAGAGAAGGGAGGAGAGGTAGGAGGGGCCGAGGGGATGGAGAGCCTCGAAGCCTAGAGTGAGAAGTTTTTGTTTCGTGCGGAGGTCGATAGGCAACCACTTGAGTTTTTTAAGAAGGGGAGTGACATGCCCAGAGCGTTTATGCAGGAAGATGAGCTGGGCAGCGGAGTGAAGAAATATCACAAATTCAGTAGTTGATATCTAGCACATTAAAACAAGTCTGTTTTGGTTTTCATCTCAGTATTTTCATTTTTTTTGACATTATTAAGCTACAAAGTATTCATAGGGTTTTGTGTTTCACAGTCAAATATTAATGAGAATACATCTGAGCCTATGTCAGAGCAATCTTATCTAACCCTATAGCATGATAGAGAGAATATGAGGAGTGAGAAATAGTAGGAGTCTTTCCTTAACCAAACCCCTGGGCACATCATCAAGTATTGAGGATCCCCCTTTTGGTATTTGCTTTGTTTTCCCTTCTAAAATTCTGCAGCTAAGATTTCTTTACTAAAGCAGTCTCAGGCCGCTATTCTCTCTCCCTCTTTTTCCCTTTTTAGCCCATGAAGTAATTGCTCACTCCTCTTTTTTTTTCTTTTTCAATTCCTGGTTCCTTATTTGACTGCATTATGTAGCCATGTCTCTGAAGATCCTCAAGGATCACATTAGACTTCCAGAAATCTCCACTTCCCCCATAAAGAAATACTAAGGTGACCTTCCCTTCCCTATATCCTTGAGGACTTGAATTGAGAAGGTTAGTTGGACAAATTTCCCTTCCCATTTCATTCATTCATCGTTGAATTTTTTGAGCGCTCACTGTGTGCAGAGCAAACAGTACTAAACGCTTGGGAGAGGACAGTGTGACAATTAACTGACACATTCCCTGCCCACAACGAGCTCACGGTCTAGAGAGGGAGACAGACATCAAAATAGATAAATAAATTGCAGGTATGTACGTAAGTGCTGTAGGGCTGGGGGGGGCGATGAATAAAGAGAATAAGGGTGACGCAGAAGGGAGTGGGTGAAGAGGAAAGGGGGGGCTTAGTCAGGGAAGGCCTCTTTGGAGGAGATGTGCCTTCAATAAGGCTTTGAAGCGGGGGAGAGTAATTGTCAAATTTGAAGTGGGAGGGCGTTCTAGGCCGGAGGGAGGATGTGGGCGAGGGGTTGGTGGCGAGATAGACAAGATTGAGATTCAGCGTCCCATTTAATACTTGGAACAGATGAAACAAATCCTCTCGTTTCTTGACTGTATACTCCTGTGAGTTTTTTTTCCTTTCTTTGAACTGGCATATGCCCCTTAGTTGTCAGGAAGTCGAGCCACAAGTGTCTAACTGCATCCTTTCATCACTCTTTTCATGCTTCTCTGGGGGCTTGTCTTTTCATTCATCTTATTGGGATAGATAATACTCCTGATTATCTGGTGGGATCTGTAACGGCTTGTCAGTCCATCAATCAGTGATATTTATTGAGCACTTACCGTGTGCAGTACACTATACTAAGCGCTTGGGAGAATACAATAGGGTCCTGAGATCACGGTGGGCACAGTGCAGGGGAAAGATTGTCTTGTATCTACCCCATTGCTTAGTACATTGCTTGGCACAAATAAATCCTTAACACATTCTATAATGGATACTTTGTGCCCACCTTCACTCACTGAGCACCGCAAGTCCTGGAGACCCTGCTCTGTATTCACATACACTCAACAAACTTGGAATCTCCTGATATCCTAAGGCTTGCCTGTAATAATGTTGGTATTTGTTAAGCGCTTACTATGTGCAGAACACTGTTCTAAGCGCTGGGGTAAATATAGGGTAATTAGGTTGTCCCACTTTGGGCTCACAGTCTTAATCCCCACTTTACAGATGAGGTAACTGAGGCCAAGAGAAGTTAAGTGACTTGCCCACAGTCACACAGCTGAGGAGTGGCAGAGCCAGGATTCAAACCCATGACCTCTGACTCTGAAGCCCGGGCTCTTTCCACTGAGCCACGCTGCTTCTCTAAATGATGGCATTTGTTAAGCGCTTACTATGTGCCAAGCACTGTTCTAAGCGCTGGGGAGGATATAAGGTGATCAGGTTGTCCCACGTGGGGCCCACAGTCTTCATCCCCATTTTACAGATGGGGTTACTGAGGCACCGAGAAGTTAAGTGACTTGCCCAAAGTCACCCAGCTGACAGGTGGTGGAGCCGGGATTTGAACCCATGACCTCTGACTCCCAAGCCTGGACTCTTTCCACTGAGCCACGGCTATGATATTGTAAGGAGGAAATGAGTAATGGTATTGGAGTTTGAAGTGTACATTCTCCATAAGAAATCTGAATATCAGTCTTATTTCCATTCAGATTTTAGGTCATTTCCCAAGATAAGGTGATTTATGGACTGCCTGTCATATTCTAAACAAAATGTATGGGCGTATAGTAGATATATAGTCGTATGTCTGGGTAGAGATATCTGTACTTCTCTCTTTATATATATATATATATATATGTATGTATATATATATATATATAGAAAGACTATATCTATATTTATATATAGACTATAGATATAGACTATAGAAAGACTATATCTATATCTATATATATAGAAAGCCTATATCTATATAGATCTATATAGATATAGATATAGTCTTTCTAGATATGTATATAGTCAGTTTAAAGAGAGACTTGAAGAACAGTGTGGCCCAGTGGAAAGACCATGGGTTAGGGAATCAGAGGACCTGGTTTCTAACCCTGGCTCTACCACTTGCCTGCCGCGTGACCTTGGGCAAGTCACTTCACTTCTCGGTGCCTCGGTTTTCTCATCTGTAAAAAGGGGATTCAGTACCCGTTCTCCCTCGTACCTAGACAGGGAGCTCCATGTGGGACAGGGTCCGTGTCCAACCTGATTTATCTACCCCAGGGCTTAGAACAGGGCTGGCCATATAGTAAGAGCTTAAGAAATACAATTATTAGCCATGCTGCTTTAATGCGCACTGAAAGAATGCCTGCGACATAAATGTGGTGTTAGAACTGTGAGCTGATTGCTTCTGTGGACTGTAGTCTGGCTAGGTACAGATCAGGTGGTTATAGAGCCAGAGAAGTGGGAGAGATTTTTGCTGCTTTCAGTGGTTCCCCTGGAACTTGGACTCAGCCCCATCAAAGCTCAACTTTTGGAACTGATCCTGTCTGAAATGGCCCACTCTGTCACTTAATTGATGTCCTCATTTTCAACCAAGACAGATTCCACCTTTATCACTCCAAACAACGTCTGCTTACTTTTCTAGCGGTGAGGAGGCAAACCCGTGTGGAAAGTCCGAGATGCTGGGCAATCCTCTTAGAATAGATCAACACCGCGAGTTAAGCCGGATTGAAATCTAGGACAGCGGGTTTCATTTAAACGAGCCCTTGCCGAATCGTGACTGTAAACTTGTTGCCAGTCCGTGCCGAGCCCAGGGGTGTTTGGTTTTAGGGTTTTACATTTGTCCGAAGGAGAGACTTGTGGAAAATTTGCATGAACCCCAAATGCTGTTAGACCTGTGAACTGATTATTACTCAGGAGGGTAATCGGCCGTGCATTCCTTAGAGTGGCTCGGACCGGTGAGGGGAAAAGATCGTTTAAACAACTGTCCACGGCCTGCCTCTGGCCTGGAACACCTTCCCTCTTCATATCCGACAGACCGTCACTCTCCCTGTTTTCAAATAAAGCTCCTCTCCTCCAAGAGGTCTTCCCCGACTAAGCCCTCATTTTCTCTTTTCCACTCCCTTCTGTGGCTCAGTGGAAAGAGCCCGGGCTTGGGAGTCAGAGATCATGGGTTCAGATCCCGCCCCTGCCACTCGTCAGCTGTGTCACTGTGGGCAAGTCACTTAACTTCTCTGGGCCTCAGTTACCTCATCTGGAAAATGGGGATTAAGACTGAGCCTCACGTGGGACATCCTAATTACCCTGTATCTACCCCAGCGCTTAGATCAGTGCTCTGCACGTAGGAAGCACTGAACAAATACCAACATTATTATTATTCTGAGTCGCCCTTGCGCTTTGATTTACACCCGTTATTCACCCCTCCCTTAGTCCCACAGCACATATGTGAGGCAGCATGGCTCAGTGGAAGGAGCGAGGGCTTGGGAGTCAGAGGTCACGGGTTCTAATCCCGGCTCTGCCGCAAGTCAGCCGTGGGACCTTGGGCAAGTCACTTAACTTCTCTGTGCCTCAGTTATCTCATCTGTCAAATGGGGATTAAAAAACTGCGCCCCACGTGGAACAACCTGATCACCTTGTATCCCCCAGCGCTTAGAACGGTGCTTTGCACATAGTAAGCGCTTAACAAGTACCACAATTTTTTATGTGCACCCCCCAAATTTATTTATAGTAATGTCTTTCCCCCTCTAGACTAACTTCCTTGCAGTCAGGGAACATGTGTACCAACTCTGTTATATTGTACACTCCCAAGTGCTTAGTATAGTGATCGGCACACAGGAAGCACTCAGTAAATTGCCGTTGATTGACTGATACCCAGCAACAGCATCCCGTTCTCCTTTTAGCATTGCCCGTTAGTTGTATCAGAACAGAAGACCGAACTTCCGAGTCTGACGTCGTGGATGGACCACGGGCCCGGGAGTCAGAAAGTCACGGATTCTACTCCCGGCTCTGCTGCTTGTCTGCTGGGTGACCTTCGGCAAGTCACTTCACTTCTCTGGCCCTCAGTTCCCTCATCTGTGAAATGAGGATTAAGAGTGTGAGTCCCATATGGGACAGGGACTGTCCCACCTGATTTGCTCCTATCCACCCCAGCTCTTAGTACAGTGCCTGTACTAAGCGTTTAGACTGTGAACCCGTCACTGGGCAGGGATCGTCTCTATCTGTTGCCGAATTGTACATTCCAAGCGTTTAGTACAGTGCTCTGCACATTGTAAGCGCTTAGAGAAGCAGTGTGGCTCAGTGGAAAGAGCCCGGGCTTGGGAGTCTGAGATCATGGGTTCAAATCCCGGCTCTGCCGCTTGTCAGCCGTGTGACTTTGGGCAAGTCACTTCACTTCTCTGGGCCTCAGTTCCCTCATCTGTAAAATGGGGATGAAGACTATGAGCCCCATGTGGGACAACCTGATCACCTTGTATCACCCCCGGCTCTTAGAACAGTGCTTGGCACATAGTAAGCGCTTACCAAATGCCAACATTATTAGTAAATACTATTGAATGAAAGTTAGCGCTCAGTAAATGCTATTGAATGAATGAAATGCCTGGCACATAGTAAGCACTTAAATACCATAATAATAATAATTATCGTAACAATTTTGGTGTGGCAAGGCAGATCAGATGGGAGGTTGCCACGCTCTCATTAAGATTCCCATAATAACATGGCCTTTAAATGCTTATTAAGTGTCAGGCACTGTACTGAACTCTGAGGTAATGATAACAGTTGTGGTATTTGTCAAGCGCTTACTACGTGCCAGGCGCTATAATGAGTGCTGAGGCGGATACAAGCAAACCAGGTTGGACCCAATCCTTGTCCCTCGGGGGGCTCACGGTCTTGATGCCCATTTTACAGATGAGGTAACTGAGGCGCAGAGAAGCGAAGCGACTTGCCCACGGTCATAGAGCAAGCACGTGGCAGAGCCGGGATTAGGACCCGCGGACTCCCAGGCCCGAACTCTATCCGCTAGGCCCCATTGCTTTCATTGGCATCTTTCTGCTAAGTTCTGCCTACTGAAAGCATGTGGCTGCAATCTTTCCCTCTTGGAAATGTGTTAATATTAATATTATTATTACCCCTTTGTATACGGGACCATACTGGATGCTCAGGAATCCATCTGTTCTATTACCGAGTGCTGACTGTGTGCAGAGTTTACAGTCTAGAGGGGAATGAGATACGTGGAAAGTGAAGACTGTAAAGAATAAAGCAGTGGCATATCCATTCCATTCCCAGTTTGGGCAGTGGCTAGCGAGTGGAAGGCAATCTGCTACAAGTCAAAACTCACCTGTGCTGGGCAGCAGCGGCACGGGAGGCAGTCGAGGGTGGAGACTCAAGTTTACTGCGCGGAAAAAGGCGATGGTGAACTACATCCATATTTTTACCGAGAAAACTCTATCACCTTGATTCTATTATCCCATTGATTCTATTTATTTGCTGTTGTCTTAAAGAGATGTTCATCCCCTCGATTCTATTTATTGCCATTGTTCTTGTCTGTCTCCCCCGATTAGACTGTAAGCCCGTCATAGGGCAGGGACTGTATCTGTTACCGATTTGTACATTCCAAGCGCTTAGTACAGTGCTCTGCACGTAGTAAGCGCTCAGTAAATACTACTGAGTGAATGAATGAATGGCTACACTACCAGAACGATCGCAGATGGAAGTGGGATGTTCTGGGAGAGATGTGTCCATGGCATTGCTGTGGGTCGGAGACGACTCAGAGCATGAGACGAGACAAAGACACGTAGGGCTTCGGACGCTGCCTGGACAATTGTATCGTAGATTCTGGCTCGTTTTTAGGTGTGGAGACTGGAAGCTAGGATGCCTTGCGATAGAGGAGATGACGGAGGATAAGGATGGAACACCTCTCAGGGTGGCACCTGGAGAGTTTCCAGTCCTCTCCCAGTCTCGGCTACAGGAGGGAGAGTCAAGCAGAGGTCTGTCCGTTCCATTCCTGGCTTGGGCAGCGGCTAGCGAGCGGAAGGCCATCCGCTACAAGTCAAAACTCACCGGTGCTGGGCAGCAGCGGCGTGGGAGAGAGTCGAGGGTGGAAACTCAAGTTTAGTTCACAGAAGAAGGGAGTGGTAAACCACTTCTGTATTTTTCCCAAGAAAACTCTACGGATACGCTACCAGAACGATTGCGGATGGAACCGGGGTGGTCTGGGAGAGATGCGTCCGTGGTGTCGCTATGGGTCGGAAACGACTCGACAGCATAAGACGAGAAGGGTGGAAACCTAAGTGCTGTGGGGGTGGAATGAGTATCAAAGTCCTTAAGGGATACAGATCTAAGTGCAGAGGTGATGCGGAAGGGAGGGTGAATATGGTGGTCGTAGTAATCTTCGCAAGTCAGCGTTCAGATGGTGCTTAATGGATCCCTGGGCCACTGGCTACGTGAAAGAAAAATGGGTCAGGCTGGGTTGGGGAAGCCTGGGTCCTTTACTCTCTCTCCCACCCACAGACCCCCCCTCTTGTAGTGAGGACAGAGGGTCACCATGGCTCCTAGAAATTGCAGGGTCTGTGGCACGTCCGTGATGTCCCAAGTGGGTCCGTGGCGTTCCAGGTGTATTCACCCACAGGCAAACATCGGATGGACTTCCTAGGAATCCAAGCCAGCAGTGTCCAGAAATGAGTTCCTGGGGAGTTCCTGTCACCAGCCTGGAATGCTTCTATCAGCAGTGGGAGTAATAGTTGGGAAAAATAATGTTTATTAAATGCTTATTGTGTGCAGATTACTGTATTAAAAGCTGGGAAAGAATATAGACTTTTGTGGCTCGTTGTGGGCAGGGGATGTGTCTGTTAATTGTTGTATTGTACTCTCCCAAGCGCTTAATACAGTTTTCTGCATACGGTAAGCGCTCTATTAATACGATGGAATGAATGAATCGAGAAGCGGCATGGTCTAGTGGCTAGAGCACGGGCCAGGAGTCAGAAGGACATGAGTTCTCATCCCGACTCTGCCACCTGTCTGCTCTGTGGCCTTGGGCAAGTCACTTGGCTTCACTGGGCCTCAGTTCCTTCATATGTAAAATGGGGATTGAGATTGTGAGCCCCTTGTGGGACAGGAACCGTGTCTAATCTGATTATCCTGCGTGTGCCTCAGTGCTTAGTTAAGGGCCTGGCACATAGCAAGTGCTTAACAAATACCATTTAAAAATAAAATAGATATGAGCCCCGACCCTGGGAGTGTCAGGTTGGGTCAACTAAACCAGATAAAATGAAGGAGATTGGGGTTTGGCCAAGCCTGGTGCTTTCACTCCAAAGTGCTCTACTCGTGGTGGACCCGCTATTACGGTAAAGGAGAAAAATTATCTCCAACCCATGGAATCAGGTGATACGGACATTCTGGGTTTTTTTTTTTATCGGGTTTCACTCTTAGAGGTTTATTTAGACATGTCGGCCACCGTGTGATTTAAATAGAGTTCTTAGAGTCGTTAACAGTTTTGTGTGATTCGTGTGGGCTCTGACTCTGGTCTGCTTGTCATTTGTGGAAACCTTGCCCATCGTGCTCTACCTGGGTGCAGAAATAGAATGGAAGAGAGTGGATTTTTTATATTGGCGTGATTTGGATTTGTAGATTTTCAGATGACCGACTGACTGCATTCCTATCTCGGTTTGTACAAGTCAAGGATTTTTTGTGGGGTTTGGTGTCTGCGTATTGTGAAAACCCTCCTCTGGCTGTTCTGACCGCTGCCATTCACATCCCTTTGAGTATGTTTGCACATAGGTAGATATCTGTAATTTATTTATTTTAATGTCTTTCCCCCTCTCTAGACTGTAAGTTCCTTGCGGGCAGAGAATGTGTCTTTTTATTGATATATTGTACTCTCCCAAGCTCTTAGTACAGTGATTTGCACACAGTAAGCACTCAGTAAATACGATTGAATTGAGCTCAGGAGAGCAAAGTAGCTAAGGGTCATTTTGGGTTAGGAGAGTTCTTCCCCAAAAGAGTTCTCATCCAAGAAGCAGCCTGGCCTAGTGGGTAGAGCACGGGCATGGGACCTGGTTTCTAATCCCAGCCTTGCCAGTTGTCTGCTGCCTGACCTCGGGTAAGTCACTTGATTTCTCTGTGCCTCAGTTATCTCATCTGTAAAGTGGGGGTTAACACTTGGAGCCCCGTTTGGACCCAATCTGATTAGCTTGTATCTGGTCAGTCACCGTCCCTGTCCCATATGGGGCTCCCAGATTGATGAGGAGAGAGAACATGTTCTGAATGTACATTTTGCAAATGAGAAAACTGAGGCTCGGGGAAGTTAAGTGACTCGTCCAAGGTCACATAGCAGACAAGTGACAGAGCTCCGACAATAATAATAATAATAATAATAATTGTGGTATTTAAGTGCTTACCTGGTGGCTGGCACAGCTCATCGCTGGGGGTGGATACAAGCAAATTGGGTTAGGCACAGTCCCTGCCCCCCATAGTCTCCCCGTCTCAATCCCCATTTTACAGGGTGAGGTAAATAACTGAGGTCCAGAGAAGTTAAGTGACTTGTCCAAGGTCACACAGCAGACACGAGGTGGAGCCGGGATTAGAATCTGTGACCTTCTGACCCCCCAGGCCCATGGTCTAGCCACTACACCGTGCTGCTTCCCTGGAAACCCTGTTATCACTCCTTAATTATCTGTATAAAATGAACAAATATGTGTATTTAAAAATGAATCATTTGCCAAACACAGCCTTTTCCTAATGGTATATGTTAAGCACTTACTATGTGCCAGGCACTGTTGTAAGCCCTGGGGCAGATACAAGGTAATCAGGTTGGGCACAGCCCCTGTCCCACATGGGGCCCACAGTCTTCATCCCCATTTTACAGATGAGGGAACTGAGACAGAGAGAAGGGAAATGAAATGACTTGCCCAAGGTCACACAGCAGGCAAGTGAGGGAGCCGGGACTAGAACGGCCGCATGTCTCTCCCTTTTTCACTTGATGCGGGACATCTTCTTTAACTCTCTTGGGCACATACCACTTGGTTGCTTCCTCGGTCAATGGGAGTTATTGAGCGCTTACTGTGTGCACAGCACTATCCTGGGAGAGTCCAATGCAACAGAGTTGGTAGACTCTGTTGGTAGAAGCAGCGTGGCTCAGTGGAAAGAGCCCGGGCTTGGGAGTCAGAGGTCATGGGTTCCAATCCGGGCTCTGCCACTTGTCAGCTGTGTGACCTTGGGCAAGTCACTTCAACTCTCTGGGCCTCAGTCACCTCATCTGTCAAATGGGGATGAAGAATGCGAGCCTCCCGTGGGACAACCTGATGACCCTGGATCTCCCCCAGCGCTTAGAACGGTGCTCTGCACATAGTAAGCGCTTAACAAATACCAACATTATTATTAGACATGTTCCCTGCCCACCTGGCAGTCTGAGCCTCCTATGGCTCAGCATTTCCCTTGTGTAAAACAAAAACAGAAAAACCACTGTCTTCAAGGCCTTCCATCACCTGTCTTCATCGTTTATTTCCGTTTCCTTCTCCCACCCTCAAATTTGCCCAGGGTAGCTCCTCTCAATAATAATAATGGTACTTGTTAAGCGCTTACTATGTACCAGGCACTGTATTAAGCACTGGGTTAGATCCAAGTCCAACAGGTTGGTCACATGAGGCTCACAGTCTAAGTAGGAGGGGAGTAGGATTGAAACTCCATTTTACAGATGAGGTAACTAACTGGCACAGAGAAGTGAAGTGACTTACCCAAGGTCACACAGCAGACACGTGGCAGAGCTGGGATTAGAACCAGATTTCGGTGCCTCCCGGGCCCGTGCTCCTTTCAGACACAGCTTTGTAAAATGTTGTTCACAAACTCCTTGAATTTGTCTCTCCCTCTAGACTCTAAGCTGTCTATTATAGTATATAATTATACAATAATAGACAGTCATAGTGTACTCTCCCAAGCGCTTAGTGTAGTGTTTTGCACGCAGTAAGAGCTCAATAAACATGATTGATTTGAATTTCACCCAAAGTGATTGAAGCCGCATACTATTTCAGTTGCTTATGAACTGTTCTCTTTCCCGATTCCATATTTCCCACTGAGACAGTTGTTGACACAACATGAATTTGAGAAGTTGGGATTTTGCAGAACACAATTACCGTGTAGGAGAAATGCCTGTATGTACGCACGGCTGATCTTTTTTGAAGTATCATGTCTCACCACCATTTAAAAAAAGGGTGGTAACGTGGGCTGGGTCCAAAGTAAAAACAATAAAAGTGCTTCCAGAGATGGAAATAGATCTTAGGGAGTAAAGGTTTGAAGAGTTGGAGTGACACTGTAGAGAAGAGATGATGAAGGTGACTAAGTAGTTTCAGACTTAAGAAATGCTTGAGGAAACTGGGCTTAAAATAAAGAAGGAGAGTTCTTGATGGTAAGTATAAATCAGCACGTTAACGGGCTCTCAAGGAAACTGTAAAGTTTTCATCCATAGGCATTTTGGGGAAAAAAAATGAAGAGGCAACATAGTTCTTTGTCCGCGAGGTCTAGGGCTTTCCAGTTAATTTACAAATTGCCCCCCTCCAATCTCTATTCTACTTGAAATACCGCTCCCGCCCTTTGCTAGCCCCCACCTCCTCTATTTCTTATACAGACATCCCGACTCTGCCACTTGTCAGCTGTGTGACTATAGGCAAGTCACTTAACTTCTCTGCTCCTCAGTTCCCTCATCTGTAAAATGGGGATTAAGACTGTGAGCCTCACATGGGATAACCTGATTGCCCTGTATCTACCCCGGCGCTTAGAACGGTGCTCTGCACACAGTAAGCGCTTAACAAATACCAACATTATTATCTGGAGCCCAGTCAAGGGTTCCCGCTGGTTGAGGGGGAACAGCAAAGCAGAGCAGGTGTGGAAAGTCCGACAGAGTAGCCAGGCCCTCTGGCCTAGTCACTCCATCAGCTGATCCCTCTCGGTCCCTTCAGCTCCTTGACATCCTGGAAGACGTGGATTGCGGGATGTGTATTTGGGGGAATTTGGACGGGAAGTCAAGGAAAGAGAGGGGATCAGCCTGATCCAGGGATGGGGGTGTAGTTCGAATGAAGGGTAGGGTTTTTTTATGGTATTTAATAACTTACCGGGCACAGTACTAAGCACTGGGGTAGAGACAAGGTAATCAGGTTGGATTAGCATGTCCCATGTGGGGCTCACAGTCTGAACACCCATTTTACAGATGAGGGAACTGAGGTACAGAGGTTGGAGGCAAGGACAGGTAAGCTTGCCTGGCTAGAGAAGAGGGGGAAGGCTAGATATACATCGGCTCTCTTTTTTTTTTTTAAATGGTATTTGTTAATAATAATGTTGGTATGTAATCAGGTTGTCCCACGTGAGGCTCACAGTTAATCCCCATTTTACAGATGAGGGAACTGAGGCACAGAGAAGTTAAGTGACTTGCCCACAGTCACCCAGCTGACAAGTGGCAGAGCCGGGATTTGAACCCGTGACCTCTGACTCCCAAGCCCAGGTTCTCTCCGCTGAGCCACGCTGCTTCTCTTACTGTAATAGTTGTGGTATTTGTTAAGCGCTTACCGTGTGTCAGGTACCATCCTAAACCCTGGGGTTAGAAAAAATATAATGATGTTGGACACAGTCCCCACCCCACATAGAGCTCACAGTCTTAATCCCCATTTTACAGATAAGCCATCCGAGACACAGAGAAGAGAAGTGATTTCCCCAAGGTCACCGAGCAGACAAGTGATGGACCAAGGATTAGAGCCCAGGTCCTCTGACTCCCAGGCCCAAGATCTTTCCACTAGGCAATGCTGCTTCTCAGTTCGTTCATTCAATAGTATTTATTGAGCGCTTACTATGTGCAGAGCACTGTACTGAGCGCTTGGAATGTACAATTCGGCAACAGATAGAGACAGTCCCTGCCCATTGACGGGCTTACAGAGAAGAGAAGCAGCGTAAAATGGGGATTAAGACTGTGAGCCCCATGGGGGACAACTTGATTACCCTGCATCTACCCCAGCGCTTAGAACAGTGCTCTGCACATAGTAAGCGCTTAACATATACCAACATCATTAATCGGGGGAGAGTTGTGGGCAGGAAGCTTATATCTGACATGAGGGGCAACAGGAAGTTTCGGGAGGCTTTGAAGTGGGAAATAATGTGGTTTAGGCTATCTAGGTCACTTCTGTACCCCATAAACTCAGTCTGGAATATTGCACATTAGCTGGAAATTTCATAATTGAGAATTCAGTAAACCCGGGATCCCATTTTCAAAATTTCGTCTCTGGCTAAACACCAGCTGTGCGGTAAGCAGAGGCCAGGAACCAAGATTTTGATTATGGATTGCTTGCCAGTCAGTGGCTAGAACCTGTCACAGAATTTTAAAATCCATCCAACTTGGTACATTGGGAATTCAATCTAGGAAAATGCGGTGGTGTTTCTTAAAATGTGAAGTGTATTTGAGCTGACATCGTGACTTGTGGATTGGTTGTGATCAACACTCCCACAGTCAGTGATTTCTTTCTAAATTGCCTTACGGAGAAACAGCGAGGTATAGCGGATAGAGCACGGGCCTGAGAGTCAGAAGGTCATGGGTTCTAATCCTGGTCCCACCACTTGTCTGCTGGGTGACCTTGGGCAAGGCACTTCACTTCTGTGGGCTTCAGTTACCTCATCTGTAAAATGGGGATCGAGACTGTGAGCCCCACGTGGGACAGGGACTGCGTCCAACCCGATTTGCTTGTCCCCACCCCAGTGCCTAGTACAGTGCCTGGCACATTGTAAGCGCTTAACGAATGCCATCATTACTTTAGCTGGTAGCCTAGTCTCCCCTTGTTTTAGGAATTGTTGTTGGTGTGCCGTAATGACTATGATGAATGTGATTAGACTAGATAGAAGTCTCACATAATAGTAAATAATAATGATGGTATTTGTTAAGCGCTTATTATGTGCCAAGCACTGTCCTAAGCGCTGAGGTAGATACAAGGTAATGAGGTTGTCCCACGTGGGGCTCACAGTCTTCATCCCCGTTTAACAGACGAGGGAACTGAGGCACAGAGAAGTGAAGTGACTTGCCCAAGGTCACATAGCTAAGGGGCGGAGCCGGGATTAGAACCCGCGACCTGTGACTCCCAAGCCCGGGCTCTTTCCACTAAGCCACGCTGCTTCTCCTAAAACTTGGTTGGAGGCCACAAAGTACGTGGCCATACCCTAACCTTATATGTGTTGTAAAGGCCACTAGGACCTCTCTTCCAGCCTTCTCAAGGGGAGGGCTAACCTTCTCTCCTTTCATACAACATGTTAAGAACACGGTAACAACATGTTAAGAAAAAAGTAGCAGAGATGAGTGTAAAAGAGGGTCAGGAGGATGGTGTGTGTGTGTGTGCTCGCGCGCGGGCATCCATTCAACCAGAAGCATCTACCTCCCGGTTGGGATTTTTGTTCCAAGTGCCTGAAACCACTGCTTTGGAATGTCACGGCTGCTGCATTTTGTTATTCTCTTCACATGATGGTTTGATGACTCTTTTGCAGAGTGACTTGCCTGTGCGCTCAGTTCGAAGCTGTATTACAACACGGCTTGAAGAGGAGTCGAGGGCTAGCCTTAACGGCAGCGGCGATCAAACAGGCAGCGGGATTTGCCAGCAAAACAGAAACAGGTAAACCACGTTGGTGTAGCGTTTGGTCGGTTTGTGTCCTTGGGAAGCTGGCAAATGTAGACTGTGTAGTTTCTTCGGTCAGGAAGGAAACCTTCAGTGTGGAAATACTCTTTTTATTGTTGCTGAAGTTGGTCCTTCTTTAGGCTGAGTTCTCGTAGCCGGATCCCGAACTCTAATTCAGGCCCCTTTTCGGGAGTTATGGTTATATTGTAATCTCCGCAAAGTAAGCACTCAGTAAATATGGTTGACTGAATGCAGTTCACCCTTGTTTTTTTTACAGTGGCGTTGACTAGATATTCCTGAGGAGTCCCTTGGGTGGTGGTTGTTATTGTTAGTAACGGCTTTTGGTAAGTGCTTACTGTGTGTCAGGCACTGCTCTACGTGCTGGGGTAGATAGAGGGTGATCTGGTTGGACACAGTCCATGTCCCTCACGGAGCTCACAGACCCAATTCCTCTTACGGATGAGGGAGCTGAGGCCCAGCGAAGTTAAGAGATTTGCCTGAGGTCAAACAGCAGACAAGTGGTGGGGCCAGGATTAGAACCCAGCTCTTGACTCCCAGGCCCGTGCTCTATCCACTAGGCCACGCTGCTTCTGCCAGCTGGGTTCATGTTGCAGATGTGTGTGATGCAGGGGGTGGTCCAGTTTGGAACCAGAGGGTTTTGCAAGGACACGATCTGACCTTGCCCAGCCTCAGACGGTCACTGCTGCGGATCGATGGGATGGCGGATCTCAGAGGAACTGGCTTGGAATGGATAGGTCGTGCTCAGCGTTCATCATCTGGCACCCGTACATTTGAGGGTGGGTACTTTTTTGGTAGTATTTGTTAAGCGCTTATTACGTGCCAGACACTACTAAGCTTTGCGGTAGATACAAGTAAATCAGGTTAGACACGGTCCATGTCCCACTTGGGGTTCACTGTCTTAATCCCCATTTACAGTTGAGGGAACTGAGGCCCAGGGAAGTGAAGTGACTTGACCGAGGTCACACGGCAGACAAGTGGCAGAGCCAGGAATAGAACCCTGGTCCTTCTGCCCCCAGGCCTGGGCTCTGTCCACTAGACCACACTGCTTTTCACTAGGCCACACTGCTTTTCACTAGGCCATGCTGAGTCCCTTCTCTTGTGGTCCCACTCGGGTCTGTTCTTCCCCCCAGTTTTGGAGACAGGCTCCAGATCCCTTGTTTTTTTGTTTTTAAAAAAAACCCCAAACACACAAACAAATTAAAAAAGAAACCCAGGTCGTACAATTGGTCTTTGTTTTGAGGGACTGGTCTGCTTCGCTCCCCGTCTTGAGAGTTCAGCGCAACCTTAACATTCCTCCGGGACAGCCCTGATACCCCTCCGGGATAGCCAGGATAATCTGGCGGCCTCAAGTTGTTTTTTTTTTTAAAACTATTAGGGGGATCCTGCAGGATGGCTCCAGCACAGAACCAGTAAGACTTAAGGCCAGACTCCTCTTTTGGAGGACAATTGACTTCCGTTAAGAAAACATTATTCATTATTCATTTATTTATTTGTATTTTTTGAGCTCTTACTGTGTGTAGAACACTATATTATGCGCTTGGGAGAGGACACTACAACAATAAACAGACATTCTCTGCTCACAGTGAGCTTGCAGTTTAGAGGGGGAGACAGACATTAATAGAAATAAATTAATAAATTACAGGTATGCACATAAGTGCTGTGGGGGCTGGGAGAAGGAATGAATAATCGGGAGAAACAGTGTGGTCTAGTGGAAAAAGCAAGGGCCAGGGTGTCAGAAGTGCCTGAGTTCTAGTCCTAGCTATGCCGCTTGTCTGCTCTGTGACCTTGGGCAAGTCACTGTACGTTTCTGGGCCTCTGGAAAATGGGGATGGAAACTGTGAGCCCCATGTGGGAAATGGAATATGTCCAGCCTGATTAGCTTGTATCTACCCCTGCACTCAGTGTAGTGCCTGGCACATAGTAATTCTTAACAAATGCCATTAAAAAAAATTAGTCCCGGGTCCAGAAAGCAATTACTCAAATGTTATTGAGTACTACCTGTATAAAGAGCATTCATTCAATAGTATTTATTGAGCGCTTACTATGTGCAGAGCACTGTACTAAGCGCTTGGGATGAACAAGTCGGCAACAGATAGAGACAGTCCCTGCCGTTTGACGGGCTTACAGTCTAATCGGGGGAGACGGACAGACGAGAACAATGGCACTAAACAGCGTCAAGGGGAAGAACATCTCGTAAAAACCGATGGCAACTAAATAGAATCAAGGCGATGTACAATTCATTAACAAAATAAATAGGGTAACGAAAATATATACAGTTGAGCAGACGGGTACAGTGCTGTGGGGATGGGAAGGGAGAGGTGGAGGAGCAGAGGGAAAAGGGGAAAATGAGGCTTTAGCTGCGGAGAGGTAAAGGGGGGATGGCAGAGGGAGTAGAGGGGGAAGAGGAGCTCAGTCTGGGAAGGCCTCTTGGAGGAGGTGATTTTTAAGTAAGGTTTTGAAGAGGGAAAGAGAATCAGTTTGGCGGAGGTGAGGAGGGAGGGCGTTCCAGGACCGCGGGAGGACGTGACCCAGGGGTCGACGGCGGGATAGGCGAGACCGAGGGACGGCGAGGAGGTGGGCGGCAGAGGAGCGGAGCGTGCGGGGTGGGCGGTGGAAAGAGAGAAGGGAGGAGAGGTAGGAAGGGGCAAGGTGATGGAGAGCCTCGAAGCCTAGAGTGAGGAGTTTTTGTTTGGAGCGGAGGTCGATAGGCAACCACTGGAGTTGTTTAAGAAGGGGAGTGACATGCCCAGATCGTTTCTGCGGGAAGATGAGCCGGGCAACGGAGTGAAGAATAGACCGGAGCGGGGCGAGAGAGGAGGAAGGGAGGTCAGAGAGAAGGCTGACACAGTAGTCTAGCCGGGATATAACGAGAGCCTGTAATAGTAAGGTAGCCGTTTGGGTGGAGAGGAAAGGGCGGATCTTGGCGATATCGTAGAGGTGAAACCGGCAGGTCTCGGTAACGGATAGGATGTGTGGGGTGAACGAGAGGGACGAGTCAAGGATGACACCGAGATTGCGGGCCTGCGGGACGGGAAGGATGGTCGTGCCATCCACGGTGATGGAGAAGTCTGGGAGCGGACCGGGCTTGGGAGGGAAGATGAGGAGCTCAGTCTTGCTCATGTTGAGTTTTAGGTGGCGGGCAGACATCCAGGTGGAGACGTCCCGGAGGCGGGAGGAGATGCGAGCCCGAAGGGAGGGGGAGAGGACAGGGGCGGAGATGTAGATCTGCGTGTCATCTGCGTAGAGATGGTAGTCAAAGCCGTGAGAGCGGATGAGTTCACCGAGGGAGTGAGTGTAAATGGAGAACAGAAGAGGGCCAAGAACTGACCCTTGAGGAACTCCAACAGTTAAAGGATGGGAGGGGGAGGAGGCTCCGGCGTAGGAGACCGAGAATGATCGGCCAGAGAGGTAAGAGGAGAACCGGGAGAGGACAGAGTCCGTGAAGCCAAGGTGAGATAAGGTACGGAGGAGGAGGGGATGGTCGACAGTGTCAAAGGCAGCAGAGAGGTCAAGGAGGATCAGAATGGAGTAGGAGCCATTGGATTTGGCAAGAAGGAGGTCATGGGTGACCTTAGAGAGAGCAGTCTCGGTAGAGTGGAGGGGACGGAAGCCAGATTGGAGGGGGTCTAGGAGAGAATGGGAGTTAAGGAATTCTAGGCATCGATTGTAGACGACTCGTTCTAAGATTTTGGAAAGGAAGGGTAGTAGGGAGATAGGACGATAACTGGAGGGGGAAGTGGGGTCAAGAGCGGGTTTTTTTAGGATGGGGGAGACGTGGGCGTGTTTGAAGGCAGAGGGGAAGGAGCCCTTGGAGATTGAGTGGTTAAAAATAGAAGTTAAGGAAGGGAGGAGGGCAGGGGCGATGGTTTTAAGAAGGTGAGAGGGAATGGGGTCCGAGGCGCAGGTGGAGGGGGTGGCACTTGCGAGGAGGGAGGAGATCTCCTCTGAGGATACTGCAGGGAAGGATGGGAAAGTAGGGGAGGGGGTTGTTGGGGGGGGAGGGGAGAGGCGGAGGGGTGACTTTGGGGAGCTCAGACCTGATCGTGTTGATTTTCGTGAGGAAATAGGTGGCCAGATCATTAGGGGTGAGAGATGGGGGAGGGGGAGGAACAGGGGGCCTAAGGAGAGAGTTAAAGGTCCGGAACAATCGGCGGGGGTGACGGGCATGGGTGTCGATGAGGGAGGAGAAGAAGCTTTGCCTGGCGGAGGAGAGGGCAGAGTTAAGGCAGGAAAGGATAAATTTGAAGTGTGTGAGGTCGGCTTGGTGCTTGGACTTTCGCCAGCGGCGCTCGGCAGCTCGAGCATAGGAGCGTAGGAGGCGGACGGAGGAGGTGATCCAGGGCTGTGGGTTAGTGGCGTGAGAGCGGCGGAGGGAAAGGGGGGCGAGAGAGTCGAGATGAGTAGAGAGGGTGGAGTTGAGAGCGGAGACCCGATCGTCGAGAGTGGGAAGAGAGGACAGGGCGGCAAGGTGAGGCGAGATGCTATTGGAAAGACGGATGGGATCGAGAGAGCGGAGGTCTCTGTGGGGCAGTAGCGAAGATTTGCAGGGGGAGGGAGTGTGAGAGATGAGGCAGGTGAGAAGGTTATGGTCCGAGAGAGGGATTTCAGAGTTGGTGAGTGAGGAGATAGTGCAGCGGTAGGAGATGACGAGATCGAGGGTGTGACCGAGTCGGTGAGTGGGCGCGGTATGGTGGAGGAGGAGGTCGGCAGAGTCGAGGAGGGATAGCGGGCGGGCGGCAGAGGAGTCGTCGGGTACATCCGTATGGATGTTGAAGTCTCCAAGGATCAGAGTGGGCAGAGAGAAGGAGAGAAGGAAGGTGAGAAAGGGGTCAAGGTGGTTGAAGAAGTCGGAGGTGGGACCGGGAGGGCGGTAGATGACGGCGACAAGTAACTGGAGTGGGTGGTAGAGGCGAATGATATGGGCTTCGAAGGAGGGGAAGGAGAGGGAGGGGGGAGGAGGGATAGTGCGGAAGCGGCATCGGGGCGAGAGGAGGAAGCCGACGCCTCCTCCCTTACCGGTGAGTCTGGGGGAGTGGGAGAAGGAGAGGCCTCCGCCGGAGAGAGCGGCGGCGGAGACCGTGTCTTCGGGAGAGAGCCACGTTTCCGAAAGGGCGAGGAGGAGGAGAGAGCGGGAGAGGAAAAGGTCATGGATGAAAGGTAGCTTGCCTGTAACAGAGCGGGGGTTCCAGAGGCCACACTTGAAAGTAGCTGTGGGTGCAAGGGGAGGAGGGGGGGAAGGGTGGGGGGAGGGGAGGGTTTGGATGGGAAGGAGGTGGCGGGGCCCTGGACGAGGAGAGGGGGATGAGGGGTGGCGGTGGGACAAGAGGACTGGGATGGGGCGTGGGTGGGGAAGAGAGAAGGGGGGAGGGGGTGAAGAGGGAGTTAGGTGGGGGGAAGAGTAGGGGGAGGGGGAAGAGGGGTAGCGCTGGTAAAGTGGGGTTCTAGGGCGGGAGAGAGGAGGGGGGGAGGAGACAGAGGAGAGAGCGGGAAAGAGCTGAGCGAGAGAGGGGAAGGGGAAGGGGAAGGGGAGGATAGGAAGGGGCGGGAGGGGGGAGGGGGGGAGGAGGGACATGGCGAGGCCAGAGAGGTGGGTGGCAGCACTGACAACAATAAACAGTAATAAACGAAATCGGTAATATAGCAACATGATACAATATGATACAATACAGTGGTGCTAATATAGCAACATGATACAGTATGATACAATATCGTCGTGTTAATAAAAGGGGTGATGACCAGGGTCGGGGGTAGACTCGATTAAGGGCACTGAACTAAACACTTGAGAAAGTACAACAGAGTTGGCAGGCACCTTCCCTGCCCAGAATGAGCGTATAGTTTGTTTACGTGTTTGTTTTATGGTACTCGTTAAGCTCATACTATATGTCAAACGCTGTTTTAAGTGCTGGGATAGGTACGAGTTTATTTGGTTGGACGCAGTCCCTGTCATTCATGGGGCCTCACGGTCTTAAATAGGAGGGAGAACAGGTATTGCATGCCTATTTTACATTGGAGGAAACTGAGGTCCCGAGAAGTTAAGTGACCTGCCCAAGATCACACAGCAGACACGTGGCAGAGCTGGGTTTAGAACCCAGGTCCCTGGGGGAAGACAGATGGTAAAATAAATCATTCATAATTTGTAATTATTATAATCAAAAATTTCAAGGTGCTTCTAATATGGAGATTTGTCCCCTCTTCCTCCTGCTCTCTCTGTAGATAATTTAGGTCTGTCAGTTTTCCCCAGGAGATTGTATCTCTCCCTGAAGGCAGAGAGTCTTTCGCTTTTGGCATACTCTCCCAGGTGCGGAGTATTTTTTTCTCCACAGAGAAGCTGCTCAAATGCCCCTGGTAGTTGAAATCATTTTAAAAAAAATTTTAACAAAGGAATCACTGTTCTTCTGCTCACAGTTCTGACTTGGTTTTGCAATCAGCCTGAAAGTACCGGAGTGGAGAAGTGACGATCAGTCATATTTACTGAGCGCTTACTGTGCGCAGAGCACTGAACTACGCTCTTGGGAGAGTGTAACAAAACAGTGTAACAGATGCATTCCCTGCCCCTAACAGGCTTATATGCCTGTGATGAGTTCACAGAAGGATGCCCATCCTCTTAATGTGGGGTAGCAACAAGATTGTGAGCAAGGAAATCTGAACCCTCTAACGTTGTGCCAAACTAAAAGTTAAGAATGGCAAATTGGAACTTTACTGAACCTTCACAGAGTGGTGTCCCAGGGAAAAAAGACACAGTACTCTGAATGTTCAGCTCATGTACTTTCTTGCAATAACTGATTTTCCCAGGTTCTGATTCGCATAGAGGAGAGTGTATAATGGTGACGGTTTTTTCAAGTTTGCCCATTGCACATTCTTGTGCAGATGCTCTGCCGTTTTCTTGTTGCCTGTATATCAAACATCGGTTTTTTCCTTTTTGCAGAAAGGAGTTCCAATTAATATTTAAAAGGGAGCAGGTGTACTTCATCAGTGGTATTTATGGAGCACTTACCGTGTTCAGAGCACAGTAGTAATAATAACTGTGGTATTTGTTAAGAGGTTACTATGTATCAGGCACCCTACTAAGCGCCGGGGCGGATACCAGAAAATCAGGTTGGACACAGTCCCTGTCCTCCTTGGGGCTTACAGTCTAAATCCCCATTTTACAGATGAGGCACAGAGAAATGAAGTGATTTGCCCAAGGCCACACAAGCAGACAAGTGGTGGAGCTTCTGAGTCTCAGGCCCCTGCTCCATCCATTGTGCCATGCTGCTTCCGGTACCGAGCGCTTGGGAGAGTTGGTCCAGTTTTTAAATATACTAGGTTCATTTTGTCTCCCTTCTATTCTAGTTTGTTTCTGGCTTTGAGGTTTTTGTGGTAAATGTTACAGTTTCATAAGTGTGAAATTCAGAGCATGATGATGATGATAACTGTGGTACTTGTTAAGCGCTTACTATATGCCAGACACTGTTCTAAGCTCTGGGAAGATACAAGCTAATCAGGTCAGACACAGCCCATCTTCCACAGAGGAGTCACTGTCTAAGTAGGCGGGGGAAAATGTATTGAATCCCCGTTTTATAGATGAGGGAACTGAGGCACAGAGAAGCGAAATGACTTGCCCAGGGACACACGCAGATAAGCGGCAGAGAAGTCAGATTAGAACTCAGGTCTTTCTGACTCACAGGCCGATGCTGTGTCCACAAGCCACGTTGGACAGTTGGTGAACTGTCAATTACATGCCCCTTTGGGCGTAGCGGGGGGTGGAGGACTGGGATCCCCATTTTTTGCTTCCAGTGCCGAGTTTTGAAGGGGGCCTGCGCGTGCACAATTCATTAGGTGGGAGAATTGTACCAGACTCCGGGAGTATTCATTCAATAGTATTTATTTATTGAGCGCTTACTATGTGCAGAGCACTGTACTAAGCGCTTGGGATGAACAAGTCGGCAACAGATAGAGACGGTCCCTGCCGTTTGACGGGCTTACGGTCTAATCGGGGGAGACGGACAGACAAGAACAATGGCACTAAACAGCGTCAAGGGGAAGAACATCTCGTAAAAACCGATGGCAACTAAATAGAATCAAGGCGATGTACAATTCATTAACAAAATAAATAGGGTAACAAAAATATATACAGTCGAGCGGACGGGTACAGTGCTGTGGGGATGGGAAGGGAGAGGTGGAGGAGCAGAGGGAAAAGGGGAAAATGAGGCTTTAGCTGCGGAGAGGTAAAGGGGGGATGGCAGAGGGAGTAGAGGGGGAAGAGGAGCTCAGTCTGGGAAGGCCTCTTGGAGGAGGTGATTTTTAAGTAAGGTTTTGAAGAGGGAAAGAGAATCAGTTTGGCGGAGGTGAGGAGGGAGGGCGTTCCGGGACCGCGGGAGGACGTGACCCGGGGGTCGACGGCGGGATGGGCGAGACCGAGGGACGGCGAGGAGGTGGGCGGCGGAGGAGCGGAGCGTGCGGGGTGGGCGGTAGAAAGAGAGAAGGGAGGAGAGGTAGGAAGGGGCAAGGTGATGGAGAGCCTCGAAGCCTAGAGTGAGGAGTTTTTGTTTGGAGCGGAGGTCGATAGGCAACCACTGGAGTTGTTTAAGAAGGGGAGTGACACGCCCAGATCGTTTCTGCGGGAAGACGAGCCGGGCAGCGGAGTGAAGAATAGACCGGAGCGGGGCGAGAGAGGAGGAAGGGAGGTCAGAGAGAAGGCTGACACAGTAGTCTAGCCGGGATATAACGAGAGCCCGTAATAGTAAGGTAGCCGTTTGGGTGGAGAGGAAAGGGCGGATCTTGGCGATATCGTAGAGGTGAAACCGGCAGGTCTCGGTAACGGATAGGATGTGTGGGGTGAACGAGAGGGACGAGTCAAGGACGACACCGAGATTGCGGGCCTGCGGGACGGGAAGGATGGTCGTGCCATCCACGGTGATAGAGAAGTCTGGGAGAGGACCGGGCTTGGGAGGGAAGATGAGGAGCTCAGTCTTGCTCATGTTGAGTTTTAGGTGGCGGGCCGACATCCAGGTGGAGACGTCCCGGAGGCGGGAGGAGATGCGAGCCCGAAGGGAGGGGGAGAGGACAGGGGCGGAGATGTAGATCTGCGTGTCATCTGCGTAGAGATGGTAGTCAAAGCCGTGAGAGCGGATGAGTTCACCGAGGGAGTGAGTGTAAATGGAGAACGGAAGAGGGCCAAGAACTGACCCTCGAGGAACTCCAACAGTTAAAGGATGGGAGGGGGAGGAGGCTCCAGCGTAGGAGACCGAGAATGATCGGCCAGAGAGGTAAGAGGAGAACCAGGAGAGGACAGAGTCCGTGAAGCCAAGGTGAGATAAGGTATGGAGGAGGAGGGGATGGTCGACAGTGTCAAAGGCAGCAGAGAGGTCAAGGAGGATCAGAATGGAGTAGGAGCCATTGGGAGTACTTGGGATGAGATCACTAAATGTGTTCTGACTTGGGGCTTGGCAGGGAAACAATTAGCAGGCTACCGTGTGCGGTCAGTTCCCTCCCCACCCCGGCCACATACCTCGGACTGGACTCTTAATTAATGTGACTTGCTCGAATGGGGGTGGTAAGGTCGAGACTCCATCTCGGAGTAGAAAGTTCATCAGTGTTGCGATGTCGTCGGTGTCATTTGAAGAAGCGGACGGAGCCGTCGGCTTTTCACTTTTGAGTGGAGTGGCAGACTTAGGGTGGGGGTCCCAGAGATCAGAGAGAGGGGAGGAAGAAATGAAAGGCAAATACCCTTGTGGACTTGGGGAGGTGGGCTTAGTAACATGCAAACACACACACAGCTGGGGAGGTTAGAAACATACAAACACACACACTTCATGGGACTAGAAAAGTGGACATGCAAGTCCTTGATAATGCAGACATTGGTCTAAGAAGGTGGACATATGCACATGGGCGCAGGAAGTAGACATAATAATAATATTTGTGTGGTTTGTTAAGCGCTTACTATGTGCCAGGTGCTGTACTAAGCGCTGGGGTAGATACGATGTAATCGGGTTGGACACAGTCCCTGTCCCACGTTGAGCTCACAAGTCTTAACCCCCATTTGACAGATGAGGGAGTTGAGACCCAGAGAAGCGAAGCAACTGGCCCAAGGACACGGCAAGCAAGTGGCGGAGCCGGGATCGGAACCCAGGTCCTTCTGGCTTCCAGGCCCGTGTTCTATCCATTAAGCTTGCAAATACGTTCCCACAGGGCAGGGAGGTGGGAACGCAGGCCCTCCCAAGGTTGGGGCTCTCTCATGGAAACGGGGCTGCAGATTGGTGAGGAGCCATGGCATGCGGGAGGACGGGGAAAGCCCGGCCTCCAGCTCCCGGTTACCCGCTGGCCCCCGTGGCCCCGAGAGGGGTGGGGCGGGCACGCCCAGGACCACGTTCGCCGGGCTGGTAGCAGTCAGGACTCCTTGCCCACCTGGAGTTGGAGCCCCCGCTTGTGAATCTAACTAAAGAAACAAATGAGCTCAACCAAAAGTTGGCTGGGAAAGGTGAGTGGAGTATCTGCCTTCAAGATGAGGCCTGAAGGTGTAACTCGGTCTCTGATTCGTGGTTTCGTTATGTGGCAGAGGCTGAGTAGCCTCTCAGGAGGAGCAGAGGGGATTGTAAGAGATGTGACTTTTACCTTTATGGTGGCTGAGGGGGAAGAATGATTCATTCCCCCCCCCCCCCCTTCTGGGATTGAGGGATATTCAGAATAGGCAACACAATCAGTCGTAGTTACTGAGTACATACTGTGTGTAGAGCACTGTACTAAGCGCTTGGGAGTGTAGTGAATAGACCATGGGCCTGGGAGTCAGAAGGACCTGCATTCTAAGCCTGGCTGTGCCACTTGTCAACTGTGTGACTGCGGGCAGGTCTCTTAACTTTTTTGTACCTCAGTTACCTCATCTGCAAAATGGGGATTAGGATTTAGGATGGACCGTGTTCTACCTGATCAACTTGTGTCTACCTCAGTGCTCAGTACAGTGTCTGGCACCATAATAACTCTCTCGCTCTCTCTTTTTCTGTCTCTCTTTGTGTATGAGTATATACACACACATAAATGAGTTGGTAGATATGTTCCCTGCCCACAGTCAACTTACAGTCTAGAGTGGGAGACAGACACTAATAAAAATACATTATGGATAGGTACAAAAATGCTATAATAGTTTTTACGGCTTTCAGTAGCTTCCAGGACCCCTGAGTGATGGAGGAATTAGCTGAGTTTTGGGAAAGACCGCAAATATTTGGACCCAACACAAAGCATTTCAGTCAGTTGGACTGGACAGTCCAAGGATCGTTTGGAAGCAGAAATTCTCTGCGAAGAATGGTTGGGAGTGTTTTCGTTTAGAGTGACGACAACAGGCAGTGACTAGGGAATAAGAACGACACGTGTGGGCTGAGATGTTTCTAGAAGCTCCTTGGAGTGCCGTTGTTTTATTTATTTTAAAACCGATCATGCTAATCAAAGCAAACGCTAAGTTCTCAGAGTAAACTAGGCACCCGATGAGACCGTAAGCCCGTCAAAGGGCAGGGACTGTCTCTATCTGTTACCGATTTGTACATTCCAAGCGCTTAGTACAGTGCTCTGCACATGGTAAGCGCTCAATAAATACTATTGGATGAATGAACCGTAGCAAATATGTCACCGTCATGACCAATTCCCTCAACAGGTGCTTTCCCAAGATGATATTTAAGACCACATCCAGGGTAACAGTTCAGTCGCTCTGATGACAAGACCTGAGCTCGTCGTTGCATAATGTTTGTCCTGGATGAAATAAATGCCTTTGTATATTGTCATCTCTAATCTACCCCTCATCTAATTTCCCTACTGTGTGAGCCTGGACAAGTCACTTCACTTCTCTGTGCCCCAGTTTCTTCATCTGTAAAGTGGGGCTTCCGTACCCCTTCTCCTTCCTTCTTAGACACCTTGTGGGACGGGACTGAATCTGACCCCATTATTTTGTATCAGTGCTTAGTACAGTGCTGAGCATGTAGTAAATGCTTAACAAGCGCCTGTCACCTGGAACGTTAGGTAGTGCCAGAATTACTTTGCAGCTCTGTGAATGGCATTTAAATGGAAACACGGAATGACATCATCACTTCCTTAAAGCACAGATAATCAAGGGTGAATGGTCTCTAATTTTATTATTCATTTCCCACTTAGGTTCAAGATCTGAATTTTTATGCCTTTTAATGTCTATCCGCATTTGCATGACTGTTTTCACCTTATCGATCAGGTTATTTGCCTAAGTTTTGTTAGTTGCTGGGATGATTAGCTAACTTATAAAATAATAGCAATTATAGTTGTGGTATTTAAGAACTTACTGCATGCCATGCATTGTATTAAGCCCCAGGGCAGATAGAAATTAATCAGATTGGGCACAATCTCTGCCCCACGCAGAGATCACAGTCCAAGTAGGAGGGAGAACAGATATTGAGTTCTCATCTTACAAATGAGGAATCTGAGGCACAGAGAAGTTGAGTGACTTGTCCACGGTCACTCAGTCAGCCAACACAGCAGACAAGTGGCACGGCTGGAATTAGAACTCAGGACCTCAGATTCTCAGGGTTGTGCTCTTTCTGTTGGACCATGCTAGCTGTGTGCTTCAACATGCCCTGATTGCTCTGTGAAGGAAAAGAGGGCTCAATACCCGGGTTCTAATCCTGGCTCCACCATTCAATAGTATTTCATTCAATAGTATTTATTGAGCACTTACTATGTGCAGAGCACTGTACTAATTGGAATGTACAAATCGGCAACAGATAGAGACAGTCCCTGCCCTTTGACGGGCTTAAGGTCTAACCGGGGGAGACGGGCAGACAAGAACAATGACAATAAATAGAGTCAAGGGGAAGAACATCTCATGAAAACAATGGCCAATAAATAGAATCAGGGTGATGTACATCTCATTAAACAAAATAAATAGGGTGATGAAGATATATACAGTTGAGCGGACGAGTACGGTGCTGAGGGGATGGGACGGGAGACGGGGAGGAGCAGAGGGAGAGCGGGGAGAAGAGGGCTTAGCTGCAGAGAGGTGAAGGGGGGAGTAGAGGGAGCAGAGGGAAAAGGGGGGAGCTCAGTCTGGGAAGGACTCTTGGAGGAGGTGAGCTTTAAGTAGGGATTTGAAGAGGGGAAGAGAATTAGATTGTCGGAGGTGAGGAGGGAGGGCCTTCCGGGACCACGGGAGGACGCGGCCCGGGGGTCGACGGTGGGATAGGCGAGACCGAGGGACGGTGAGGAGGTGGGCGGCGGAGGAGCGGAGCGTGCGGGGTGGGCGGTAGAAAGAGGGAAGGGAGGAGAGGTAGGAGGGGGCAAGGGGATGGAGAGCCTCGAAGCACAGAGTGAGAAGTTTTTGTTTCGTGCGGAGGTCGACAGGCAACCACTGGAGGTTTTTAAGAAGGGGAGTGACCTGCCCAGAGCGTTTCTGCAGGAAGATGAGCCGGGCAGCGGAGCGAAGAATAGACTGGAGCGGGGCGAGAGAGGAGGAAGGGAGATCAGAGAGAAGGCTGACACAATAATCCAGCCGGGATATTACGAGAGCCTGTAGTAGTAAGGTCGCCGTTTGGGTGGAGAGAAAAGGTCGGATCTTGGCGATATTGGCCCTGGATAAACCGATTGATTTACCTGTGCCTCAGTTTCCTTGTTTGTAAAAATGGGGAGACAACTGTTCTCCCTCCCCCATAAGATTGTGAGGTTCTTGTGGGACAGACACTGTCTGACCTAATTATCTTGTATCTGCCCCAGTGCTTAGTACGGCGTTTAGGACGTAATAATTTAGCAGATACATAATAATTATCAGTAGAGATGAAATCTTGACTAAAATGTGAGTTCATAAAACTTAAAAAAATCATTACATTGGATTTTTTACTTCTAGAGATGATCTCATAGGACTGTATTTTACAGTAGTATCTATTTCTTCTCAGTTTATTGAGGTTCTCGCAATGTCCCAGACTTGTTCTGAGGCTTCAAATATCCAGTAAAAGCGATCTATAGTTTTAGATTTAGAAATTCAATTTTCATGGAAAAGCACATTTTGTTGTTTTTTTTTTAAATTATTTCACTGGACAGGTATATAAGAGGAGAAAATGGTCTAATTATTTTTATCATAAGGGGAAGTCCATTTTTTTCTATTCCTGTAATTGTTTCAATTCCGTTTTTTTCTTTTCTTCTTTTTTTTTTTTTTAAGTTTTTCTGTCTTGCTCATGAAAATGCAAATAAGCTTCTTCCTGTGAGACAATCCTGGAAGTCTCTTTGTTGTAGCTACAAAGAGAAAACTTAGTTTTATCCAAAATTTATTCTAGGTAAATGCACAAGGGATTCACAAATTTCACTGAGGAATTGAAGACAGTCACATCTAGATTTTCCGGGTGCTGTCTCCACATAGATTAGTGGATTACCACGCAGGTTATCCCAGTTCTATGCTTCTTCATGGCTGCCATTTTTTTTGGCATTAACACCTTCACTAGAGGGGCTCTGTGTGTGTGTGTGTGTGTGGTGATGAAATACAACTCCAGTCTGTTAATCCTACAATTCTTGGAAGTTCCGGTAAAGTCCTCTAAACTTGTCGTGGCAGCGAATGTGTCTACCAACTTGGGTAGACACAAGTTGGTAACTGAGGCCCAGAGAAGTTAAGTGACTTGCCCAAAGTCTCAAGTGTCTACCAACAAGTGTCTACCAACTTTTTCATTATACTCTCCCCACCATGTAGTACAGTGCCTGCACGCAGTAAGCGTTCAATAAATACCACTGATTGATTGGTAAAAGATTCATCGAAGAAAGACCATTTAAAGCAGCATGGGCCTGGGAGTCAGAGAACCTGGGTTTTAATTCCACTCCTCCACTTGTCTGCCGTGTGACGTTGGGCAAGTCGCTTAGTTGCCTCAGTTACCTAATCTGTTAAATCTCAATTAATATCATTGGTTGAGGGGCCAGTCATATCAATTATGGCGTCACAAGTGATGTCACTGTATTACGCTGTGTGTGGTGCCGTCAATTAGTGGTATTTATTGAGCACTTAATGTGTACAGAGCACTGTACTAAGCACTTGGGCGAGTGCCACAGAACGGAATTGGTAGATAAGTTTCCTGTCCACAACGAGCTTACGTACTAGAGGGGGAGACAGACAGTAATATTAATGTGCGTCTGTGCATATATGTACACACAAGTCTGTGGAACATTATTGCACTACACAGCCGATTTATGTCATATGTGTGTGTATTGACAGGGAATGTGTCTGTTTATTGTTGTATTGTACTCTCCCAAGCACTTAACAGTGCCCTGCACGCAGTACTCAATAAATGATTGAATATAATAATAATGATGATGGTATTTGTTAAGCACTTACTATGTGCCAAGCACTGTTCTGAGCGCTGGGGTGGGATACAAGGGAATCAGATTGTCCCCTGTAGGACTCACAGTCTTGATCCCCATTTTCCAGATGAGGTAAATGAGGCCCAGAGAAGTTAAGTGACTTGCCCAAAGTCTCACAGCTGACAAATGGCAGAGCTGGGATTAGAACCCATGATCTCTGACTCCCAAGCCCGTGCTCTTGCCACTGTGTATGCAAACGTGTGTGTTTGTGTATATATACATGCGTATGAATATATGTACATATATATATATATATATGTTTGTATGTATGTGTACACACACATGCAGACATATATGCATATATATCCAGTCTATTCTTCACTCCGCTGCCCGGCTCATCTTCCCGCAGAAACGATCTGGGCATGTCACTCCCCTTCTAAAACACCTCCAGTGGTTGCCTATCAACCTCCGCTCCAAACAAAAACTCCTCACTCTAGGCTTCGAGGCTCTCCATCACCTTGCCCCTTCCTACCTCTCCTCCCTTCTCTCTTTCCACCGCCCACCCCGCACGCTCCGCTCCTCCGCCGCCCACCTCCTCACCGTCCCTCGGTCTCGCCCATCCCGCCGTCGACCTCCCGCGGTCCCGGAACGCCCTCCCTCCTCACCTCCGCCAAACTGATTCTCTTCCCCTCTTCAAAACCCTACTTAAAACTCACCTCCTCCAAGTGGCCTTCCCAGACTGAGCTCCTCCTCTCCCTCTACTCCCTCTACCACCCCCCCTTCACCTCTCCGCAGCTTAACCCTCTTTTCCCCCCATTTCCCTCTGCTCCTTCCCCTCTCCCTTGCCATCCCCTCAGCACTGTACTCGTCCGCTCAACTGTATATATTTTCATTACCCTATTTATTTTGTTAATTTTGTTAATGAAATGTACATTGCCTTGATTCTATTTAGTTGCCATTGTTTTACGAGATGTTCTTCCCCTCGACTCTGTTTATCGCCATTGTTCTCGTCTGTCCGTCTCCTCCGATTAGACCGTAAGCCCGTCAAACGGCAGGGACCGTCTCTATCTGTTGCCGACTTGTGCATTCCAAGCGCTTAGTACAGTGCTCTGCTCATAGTAAGCGCTCAATGAATACTATTGAATGAATGAATATGTACAGTCTTCCCATGCAGGCATCATTGCGCTACATACCTGATTCATACATAGCAACAGGTATTTCCAGAGGGCAGGGGAAGCTTGAGGCCGAAGTTAGCGTTTTCGGCCCTGAGCATGACAGGGTAGCGCCCACGTGGCCCGCTGGGCGAGGGCACTGCTGGCTGGCACGGCTCCGCTCTTTCAGTTCCTGAGCCTCCCTTTGGAGGAGAAGAAGCCCTCTCTCTCCGTGCTGCAGAAGCCGCCGTGAGGTCTGCGAAGCAGCCTGTCCTAGGAAAAAAAATGGTGGTATTTGTTAAGTGCTTACTATGTGCAAAGCACTGTTCTATGTGCCGGAGGATACAAAGTGATCAGGTTGGCCCACGTTGGGCTTACAGTTTTAATCCCCATTTTACAGATGAGGTAACTGAGGCACGGAGAAGTTAAGTGACTCGCCCAAAGTCACACAGCTGGCAAGCGGCGGAGCTGGGATTAGAACTCACGACGTCTGACTCCCAAGCCCGGACTCTTTCCACTGAGCCATGGGCCTGAGTGTAACGCGAGCAGAGGTCCTAGTCCCTGCCCCACTGCTTTAATGCTGTGGGTCTTCGGGCAGATCATGTAACCTCTGGGACTCAGTTTCCTCATCTGTAAAATGGGGTTAAAATTCCGGCTCTTTCTCCCTCTTAGACTGGGAGCCCCAAGTCAGACGGGGACTGGGTCCTATCTGATTATCTTGTATATATGCCAGGGCTTAGTACAGTGCTTGGCACATAGTGAGCACTTGACAAATACCACTGTTATTTTTTATTATTATGTCTTTGGGGACAGCTGGGTCTACTCGCCCCAGCTTGGGGCAGTTCAGAATCCCATTCCCTTCTCTTTCCTCCCTGGCCCCAAATAGGTTTTGACAGGAAATTCCCTTTCTTCCTTCCTTCTGACTGATGGCGGGGGGAGCAGGTAGTAGTCATGAACTTTTTTGTCAAGAATCTTTTTAATTCAGCTGGGAAACAGACATCAAAAAAAAGTTACCAAGAGGAGGAAGGAGGAGAATACCAAGATATAATATATGTACTTGGGTATAATTATACTTTGCCACTTCCCCTATTTGTAATATATTTTAATGTCTGTCTCCTCCACAGTCTACTACACTTTCTTGGTCTTGTGGGCGGGGATCACGTCTATCAACTGGTGCTTAGTATAGTTCTGGTCCCACAGAAAGTGCTCAGTAAATAAAGCAGCATTGCCTAGTGGATAGTCTGTGGGCCCGAGAGTCAGAAGGACCTGGGTTCTAATCCCTGCTCTGCCGCTTGTCTGCTGTGTGACCCTCGGCAAGTGGCTTCGCTTCTCTGGTCCTCAGTTCCCTCGTCTGTAAAATGGGGACTAAGGCCGTGAGCCCCATGTGTGCCCAACCTAATTAGCTTGTACCTACCCCAGTGCTTAGTACAGTGCCTGGCTCATGGTAGGCGCTTAAAAAAGGCCATTGAGAAAAAGTCATTGATTAACAAATATCACAATCATTAACTCCTGTATGGAGAGCTGAAACTGGGGAAAGCAGAAGCGAGGAGGAGAGGGTAAACCTGTCAGGGAAATGGTGTAACAAAGCATCAGACAATACCATATCCCAGTGGAAAACTGGGGGTCATTTGCTGAGGACAGACCCACTCTTTTTAAACAAAATTTTCTATTTTGGGCAGGGTATTCAAGTGCTCACTATTTGCCAGGCTAGGTTGTGGGCAGGGAATGTCGTACTCTCCAAAGCGCTTTGTACAGTGCTCTGCATACAGTAAGCGTTCAAAAGTACGATTGACCGACGGACTAGATACAAAATAATCAGGTTGGACACAGTCCCGAGTCCCACGTGGGGCTCACAGTCTTAATCCCCATTTTACAGTGAAGTAACTCGAACAGGGAAGTGAAGCGAGTCAGACAGCAGACAAAACGACGGAGCTGGCATTAGAACCCCGGTCCTTCTGACTCTCAGGCCCGTGCTCTGTCCACTAGGCCACACTGCTTCTCAGAAGCTTCATAAGGAACAAGAGACGAGGCGGCAAAAACGAAAACAGTGTCGGGCACTGCAAGTATTAAGCATAGCACCCCAGTAAAGGACAGCCTTCTGGGGTGCTCAATATGGTGGGGATTGTGGAGAGTCCACTTTGGTCTTTTCAGCCGTGCGTGCACTCGTAGGTGAACCTCATCAGTGATGTCTTCTTCAAATATGAAGACTAACTGAATAGGCGGCTTTTCAACTCTGAAGCACGTTTTAAGGGATTCAAGTTGGGGCCTGTGAGGCTGAAAAACTTCTTCGCTATTCACGGTTAAATGCTTCTGAGAAGCAACATAGCTTAGTGGATAGAGCATGGGCCTGGGAGTCATAAGGTCATGGCTCCGCCACGTCCGCTGTGTGACCTAGACAAGTCACTTCACTTCTCTGTGCTTCAGTTACCTCATCTGTAAAATGGGGATTGAGACTGTGAGCCCCATGTGGGACAGAGACTATGTCTAACCTTATTAACTTGTATCTACCCCAGTGCTTAGAACAGTGCTTGGCACATAGTAAGCGCTTAACAAGTACCATTATTATTATTCTGGCCCCAGGCAAGTCACAGTTCAATTTCTTCACTAATTTTCCTGGAAGCAATGTCCCAGTCAGCTCTTGCTTACTCTTGGATTTCAGCTTACCTTTCAGTGCTGAAAGGTATATATATATATATCCCTACATGAAAATTTGTACATTTCTGCATCAATTAAATGGTGGGTGAGATGAACTTTAAATATCCTGGAGTAGATTTAGCCGTGGAAGCAGAATCCAGCTGAGAAGTCTTCTGCCCAACACTGGGGATGGCAAGCTTCAGGTCAATTTCTAGCCATAAGCAATTTGTGAAATTGAAGGGTGATGAGAACAAACTGGGAAAATAATAGCGGTATTTAAGTACTTACTATGTGCCAAACACTGTTCTAAGCGCTGAGCACTGTTCTAAGCACTGTCCAAGGTCAGAAGGAGGCCCCTGTTCTCTCCCCCTCCCTTCAGGCTCGCATCTCCTCCTGCCTCCGGGACGTCTCCACCTGGATGTCGGCCCGCCACCTAAAACTCAACATGAGCAAGACTGAGCTCCTCATCTTCCCTCCCAAACCCGGTCCGCTCCCAGACTTCTCCATCACCGTGGATGGCACGACCATCCTTCCCGTCCCGCAGGCCCGCAATCTCGGTGTCGTCCTTGACTCGTCCCTCTCGTTCACCCCACACATCCTATCCGTTACCGAGACCTGCCGGTTTCACCTCTACAATATCGCCAAGATCCGCCCTTTCCTCTCCACCCAGACGGCTACCTTACTATTACGGGCTCTCGTTATATCCCGGCTAGACTACTGTGTCAGCCTTCTCTCTGACCTCCCTTCCACCTCTCTCGCCCCGCTCCGGTCTATTCTTCACTCCGCTGCCCGGCTCGTCTTCCTGCAGAAACGATCTGGGCATGTCACTCCCCTTCTTAAACAACTCCAGTGGTTGCCTATCGACCTCCGCTCCAAACAAAAACTCCTCACTCTAGGCTTCGAGGCTCTCCATCACCTTGCCCCTTCCTACCTCTCCTCCCTTCTCTCTTTCTACCGCCCACCCCGCACGCTCCGCTCCTCTGCCGCCCACCTCCTCGCCGTCCCTCGGTCTCGCCTATCCCGCCGTCGACCCCTGGGTCACGTCCTCCCGCGGTCCTGGAACGCCCTCCCTCCTCACCTCCGCCAAACTGATTCTCTTTCCCTCTTCAAAACCTTACTTAAAAATCACCTCCTCCAAGAGGCGTTCCCAGACTGAGCTCCTCTTCCCCCTCTACTCCCTCTGCCATCCCCCCTTTACCTCTCCGCAGCTAAAGCCTCATTTTCCCCTTTTCCCTCTGCTCCTCCACCTCTCCCTTCCCATCCCCACAGCACTGTACTCGTCCGCTCAACTGTATATATTTTCGTTACCCTATTTATTTTGTTGATGAATTGTACATCGCCTCGATTCTATTTAGTTGCCATCGGTTTTTACGAGATGTTCTTCCCCTTGACGCTGTTTAGTGCCATTGTTCTCGTCTGTCCATCTCCCCCGATTAGACTGTAAGCCCGTCAAACGGCAGGGACCGTCTCTATCTGTTGCCGACTTGTTCATCCCAAGCGCTTAGTACAGTGCTCTGCACATAGTAAGCGCTCAATAAATACTATTGAATGAATGAATGAATGATTCTGTTTTCAGGAGCGGCAAGCCAAGACCCTCGGTGTCCAAACGTGCTTAGGATACGGATGGTTTATCGGGCGTGTTTTGAAACAAGCCCAGATATTGCAACAGATTCCTCCTGTTTAGTCCTCCCAGGACTGAAGAGCAGAGGGTGGAGTCAATGCCACCGTTTGGGTTTAATCAGGCTGATTAGGTGGCTGGCAGCCTAACGGTTTGAGCCCCAACCGGTTTGAGGATTTGGAATGAGGGGCGACCGTGTGGTAAACTTCTCTGGCTTCAGTGATGAGGAACTGGGATGAAAGAGGTGGCTGAAAGCACCGGCCCTTTCCAGCGTGACTTAAGGGGAAGAGCGTGCTTGGAAGTCCGAGGACCCAAGTTCTAATTCTGGTTCTGCCGTTTGCCTGCTGTGTGACCTTGGGCAAGGCACTTTAACCTTTTATAGAGATTCAGTACCCGTTCTCCCTCCCACTTAAACAGTCAGTGGTATTTACTGAGCCCTTACTGTGTGCAGAGCTTGGGAGAGAACGATGCAGCAATCAATGGACACATTCTCTGCTCTCAATGAGTTTATGTAAGTAAGGGACCCTGTCCGATGTGATGATGTATCTATTCCAGAGTTTTACACATTTCATTCATTCAATAGTATTTATTGAGTGCTTACTACAAGCGCTTGGAATGTACAATTCGGCAACAGATAGAGACCATCCCTGCCCAGTGACGGGCTCACAGTCTAATCGGGGGAGACAGATGGCAGAGCAAAACAGAACAAAACAAAAACAAGACAACGTTATCACAGTAAATAGAATCAAGGGGATGTACACCTCATTAACAAAATAAATAGGGTAATAAATAATATATACAAATGAGCACAGTGCTGAGGGGAGGGGAAGGGGAGAGAGGAGGGGGAGCAGAGGGAAAGGGGGCTCAGCTGAGGGGAGGTGAAGGAGGAAGGGGGAGGAGCAGAGGGTGGAGGGGGAGCAGAGGGAAATTCTGGGAAGGCCTCTTGGAGGAGGTGAACCCTCAAACCTTCAGGGCTTTGAAGAGGGGAAGAGAGTTTGGCGGAGGTGAGGAGGGAGGGCATTCCAGGACAGCGGGAGGACGGGGGCCGGGGTCGGCAGCGGGATAGGCGTGACCGGGGGCCAGTGAGGAGGTGAGCGGCAGAGGAGCTGAGTGTACAGGGTGGGCAGTAGAAAGAGAGAAGGGAGGTGAGGTAGGAGGGGGCAAGGGGATGGAGAGCTTTGAAGCCAAGAGTGAGGAGTTTTTCTTTCGTGCAGAGGTCGATTAGCAACCCCTGGAGGTTTTTAAGGAGGGGAGTGACATTCCCAGAGCTTTTCTGCAGGAAGATGATCCGGTCAGCGGAATGAAGAATAGACTGGAGCGGGGAGAGACAGGAGGAAGGGAGATCAGAGAGAAGGCTGACACAGTAATCCAGTCGGGATATTATGAGAGCCTGTACCAGCACGAGAGCCGTTTGGATGGAGAGGAAAGGGCGGACCTTGGCGCCTAGTGACCTAGTGACCACTTGAGAAACAGCGTGGCTTAGTGGATAGAACACCGGTCTGGGAGTCAAGAGGACCTGGATCTTAATCACGGCTCCGCCACATGTCTGCTGTGTGATCTTGGGCAAATCACTTGTCTTTTCTGAGCTTCCTTCATCTGTAAAATGGGGATTAAGCATGTGAGCCCCAAATGGACAGGGACTGGGTGCAACCTGATTAACTCATATCCACCCCTATGCTTAGAACGATGCTTGGCAAATAGCGCTTAACAAAGACCATCATCATCATTATTATTCATTTAACAAGTGTCATCATGATCATTATCATTCTTCTTCTTTCGCAGAGCCGGTATTTTGGTATTACGTGAAAGAGGTATTGAATAAGCATGAACTGCAGCGCTTCCATTCCCTGAGGAACATAAGCACCGACGTGGGGAGAGGCCGAGCGTGGCTGCGCTGTGCTCTCAACGAGCACTCCCTGGAACGCTATGTCCACATGGTGCTTGCCGATAAAACCAGACTCAGGTAACACGCGCCCTCGAGTTCGGACACACTCGCCTCCCTCACTTCGGGCACTTCATTGTGTTGGGCGTCTCCTCCTCACCGCACCCGGCCGGCCTCAGTGAGGGCATATGAGTGATTCTAAGAAGTAGCCCCTTACCCCTCTCAGTGGAGAATATTTTATTTAGAAAACTGTGGTGGGCAGATCGTGGGGCTGGAGAGTCTGGAGCCCCAGATTCTGGTCCCAGATCCGCCATTAGGTCTTCCAGGGCTAAGCCCTCCTTTCCTCTTCTCCCGTGCCCTTCTGCATCACCCTGACTTGCTCCCTTTATTTATCCCCCCCACTCCCGGCCCCACAGCACTTACGGGCATATCTGTAATAGTATTTATTTATGTGAATGTCGGTCTCCCCCTCTAGACTGTTAGCTTGTTGTGGGCAGGGAATGTATCTGTTTATTGTAAAATTGTACTCTCCCAAGTGCTGAGTACAGTGCTCTGCTCACAGTAAGCACTCCGTGAATACGATCAACTGACCGTTCTGTCACTTTGGGCAACTAACTTACCTTCTCTGGGCTTCGGTTTCCCCATCTGTCAAACGGGGATAAAATCCCTCCCTCCGAGACTGTGAGCCCCCTGGGGAAACCGGGACAGGTCTGATGATCTTGGGACAGGTCTAATGATCTTGTAAATGGCATGGCCTAGTGGATTGGAGCGTGGGCCCGGGAGTCCCAACGGCCTGATCCCGGTTCAGCCTCTTGTCTGCTGCGGGACCTCGGGCAAGTCATTTCACTTCTCTGTGCCTCGGTTACCTCATCTGCAATCCGGGGATTAAGATCGCGAGCCCCATGTGGTACATGGACTGTGTCCAACTTGATCTGGGCCTCAGTTACCTCATCTGTAAAATGGGGATTAACTATGAGCCTCACGTAGGGCAACCTGATACCCCAGCGCTTAGAACAGTGCTCTGCACATAGTAAGCGCTTAACAAATACCAACATTATTATTATTATTATTATTATTATTAACTTGGATCTACCACAGTGCTTAATACGGTATCTGGCACATAGTAAGCACTCGACAAATACCATTAGTAAAAACAAAAAAAACCCCCAAATTCCTTTGTTTTATTCAGGGCTTGATACATAGTAGCATTTAATAAATGCCATCACTATTGTTTTGAGGTAATTTTAATATGAACCACCTTTCCAGGACACTCTCTTAAATACTTCAGTAGTATTTATTGAGCACCTACCGCATGGGTAGCTCTGTACTAAGCCCCAGGGAGATGACAATAGAGCCAGGAAGCGCAGTCCCTGCCCTGGAGAAGTTTACAGTGTAGGAGGGGAGACAAACACAAAATCGATTTCAGGTTGAAGGAAGAAGAGAATGGAAAGACAGATATGTGGCTGAACATGTGCTTAAATAGTGGAGTGTGTACGTTGACATGAATATGAAGGCTTCTTGTTGATTTTATTTAGAAAAATGTGGTGGGCAGATCATGGGGCTGGGGAGTCGGGAGCCCCAGATTCTGGTCCCAGATCCGCCATTAAGTCTTAATTGTTGATTATTTTGGAATGCAGTCCTCTCGGTCTGCCTGTCCTAATAATGCTGGGCTCGTTGTAGCTGTTGTTCTCGCTGCTGATCGTTTGGCTCCTCTTCTGTCTCCCACCCCCTACCTGGGGATGTCCCTCAAGGTTCAGTTCTGAGTCCCCTTCCGTTCTCCGTCTACACCCTCTTCCATGGAGAACTCATTTACTCCCGTGGCTTCGACTATCACCTCTATGCGGATCCCATATGAGAAGCAGCGTGGCTCACTGGAAAGAGCACGGGCTTTGGAGTCAGAGGTCATGGGTTCGAACCCCGGCTCTGCCACTTGCCAGCTGTGTGACTTTGAGCAAGTCACTTAACTTCTCGGTGCCTCAGTTCCCTCATCTGTAAAATGGGGATTAAGACTGTGAGCCCCACGTGGGACAACCTGATTCCCCTATGTCTACCCCAGCGCTTAGAACAGTGCTCGGCACATAGTAAGCGCTTAACAAATACTAACATTATTATTATTATTATTATTATCCCCAAATCTACATCTCCAGCCCTGATCTGTCTCCCTCTCAGCAGTCAAGCATCTCCGCCTGCCTTCAAGACATCTCTACTTGGGTGCCCCGCCATCATCTCAAATTTAACAGGTCCAAAACAGAACCCCTTATCTTCCCACTCAAACCCTGTCCTCCCTTTGACTTTCCCACCACTGCAGATGGCACCACCATCCTTCCTGTCTCACAAGCCTTTTCCATCTCTCATTAAATCCTGTTGGTCCAACCTTCACAATATTGCTAAAATTCGCCTATCCTCTCCATTCAAGCTGCTACCACATTAATCCAAGCACTTATCCAATCCCGCCTTGATTACCGTATCAGCCTCTTTGCCCGCCTCCCTGCCTCCTGTCTCTCCCCACTCCAGTCCACTCTTTACTCTACGCTGCTCCCCGGATCATTTTTTCTACAAAAACTTTCAGGACGTGTCTCCCCACTCTTCAAGAACTTCCAGTGGTTGCCCATCCACCTCCGCATCAGACCGAAGCTCCTTGTCGTTGGCTTTAAAATGCTCAATCATTTTGCCCCATCTTACCCCACCCCCACTCTCCTACTTCAGCCAGTCCTCGCACTTTGTTCTTCAAATGCCAACCTGCCTCCTGTACCACGATCTCGTCTGTCTCGCTGCCAACCTCTCTCCCACATCCTGGGATGCTCTCCCTCCTCATATCTGACAGATATCTCACTCTCCCCCACCTTTTCAAAGCCTTATTGGAGGCACATCTCCTTCAAGAGGCCTTTTCTGACTAAGCCCTCATTTCCTTGTCTTCCACTCCCTGCTACGTGACCCTGATTTGCTCCCTTAATTCATCTTCCCCTGCCAGGCCCACAGCCCTTAAGTACAGATCTGGAATGTATTTATTTATATGAATGGCCGTCTTTCCCTCTAGACTGTAAGATAGTCCCGGGCAGGGAATGCGTCTGTTAATTTAGTGTGTTGTACTCTCCTAAATGCTTGTTTTAATGCTCTGCACATAGTAAGTGCTCAATAAATGCAATTGATTGATTGATTTGGCAATCTTAGAGCAATCTGATTTGGCAGCTGGAAGCAGTTGTAAAGTTTCTGTCTTCGATCACCACCCTAGATTCTCAAAACAGGTAAGGTCCTTGTAAAGGTCATTTAGGCCTCCATACCACACACCCCAAACACACTTCCCTCCCATCCCTCCACCCAAATCCAGACCCGAGTGATGAATGAGAATTGATCCTGTTTAAAAACTCCTGCAGAGAAGATTCTAGAGCCCTCCTTAGGCACCGTTGTAATTTCGAACAAGCTTGCTCATCCAAAAGTTCTTCCTTTTGTCTAGCATAAATCCTTCAAGTTGTAGTATAAATCTTTTGAAGTCTAACTTCAGTGGAGACAGGGCACAACCGGTTAACTTTCTTTGTGAACCGGGTAGAAGGCTGTTACTTCAGTTCACCCTTCATTTTCCCTTTTTCTAGGTTGAATAATCTCTCTCGTTTACTTTTCAATATAGCTTGTATTTTCCTTGGTTTTTCTCTGTTCTCCGCTCTGGATCTCAGAACCAGGCCTAGCACTCTAAATGAGAGGCTGACTTGTGCTGAGCAAAATGGGGAAAAAAATATCTCATGGTTCACGCATGTAATTAGCTCATTTCCTCCCACTTGGATTCTCTTGGCTCTCTTTGATTTGTTGGTGTCGTCAGAGGAGAAGAGAATGGTTGTCTTTCTCGTGCTCCCATTTCTGGCTCTCGGAGGGGATTATTCATATTCCCGTAATCCCGAGAACCGCACCCTCCACACGACTGAATCTTCTTTCTTCCAGCCCTTAATGTGCAGGCTGGGCCAGGGTGTTTGCTCTCCGTTCATCCTCTCCCCTGGGAAAAAGGGCAACCTCAACCTGCAGTCCTGGTTTACCAGGTCCTTCATTGATATGAGTATTTCATGCTCCTTCTGGAAGTTTGAATTTCTCCTCCCTACCCACGTGAATGCTGTGAATCTGCTCTCCAACTGTTTTACTTAATCCTAACGTTAAACCTGATTATTTTCCAAAGCCCTTTCTTATAACATGACATTTTGATTCTGAAAATATCCCTCTCTATACTGTATGCTCGCTGTGGATGGGGAACGTGTCTACCGACTGTAATTTTGGTCTGTTTTACTCTCGCAAGTGCTTAGAACAGTGCTGAGCGCACAGTAAGCGCTCAGTGAATGCGATTGAATGAGTACGGTCTTAATGAGTTACATTATGCATTAGTCAGTGGGAATGATTTCCAAGCAGTTTGCCCGAGAGCATCTTGCTGTAGATTCAAGCTCAATTTAGGCCTGCCTAATGTGTATAGCAACTTATGAGGCTTTTCTTGTCTTTTCTAATTTACAGCAACTTTTACGAAGACTGGTCTTTTGTGATGGATGAAGAGCGGGCTAGCATGCTTCCAACAATGGCAGCCGGTAATCCTTGAAACCAGATTATGACTGCTGTTTACATAGGAAGGGCCATTAGCTTTAACGAAGTCTCCAGCGACAGAAAGAGGAGATCCTACCATTCACTTTTTAGGTGTCATTAAGGTTATTTGTTTCTAAGCTTCCTTAAGCCCTTACACCAGAACTCAGTTAAGGAGGGTGAGCTCAAATTATCTGTAATCAAATCTGCTCATTTTTTTCTTTAATGCAAAAGAAAATTAGATTCGGTATAACGAGGCATCCACTGCGAGAATTTTTTTTTCCAAAGATGAAATGTAAATGCATTTGGGGAAACGATGGGTATAAAATAAATCCCAAGTTGTGTTCTTGTAGAATGAGTCAAATTGAATGATAATGATAATTATGGTACTTGTTAAGCACTTATTATGGGGCAAGCACTATTCTAAGCCCAAGGGTAGGTATAAATTAATCAGGTGGGACACAACCCTGTCCCACATGGGGCTCATACTCTTAATCCCCACTTTTCAGGAGAGGTAACTGAGGCCCAGAGAAGTGAAGTGACTTGCCCAAGGTCATACAGAAGACATGGCAGTGCTGGTTATAGAACCCAGGTCCTTCTGACTCCCAGGCCCGTGCTCCATCTACTAAGCCACGCTATTTCTCATAAAGCAGAGTGACTACTGGGCTCATAAAGCATAAATTTGGTAAAAGAGAGGGTTTGGGTTATTCATCCCTTGGATTTAGATGGGAACAGGTGATCAGGAATGAATAGCACGAGGTTTCTTTTTGTGTAGGACTGAACTCCATCCTTTTTGCGATCAACATCGACAACAAGGATTTAAACGGGCAGAGCAAATGCACTCCAACCGTGTCGGACCTGTTAAAGGAGTCGACCCAGAACGTGACGTCCCTGTTGAAAGAGTCCACCCACGGCGTGAGCAGCCTCCTCCGAGAGATCACCGCGGCCTCGGCCGTGTCAATCCTCATCAGGCCGGACCAGGACTCGGATCCCCTGCCAGTGGTGTCCAAGAGCGTCAACATTGGTGAGTGTCTCAGGGAGGATGGGCTACTGATATTGGATCAAGAAAGGGAAACAAGATGTTGGAGATGTTAAAAAAAAAAAAAAAAATCATCCTTTTCCTCAGCGAAGCAGTTGAGTATTTTTTTAAGCCATCAAAAATGAGTTAAACCATGAGAAGCAGTATAGCCTAGTGGATAGTTTATGGGCCTGGGAGTCAGAAGGACCTGGGTTCTAATCCCAGCTCCGCCACTAGTCTGATGTGGACCTTGGACAAGTCACTTCAGTTCTTTGGCCCTCAGTTACCTCGTCTGGAAAATGGGGATTAAGACCGTGAGTCTCACGTAGGACAGGGATTCTCTCGAATCTGATGAGCTTGTATCTACCCCAGGGCTTAGTACAGTGCCTGGCATATAGTAATTGCTTATCAAATGCCATTAAAAAACCAAAAACCAAAACAGAAAAATACCCCAGGATATGCCGTGCTCAGAGAACAGGTAAGCTAATTTAGCCTGGGAGTTCCATTTCCATATGAAGAATGGAAAAGCAACAGGAAGGGAAGTGGAGACCGCCTATATGTGATGTGTCAGAGGGGCATCGCTAATTTCATTGGTTCACAGCATGATCTCAGGATGGCCCAAGGAGTCTGGGGGGCGTTTTGCTCATCTTTTAGACTGTAAGGTTGCTGTGGGCAGGGAAACTGTCTGCCAACTCTGTTGTCTTGGACTCTCTCAAGCATTTAGTTTAGTGCTCTGCACACAGAACGTGTTCAGTAAATACCATTCGTAGATGTTGGTCAGTCATTCGTATTTACTGAGCACTTACTGTGTGCCAGTGGGGTCTTTGGAAGGCCAAATGACTCGACTTAAATGGGCATATTTTGGACACGACATCAGCAGGACTGATTTTCTGGAGAAGACACGAATGCTAGGAAAAGTACAGCGAAAACGTGGAAGAGGCAGACCAACAGTCTGATGGATAGAAACCATAACAATGATAACGGAAGAACCGTTAGCAAGGTTACAGATTATGGCAGAAGATAAGACGTTCCGGAGAAAACCATAGAGCCGCTACGAATCGGAAAAGACTTGACGGCATTTGATGATAATAATAATAATAATACTGTGTGCCGAGCACTGTACTAAGCACTTGGGAGAGTGCGGTATAACAATATAACAGACGCATTCCCTGCCCCCGGTGTGCTTACAGTCTAGAGGGGAAGACAGAAGCACACAGTAAAGTCTCAATAAATATGATTGAATGGAATGTAAAACAGATGTTAATATAAAGAAATAAGTGACAGATATATCAGTATGTTACAGATTTATAATAATAATAATAATGATGTTGGTATTTGTTAAGTGCTTACTATGTGCAGAGCACTGTTCTAAGCGCTGGGGAAGATACAGGGTAATCAGGTTGTCCCACGTGAGGCTCACAGTTAATCCCCATTTTACAGATGAGGGACCTGAGGCACAGAAAAGTGAAGTGACTTGCCCACAGTCACCCAGCTGACAAGTGGCAGAGCCGGGGATTCGAACCCATGACCTCTGACTCCCAAGCCCGTGCTCTTTCCCCTGAGCCACGCTGCAGACGTTTACAGATATGGTCTCTCGGAAGGAGCCGCCGCCTTTATTGAAGCACTGCTGTTGCTTCCAGATCCTCGCCGCTTCTCCCGAGCCCTTCCCTCCTCCATCAACACGGTGGCCCAAGGAACGGAAGAGAGCAGCGGGACCTGGGTTTTTATAAGTGGCAGTGGTGGTCGGAGGTCTTGATTCTCTGGGGGTCCTTTCTTTGCCAGCTTCTGTGTTGGCTTGCCACCATCACTCGTGCCAGGTCTCTGCTTGACACCCGAGCAAGACTGGAAGAAACGGAGCGGCTCCACCCTCCCCCTGCCCCGGCCTCATTCGAGCCCCCCCTTTTTGCTCCATGTTCAAAACTGAAAAGTCGGCGCTTCTTGGGTGGAGGCAGGTGAAATTGGCCATAGAAAGCAGAAGGACATTTGATGGGAGCACTGGGCCTGGGCCACAGGCTGGCTCGAGGGACCTGTAATGACAATGATAATTGTGATGTTAGTTAAGCACCTACTATGTGGCAAGCACTGTACTAAGCCCTGGAACGGGTACAAGATAATCGGGTCGCACATGGGGCTCACATTCAAAGTAGGAGGGAACATAGGTATTAAATCCCGTTGCAGATGAGGGAACTGAGGCTCAGAGAAGTGAAGTGACTTGCCCAAGATCCCTCAGCGGGTAAGTAGCGGAGCCGGAATTAGTGCCAAGGTCCTTGGATTCCCGGGCTCTTTCCATTAGCCCGTGCCGCTTCCCATCCTGGACCACCTCTCTGTACCCTGCTGCTAGTCTTAGGGCCTTATTTCTGGCACTCTAGGATCGGAAAGGTAGTTGTAGATAGGGATGCTGGTAGAAAACTACCTGCTTTGCTTCATTATTTTTTCAGCAGTTAGGGTTTTGTTCAAAGAGGCAAATCGTCAGAGCGAGGTTATCTGCTTTAGACAGTTAGCTCGTTGTGGGCAGGGAACCTGTCGGCTAACTCTGTTAGACTGTACTCTCCTAAGTGCTTAGTACAGCCCTCAGTAAGCGCTCAGTAAATACCATTGATTTAAGTGCGATTAATTTAACCCAGCTTCTGATTTGTAATAACTTTGTAGCTCATGCCTGACTTTTGAGCAGGATCCTTTAATTCTGCTAATGCTTCTGCATATCCTGGGACAACTTCTCTCTTCCTGTTCTTTGCGGGTTTTTACTTAGGCCTCTTGGAGGGCATTTTACGCTTGGGCTTCCCCTACTTCTCTTCGGTCCCCGCCTTGGTTGAGAAAGGGGATTATTTAATTTCTTTACCCGAAGCATTTTAACAACAGCCTAGAAACCCATCAGTCAATCAGTGGTATTTACTGAGCACTTACTCTGTGGAGAGCACAACACAGTAGAGTTGGTAGATTTGATCCCTGCCTAAAAGGGTTTACAGTCTGTAGGGGAGGCAGGCATTAAAATCAATTACAGATAGGGGAAAAAAAATCAAATAGGGGAAATAGAGAGGATAAGAACATGTCCACAAGTATTGTGGGGCCGAGAATGTTGTGAAAATCAAGTGCTTGGAAAAGGGGATGAGTAATTCCGGCTCCACTATTTAATAATAATAATAATAATTATGGTATTTGTTAAGCATTTACTGTGTGCCAGGCGCTGTACTGAGCTCTGTCTGCTCTGTTACCTTGGGCAAGTCACTTTACTTCTCTGTGCCTCAGTTACCTCATCTGTAAAATGGGGATTAAGATTGTGGGCCCCATGTGGGACATGGACTCTGTCCAACCTGGTCAGCTTGTATCTACCCACAGCTTAGAACAGTGCTTGCCACATTGTAAGTGCTTAACAAATACCCTTTTTATAGATCCATGTGCATAGGCCACAGAGAAAGGAGGGCCAGTGCGGGGAAATGAGGGTTCCGTCAAGAAAGGCTTCTCAGGGGAGATGTGATCCTTAGTCTGTGTGTTATCAGTTCATCCTTTGTACAGGCAGGGGCTAAACCAACTGACCTGTCGGAGAAACTCAGGGTTTTTTGTAGCCAGCACGCTCTGTCTCGTGGGATTCAGCGGTGGTTGCTCCGATCACCCTGGCAATGTGGCGGCTAGCACGTTTTCTCCTGAAGTGATGAGCAATTTCGACAGCATAAAGATTCCCCGAATGTCCCTGTTCACCAGCAAGCGTGCCGGGGCGCTGCTCTGTGGGAGGGCTCTGTGACTAGAGCAGTAGCAGGATGTGACTAGTGGTGGGGAATGCTATTTATTGAGTGCCTGCTGGGTGTAGTGCCCTGTGCTAAGCTCCTGGAAAAGTACTACAGAACCACAGACCCATCGCCGGGACACCAGGAGCTTGCACCCTACTGGGAATTGTTCGTTATTTTTGAGGATGATGGTGCCTGCGCGATTAAGCTGTGCTAGCCGGTTTTCTTGAGCCCCAGCTGAACTGCGTTGGGCTCCATTGGCAGATCCGTCTATTTAGTTAACTCATCTATGCTGATTGGAAGAATGCTCATTATCTGTGATACTCTTTTATTTAGGGGCCCTGGATTTTTTTTCCCCCGTATACCAGGTACTAAATTTGATTTTAATTATTTCGTGTAAACAAAAAATCTGCATCGCCTAACTTTCGGACAAGCGTTTGCCAGTAAAGGGAATTGTCAAAAGTCAAAAGGCTCAGCAATGTTAAGAGTTTACTTCCCCCGTGGCCCCATATGATTTTTCTAACAACACAGATCTGTGCTCCGCAGATGCAAAATGTAAAAAAGATCGGAAAAAGAAAAAGAAGGTGACCAACATCATCTCCTTCGATGAGGAAGAAGATGAGCCAAACTCCGGAGACGTCTCCAGAAAGACAACGGGGTTGGGAGAGAGCTCAGAGGAACACTCAGACCAATCATCGGTTAATGCCTTATTGGCATTGGAAAACCCCTTTCTTCAGAGTTCTAATGGAAGTCACAGTAGCAGCTCCTGGAAAATGGATTCAGGTTCCTTCAACGGGGAATACGGGTACCAGAAACTGGATGTGAAGAGTATTGATGATGAAGATATAGATGAAAATGAAGACCAGGTGTATGGAAAGTCATTGGGGAGCCAAAGCCTTGACGATCACACAGAGGCTTCTAAGAAGTAAGCCTTTTATTTTGGGGGGAGGGTGTGGGAGGGAAATGAAAACCCCAAATAGTTCAGTTACCTGCTTTCTGGGCGGTCCATTCCCTTTTGTCCACATTCAGTAGCTGGAAAGATGTTTCCGATGCTTGCTCTCTAAGTGGGATTGAGTTGATTTAAGACGACTTTGTTCACAAAGAAGTTTCAGCTTGTCATTCTTGAATGCCAATAAAAGATGGAGAGTACGCTGTGGGGGCGACATTTGACTAATTCAAATCATTTTGAAAGGTGAGCAGTTTGCGATGCTTGGCTGTTTCCTTCTCGGGCTGATATTCTTGGGAAGAAAGAGTGGTGGTTTTTTTGTTTTTTTGGGGGTTTCTTTTGCGGGAGGTGAGTGGGGGATGGACATGGGTATTTAAGCACTTTTATGTTTCAGACACCGTCCTAAGATACAACCTAATCAGGTTGGACACAGTCCATGTCCCACGTAGGGCCATGTCCAAGAAGCAGCGTGGCTCAGTGGAAAGAGCACGGGCTTTGGAGTCAGAGGTCATGGGTTTGAATCCCGGCTCGGCCACTTGCCAGCTGTGTGACTGTGGGCAAGTCACTTCACTTCTCGGTGCCTCAGTTACCTCATCTGTAAAATGGGGATGAAGACTGTGAGCCCCACGTGGGACAACCTGATTCCCCTCTCTCTACCCCAGCGCTTAGAACAGTGCTCGGCACATAGTGAGCGCTTAACAAATACCAACATTATTATTATTATTATTAGGGCTCACAGTCTTAATCTCCATTTTACAGATGAGATAACTGAGGCCCAGAAAAGTGAAGTGACTTGCCCACGGTCACACAGCAGAGCAGTAGTGGAGCTGGGATTAGAGCCCGCCCGACTCCCAGACCTGGGCTCTGTCCCCTACGTCCTGGAATGATAGGAAGGAATCGGGGGCTTTCGTTTGACTATTAAGACAAAGAGCTTTTCTGGTTATCAACGTCCTGCCTTCTGTGGGCTGGAAAAGCCACTGGCTCACGGCCAGCAGCTGTTATCATTGTCTTCATCATCCCCATCACGAGCTCATGGGTGTGGTTTCCTGCAGGGTTGAAAGAGGTTGGCCTGGGAGACTTGTTGCCATTGCGGTGTTTCAAGATTCCAAAATTACCAACCCCGTTGACTTTATTGAACCTTCAGAAGTGGTGGTAGGAACCCTTGAAGGAAATGTGGTCTGGCTCTTTTCTGGAGCAAGCCGGGGTAAACTGAGCAGCAGCATGGCTTAGTGGCTAGAGCTCGGGCCTGAGAGTCAGAAGGTTATGGGTTCTAATTCTGGCTCCCCCACTTGTCTTCTGTGTGACCTTGGGTTAGTCACTTACTTCTCTGGGCCTCACTTACCTCATCCTTAAATGGAGATTAAGACTGTGAGCCCCATGCGGGACTGGGGCTGTGTCCAATCTACCCCTGCGCTTAGTACAGTGCCTGACACGTAGTAAGGGCTTAACAAATACCACAATCATTATTATTATTATTTTTATTATTAAACTTGCTTGAAAAACCCTCTGACCCTCTCTGGAGTGAGCAGCGAAGCATTTGACCTTCTGGCTGCCTTCTGGCAGTCATAGCTTCTCTGGCTAGGCCAGAGGTGAGCTAAGAGGCGTGGTCTTTTGTATCGTCTGGATGAATGGTCACCCCAGTAATAATTGCGGTATTTGTTAAGCGATTATCCTATGCCGAACACCACTTTAAGCGCTGGGGTAGATACAGGATAATCGGGTTCCACATGGGGTGTACAGAGTAAGTAGGAAGGAGCCCAGTCATTGAATCCGCATTTTGGAAATGAAGGGAAACCTTTATGCAGACAAGCAAGGGGAAGTAAATCGAATGTAAAGGGCTTCTCTGATGTCGAAGAAGAAAGCAGTGGAGGCCCAAATTATTGGGATTAAAATGAGGGAAGGAAAAAGGCACCGTGACCCCTTCTGCCAACTTTTGTTTAATACCTGGTATCCATCCCCCTTAGACTGTGAGCCCAATGTGGGACAGGGTCTGTGTCTGACCTGATTATTTTGAATCTACCCAAGTACTTAGTACAGTGCTTGGTAAGTGCTTAAATATTATTATTATTATGGAATTTCCTGGAAAATTGAGATGGGAAGATCATCTCTCCACTTCTCGCCACAAGGTGTGACTCATCCAATAGTAAATTAGAACAAATCACCTTATCTGAGATTTTGTAGGCCATACCTCTAGGGGAAAGAAGAAACAGGAAGTAAAAATGGCCCTTAAAGCGGGTCTGGAAAGCAAACAGATAGAAAGCCCGGTTTTATTTCTCCCCCTTTCTCTGTTGGAGCTGAACCTCTGGTTTTGCTTCTCTCACAAGAGTAGCTGTCAGTTGTTTCCCGTGAGGTAGGATCGCCGGCAGGCTCGGACCCGGTCGGGTCACGCCTTGAAGTCGTCCTCCCCAGCTCCTTCGTCAGCAGTGATCTGTGACCCAGAGGAGCAGAGAATCGAAAGGTCAAGCCAAGCACGAAGGGACTCGTGAGCGAGAATCACAACGGAACCTTCACGGCCTGTCAGATCTGCCTATTTGGTCAATTGACACGGGTCTTCAGGGCATAGCTCTGGGTCGAGAAGCGTACTAAGGACGTTAAGCCGAAACGAGGCCCTCACCGGCTTCTGAGGTACTTCCTTCCCAGGTTCTGTTTTTCCTGGACGTCTAGCCTTCCTCTCTGTCCGATTACCAGAGACCCGTCCTGATGTCACCTGTGACCCAGCGTTACCCTCCGAAGGGTCATCCTGCCTGATGCCCGTCTTTATTCTCTGGTGATTTAGGCCGCTGGAGGAGAACACCTGCCTTTCACAGATGCACAGCTGGGCTCCTCTGCAGGTGCTGCACGGTGATTCAGATATGTTGTTTCCTGTCAGTGGAGTAGAGGCCTATACCCCGGTGGGTAGGTATTTCCCGGCTCTTTCGTCTCTGTAGTGTGTCGCTGTCTCCTAAGAGACGGTGGGACTCTGTGCCTGTCTTCTCCTTGACTGAGGCCTCCCTCCATTCTGCCACCTGGGGCTCAAACCCTTGGAGATACGGTAACTTTCCCCTCAGGATCCTGGTAACGTTCGGAGGAGGCTGTCGGAAGTGATTTTATTTTAGCCTAAAGACTTCCGAAAACAGGGTGGAAGGGAGCTCAGGACTTGTTGGGGATGAAGACCTCTGGACTGACTGAGGTAAACGACTGGTTGTCTGTGAGGTTCAGCTTAACTGTGGTATTTGTTAAGCGATTACTATGTGCCAGGCTGGGGTAGATACAAGAGAGTCGGGTTGGACCCAGTCTCTGTCCCACCTAGGGATCCCGTCTCGATCCCCATTTTCCAGATGAGGTAACCGAGGCCCAGAGAAGTGGAGTGACTTGCCCAAGGTCACCCAGCAGACAAGTGGCAGAGCTGATATTAGAACCCAGGTTCTTTTGACGCCCAGGCCTGTGCTCTGTCCACTAAGCTGTGCTGCTTTAACACACCTTTAACGTAAGGGGTGGTGGTAATGATGATAATAATGTTGGTATTTGTTAAGCGCTTACTATGTGCAGAGCACTGTTCTAAGCGCTGGGGTAGACACAGGGGAATCAGGTTGTCCCACGTGGGGTTCACGGTCTTAATCCCCATTTTACAGATGAGGTAACTGAGGCCCAGAGAAGTTAAGTGACTTGCCCACAGTCACACAGCTGACACGTGGCAGAGCTGGGATTTGAACTCATGACCTCTGACTCCAAAGCCCGGGCTCTTTCCACTGAGCCATGCTGCTTCTCTCCTTGACGTCCGGGGAACATTCATGAGACACTCTAAAAGTGTAAGGAGTGGTTTAAGTTGTGCCTTTCGTGACTGCTCGGCATTGCCATACCGCTGCTGGCCCGCGGGAAGAGCATGGCTTGGGGAATCGGGAAACCTGGGTTCTAGTCCTGGTCCTGCCTGCCGGGGCTGTGCCGTCAGTGCTCAAGGTCTCTGGCTGAGCAGCCACCTAGATTGGGTGGGCAACATGAGGATCACAAACCATCACTGGCTCTTCTTGGTTGCCCCAAATGTGCCTCTTGAGCAAGGCTTTGGGTTAAGGGTTGGGGAGGATGACTCCACCAAATCAGTCAACGATATTTAGTGAGTGCTTACTATGTGCAGAACACTGTACTAAATGCTTGGAAGTGTACACTCCAACAGAATTAGCAATCGTGTTTCCTGCCCCTCACCAGAAGCAGCAGACAGAGCACGGGCCTGGGAGTCGGAAGGACCTGGGTTCTAATTCCAGTTCTGCCACTTGTCTGCTCGGTGATGTGGGCAACGTGGCAAGAGCACGAGTTTAGGAGTCAGAGGATGGGGGTACTAATGCCGGCTCTGCCACTTATCAGCTTTGTGACTTTGGGCCAGTCACTTAACTTCTCTGTGCCTCAGTTACCTCCTCTGAAAAATGGGAATTAAGACTGTGAGCCCCACGTGGGACAACCCGATGGCCTCGTATCTACTCCAGCACTTAGAACAGTACTTGGCACATAGTAAGCACTTAACAAATACCATCATTATTATTATTATTATTATTCACTTTGCTTCAGTTACCTCATCTGTAAAATGGGAATTAAGACTGTGAACCCCACATGGAACAACGACTGCATCCAACCTGATCAGCTTGTATCTACCCCAGCGCTTAGTACAGTGCCTGGAGTATAATGAGCACTTAACAAATGGCCTTAAAAAATCGAGATCACAGTCTAGAGGGGGTGCCTCTGCCATGCACGATTTCTTAGTCGCAGCCTGCCTAGAGCTGCCGTGGACAACTCCATCTAGCTCTTCACTTCTGGGAACTGGAGGATGTCAGGAAGTCAGCTGTTTTTATTGAGCGCCTAATGTGTGCAGAGCTCTGTACTGAGCACCTGAGAGAGTACAATACAACAATTTAACAGGCACATATCCTGCCCACAATGAGTTTACAGTCTGGAGGATTCCTCAGCGGTAAGCTTGCCTTGGCCCTCTGGTCAAAGCAGGTGGGCCTTGAGTGGAGCGGGGTCCGTGCTGCTCAGACCCGCTACCTACCAGATAATGTGTGGAAGTTAATGAGAATAATGATGGTGTTTGTTAAGCGCTTACTCTGGGACAAGCAATGTTCTAAGTGCTGAGGCAGATATAAACTAATAAGATTGGATACAGTCCCTGCCCCACAAGGGGCTCATGGTCTTAATCCCCATTTTACAGATGAGGTAACTGAGATTCAGAGAAATTAAGCCACTTGCCCAAGGTCACACGGCAGACAAGTGGTGGAGCTGGGATTAGAACCCGGGTCTTTCTGACTCCCTGGCCCTTGCTCTCTCTACTAGGCCCTGCTCTTTAGAGCACAGATTAGAGTCTCCTAAATCACTCTCCAGCTTTCCTCCCTCTGTCTTTATTAGCTACCTGCAGTGTGGCCTGTAGCCTCAGGCATCAGAACCCATCTTCTATAGTCGTGGTGATTTTTTTTTTAAAATATCTTTTACAAGAGCTGCAAAATAAATTGGCTAATCAGTTAATAATAATAATAATGTTGGTATTTGTTAAGCGCTTACTATGTGCCGAGCACTGTTCTAAGCGCTGGGGTAGACATAGGGGAATCAGGTTGTCCCACGTGGGGCTCACAGTCTTAATCCCCATTTTACAGATGAGGGAACTGAGGCACAGAGAAGTTAAGTGACTCGCCCACAGTCACACAGCCGACAAGTGGCAGAGCTGGGATTCGAACTCATGAGCCCTGACTCCAAAGCCCGTGCTCTTTCCACTGAGCCACGCTGCTTCTCTCCATCTAGACTGTAAACTCTTGGGCTAAACGGTCTGCCAACCACTGTAGTGTTCTCTCCCAGGTGCTTAGTACCGCGTTCTGCATAGAGTGAGCAAAAGTGTAGCTTAGTGGAAAGAGCCCGGGCTTGGAAGTCAGAGGCCATGAGTTCTAATCCCTGCTCCACCACTAATCAGCTGTGTGACTTTGAGCAAGTCACTCAACTTCTCTGGGCCTCAGTTACCTCATCTGTAAGATGGGGATTCAGACTGTGAGCCCCACATGGGCCAACCTGATTACCTTGTATCTACCCCAGCACTTAAAACAGCGCTTGGCACATAGTAAGCACTTAACGAATACCATTATTGTAATTATTGTTCAACCTGATTATCTTGTATCTGCCCCAGCGCTTAGTACAGTGCTTGACAGATGGTAAGCGGATACCAGAGGACAGCTGAGTCCAATCTCCCTTGAATAGAGGAGATTGCCTTGATCTGACTTTTTTTTTTTCTGAGGTTTATGATTGGACTATCAACCACTGACCATCAGCTGAATTGACATGCTGCCACTTGACCACTTGATATGTCATTTTAGATGATTGGTCATAGTATCATTGGCAACACCTGAGAAGCAGTGTGGCTAAGTGTATAGAGTATGGGCCTGGACATCAGAAGGACCTGGGTTCTAATCCTGCCCCCGCCTCTTGTCTGCTGTGTGACATGGAGCAAGTCACTTCACTTCTCTAGGCCTCAGTGACCTCTTTTGTAAAATGGAGATTAAGGTTGTGAGCCCCATGTGGGACAGAGGCTGTCCGACTCGATTAGCTAGTATCTACCCCGGTGCTTAAAACAGGCCTGGCACATAGTGAGGCCTCGACAAATACCTTTTTTTTTCCTTAAGAAAAAAAAAAGCCCTCCCATTTTGTTGTGAAACCAACTGCTGGGTTTGAGCTGGGTGCCTGCCCTTCAGGATGTTAGTTTGGAAGTTTTCCGGATTCTTTAGGAAACGTGAAGCAATGAGGCAGGCAGTATTTTCCAAGTGCCAGAGTGAGTGGGAGAAACCGAGCGATAAGGTGTGTAAAGGATGCGTTTGTTTATATGGTCAGGGTCAAGAATGCAGGTACAGCCCAAGGCGTATTGCATTTTCACCAGCTTATGGGCACTATGTCATTCTTTTTCCTCTGTTCTCCCATCGAGTTCTATCCAGGTCGAGTGCTATTTCGGTTGTGATCTAGAGGGAGGGACTGTATTGGCCTTACTACCAAGTTACGGTCATTTTTTCTCTTAAATTTTGCAACTACCAGCCTGGTACATATTAAGGGCTTAAGATATGCCGTTAGAAACATTGGCACAAGTATTATTACTACAGACTACATTGGGTTTCAGACACACTCACAAGGGAAAGAAAGAAAGAGATATACATATAAAAACTCACACTCACCCATGTATATAATTTTATGGAAGAACTATTTCCTGCAGTACTTTTTCTGTTCTCCCTTTTTTAGTGATTAGAAAGCAGTCAACCTTGGAGATAATTGATTTTACTTTTAAAAATCTCAAATAAATTCCATGAACATTAGAGAAACTTTTCAGTAACCATTTATAATTAAGTTTATAATAGCCACTTAAGATATTTATGTATATAACGATTCATAAAGCACAATAGAAGTTATTGGAAGAAACCTGGCTGAAAATTTGTTTTTCACGAGAAGTTTCTATCTCAAACCCTTAGCAAGCTCTCTCCGAGAAGGCAGTTCTAGCTAATGGAAGTAATGTTCACTGCAGGGTAAGAAATGGAAAACTCTGCTAATTATTTTGGGTGTTAAATGATGGAGGGTACAACCAGGGGGAGGTGGTAAGTGTCTAGAATGAAGCCCTAAACAGACACTTTGAAAATCTCATTCATCTGTAGGTATTTCTCTCTCCCTCCCCTTATCCAGATCATCGTTCTGCAGTCCCTCCGATCTCAAATGTTTCAGCAGCTGCAGGGGGGTCCTGTGGGCTTGTTCTAAGAATCGGGCCCAAAGAAACAGACAGGCAAAGAGCCCCTTGGTGGTAAGAATAGGGTCAAATTCTGATGAGATAGTTTCTGTGGGTGTGTGACGTACCCCTTAGAGCAGCAGATAAATCAGGTTTTTCTTGGTGATTTGGTAATGTCGGCCCTAACTCGTGTGTTGGTAGGATTGAATGATTTTGCGAGCCAGTTGATACTGTGATTGCAGAAGAGTAAGGCGTTAAATTGTGTTCCAGAAAAAAATGCACACAGGTGGATTCAAACTTGTTTAACTTTAGATGCACACAGGTGAATTCAACCTTGTTTAACCTCAGATGATTTCGCAGTAGCAAAGATGCGTGCAGGCTTTGATAATGTCTTGCTTTCTGCTGGAGCTGGAGATCGTGTGTGATGGAGTTTGCCGTGAGTGGCTTTCTGAAACCCAAATGAATGCAGGGTAGTTCTTATAAACAGGGACTCTGGTTTTTAAGTGAAGCCCTGAATGTCTGACTATATAATGTTAATGAATTAGGCTGCACTGCCCTCCAGTGTGTGTTTAACAAACTCGCAGAGGGGAAGAAAGTCTTAATTCTCCGGGTGGGCGTTGTAGAGAATCCCGTAATCGCTGAGGTGGTTTGGACTGGCCGTATCCCGGCTGATATTTGGCAGTGGCCGCAGAAACGACCCCCAGTCGACCACTCTGTGGCAGTCCAGGCATTGTCAAATGAGAACATTTCACCTACTAAGATTAGCGAGTATAGCAGTAAGCGTAGATGCAAAACTGCTGGGACACAGCCATCCGGGGGTTTGTGGTTTTGTGCACTGTTCGGTTTCTCTCTCTGACTAATTTATATTCTACAGGTGCCACCTTAGGTAACCTGGAGAATGGAGCTGGACAACAGAGCGGCCTGTTTGCGGGACCGGAACTTCGGTACAGGTTCACATAGAGAAAAGTCACTCTTTCCCGAGCATTCAACCCTAACAAGTCTGTTGGCATTTTCCTCCAAATTGAACCTCCTCTTGAGTCCGAACTCTTGACTGGCATTTGATTCCCAACTCGCCGTGGCATTCTTTAGGATGTTGCCTGTTGATAATGCATTAATAGGGCTGGGTTTGAGTCCCTCTGCCATTACTGATTTGTGTTCACATTGGTCAGGTCACATGAAAGCAGCGTGGTGGAGTGGATAGAGCCCAGGCGTGAGAGCCAGAAGATCGTGGGTTCTAATCCCGGCTCTGCCGCTTGTCTGCTGTGTGAACTTGAGCAAGTCACTTAACTTCTCTGTGCCTCAGTTACCTAGTCTGTAAAATGAGGATTGAGACTGTGAGCTCCACAGGGGACAGGGACTGTGCCCAACTTTATTTCCTTGTTTCCACCCCGGCACTTAGTACAGTCCTGGCACATAGTGAGTGCGTGACAAATGCCATTATTATTATTATTAATCTCTCAGTGCTTCAACTTCTCCCGTATAATGGAAAAATAATTCCTCCCCCTCCTTATCTCCTATGAAGAATAATAGAGTTTAAATGTGAAAGTCATTTAAGGTCCAAGGAAATAGTGCCATAGAAATGCTGCTGCTATTTAATGCTGGAAAGAGGAGAACTTTTTTTTTTTAAAACCATCTTTACTCACATTTTCGCTTGAACCATATTAGGAGATTCTGGAGTGAAGATCTGATTTTCTTCCCACTCCATAATCAAGCTTCAGTGCGATCTATAGCCCTCTAGCAGTGAGCTTTATATTTCCGATATTGGAGATGAATCAATCAGGGGTATTTACCGAGTGCTTACCGCGTGTGCAGAGCACTGTCTTAAGCGCTTGGGAGAGTATGAGACAATAAGTTTGGTGGATGAGATCCCTGTCGTCAAGGTTAACTTCCCTCTGTGTTTTTGTTTCGCAGGGTGGAAGCCAGCCCTCCCGGCCAGGGAAGTCCTTTAAGCAGCCTGCTACCCTCGGCCACGGTGCCCGAATCAATGACAATTAGTAAGTACTTTCTGAACCATTTAACTCGACAGTAGGATAACTTATCATCTCCCTTTACAGTACCTTGGAGTTTTCTCTTAAACTGGGTTGCAGGGACTCTGTGTTAGCACAAGGCGATGTTGGAAAAAGGATTCATCGAATGGAATATAAAAACCTTTACTCCCGTTGATCGCTTTTGAAGCTGTGTGGCCTAGTTGAAAGAGCACAGCCTGGGAATCGGGGCACCTGGGCTTTAATCCTAGCTTTGCCACTTGCCTGATGCTTTGCCACTTGCCCGATGTGATCTTGGGCAAGTTACTTAACCCCTCTGGGCCTCGGTTTCCCCATATGTAAAATGGGAATTCAATACCTGTTCTCCCTCTCAACTAGACTATGAGTCCCACGTGGAACAAGGAACTGTGTCCAACCTGATTATCTTGTAGAGGAGCAGCGTGGCTCAGTGGAATGAGCCCGGGCTTGGGAGTCAGAGGTCATGGGTTCAAATTCTGCCTCTGCCACTTGTCAGCTGTGTGACTCTGGGCAAGTCACTTAACTTATCTGTACCTCAGTTCCCTCATCTGTAAAATGGGGATTAAGATTGTGAGCCTCATGTGGGACAACCTGATTACCCTGTATCTATCCCAGCGCTTAGAACAGTCCTCTGCACATAGTAAACGCTTAACAGATACCAACATTATTATTATTGTTGTGTCTACCCCAGCCCTTGGTACAGTGCTTGGCACATAGTAAGTGCTTAACAAATTATTGTTGTTGTTATTACTATTTTGATGAATGACAACATTTGTATTTGTTTTCCTGAAAGCGAATGAGCACTCATCATGCATTCTTTCATTTGCATTTTCAACCCAAACAGTGAGATGTAATTCCACACCCTCCTAACCCCTAGGCCCAATCCTCTGGTTCAACCATCTTTCTTGAAATGACTCTCAAGGAACAATAACTTTTGTCATGGAAGCGATCGACAGCCACATCTATTTTTGTAATTTGGAAGTCCGTGTATTTGTTTATCTCCAAAGACAGAGCGTGATTGATAGGAAGGCAGAGCCTTCGAATGCAGTTTGAGGGGCAGTGAGCGACGGTGCCGGACTTGGACGTTTCCTTCCCTGGAAGTCCTAAAAACAGACGGGGAGCATGCTACTCTGGGAAGTCAGGGGAAGTCTGAGGGGGCCTTTGGTCAAAGTTCAGGAGAGAGAGAGAGAGAGACCACAAGCGTGCACACATACGAACACGCACACCCCTATCACTGGTCACAAACTTTGGGAGAGGGAAAATGGGAGGGGCTCTTAGGATGGTCTTAGTGGAGAAACTTGTATCTACCCAGTGCTTAGAACAGTACTTGACACATAGGAAGTGCTTACAAATACCACCATCCTCAGAGATGTGACAGGAAGGACGGGGAGGAGTAGGGCAGCTGCTCCTTTTGTATAGTGACTAGAGTGGCCACCAAAACAGTTCCGATTGCTATCTGTGAGTGGAGATGGATGTTGGATCTTGGATGTTGTCCTGCCTCAAAGAGGATACTTCACCAGGTCCCTCTTTTCCTGTGATTCTGTGCTGGAGGAGGAGGAGGAACAATGAGGCTTTCTGGGTACACTCATGCAAGACATCACTGAAGTCCCGTCTTATTATCAACTTTGCGTAAATCTATCCTGCTCGCCCCATCTCATCAAGATGTACGGTGTAGATTTTAAGTCTCAAAATATTGACTGTGGGTTTTTTTCATGGTATTTATTAAGCACTAGCAACTTGAGAGGCACTCTTCTAAGCTCTGCGTTGTGGTTGTGCTTTCTTTGGCAATATTTTTTTTGGCAGCAGACTTGGTTAGTCAAAATAGGCTGGGATTGGGAGTCAGAAGACCTCAGCTCTACTACTGTCCTACTGTGTGAGCTTGGGTAAATTATGTAATGTCTCTGGGCCTCAGTTTCCTCATCTGGGAAGTGGATCTTCATCTGCCCTTGTGGGGCAGAATCTGTTCTGATCTCATAACCTTGTGTCTCTTCCAGAACAAGCCATTTTGTGCTTAATAAACACTATCATTTTATTTATATTTTGGTAATTAGCTCCAGCTTTCCCTCTTTAAAGTAATCTGGGTTACTTCAGTGGTGGAAACAGCATGGCATAGTGGGTAGAGCACGGGACTGGGAGTCAAAAGGTGATGGGTTCTAATTGCAGCTGCGCCGCTTGTCTGCTCTGTGGCCTTGGGCAAATCGTTTAAAGTCTCTTTCCCTCAGTTGCCCTATCTGTAAAATGGGGATTAAGACTGTGAACCCCAGACGGGTTAGGGACTGTGTCCGACCTGATTTGTTTGTACCCACCCCAGCATTTGATCCAGTGCCTGACATAAAGAAAGCGCTTAGCAAATACCATAACTTATTGATTATTTGTGGTGGATGAGTAGTGACTTTCTTGGACGTACCTCTGGCCTATTGATCTTTCCCCTTTCCCTGATCCTGCCATTTCCCCTATCCGTAATTGAATTTATTGTGTGTCCCAGGCTAAACTGTGAGCTCCTTGAGGACAGGGATCGTGTCTACCAACTCTGTTGTATCGTACTCTCTTAAGCACTTTGTACGAGCTCTGCACTCAGTAAATACTGCTGATTGATTCCTACCACCTTAATTGGGCCTCATGACAGATATAAGTGGGGCAAGACTGCAGTCGGCATCAGGTCCCTGGAGATCAGTGGCCAGAAAACCAATGGTGTTCCTTCTGTTTCTCTTCACCAATCTTCCAGATCTCTCAGACTGCCTTGGCTTCTGTCTTCTCGGTCACCTACTCCTTACTCCTCAAAAGGCCTGGTAATTGGGACCTAGTTCCCCTTGTGCGAGGGAGCTAAATCTGCTTATAGCTCACATCTCAAATCTAACAGATCGGTGAATTCTCTTAAGCTCTTCGGGAGGGGTGGGAATTCCTGCAGGTGTCCAAGTTCCCCTTTAACCCCCTAGGGGACTCTCTGCCCGAAGTGGGGTTTTCCAGAGGTCCTCCCTGAAACTTTCGCACTATGCCATTGGTGTGAGGTATGCACAATCCAAACACTTCCTATTCTCCCCCCAAGTGTGGTCACACAGGTGCTGTTTTTCTCTTTTAATTCTAATCTCTGGAAAGTCTTATCTGAACAGTCAAATTTGGTGATGCCAAATGACTGGGGCCTTTCCTTTTTTATTTACCACCTTCTGACAGGTAAAGCTAGTTTTATTTCAACATGTCCGATTGTTACTTTTAAGGCTTCAGGCGCCAGAGAAAATCATCAACCATTTGTTCACTTCCCCTCCCCTTCTTTAACCTTTATATTATTTATATCAATGTCCACCTCCTCCTCTAGACTGTAAGCTCTTTGTGAGCAGGAAATGTGTCTGTTATGTCGTTATAATATACTCTCCCAAGCGCTTAGTACAGTGCTCAGCACACAATGAGCACTCAGTAAATACGATTGACTGACAGACTATCCAACGATACCACTGTTTTTCTGATTTGGATTTACCAGGTGGTTGATTTACAAGTTTTGAAACCTGAAAGGCACCCTTATGGATGGTCTATATTTGCACCTCAAAATTCACAGGAAAGAGTGGATTTGCCGGGAGGCTCAAATTCTTAGATAATTTTGGTTTTATTTCCAACTCTTCCCTCCTATGTTGTTGGCAACCAGCAGAAGAAGATCCTGGGCCATCTGGGTGAATGGTATATCCCAAGAACCATCCCAGCTCAGATATGGACCTTAATGTATCCTGTCACTTCCCTCTCCATTGGATTCTTCACTCTGCTGCCCAGATCGTTTTTCGGAAAAACAAAACAGAACAAAACAGAACAAAAAACCCCAAACTCCCAACACAACCAAAAATAACCAAAACCCAACCCTCCCCACAAAACCCCCCAAAACAACATTCAGTCCATGTCTCCCTATTCCTCAAAAAACTCCAGTGGTTGCCCATCCACCAAATTACGTATATTACTATCTGTCTCCTCCTCTAGGCTGAAAGCTCGCTGTGGGCAGGGAACGTGTCTACCAACTTGGTTGTACTCTCCCAAGCGCATAATACAGTGTTCTGCACACATTAAGCGCTCAATGAACACCAATAATGATGACATAAAGAAACTCCTGACCATCAACCTAAAGGCACTCAATCACCTCTCTCTTTCTTACCTTTCCTCACCGGTCTCCAGCTACAAACCAACAGCACACTCAACTTCTTTAACCCCAACCTGTTGTCTGTATCTCAGTCTCATCTTTCCTTTCCCTCTAGACTGTAAGCTTATTGTGGGCAGGGAATGTATCGGTTTAGTTTTATGTTGTACTCTCTCAAGTGCTTAGTACAGTACTCCGCACATAGTAAGCGCTCAATAAATACGACTGACTTCACCAACCCCTTGCCCACATTCTCCCTCTGGCCTGAAACTCCCTCCCCCTTCATATCTAATAGTCCATCACTCTCCCCACCTTTCTAACCTCTTAAAAATCACATCTCCACCAAGAGACCTTCCCAGACTAAGCCCTTTACTTCCACTCTCCACCCCCTTCCCTGCATTGACTGTGAATTTGACCGTGCTCCCCAGCCCCGTAATATTCCCACCCTAGACTGTAAACTCACTGTGGGTATTGAGTTCCTAGCATGCAGATGAGGAGACTGAGGCCCAGAGAGGTTGAGGGGTTATCCAGCAGCCCGCAGCGGGTGGGCGGTAGGGTCGAGAGAGGAACCCTATCCTCTGGACCCAGGCCCGTCCTCTTCTTCCACGGCCATGCTGCCTCAAAGCACTGGAAAGACTCTAATCTACCTGGACTGGCAGGGCCTCCCTGTGGTACCATACAGTACCGCAAAATCATGTTTGAACAGAGAAGTTAAGCCAAAGTTTGTTACTGTGTAAACACAGAACTTTCAAATGTCACGAGACTGCCAGGTAAATTCCATTCCCCTAATGTCTCCCTTGTTAGATTGGGAGCTGCTTGTGGACAAGGAATGTGTCACTTGTTTTTACTTCCCAAGCACTGAGTCTAGTGCATTGCACCCAGAGGTTGCTCAAGTACTCCTACTTCGACTGCTGAAAAGGAACGGGTAGGAGCAGACAAGCTCATTTCGGGCAGGGATCGTGCCTACCAACTCCGTTGTATTCTCCCAGGTTGCTTAGTACAGTGCACCCAGTAAGTGCTCTGTAAATACCACGGACAAGTCGATCTTAATCAGTACGTATCTGTTCCAAGCTAGACTAAACTCTACTCTCCTAAGCCCCGGTGCCTACCATCTGATGCAGAGTTGCTGCCGTGTCGTACGACCCTAGGGAGGCTTTGAGAGGATAGGTTGAATCATAATGTTGCGTCTCCTCATGGTCGACTTCATGCCTGCCGATGTGCCCTTTGAAATGGCTCCATTTCAGTTTCCTAATCTGCATGAATTGCACTGTCACTGACAGGAGCCCCGAGAAGGCTCTATCCCCAACTCTTTGAAGGCCTCTCTTTGTGCCTCTTCAACTTTAAAGTCTCTCTCGGTCTTGGGTTTAGAATTTCTTTCACGGCCTACGTTTTTACCCCGGAGACTGTCGTCCCCTTCTTGAGGATGTCGCTTCCCCCGTCATCATGCCCTCTGTGGCCTGTTGGCTGTTCATTAGCCGTTCCATCGGACGGAGGGGTTCAGGGGAAAGAGATGAAAAAGGAGAAGCTGAAAATCAGAAAAATGATGTTTGGGTGCTCCACCTGAAGGCTCAAGTTGGGGAGGAGATTCCTGCTGAGAAGCAGCGTGGCTTAGTGGATAAAGCTTGGGCTGGGAGTCAGAAGGACCTGGGTTCTAATCCTGGCTCTGCCACAAGTTTGTTGTGTGACCTTGGGTGAGTCACTTAACTTTTCTGGGCCTCAGTTACCTCATTTGTAAAATGGGGATTAAGAATGTGAGCCCATGTGGGACAGGGACGGTGTCCAACCTGATTAACTTGGCTCTCCCCCAGTGCTTAGAACGGTGCTGGCACATAGTAAGTGCTTAACAAGTACCATGGTTATTTTTATTATTCAGACTCAAAGCGCTAACCTCAGGGATATGGGCTAACTGTGTACTGCACTTATCTGTGTGGGCTGCCTGCCCGAATCTCACTAGGAGATGGCTGCAGTGTCCTCTTTCTTTCTGGCTCCCGCCTTAAAATCCGAGGCTCGTTTCAGTCCGTAGTTCTCCAGACAGACGTAGCTGTTGCCGGAAATTTCCCTGGATGGAAGGACCCCTGATCGGTTCTTCTTCCAAGTAAACCGAAGGAATTATTGAAACGGGTCAGGAGCTAAATTGGAGCGGGTGTGAAACTCCCGGAACTCCAGAGGCACAGTTAGGGTTGGCCTGAATTGGAGATAGCTAAATTTATTGGGGTTTCCCCCACCTTTTCCCACTTTTCCCTCTTCACTGTATCTATTTTTGAACGGAGAAATCACTCTGGTGGGGAAAAAACCTGAAAGAAACAGCCTAACGAAACACATTAGGGCCCAGCGTAGAAGGCATTTAGTCAGCATTCTCCTCCAGCTAGTCTCACTTGTCTCCCACTACCCCTCGGCTTGCTCCTCTGGAGCCCATCTTCTCACCTTGCCTCATTCTAATTTTGCTGGGCCTGAGACTCCCTTCCCCTTCACACACAGCAGACTACTGTTCTCCCCATCCTCAGAGCACCTCTGAAAGCACATCTCCTCCAGGAGGCCTTCCCTGATTAACCACTCATCTTTCCACCTTTCCCGCCACTTTAGCGTTTCCTCGTTAAGCACTTAGGTGCTCCCCTCCCTTCACCACATTAGCACTATGTACAGATAATTACTCTGTTGCTTCCCCCTACCTGTTATTTATTTTAGTATCTGTCTCATTCGTTGTTGTATTTATCGAGTGCTTAATATGCGCCAAGCTCTGTACTAGGTGTTTGGTAGAGTACAATATAACAGACACATTCCCTGCCCACAACGAGCTTAGATTGTGAACTCCTTGAAGGCAGGATTTGTGCCAACTGACTCTGCTATATTCCCCCTAAACACTCAGTAGAGTGTTCAATAAATGCTATTGATTGAATGATTGATAGGTTGGAGGTCAGAGGGAGCCAGATGAAGCAAACTGAGTAGGACAGATAGCAATCCGGAGGTGGAAAGCAACGAGAAGAGAAGGCTTGAATGTTAAGTCAACGGATGGATTAAGTTTTCAAGACTTCAGCAGAGGGAGTTGTGCAATCACGGTTCCTGGAACCTCATGGGGAAAATAAAATCCCTTGTTCTTTGACCAGATGCCGGGTATTCCCTTGTTCTGTTTGGAAAGTGATTTTTACCCTTTGGGACACTGTGCTTTGGGAATTGTAGTGCAAGTGAGCGAGAGGAAGAGACTCAACCGATTTTGAATTCTAATGGTCTTTGTTGTTTTGATATCTATTTTTTGTCTCTTCCCTCTTCCGGTGATGAACTCCCTCACCCCCCAAGTATGATTATATGGGTGTGGGAGTGGCCTTGCCACTCAATTGCTCCCCTCACCTCCTCCCTCCATCTTCCACAGAGGATTTGTAGCAAGTCCCTGGTCACATAGTAAGCGCTTAACAAATGCCACCAAAAAAAAAGCCCCCCCCCCCCCCCCCCCGTTCTGCTTGCTGAGCCGCTGGGATAGTACAGAGAAGCAGCGTGGCTCAGTGGAAAGAGCACAGGCTTTGGAGTCAGAGGTCATGGGTTTGAATCCTGGTTCAGCCTCTTGTCAGCTGTGTGACTTTGGGCAAGTCACTTCTTGGTGCCTCAGTTACCTCATCTGTAAAATGGGGATTAAGACTGTGAGCCCCACGTGGGACAACGTGATTCCCCTGTGTCTACCCCAGTGCTTAGAACAGTGCTCTGCACATAGTAAGCGCTTAACAAATACCAGCATTATTATTAAGTGGCGGAGCTGGGATTAAAACCCATGATCTCTGACTCCCAAGCCCGGACCCTTTCCACTAACCAGGCTGCTCTTGAGGGCCAGGGACTGTGTCTGATTACCATATATGTTCCTTCCCCGTCCCCAACACTTAGTTCTTTGCAAACAGGTGCTTAGTAAATGCTATTCTTAGTAGGTCACACCATCACTTGAATGGGTACCTTTATAAATGTGCCGAGGTGGGTGTGCAGCTGTGTGACTGTGGGCAAGTCACTTCACTTCTCTGTGCCTCAGTTACCTCATCTTTAAATGGGGATTAAGACTCAGCCTCATGTGGGACAACCTGATGACCCTGTATCTGGAAAGAGCACGGGCTTTGGAATCAGAGGTCAATGGGTTCGAATCCCGGCTCCGCCCCTTGTCAGCTGTGTGACTTTGGGCAAGTCACTTAACTTCTCGGTGCCTCAGTTCCCTCATCTGTAAAATGGGGATTAAGACTGTGAGCCCCACGTGGGACAACCTGATTCCCCTGTGTCTACCCCAGCGCTTAGAACAGTGCTCGGCACATAGTAAGCGCTTAACAAATACCAACATTATTATTATTATTATCTACCCCAGTGCTTAGAACAGCGTTCTGCACCTTGTAAGCGCTTAACAAATACCAACATTATTGTTGTTATCATTATTTTTCAACCCTCAGTGGAGGACCAAAAATGGGAACGCCTGTGTACATCTTCCAAGTGAGCGTTCGTTTTTTCTTCTCCTAATCTTTACTTAATAGCTCCACTTGAATGTGATTTTTTTTTTTTTGTCTGTAAATGAAAGTTGCTGAGTGCGGGTGAGCATTTGCAGTATTCGACCGGGGCCGGAGCTCAGAACCAAAGACCACAAGGGGGAGCGATCGGTCTTCTTTATTTGCTTTATTTTTCCAATCCACGAGGGGCTGCCTGTTGTTCTGTCTCTTTTCTTTGTGAAAAATGCCGGAGTTTCATCTTTCACTAGAGGCTTCTCTTTCCTAGCACTTCTCCAGATAGAAAAATAAAACCTGCATACTTTTAGGCAGCCACTATTTCCCACGTGTTGCGATTTACTTCGAGAGAGGAGACAGAGAAGGGTACGGTTTAATTTTGGAAGACACAAAACCACAGCCTATTAGCCCACGCTTCCTTTTTCTAAGTATTGTTCAGGACAAGGGGGATGTGTCAGACGCCATGGGTTCTAATCCCGGCTCCGCCGCTTGTCAGCTGTGTGACTTTGGGCAAGTCACTTAACTTCTCTGGGCCTCAGTTACCTCATCTGGAAAATGGGGATTAAAACTGTGAGCCCCGCGTGGGACCTGATTACCCTGTATCTACCCCAGTGCTTAGAACAGTGCTTGTCACATAGTAAGCGCTTAACAAATATCAACATTATTATTATTTATGCAAATACACAAGCCTATCTCCATTTTCGCTCCCTCTAGAGGAAGGAGGGACTATGCATTTTTAGTTGTAAATGAGCCCTTTTTTAATGGTATTTGTTAAGCGCTTTCTATGAGTCAGGCACTGTACTAATTGTTTGGGTTGATACGTTCTAATCAGGTTGGACACATCCCTGTCCCACGTAGGGCTCACAGTCTTAATCCCTATTTTACAGAAGGGGTAACTGAGGCGCAGAGAAGTGAAGTGATGTGCCCAAGGTCCGATAGCAGGCAAGTGGTGGAGCTGGCATTAGATCCTACATCCTTCTGACTCCCAGGCCCGTGCTCTATCCAAATACCACAGTTATTTCGATTATTAGGGTGTGCTGCTTTCATATGGGCTTTTGCTGACTTATTGGATTCCAAGGACAAGCGAGCATCTCTCACTTGTTGCCCAGCAACGTGATTCCAAACCTCCGGAGGGCAGGAAAACTAAAGTGAAAGAGGACGGTACTCCACTTGCACGGAGACCACACTTGCAGATTTGATGTTAGCCATCGCCGGATGAAAAAGTGGAGTCCGTCCTTCAGTGGTATTTATTGAGCACTTGCTGTATGTAAAATACTTTACTAAGTGCTTGGGGGAGTTCAGGACACCAGAGTCGGTAGGCACGTTCCCTGCCCACTTCAAGCTTACAGTCCAGAGGGAATTAGAAATGCTTGTGCCCTGATTTATGCCTGCATCAGTTGCCACTGAAACAAACCCCCCCCCCCCCCCCCCCCCCCAGTTTGTGTAGAGTTGGAAAAGTTGCTCGAAAGAACCTTCCAATAAACATGTCAGGGAGTTTCAGAATCCTGTGTGAGTTGGAGATGGAATGGAAATACCTTCCTCCACTCAAAGGAATTTTTTATCAAGTCTATTGTAATGTCTAATGCCAACCTACTCACTGTACCTCGATCTCGTCTATCTCGCCGCCAAACTCTCGCCCACGTCCTGTCTCCGGCCTGGAACGCCCTCCTTCCTCATAGCCGACAGACTCCACCTTCAAATCCTCATTGAAGACGCATCTCATTCAGGATGCTTCCCAAGTCCATCATTTCCTCTTCTCCTACTCCCTTCTGCGTCGCCCTGATATGCTCCCTTTATTTATTTGCCCCTCCTCAGCCCCACAGCTCATGAACATATCCATAATGTATTTTTATTAATGTCTGTCTCCCCCTCTAGACTGTAACCTCGTTTTGGACAGGGAATATGTTTACCAACTCTATTATATTGTGTGCTCCCTGGCGCTTAGTATAATGCTCTGCATACAATAAGTGCTCAATAAATACAATTGATTGATATTCCGAAAGGTTTAGCCCCATTGTAGAGGAAACCGGGGAAAAAGGGTGGAGAAACGTAGCTCTTCCCCGGAATGCAGGAAGCAGAATGCAGGAGGAGTTGGTTGGTGGATCAGTGGGAAATCAGTCAGTCAATTGTATTGATTAAGCACTCACCATGTGCAGAGAACTGTACTAAATGCTAGGGAGAGTACAATAAAACAGTAAACACACATTCCCTGCCCACAGTGAGCTTACAGTCTAGAGGGAGAGGCAGTCATTAATAGAAATAAATAAATTACAGATGTGGACATAAATGCTTTGGGGCTGGGTGGAGAGATGAATAAAGAGACTAAGTCAGGGTGATGCAGAAGGGAGTGTTTGTAGAGAATAGATAGCATCTGCAGATCATTGTCTACACCTAGGAGATCTTTTCTGCCTCAGAACTTCTGTTGCCTTCTCTCCGCACCCCAGCCGCTCCTGCATCTTGGCCAGATTTTGGAGTGAGGGAATACTGTACTTACAGGGAAGGAGGAGAATAAAGGATGGCACCAGAATGGTAGCTGCCATAATATCCTGTATATCAAATCCAGTTTCAATAAAGGAAAGTGAGGAGGTGACAGTACCCTTCTTGTTGAAATTAGCCATGTGGATAAGCAAAGCCCCTCCCTCTGGGGTGTAAAATAAATGAGCCTGGTCTTCCAAGAGGTCAGATTGTGGGCAAATATAGCTAGTTTATAAAAGGGAAAATGTGGCCTCAATGAGTAGAAATATTTATATTTTTTTACTCATCTCAGCGACAAGGAAAGATGGTGCTGGACAGCAGAGCTTTGTAGGGGCCTGAAGAATTTCAGTCGGTCTGCAGGTCTGCTCTAAACCCAGTGAGTTTGCTGACTTTAAGCAACATTTTGAGGTGATATGTTTTCAGCATGATTATAGTGATTCCTGTTCCAGGCCATCTCTCATAATGGTTAGGTGTTTAGAGCCTTCTCTTTAATGTAATTGATGTTCGGGAAAAATGTTTTTCTCCAAACTGTAATTTTTATTTCTCACTATTCCTTTTCCTGGTAAACAACATTTTTTTTTGACATTTATTATCCTTGCCTGGCCCGGTTGTTTTCCTGCACGTCTGTTTAAAGGCTAGAGACATTAATTCATTTAAGAGCTTTTGATTACGGCTCCTACTAAAAAGTGGAGTGGACTACAAATCTAAGGCTGGGGTTTGGGAGCCAGAGACCTTATGGGAAGCAGCATAGCCTAGTGGGAAGAGCATGGGCTCTGCCACTTGGCTGCTGTGTGACCTTGGGCAAGTCACTTCACTTCTCTATGCCTCAGACACGTCATCTGTAAAATGGGGATGAAGACTGCAAACCCCATGTAGGGCACGAACTGTTTCCAACCCGATTACCTTGTACCTACCCCAGTGCTTAGAATGGTGCTTGGCACATAGTAAGCACTTAACAAATGCCATAATTATTATTAATTTTTATTATCTATTTGTTGCAGTTCAGGGCCACTCCCAGCGTGTTCCTCTTGCATGCGATGAAGCACATCAGACTCTCTCGCAAAAGGCAGGAGTTCCCCTTGAGGGGATTTGGAACTGATCATGAACACGTTATTTGAGGAGGGCATTAAATGGAGTTGGTCAGGTGATGGATAGTAGTATTGATTAAGGGCTTACCGTGTGCTGAGTACCGTAATAAGCCCTAAGACAGATAATTAGGTTCAGACAGGGTCCCATGCCCTCATGGGACTCACAGACCAAGAGTAGGAGATTGACAGGAAGATGAGATTAAGTTGTAAAGAGGGGGGTTTTTTATGGTATTTATTAAGCGCTTACTGTGGGCCAGGCACCGTGCTCAGGGCCGGGATAGATACGAGGTAATCAAATTAGTCCCAGTCCATATCCCACATGCGGCTTACAGTCTTGATCCCCATTCTACAGATGTGGTAACTGAGTCCCAAGGAAGTGAAGTGACTTGCTCAAGGTCACAGAGCAGGCAATTGGCAGAACTGGGATTAGAACCCAGGTTCTTCTGACTCCCAGGCCGGTGCTCTGTCCATTAGGCCATACTGCTATTCCTCCTTCTGGAGGAGATATGATTTTTTTTTAGGGCAGTTTTGAAGGCGGGGAGAATACTGGATCATCGGATATCAAGGGGGAGGAGGTCCCAGGCCCGAGGGAAGACCCGGCAAGGGGTCGGTGGTGGGATAGAGGTGATGGAGAGAGAAAGTAAACTGGCATTAGAAGAGCCAAGTCTGCGGGCCAGGGGCAAACTGATTGACTGTCGTAAAGTCAGTCGTAGCCAAGTTTTGTGTCTGCTGGGGGGGTCGCTTGACTCTTTGCTCTTGACTGGAGTCTTCTTGCCCTCTGGATAATAATAATAATAATGTTGGTATTTGTTAAGCGCTTACTATGTGCAGGGCACTGTTCTAAGCACTGGGGTAGATACAGGGGAATCAGGTTGTCCCACGTGAGGCTCACGGTCTTAATCCCCATTTTACAGATGAGGTAACCGAGGCGCAGAGAAGTTGTGACTTGCCCACAGTCACATAGCTGACAAGTGGCAGAGCCGGGAGTCGAACTCATGACCTCTGACACCGAAGCCCAGGCTCTTTCCACTGAGCCACGCTGCTTTCCCTAAGCAGCCAATCCTCTGGATCTTGGCTTCTCTTCCACCCTCTCAGTCAGCCAGTCAATCGTACTTATTGAGCACTTACTGTTCTAAGCGCTTGGGAGAGTACAGTTTAACAATAAGCAGACACATTCGCTGCCCACCGTGAGTTTATAGTCTGCGGGGTTGGGCAGGGGCGCGGAGGCAGATATTAATAGAAATAAATTAGAGATATGTGCATAAGTGCTGTGGAGTGGAGGCGATGAATACAGGGAGCAAGTGTCCCACCAAGCCTCTCACCTGGAGCTTAGAAATATTTCTTACTGATTGACTCCCAGTGACTTGTGAAGTGCTGCATATTAGAACACCTCTTTGCAAATAGGGGCTGCCTTGACATATAAGTAGGAAAAAGAAAAGAATCAGGCCTCGGAGCTATCTGACTTGGGTCTGAGCCTGACTGCACTCGCTTCGGCAGCACATATACTGAAATTGGAATGATACAGAGAAGATTAGCATGGCCCCTGCGCAAGGATAACACGTGAATTGAGAAAGCGTTCCGTATTTTTGCATTAATGCCTGTCTACTTGTTTTGATGTGTATATATTTATAATTCTCTTTGTATTGATGATATTGATGCCCGTTTACTTGTTTTGATGTCTGTCTCCCCCCTTCTAGACTGTAAGCCCGTTGTGGGCCGGGATTGTCTCCCTTTATTTCTGAATTGCACTTTCTAAGCGCTTCGAACAGTGCTGTGCACACAGTAAGCACTCAATAGATACGACTGAATGAATGAAAGGAGCAGTGAACAATAGACTGGATTAGTCCCGGACTTAGCTGGTATTGCTAAACAAATGTTTGGCGGTGGCAGAGACTTTTCAAAGGTTTCTTTAATTTCTTTATTTTTGTCCTTGTCCAGATGATTGCTCCTTGTTTTCCTTTAGCTGTAGGAATAGTAATGATTGGATTTATTGGGCACCTACTGGATTCAGAACAGTGTACTAAGCGCCAAGGGAGAGAATTACGTGGACTAGTAAAGTGGGGAAGGGTTCGCTGATAGGCACAAGAGGGAAGATACAGGTAGTCCAATATAAAATACGACAGAAAAGATACAGGTCAGAATCGAACAAGTCCAGGGGTAAAACTATCAGGAGTTATCGGGATTATGGGTTACCAGGAGTTATCAGGGTCATCGGGAGTTAATCAGTTGTATTTATTGAGCACTTACTGTGTGCAGCGCACTGTACTGAGCATTTGGGAGAAAACAGTAGAACAGACACATTCCCTGCCCACAACAAATTTACAGTCTAGAGGGGCTGACAGAAATAAAATTACAGATGTGTACATGAATTACAGAAGAGACCTGGTACAAGAGGGAGCACGGGGGGGACACCGGGAGGAGGACTCACAAATCAAAAGTCCCAGCGTCTAAAATGCAAAGACGCTGCAAGCCTGCAGCCCACCGCAACAGAGCGGTTCGGAGGCAACAGCCCAAGGCGGTGTGCTGGGAAGGTGGCAGGTGGATTGGGACGCTCAATAAGCCTCTAATGTGCCGGTCGCTCGTTCTTCTCATATGCCTGTGACCTGTTCCTTGTACTGGAAGATGTCACTGCTTTATGTAATTTATATAATTTGAAGTCAGACGACTCTGCTGGGTTGTGAGTCTCCTTGAAGGCAGAGATGGTGTTTACCGAACTCGGTTTTTTAAATTTATTTTTTCATTTTTATGGTTATTTGTTAAGCCAGACACTGTACTAAGTGCTGGGGTAGATACAAGAAAGTCCATTTGGATTCAGTCCTTTTCCTCTATGGGGCTTACAATCTTCATCCCAATTTTCAGCTGAGGGGACGGAGGCCCAGTGAAGTGACTTGCCCAAGGTTATCCAGCAGACAAGTGGCAGAGCCAGGATTAGAACTCAGGTCCCTTTGACTCCCAGGGCCGTGCTCTATCCACTAAGCCATGCCACTTCCGTGTTACAACTCTGTTGCATTCTCCCAAGTGTTTAGTATAGTGCTCTGCCCACAGTAAGCACTCAGTGGATACCGGTTATTGGTTGAGAGGGTGGAAAAGACAAAAAGCACACCAATACTCCATCTCCCAAGGGACAGGGATCATGTCTTTTTCCCACCTGTATGTTTAGTTTATTCTTTCCCAGAACTTAGTATAGTACTCATCAATGAGTGGTATGTATTGAGCACTGTACTAAGCGCTTGGGAGAGCCCACTACAGCAGAATCAGCAGCCACGTCCCCTGCCCCTGACGAGTTTACAGTTTAGCTACTTCACACAGTAAGCACTAATAGATATTCTTACTACTTCTGTTACTCCCAATGTGAGCATGGAAGCCTTTCTTCCAGCACTCAATCTTCTTGGAGGGTTGCCCTCTGCCCCCCCATCCCTACGCACACCCACGCACAGGTGGGGATTTGAGGGGCACAGCCCAGCTTCTAACCTTAGCTGGGGTGTCCCTGTAAATGGCATGCAGCTCCCAAAATCAGAACCCATGAATGATGAACCCCGAACCCTGTCCTGATGCATAGAAATAGCATAAATAGGGCCAAAAGGTTCAGTGGGAATCCCTGTTCAAATATGAAACGGATTGAAACCGAGCTGGAATTTTTCTCACGAGCGCTCTTAAGGTGTTGGGCAACCTCACCTGGGCACCATGTTGGATTTTCTTCCATGTTGCAAAGGAGTTGCTCATCAAGTCCGAAATCTTAAAAAAAAAACAAACCCCAAAACATATAGCAACATATTCTTGATTTACTTTTAATCACATTCTAGGCTGAAGGAGCTACGAAAGCAAGACTGTGGTTTTGAGATTCTAAAACTGGGCAAGGAAGTCAACATCATCGTCAAGTTTCCTAAAACATGGTTGTGCTGCTTAATCCCAGGTTTCAACAGATGCCCTGAAAGATTTCCTTGCTTTTCATTCGAGTTGCATTTGGATGTTCTTAGGTCCTGAGCTTCTGTGCTGATTCCCCTAGAAGGAACAGACATTTAGATTTCTCCCTTGCTGAGATTTTCAGCAAATCACCTTCTTCGCGGGTACTGACGCATTGGCTGCTCTTTTTTTTGTGTGTGTGCGATATTCATTAAGTGTCTACTATGTGCCAGGCACTGTTCTAAACACTGGGGTAGATGCAAGCTAATCAGGTGGGACACCATCCCCGTCCCACGTGGGACTCGCAGTCTTAATCCCCATTTTACAGATGAGGTCACTGGAGCACAGAGAAGATTTGCCCCAGGTCCCACAGCGGACAAGTGGTGGAGCCAGAATTGGAACCCAGGTCCTTCTGACTCCCACGTCCAGGCCCCAGCCACTAGGCTGCACTGCTTCTCAGTTGTTCTGAATTGGTTGTGGCCTGCAATGCTGGCTCATAACATTTTAAGAGATAAAGGTGATACTCACTCTTTGTAGGCAGCCCCCTTAGAAGAAGTTGATAGTCATGGAAAATCAGGTACGTAGAACAGTAAAATCATCTTATCCCTGTGAAACAGCGTGGACAGGCAGAAAGATCATGGGTCTAGAAGTCAGCGGACCTGGTTTCTAATCCTGGCTCTGCTCCTTGCCTGCCATGTGACCTAGGGCAGATCACTTAACTTCTTTGTGCCTCAGTTTCCTCAGTTGCAAAACGATGATTTAGTGCCTGTTCTCTCTCATGCTTAGACTGTGAGCCCCACGTGGGATGGGGACTGTGTTGGACCTGATTAACTCATATCCACCCCAACGTTTAGGACAGTGCATGACACCTAGTGAGCGCTTTACAAACACCGTGAAAAATGTTCAAGTTCATATATGCGAACACTTTATTTGAAGCGCTCTCTCATCCTTTGTGAAAGTGAACACCAACATTGGCTTTCAGAGATAGAAAAACATACCTCCTTTGAAGCGAAGAGAAGAAAGGGTGGAAAATGCTGAATTTCCAAGAACTGCCTTTTAATGAAATACTGTCTTAGAAGGTATGCTTTCCTCAATCTGACAGTATTTTGAATGTGGACAAGTCATTTTGGTAGTTTTCTCCTCTCCTCCCAAGAATGTTTGATGTTGCTCTCATCTGCTGCTGGATAATCCGGAGGTAGATTGAAATGTCACTTGGAGATTTCTAGGAAGACCCATTTCCAGTCTTTCTCCAAATTAGCAGTTTTTACTTACAATCTAGCTGTGATAAAGCAGAATACAAAGAGTCGCCAAAGTAAGGTGAAGTACACGAGGGGTCATTTGAAAGTGCATATTAAAGATCGCACCCGTTCTCCAAAGTGATTTAGGCCTATGATTTTAGTCTGGAAGTACCATTGGAAAATGAATGGTGGATTTTCTTCATGTCTTGCTGTCTGAAGTGGAAAATTTCAAGACAAAGGCAAGTATGTCGTTGAAGAGATTTGCTTTTTTGTTCCCCCTGAAAGCTGTCATACCAATGAGAGATGTGGCTCAAACAGCCAGAGGGGCGGGATGGATGTTCTTGCTAAAATCACTTTGCTCCTGAGTATATTACGTTAGGATGATCGTGCCGTGGAGTCAGAACCGAAGGGATACTTGCCTATTGGGCCGGAGCTCAGCTGTGGGAGTTAGGTTTGCATGAGTGTAGGAGGAGATGGCTTTCAGGAGAGATACCATATCATCTATCTTCACTAAGTTACTCATGTTCTTCAGGATCTTTCCTTTAGGGAAGGCACACTCCTCTTTATCTAAATCACACGAGGAGGTCGGATTATTGCAGAGCGACCCTGGATGCTTTCATCTGGGACCCTGAAAGTTTGACTCATATAAATTTCATTTGATCTCATACCTATCCCTGCGAGTAAGGTACCGGGATGAGGAGGTTATTCTGCTAATGTTTTGGTAATCACTCCGAGAACTGCACGTACTAGGGAGAAAGAAACATGGTTAAGGGAATCACTGCCGATTGAAGAAAAGTAGCTGCCACATCAGTCTTTACCAAGGTTTGAGTGATGATTCTTTAATAGGAATTTGCATTTCCTTAGGATGGAGAGAGAAGTATTGAAGAAACTGAAGAGGTCAGTTGTGAGATTTCCCGAGAGATTTATCTCTTAATGCGACTGGTGGGGAGATATTACAAATGGTGTGTTTGATGGAAAAAGGTAACACCTTCTAAGCAGAATGACAGAATCCCATTCCTGGACAGGATCTCTCCTGACCATCCTGAGGGTGAGGGAAAGCCCTCCTGAGAAACTTTGAAATCATGTCAGGGAAGGGAGTTGAATCTCCCAGGTTTGGAATCGCACAGTTGGAGAGTTGGCTCTGTGAAGGAATATGGGGAAGGAGGTGGTCCTCAGGCCCAGCTTCATCGAGCTGGTCCCTGAATTTGGGATTGGAATTCAGTCCTCGGGAGTACATCCCGAGGTTCATCTAATGTCGGCCTCTCCGGGGAAGATTCCTGTCTTAATCAAGAAAGTATTTGTAATCATTCATTCATTCAGTCGTATTTATTGAGCGCTTACTGTGTGCAGAGCACTGTACTAAGTGCTTGGAAAGTACAATCCTGTGGGGAAGGAGGTGGGTGGGGGAGGGAAGGGAGGAGCATGAGAAGCAGCGTGGCCTAGTGGAAAGAGCACAGGCCTAGGAATCAGAGGACTTGTGTTCTTATTCCCGCTCCACTACGTGTCTGCTGCGAGACCATGGGCAAATCACTTGCTCTCACTCTTCCTTATTTTAACTTCTTTCTCCTTCTGTAAGCTCCGGGGAAGGAAGAGTGAGAGCAAGTGTTTTTAAAAGTAAGCCCATCACTGGGCAGGGATTGTGTCTCTCTGTTGCCAAATTGCCCATTCCAAGCACTTAGTACAGTGCTCTGCACATAGTAAGCACTCAATAAATTCTATTGAATGAATAAAAGGAGAGGAGGGTTGGGACCTGAGATGTGGGTGGAGGAGGTAGATTTTGAAAGCAGGAAGGCCATCTCCTTTGAAAGATAAGCAAGTGGATGTTGGGGTGGGAGAGAGCAAGAGCAGTGAGGGGAAGATTTTAAAGAGTGCATACCAGAGCGTTTTGACTTTGTCAACAAAAGTGATTGGATTTTTTCAACTTGCTTCTGGTGAAAGAAACACAATGCCAGTGGAAGACTGCTTTTAAAGTCAAGTGAAACCTAAGTAGGTTTGCCCAGTATGGGAAATCAGACCGTTTCCATTGGGAAGAATTTTACATGTGACTTTATCCTCTGTGCTCCATTTCTTCACCTTGGTGCTGTTAATAAGGAAACGAAGCTGGGATTTGGCTTCTCTCTCCTCTCAGGAAGCTTAGTGAGTGAAATGGAGGGAATCAGTGTTCTAAGCAGAAAAGGCTAAAAGGCACAGGACTTTCCCCTCCTTTTTAGACAAGAGTTGCAGAGTTCTGAGGCTGCTGTGAGGAGATGTGAATCAATAAAAGTGACACACCTGTGCTCTCCACGCTGCCTCCGGCCAGTCATTGCATCATGCCCTTAGGGTGAGCAGAGGAGAGAAATGATCCCCTGCCACCCCTGATATAGCTAAATACTGACTTTTTAAATCGGTAAAATTCCAATAGCAGAATTGGAAACTGCACGGTCATTTGGAAAACAGCTAATGAAGTAGAGGTCACCTAGGCAAAGGAGAAAAGCCATAGGTTGGCAGCACTGAACTGCCAGAAGGACTTGTAGCAGATGGACCAAGATGGTCTCTGCATTGAGAGCAAAATTTGAGAAACGCAACAGATATTGGTAAAATCATTCAGAAAGAGGGAGGAAAGGGAAATGAAAGTTTAATGGAGTAAGAGGCTAAGGAGTGATTACCAGGTTCAGGGAAGCTACTATCTCTTACATGGCTAGGAGTCCACCAAGTTGCCCCATCAGTCAGTGTCAGTCAGTCAGTAGAATTTGGGAGATTACAATACAATAGAATTAGCAGAGGCAAGTTTCTGCCCAAAATGAGCATACATTCTAGAAGGGGAGACAGACTTAATATGAATAAATAGGAGAAGTAGGGCAACGGAAGAGAGTAAGAACACTTTGCTACCTATGGGATTAGAAAATAAAATTTAAGCAAACACTTTTTTTACTCATTAAGTCGTATTTACTGAGTTCTTACTATGTGCTTACTGAGTACTGTGTACTCTCCCAAGCAGTTAGTACAGTGTTTTGCACACAGCAAGTGCTCAATAAATACAATTGAATGAATGAGTACAATAAAACAATAAGCAGACACATTCCCTGCCCAAAACGAGCTTACAGTCTAGAGGGGGAGGCAGACATTAATATAAATATCTCATCAATAGAAGTAATATAATAATGTTGGTATTTGTTAAGCGCTTACTATGTGCCGAGCACTGTTCTAAGCGCCGGGGTAGACATAGGGGGATCGGGTTGTCCCACGTGGGGCTCACAGTCTTAATCCCCATTTTACAGATGAGGGAACTGAGGCCCAGAGAAGTGAAGTGACTCGCCCACAGTCACACAGCCGACAAGTGTTATGTTATCGTCATCGGCTCAGAGCAATGTTCTGTTTCCTACAGTGGCAACAGAATGCTTGGAGAAAACAAAATGGTTGCTCCTCCTGGACATGCATCATCCTACCTTCACAACTTTTTCATGAGTAACCGGCTATGGACTGCTTAACCATGAATTTATCAATCAATGAATGGTACTTATTGAGTGCTTGCTTTGTGCAGAGCACTGTACTGAGCCCTTGGGGGACTACAATGTAACAGAGTTAGTTGACACATTCCCTGCCCCAAGGAGGATATAGTTTAGAAGAGGAGCTTAATCCAAATTTTATCCCAGTCTTCCTTGAACCTATTGATGTTTCCTGTCTGCATAACTTCTGAAGGTAATGAATTCCTTGTGCTTACTGCCTGCAGCAGAAAGAAAGGTCTCCTTTTGTGTTTTTTCGCGCCTACTAACGTCAAGCTTCAATCGATGCCCCCTCGACCTGCTCTTGTGGGATTTGGCTCATAACAATTCTGTGTTTGCCCTCCTGACACCTGTCATGATTTTTGTAGGCTTCAGTCCCGTTCACTGTCAGCATTGTTCATCCATTTGGTCCCTGGGAGAGAGGTGGAGGACCGAAGTTGAGCTGGAAGGGAAGTGGCATTTTTTAGGATTACGATGCTTGTATCCCATGGGTGTCTGGTAAATCATGGAATGGAATAGTTTTGGGTGGGAGTGTCAGTTTCCCTGGATTTCCTCTTGTGCTCCTTCTACCACCCGAAGGTGGTGAGGAATGAGAATATGCTTGGTGACCCTTCCTTCCTCGGGCTGGGCAAAACCCCTCTTTTTTGGGCAGTCTCAGTAAGGCAACCTGTTCTCCGGCCTTCTCAATTTCATCCTCAATTAAGCAACGGCCTGAATGGACTTGATGGTTGGAATCAGATATTTGCCTGACCGAAAAGTGTAACGGGAAAGCAGTTACGAATTTAAAACGATAGATTGAAATGGGAACAATAAGCTAAATGTGCTTTGTTTTACCTTTATTAGTAATTTTCTTTAGAATTTATAAAATGCAAAACGTTGACCCTACATGGCCTTCTGAGTTTAGTCCCTTTTGTAAAGAGATGTCAGTGTTATTTATTTTCCCTCTTATTCTGGAGGTGATTTCTGCTCTGGATTCTGGACAGCTTGTAAAACACATTATTAATAAAGCAAACAGAAGTCGGCGATTTGAAGTGGTATCTAAGCCCAAACCAAATTCCTGTAGCGGTGGTTTTGAGGTTAATGGTCTCTGTTATCTAACTTAATGTGGAGGGTGTTTGAGTCTGAAGCCTGATGTCACGTTGGCCCCACCCTCAGTCAGTCTCCTGAAGGACACAGTAGCCTTCTTGATTTATTTTTCACTTTTGCCTCTTCATATTTTATTGTCTAGGCAGCCAAATTCAGTGGCGCTTTTCACTCCCTAGTTGATCTATTTCACAACTGTGTTTATTAGCTGTGGGTGATGAGGTGATATCTTCAACTCAAGAACAGCCATATTGTTCTGAAGGAGATTGAGGATCGAAGGGAATTTCTGAGGAGGCATGGCCAGAGTCCAAATCTTTAGGTGGTTTCAGCACTCTTGGTAAATTCCTCACGTTGCTGGTCCAGTGGCGTTGCTCTGTTTCATGCAGGCTGCAGCACTTAAGGAGAAGCCCAGCCATCTCCTCAGGGCGGTGAAATTGATTGTGGGCAGGGAATGTGTCCGCTTATTAGTGTAATGTACTCTCTGAAGCGCTTAGTGCTATGTTCTGCACACAGTAAGTGCTCAATAACTATGATTGAATGAATGAATAAATGCCATTGACTGACTGACAGATGTTCTCACCCTGAGGTGCTGTTGAAAAATCACAAAGTTCCTCTTTGTTCTCCAGGTGTTTGATGATCAGCCACAGGGTGGTGGGAGGGCCTCCTTAGGATAGGATATTTTGTTCACCTACCACAATTTGGAGTCTATCAAGTGATGAGCATTTCAGAGCTCAGCACCTCCCTTATCGCACCTTGGCCTGGAGGGATTTGTGTGGGGAGTGAGCTTGTGTGGGGAGTGACAAAAGATGACTGAAGTGGATGCCATGTGCTTTGCTAAAATGGAAATGGATGAAACTGTGATTAAGAAGTGAACAAGCCAGATATGAGCCTCTAAACTGAAAGCTTCTTGTGGGCAGGGGATTGTGTCTACCAATTCTATAGTATTGAACTCTCCCAAGTGCTTAGTACAGTGCTCTGCACGCGGTGAGGGCTCAAGTAACATTGGTTAGTGGCCTGGGGCTGCAGCCCGTTAGACTTCAAGCTCATTGCCGGCAGGGAATGCGTCTGTTGCATTGTCGTGTTATACTCACCCAAGCGCTTAGTTCAGTGCCCTGCACACGGCACTCAATAAATATGATCGATCGATGACTGGAGGGGCCTGAGGGTGCTGCTGCCACCCAGCTGTCCAGAGTCCAGTCCCAACATTTTGAAATATGTGGCGGCATTGGGCTGCCACAGCTATAGCTCTTCCCCTCCGGCTCCTTCCCTCCTCACTCCTGTAGCCCCACTGGCACAGGGCTGGTTGGGAATGAGGGCCCAGGATGGCCAGGTGCCCGGCTGGCGTAGTTTCTGGGGCTCACCAGTTCAGCTCCTGGCGGTTCCAGCAGAGCAGGTTATGCTAGAGTATCAGCAGCAGCAGTGTAGAGGAGCTCCTCAGGAAAAAAGACAGCCAGTGATGCGTGAAAAGGAAGCCCAGAGGAACACAGGGCTACTGGGGCATCCGTTACCGGTTTTTTCGTTGCATCCTCCCGAATGACCTGTCTCACAGGAGTGGGGCAGATAGAAGCTGGTACCCTATGGCTTGGGGCTTCTTCTCAGTAATTTTCAGGGCCGCACCACCCTCTCTTACCTGCCGCTCCCGGAGGGAAGACCTTCCCTCAGAGGCAGGATGGAGCGGAAACCTCTTGCCCACCTTTTGTAATTTTGGAAAGGCTGTGACTGTCAGACCAGGTCGGTCCCGGCTGGAGTGCCGATGAGCCTGAAGGCTGTTGCATTTACGATAATGTGTTTCCAGCTGTATGCTCAGTATACTGTTCTGCTCAGAGTCAGCGCTCAGCTCAGTACCGTTTTTGTAAAAAATAGTATTTGTTAAGCACTTACTATGTGCCGAGCACTGGTCTAAGCACTGGAGTAGATACGAGGTAATCAGGTTGGACACGGTTCCTGTCCCGTAACGGATTCACAGTCTTAATCCCCATTTTACAGTTGAGGTAACTGAAGCCCCGAGTCGTGAAGGGACTTTCCCAAGGTCATACAGCAGACAAATGGCAGAGCCGGGATTAGAACCCAGGTCTTTTTGGCTCCCAGGCCCGTGCGCTATCGACTAGGTGACACTGCTTCTCTGCTTAATGTTATTTTGCTTTTGGTGGTGATGGTGTTGATGCTGGTTGCTTTTTGGTGAAGTTAGGGTATTTCTTTTTTTTGGCTCATCTTCTTTTATATTGTATGGGTCCCCTGTGGGCTAGGGGTTGGCTGAAGTAATTTCCTTATACCTTTCTCCAGCATTTAACAAATGTTATGAAGATGATTAATAATGCTAATGGTAACATAGAGCAATATGACATAGCTTTGGTCTACTAGGATGCAACTGTGACAGGCAGCTTGGCCTCCCTCTCCACCTCCTCCTCTGTATATTCATTCATTCATTCATTCATTCATTCAATAGTATTTATTGAGCGCTTACTATGTGCAGAGCACTGTACTAAGCACTTGGAATATACAAATCGGTGACAGATAGAGACAGTCCCTGCCTTTTGATGGGCTTACGGTCTAATCGGGAGAGACAGACAGACAAGAACAATAGCAATAAATAGAATCAAGGGGATGAACATCTCATTAAAACAATAGCAAATAAATAGAATCCAGGCGATGTACATTTCATTAACAAAATAAATAGGGTAATGAAAATACATACAGTTGAGTGGATGAGCACAGGGCTGAGGGGAGGGGAAGGGAGAGGGGGAGGAGAGGGAGAGGGGGGAAAAGAGGGCTTAGCTGAGGAGAGGTGAAGGGGGGGTAGAGGGAGCAGAGGGAAAAGGGGGGAGCTCAGTCTGGGAAGGACTCTTGGAGGAGGTGAGCTTTAAGTAGGGATTTGAAGAGGGGAAGAGAATTAGATTGTCGGGGGTGAGGAGGGAGGGCGTTCCGGGACCGCGGGAGGACGTGGCCCGGGGGTCAACGGCGGGATAGGCGAGACCGAGGGACGGTGAGGAGGTGGTCGGCAGAGGAGCGGAGCGTGCGGGGTGGGTGGTAGAAAGTGAGAAGAGAGGAGAGGTAGGAGGGGGCAAGGGGTTGGAGAGCCTTGAAGCCTAGAGTGAGAGTATATGCACACACATATATACACACATACACACAAATACACACAACCTTTCTCTCTCTCTTTCTCGGCCTGATTTGAGTTTTGAAAAAAACTCGGAGCGGTGGAGCAGATTTATGAGCACCGACAGATTTCGAAGAGCCCTCCACCTCCGCCTTCCCCACACTTCTTTATAAGTTCCCCTCTCTGCCGCTCACCTCTGGTGAGAGGGGATCTAGGTCGGTGATGATGGTTCAAAAGTCATTACAAAAAAAATTCAGGAAAAGCAAGCGGCAGAGAAGAATCAAAATTTAATTTGCTAACTCCCAGGAAAAACAAAAAGAAAATGCAGTCGGTGGGCCTAATGGAAATCAAGCAGAGGACCTGAAATAAATTGAACTTACTCTGCTTTTTCTTTCCAATTTCCATTTCCTTTTTGTTCGGCTTTCAGGGGTATCTATATTGGAGGGGGGAAATGGATTCTGAATGTTCTTGCTGAAGGCAGACACTTTTGTTTCCATCTCAGAACCAGCTCTCCTCGGCGTACCTCTAGATAAATTGGTGCATGGCCAATGCAGATATAGGGGGCCAAATGCAATCCTTTTGGCTGAATGACTTTTTAAAACAACTACTTTCTAGGCTTGCTTCCTTGCCAACCAACACAAGATTATTTTTTTTTTCCCAGTCTCCCGCTTATCGTCTTAGCCTGTCTTTTCCTCAGAGGAATTCAGAGAGTGAAATAATAATGGTCCTTTTTTTTCCTGTGGGCTGGTGGGTTGTTACACTAATCCAGCTTTGCGATTCTGTAGGAAATGTGTGAAAAACGCATTGACAGTTTTTCCAGATGACCCCCGCCTCGCCCTTAGCTCCCTGAATTCTGGATTATGGGCAGGCACTGAAGGTTTTTTGGAACCGTGGACTACTTTTGCATGTTCACCTCCCTCTCTGCCAGCTAGACTTTTAAATGCTCTTGTTTGAGAGAGGACTTTCCCCATAGGGGGTGGGAAAAGACAAGGTATATTAAGCAGGTTCCCCCTGCCTCCATGCCGTTAGCACTCCATGCAGGAACTCAGCGAGCAGGGTTGGCAAAGTGCTCAAACCTGCTTCTCTTTCCTCAGCTCCTTTGCGCAGATTTTTGGCTCCGACGTTTTCATGATGGATCACCGGCTGAGCCTTTCGCTGATGGGAGACTCCAGCACGATCCCCATTACGGAGTGGGAAGCAGCATTTCCTAGTGGAAAGAACACGGGGTTGGGAGTCAAACTGTCAAATCGTCAGACTAGACAGTAAGCTCGTTGTGGGCAGGGAATATGTCTGTTTATTGTTATCTTGTACTCTGCCAAGCACTTAGTACAGTAGCGCTCAATAAATACTATTGAATGAAAGGACATGGGTTCTAATCCTGGCTCTGCCACATGTCTGCTGTGAGACCTTGGTCAGGTCACTTAACTTGTTGGTGCCTCAGTTTCCCATCTGTAAAATGAGGATTAAGACTGTGACTCCCCCTCCCCCCCAGGGACTATGACCAACTGATACGCACTGGAGTAGATACAGGATAATCAGTTTAATCAGTTTAACAGTGCTTGGTGCATCGTAAATGGTTAGCAAATGCCACAGTTATTATTAAGATAAACTGTTCTCTACACAGGGCTCCTTTTTTGTAAACTTTAAAGAGGACCCTGTGATCCAATTTTTAGGGGGATAAAACTGGATAATTTTCCATTGGAAGGTGTTTAAAAATTCAGTCAGGTTCCTGTCCAGTGCTCATTGAAATCTCAGTAGTTTGAGTACCTCATCATGCTCCTCTCCCTACTACACTCAGCCCGACACATCTCTCCTCTGGTGCCAACCTACTCACTGTAACTCGATCTCGTTTATATCTTGCCGCCCACATCCTGCCTCTGGCCCGGAAAGCCCTCCCTCTTCATATCCAACCGACAATGACTCCCCACCCTTTTCAAAGCCTTATTGAAGACACATCTCATCCAAGGGGCCTTCCCTGACTAAACCCTCCTTTCCTCTTCTCCCACTCTTTTCTGTGTCACTCTCACTTGCTCCCTTTATTCATCCCCTCTCCCAGCCCCACAGCACTAGCAGCATGGCCCAGTGAATAGAGCACGGGCCTGGGAGTGAGAAAGTCATGGGTTCTAATCCCGTTCCGCCACTTCTCTGCTGTGTGGCCTTAGGCAAGTCACTCCACTTCTCTGTGCCTCAGTTACCTCATGTACAAGTAGGATTAAGACTGTGAGCCCTATGCGGGACAAAGACTGTGTCTAACCTGATTGGCTTGTATCCACCCCAGCACTTAATACTGGCACTTAGTAAGCACTTAAGAAGTCCATAATTATTATCATTTTTTATTATTTTTGTATCTGTAATTTGTTCACATTAATGTCTGTCTCCCCCTCTAGACTGTAAGCTCATGGTGGCCAGGGAATTTGTTTATTGTTGTAGTGTGCTCTCCCAAGCGCTTAGTACAGTGCTCTGCACACAGTAAGTGGTTAGCAAATGTGATTGACTGAGAGAGCTAAGGTAGACTGCAGAGTGTCATCCGTTAAGTGGATTGGGGCTTAAGATAAGTGAAAGATGCCTTTGAAAGACAAAACTGCCAAATACATCCACAGCAGAAATGTTGGACTTGTGGAAGACATCCCTTGAGAAAAACATAAGACAAGGTTGTATTTCATGTGTACCCAAGGGTGGAGTAGAAGGGTTCTAGGACCTGGAATTTTTGTGAGAAATCCACCTGGGAGGGACAACTCCCAGCGTCCCCTTGGTAACTGCATTTTTAATTAATGGCCCATTAAATGAATGAATTGCAAGCATTCAAATTGCCAGTATCTTTGATACTGCAGCCCGAGGGTGAAAGGAAGCTGTGAAGCTTTATATTCTAATTATTTCTGAATATTTCACAGGATGTAATTAATCTTCTTTGCCACCAATTAACCCCGGTGGGTAAGGCCAGCCCAGCAGATGTTGGAATGGGGATATATCCTTGGGGATATACTCCACCGAGAACTATAGACAGAGGAAGGCGATGATTTCCCAGATTGGATTTGGCCTCTGAGCTACACAACCACCATCTCGGGCACAGACACAGTAGCTCCGGAATTGAGTAATAATAATAATAGTGGTAGATGTTAAGTGCTTACTATGTGCCAGGCACCGTACTAAGCTCTGGGGTGGATACAAGCAAATTAGGTTGGACCCAGTCCCCGTGAGACTCACGGTCTCAACTCCCATTTTAAAGATGAGGTAACTGAGGCCCAGGCAAGTGACTTGCCCAAGGTCACCTAGACAAATGGCAGATCCTGGATTAGAGAGGAGGACTGAATGCACGGTTGATGTTCTTTTAAAAAGCCGGGCCATCCTCCCCATTCAGGCTTTGGCTCAGCTCTCCCATGACTCCTCCCGTACCTGCTAAATCGAATGTCTCTATCAGACTTCAGCTCCGTTGGTTGTGACCGGGCTGTATTCGATCTTTGTTTTAATAATAGAAGTCGTGAAAGTTTAATCGGGGCGGAAAACATGGTGGCAGTATTGGCAGGTGGAAAGAACAGTAGGACTCGGAGGTCCTGAGTTCTAATTCCACACCCCCCACCGATCAGGCAGCTGACAATGGGCAAATCACTTCATTTTTCCATCTGAAAAGTGGGGACAAAACTGCATGACCCAAATTACTTCCCAAGAATGTATGAGATTTTAAAAAATGAAATTAAGGGGCCATCTACCTAGTGAATAGTCCACAGTTTGGAAGTCAGGAGGACCTGGGTTCTAATCTTGACTCCGCCACTTGTCTGCTGTGTGAGAAGAAAGAAGGCACAGCAGGGGGAAAAAGGGCAGACGTGAAGAAACGGGAGGCGGGGGACTCCAGGCAGCAGTGTGCTTCCCTAGAGGACTGGGGAAGCCATTTTCCCTTCCTGAAGCTTCTGCTGCTTCTCACAGCCAGAAGAGCCACCAAAGGTTTAATTAACGAGCAGCTAATGGTGTCGTTATTCATCATGTAATCTGCTCCCGCTCTAGAGAGGGACTTGACTCTGACCTCTGCCTGAGGCAGAGTTGGTGTCTGAGAATGAAATCTGAAGGAGATTAGCCGGGGGTGCTAATCATTGGGGAGATGCTTCAAGGTGGGATGGAGCTTTGTAAAGGGAGGAGACCCCCGGGAAGTGGCTAGGCAAGGCAGAGCAGGAACCCCAGGGTAGAATGCTGGTGAAGTGAGAGCAGCAGGCTTGTTTCCAGGACATGAGGTTTTGGTTTGTTTTTTTTGTGGTATTTAATAATGTTGGTATTTGTTAAGCGCTTACTATGTGCCGAGCACTGTTCTAAGCGCTGGGGTAGATACAGGGTAATCGGGTTGTCCCACGTGAGGCTCCCAGTTAATCCCCATTTGACAGATGAGGTAACTGAGGCACAGAGAAGTGAAGTGACTTGTTACTTGTTATTTATGGTATTTATTAAGCGCTTACTATGTATAAAGCACTGTTCTTAAGCGCTGGTGGCCCAGAGTGGCCAGCTAAAAGAAGCAGGGCTTCAGAGTGGCCACAGCATGGCATAGTGGCTAGAGCACGGGCCTGGGACTCAGAAGGACCTGGCTTCTAATTCCAGCTCCGCCACATGTCTGCTGTATGACCTTGGGTAAATTGCTTTCCTTCTCTGTGCCTCAGTTCCCTCATCTGTAAAGTGGGGATTAGAGCGTGAGCCCCATATGGGAGTGAGAAGCAGCCTGGCTTAGTGGAAAGAGCACGATTTTGGGAGTCAGAGGTTATGGGTTTTACTCTTGGCTCCGTTACCTGTCAGCTGTGTGACTTTGGGGACGTCGCTTAACTTCTCCGTGCCTCAGTTACCTCATTTGTAAAATGGGGATTAAGACAGTGAGCCCCACATGGGACAACCTGATTACCTTGTTTCTACAGTGCTTAAAACTGCTTGGCACATAGTAAGTGCTTAACAAATACCATCATTATTATTATTAAGGGGACTGTGTCCAACCTGATTAAATTGTATCTACCCCAGCGTTTAGAACAGTACTTGGCACGTAGTAGGTGCTTACCAAGAACCATAATTATTATTATTATTATTATTGAGGGAATTAGCCTCTGGAGGTTGGAACAATCTAGTCAGTCCTTACCCCTCTCGGGCTCCGTAGAGGCCTGTATCCTTGCCATTTCCCTGGTCCCTGGCTACCTGCCGTCAGTCAGACAGTTGTATTTTTTGAGCACTTACTGTGTGCAGAGCATTGTACTAAACACTCAGGAGAGTACAATATAACACATTCCCTGCCCACAGTGAGCTTACAATCTAGAGGGAGAGACAGACAATAATCAGAATAAATAAATGACAGATATGGACATCTGGACATTCCAGCTGTGGGGCTGGGAGAGGGTGGCAGCAAAGTTGGGGCAGACGAGAAGGGTGTGGGTAGGAATGAGGTGAGTTTAGACAGACTGGGGGTGTGGTTTGGGTCTGGGTGTAAAATCTGGTCTTCATTCAGGTCTCTAATGCCCTTCCTTCAGCCCCAGGCGTATTTCCCTGTGAAGTTTCTGTTTCCCAGTTGGGGTGTTGGATGTGCCAGGGTGCCACGCTTGTCAGTTTGTCCTCCTCCTCATGTGTGTGCTCTTTATCTTTTTTTCATGGGCAGTTGGAGGCGTGGTGGCTTCAGTGCAGTGATTCCAAGCCAGACTGTCTACCTTTGTCTCTCTGTGTGTCCTCTGGGTCTTTCACTGTTGGGGGCGGGGAGAGGGAGAGGAGTGTGTGTGGGTGCATGTGTATGAGGTTGAGTGGCCTAGTGGATAGGGCCTGGGAGTCAGAAGGACTTGGGTTCTAGTCCCAGCTCCGCTGCTTGTCTGTTGTGTGACCTAGGGCAAGTCACTTGGCTTCTCTGGGCCTCAGTTACCTCACCTGCAAAATGGGGATTAAGACTGTGAGCCCCATGGAGGACAGGGACTGTGTCCAACTTGATTACCTTGTATACACCCCAGCGCTTAGAACAGTGCTATATTGTACTCCCCCAAGCGCCTCGTAAGGTGCTGTGTACACACTTACTACACTACTACACTTACTACACAGTAAGTACTCAATAAATACCATTGATTGAGTGCCTAGTCTTTTTCCAGTAATTTCTGGGCACAGTTGCCTCCTCCTCTGCCTCTTATTCCTTCTCTTCTCCTCTTTTTCTCCTCTCTGCCTTCCATCTTCCCTTCATTTTTCTCCTTGCTCACTGCTGTGTTCCTAATCTCCCTGTCTCTGTCTGCCTGTGGATCTGTGGAATGGTTAATTGGTGGACTGATTCCCTGTTTCCCCAGTTCTCCACAGCCCGCCACTCAGCAGTTCATTAGAAAGAAGCAGAAGGAGGGAACCTAGTTTCATATTTGTATTCTTGATTGTAAGTACACTGTGGGCAGGGAACGTGTCTACCAACCCTGTAAAAGTACAATGTTACTCTTCCAAGTGCTTAGTCCAGTGCTCTGAACACAGTAAGCGCTCAGTTAATACTATTGAGTCATATTAAAGGGGTTGGAGGAAGTTGGTGAGGATGGGGAGAAAGGATAAAGTGGCAGCATTACCCAGCAGTGCATCAAACCTTCTAATGGCAGTGGCTCTTACATTGGCCCTTCATCTCATCTCATTTTGCTGGATTCTCAGAAAATGCTGCTTGTTTTCCTTAAAATTCTTGAAACAGTTTAAGAGATTATTTTCTTCTCTCTTTCGGGCGAGGAGACAAGCGAGTGGGTTACCTGTGCCGGTTACCACCGAGTTCAAGGCGAGGAATGAATGTTTTCTAAATATCCCGGGCTTTGCTTCATTTCGGGCAGGTTTGTGATTGATCTGTAATATGTTTGCCAACAGTACTTTTGTGAAAAGTAACAATCTCACACACAAAACATTTTTGATTTTTGTGAGGAGAAAGTACAAAAGATATTTGACGTTACTTTTTAAAATGGGAAACAACTAGTGAATTTGGAAGTTGGTATTATCGGGATTCCTGTTAGAGTTTAGGGAACTCGCCGCCCCTGCTGTGTAATACGGTTTACTGCGTTTTACATCAGTTTTTTAGTTCCTTAGAGTTATAAAAACAAATTGCTTCCATATTAGTATGGTCCTCTTTGTTCTGAACTGAAAGATCGGAACAGTTGTAATGTTTACAGTGCATCTCGGAAAAGCTTTTGGGAAAAAATTCCCCTTTGTGATGCATAAGGGGCATTCCTTAGGCACTAACTTAAAATTTCTTCTGTGCCAATGTCTCCTGTGCAAATGAAATTACCATTTATGAATCTCTCTCAGTGTGTGGCAGGAGGCTGACTCATGGAGAAGCAGCATGGCCTAGTAGATAGAGCACGGACCTGGGAGTTAGAAGGACTTGATTTCTAATCCCGGCTCTGCCACTTGTCTGCTATGTGACTTTACTTCTCCGGGCCACGGTTCCTTCATCTGGAAAATGGGGATTAAGACTGTGAGCCCTGTGTGGGATAGGGACTGTGTTCAACCCAACTGTCTTGTACCTTCCCCAGTGCTTAGAACAGTGCCTGGCACTTAGTAAATGCTTAACAAATACCAAAAAAAAAAGAAAAGAAATAATTGGTCATTGGGTAAACATTTTCTCTAATGGATGTATTGGGGTGTTTGAGGGTGGGCCAGGGGTCTGGATAAGCTCATCTTGGGCAAGAAGTTGTCGACCAAGATGGTGTATGACATCATCAGATCACATTGCATATGACATCATTGAGGAGCAGCACTGAGAGAGAGGGGAGGCAGCCCTGACATCTCCAGAATGTTCTCTGCTAATGTATTATCCCGGGCCCAGGGAAGGGAGGCATATGTAATCCCGGACAATAGCCATACTCTGCTGATGGAATGCCGCACCACCTGGCAGCATGGCCTAGTGTAAAAAGCCTGGCCCTGAGAGTCATAGGACCTAGGTTCCTCTCCTGGCTCTGACACTTGTCTGCTGTGTGACCGTGGACAAGTCACTTCACATCTCTGGGCCTCAGTTTTCTTATGTGGAAAACAAAGATTTTAACACCCATTCTCAGTCTGGCTTAGACTATGAGCCCCATGTGGGGTCTGATGATCTTGTATCTACCTCAGCGCTTAATGATAATAATAACGATGGTATTTGTTAAGCGCTTACTGTGTGCCAAACACTGTTCTAAGCACTGGGGTAGACACAGGGGAATCAGGTTGTCCCACGTGGGGCTCACAGTCTTAATCCCCATTTTACAGATGAGGGAACTGAGACCCAGTGAAGTGACTTGTCCAAAGTCACACAGCTGACAAGTGGCGGAGCCGGGATTAGAGCCCACGACCTCAGACTCCCAAGCCCAGGCTCTTGCCACTAGGCCATGCTGCTTAGTATAGTGCTTGGGGCATAGTGCGTAACAAATACTATTAATTATTATTATCATCATCATCATCTCACCAGGCCAAGTGAGCAGGCCCCGTGGAGTGTGGGTCCGCTCACTGGTGGGTGGGTGAGTGAGCGGTGGCCTGGGGGGGTGAGCAGCTGGCCAGATTGCCAAAAGGGAGGACAGTTGCTACTTTCTGGCCTTTCTGTAATTGAACTCTTTCCGAGCCCTTTACAATACAATACAGACCGCTTTCTGATGAAGATGGAAAACTAGAGAAACAGCATGGTTTAGTGGAAGGAGCATGAGCTTGGGAGTCAGAGGATGCGGCTTCTAATCCTGGCCTGCTGTGTGACCTTGGGCAAGCCACTTAACCTTCTCTGTGTTTCGGTTACTCCATCTGAAAATGGGGATTAAGACTGTGAGCCCCACGTGGGACAACCTGATGACTTTGTATCTACTCCAGCCCTTGGAACAGTGCCTGGCACATAGTAAGCCCTTAACAAATACCATGATTATTTATTATTTATTATTATGCCAGCCCTTGGGCCCTTTAAGGCTCAGCAAGTTGAGAGGAGACAACTCTCTTCCTCCTATAGCTCTCATCCCCCTTCCTTCAGGCAGGAATTTGGATACACCCTCCCCCCCCCCCCCCCTTGCCAGAGATTTGGTGAAACAATAGCCACAGGGTGGAGGGTGGGGGGAAGGAGAGAGAGAGAGGGAGAGAGAGAGAGAGAGAAAGAAATCTTTTGCTGAGAAAAGCAAGGAAGGCAGCCCCAGATGTATCCTTGGGTTGACCAGTGGCAAGTGGTCTACAGCTCCATTTTATTCTGCTCCCTAGATGTCGTGCTTTTTTTATTCCACGTCCTCACCTGTTCATACTCTGTCTCTTTTTTAATATGACATTTGTAAAATGCTTACAATCAAGGATTTTACTGCTGGGGTAGATACTTGTTAATCAGATTGGATACAATCCCTGTCCCTCACACTCTCTGTGCCCTTGCCTTCCCGCCTTCCTCCCTTCCCACCTGCCCCCCCTCCCCCCAACCACCCCACCTCCCCACCCTCCTGTCCAAAATCCTGGCTGCTCAGATGATTAATCAAATAACCAATCAGTGGACTGTATTAAGCACAGACTGTGTGCAGAGCACTGTACTAAGGAGTTGGGAGAGTTCAGTACAGTTGGTAGACACAATCCGTGCCCACAAGGAGCCATTTTCAGAGCAGAGTTGGCCCCAGCAACGGGGCAGGGTCTGCAGGGAGTGGGAGAATTCCTGATGACTTCTGGGGAAAAAAGTGTGATTCTTCTGGCAGCACTTGAGGGCAGCTTTTGGGAGGGGATGTAGGAGCCATGGCGGTAGTTTAGGAGACTGGGGGCCGCATCGTGGGGTGCCTGGACCTCCATCCCCTTGAGCCCCCGACTTTGCTCTGGATGGAAGACTAAGTGTTGTGAGAATCCAGGCCAAAGGACTTAAAGGGCTCAGCCAATTTTGGATTGCCTTGCTAGCCTTGGAAAAGTTAAAATGCTTCTATTCCCTTCCTGGAGTAACAAGGATTTCCATACGGACTGCCTCTCAACAACAAACCTTCATACTGGTCCAGTTCTGTTTTTGATTGAACGCGCCGCTTGGCCTTGTATTGCCAAGCCGATTGTAAGTTCAGAAACTAAGGTAGTGTGCAAGTGGGCCTTTTAGTCAGTGGAGAGAATGGCGGACTTAATTCATCCGTCCTTCCCCTCCATCCAAGTTATGGCTTGAGGAAATCTCCACCAACTTGGGCTTTTTGGAAGTCTTGGATGCTAAAGGATGATAAACAGATTGTTTTTTGTTGGGAATTTTGGTCAGAAGGGGAAGATCACAGTGATGGAGACTCAATGACAACTGCGCAGTACAGAGGACGGGGAGAAAGCCTCACTTTAGAGATGTTAGCTTGGCTGGTGTGTTGATAACGCCATTGGTGTTTTTCCTCAACTCATCTCTCGAATCCCCGCTCTGCCACTTAGTAGCTGTGTGACTGTGGGCAAGTCACTTAACTTCTCTGTGCCTCAGTTACCTCATCTGTAAAATGGGGATTAACTGTGAGCCTCACGTGGGACAACCTGATTTCCCTGTGTCTACAGCAGCGCTTAGGACAGTGCACTGCATATATTAAGCACTTAACAAATACCAACATTATTATTATATCTGGTCTGTCACCAAATCCTGTCAGTTCTACCTTCACAACATCTCTAAAATCTGCCCTTTCTGCTCCATCCAAATTGCTACCATGCTGATCCAAGTATTTGTGGCATCCCGGCTTGACTACTGCATCTACCACCTTGCCAATCTTCCTCCCCCCCAACCCAATCCATATTTCACTTTGCTGCTTGGATAATTTTTCTAAAAAACCCCCCACAAAAATGTTCAGTCCATGTTTTCTCCACTCTTCAAGAGCCTCCAGGGGTTTCCCCTCAGTCTTTGCATCCAACAAAAACCCCTGGCTTCAATCAAGGCACTCAGTCACTTTGTCCCCTGTTATTGTACCTTGTTGATTTCCTACTACGACATACCATACTCATGTCACTCAACTGATACCAACCTACTCACCATACCTTGATCCTGACTAGCTTGTTGCCAGCCCCTCACACACATCTTCTTCTCGCCTGGAACTCCCTCACCCTTCACGTCTGACAGACAGTCCCTCTCTCCACCTTCAAAGCCTTATGAAAATTACATCTCCTACAAGAGGCCTTCCCTGACTAAGCCCTCATTTCCCCGGTTCCGTCTCCCCTCTGCATCGCCCTTGCTCTTGGATTTGCCCCTATTCCCTCCACAGCGCTAATGTACGTAAAAGCAATTTATTTGACGTCTTCCCACCCCTGTGGACTTAAGCTCCTTGTGGACAGGAAATGTTTCTACCAATTCTGCCGTATTGTGCTCTCCTGAATGTCTATTACAGTGCTCTGCACGCAGTAAGTGCTCAATAAATACAGTTGATTGATTTGTCTACCAGATGCATTTGTTGAATGAAATAGTTATTCAGCGTAAGGAAATAAAGCCAGAAGTTCACAGCTTTACTATCTGAGAAAAATAGCAAGACGACAACATGGTGGAGCTAGTGAATGAATACTCAGAGGTAAGGCAAATGAGGAGAAGGGTGCCGTGCCCCGGTGTAACAGTAATTGTATTTATTAAGTGCTCGACTATGTGCAGAGCACTGTACTAAGTGCTAGATTGGCATTTGGTCCGCCAGTGCTAGGACTCCTTTCTCTGGGAGCTGTGAAGAGCTTTGACAGCTATTTCTGGCCTGATGGATTTTTTTTTCTGATTTGTAGCATAAGTCATTTGGATAAGTATTTTGACATCTGGTTCAGCTGGCTGAAAAGGCACATCTTGTGTGATGGGGTGAAAGGGATATCAAATGTTTTACTGGGATTATAGCCTGAATCAGATGAACGCTAGTCAGCCGTGCCACATCTCATGGCGTGGCTACACCCTGATGTAATTTGGGCCTCTCAGTCTGAGATACGGTGAAAGCAGTTGTGACTTTTTCTTGTCGGGAAGAGCGATTAGAGGTCTTTTGTGAATGACACCTCAGTGTGCACCATATAATTCTTTGAAAATTATGTCAGGTCGAATCCAGGCCCCATTTGGTAGCATTTTGAATACTGTCATCTCCCCCACTGCTGCATATGTGCACCTTCACAAGGACACATTACCTTGCATCCTTAGATAAGCTAATGCTTTCAGAATCTGATTTCAGATGGGTCATGTGACGATCCTATTTAGAGTGATCATCATCAGCCTTATTGGCTGTTCATGTATGGGGCAGGGCAGGTGAGAAGCAGTGTGGCTCAGTGGAAAGAGGCTGGGCTTGGGAGTCAGAGGTCATGGATTCTAATCCCGCCTCTGCCGCTGGCCAGCTGTGTGACTTTGGAAAAGTCACTTCACTTCTCTGGGCCTCAGTTACCTCATCTGTAAAATGGGGATGAAGCCTGTGAGCCCCATGAGGGATAACCTGATAACCTTGTATCTCCCCAATGCTTAGAACAGTGCTTTGCACATAGTAAGCGCTTTACAAATACCAACATTTGGTTGAGAGGGTTTCTCCCTACCACCCCCCTTTTTTTTTTTTTACTGCTAGAAATATGTTTCTGTGGCCAATTTGCCTGGTGCAGTTATTATAACCCTTAATAATAGTAATTGTGGTATTTGTTATGTCCCAGGCACTGTATTAACTGCTGGAGTTAGATACAAGGTAATTGGGTTAGACACAGTCCCTGTCCCGCATAGGGCTCACAGGCTTAATCCCCATTTTACAGATGAGGTAACTGAAGCTCAGAAAAGTGAAGTGACATGTCCAAGGTGTCACAGCAGATATGTGGCGGAGCTGGGATTAGAACCTAAGCAGCGAAGCCTAGTAGATCGAGCACGGCCCTGGGAGACAGAAGGACCTGGCTTCTAAATCTGGCTATGCCGCATGTCTACTGTGACCTTGGACAAGTCACTTAACTTCTCTGTGCCTCAGTTGCCTCATTTGTAAAATGAGGATTAAGACTGTGAGCCCCGTGTGGAATTTGGACTGTGTCCAACCTGATTAGCTCGTATCTACCTCAGCGCTTAGTACAGTTCCTGGTAAATAGTAAGCACGTAACAAATACCACAATTATTAAATCTACTTGTCGTGACTTCACTTACTAACCCCTACTACTATACAGGGTGGTTGTGAGGACATAGGAGTGAATACGAATTAAGGCAGTCTGGTTTTGATGAAAGAGGACCTCACATTTGAAGACACAATTGTTAATTTTATTGAGATTATTACAGGTATCCTTGAAGTTCCAAGCAAGGTGGCCTAGTGGTTAGAGTATGGGCCTGAGAGTCAGAAGTCTAATCCTGACTCTGCTACCTGTCTGCTCGGTGACCTTGGCAAGTCACTTTACTTCTCTGTGCTTCAGTTACTTCATCTGTAAAATGGGGATTAAGACGGAGAGCCCCATGTGGGACCATGGACTGTGTCCAACCTGATTAGCTTGTATCTACCCAAGTGCGTAGAACGAACCTGGCACATAGTAAGCACTCAACAAATACCATGGAAAAAATGTATTTGAAATCACTCTTTGGGGAATGACTCAGGTGGAAACACTGAATAATGTAGCAAATAGCAAAACTGATTCTACCATCTCCCACCTCCCCCATCAAATATTTAGCTCCACCTGACAGAGTTCTCTGTGAAAATGCAACCGTTCATCCACTGACTTGGTCAGGTTGGATTATTTTAATTGTTTAAATACATCTGGGAATAATTGAGCTATTTTTCAAAACAGAGTTCCTCCAAGCCCTTCTGAAATCTTCCAGAACTCTCCAGGTCTCATTGTGATAACAGCTGAGGACAGATGAGCCTCTTTCTTCCAAAAAAAAATTAAGGTAGACAGAGATCTTTGAATCTAACCTTTTTCATTGCCACAGAAGCACAGTGGGAATGAATCTCTTGTTCCTGTTTTCAGTGTGGCCTAGAGCATGGGCCTTGGAGTCAGAGGACTTGAGTTCAAATGTTGAGTCTGCCCATTACTTGTTGTGTGACTTCGTCAAGTCACTTGACTTCTCGGGGCCCAATTGCTTGTTGCGTTACCTTTGTCAAGTCACTTGACTTCTCGGGGCCTCAGTTTCCTGAACTGTAAAATGGGGATTCAATACCTGTTCTCCGTCATACTTAGTATGTGAGTCCCATGAGGGACAGAGACTGTGTCTGACCTAATTGATCTGTGCCTACCCCAGTGTTTAGAACAGAACATAGTAAGCGCTTAATAAAAGCCATAAAAAAAACATATTTTCAAGCTTTCTGTTTTTACTTTTCAAAGTGGACACTAGATTCATTTTTTGTTTTCAAATCTTTTTAACTATTAGCTGAAAAATTTACATTCAGGCTGGTCTTACGTTTTGGCTAATGCACAGTGAGAATGGGTTGTCGCTTTTAGGCCTTCACCATCCTTCAGTTGGAGTTTAATTGGAGTCCTGACTTTCATATCCGGGAGGTAGTTGGGGATCTTGAAGGTGTGGAAGGAGACCACCTGTTTGTGTTAGGGAAAGGAGAAAGAAAGAAGCAGAGTGGCCTACTGGATAGAGTACAGGCCAGAGAGTCAGAAGGACCTGGGTTCTAATCCAGGTTCTAATCATGACTCTGTCACTTGTCTGTGTGACCTCGGGCAAGTCACTTCACTTCTCTTTACCTCAGTTACCCCGTCTGTCAAATAGGGAATAAGACTTTGAGCCCCATGTCGGATAGGGACAAAGTCCAACCTGATTACCTGGGATCTACTCAGCACCAAGTAGAGTGCCTGGCACATAGTAAGAGCTTAAGAAATACCATAAAAAGAAAAAAAAAAGGGTTTTGTGTCTGAAAACTCAGTGACCAGAGCCTCAACTAGGAGATATGTTCAGTTCCATTGAATTAGTCACCCCTAAATGGAAAGATGTGTGTAGGGAGGAAGTAGAAATGTAGGAAGCAGTGTGATTGTGGAAAGACCATGGGCCTGGGAGTCAGAGGACTTGAGTTCTAATTCTGGCTCCACCACTCATCTCCTCTTTGACCGTGGGCAAGTCCTTTATAGTTTTACCTCATCTCTAAAATGAGGTTAAGACTGTGAGTCCTATGTGGGACATGGATTGTGTCTAATCTAGCTTGTATCCACCCCAGTGCTTAGTATAAGGCCAGGCGCATACTAAGTGCTTCTTCAAATGCTGTCAAGTCATTTCCGACCCATAGCGACTCCATGGACACAGCCTCTTCAGAAGGTCCCATCTTCTCTTGTAACATAAGCATAAAGTGCTTAACAAGTAGCATAAAAGAAAAAAAGAGGAAGAGGGATTTTCTTCCTGCATGTTAGCTCTCATTTCCTCTTCTTCCACTCCCTTCAGGGTTGCCCTTATTTGCTTCTTTTATTCAACCCACTCCCGCCCTCCCCACCCTCCCCCAACCTCAGCCCCATAGCACTTATGTACATATCTAAAATTTATTTAGTTATATTAGTGCCTGTCTCCCCCTCTAGACTGTAAGCTCGATGTGGGCAGGGAATGTGTCTTTTGACTCTGTTAAATTGTTAGATTGTAGTCACCCAAGTGCTTAGTACAGTGCTCTGCATGCAGGAAGCGCTCAATAAATACGATTGATTGAATCCTTCGTATATATTAAACTTATATTTTCCTGAGCACTGAAAACATCTCGCTTGTATTGTTGACTCTACCTCCTAGCATTCTTTGATGCCAGGTAAGGCTGACACTGTTGCCCGTGTTTAACAGATGGAAGTGCCAAACTAGAGTGGTTAGATGGTTTATCCGCAGTCACACAGGTAATTGATCCTCACCATCATCATAATAAGTAAAACCGTTTATTGACCACCTCCCCCGTTAGATCTTGAGCTCCTTGAGGGCAGGGCTCTTGGCTAACAACTTTATTGTGTTCTGCCAAGTGCTTTGTACAGTTTTCTGCACATAGGTTTGTTAATAATAATAACAATAATTGTGGAATTTAAGTGCTTACAAAGTGCTGGGGTAGATATAAGCTAATTGGATTGGGCACAGTCCATGTCCCACATAGTGCTCACAGTCTTACTCCCCATTTTACAGATGAGGTAGTTGAGGCCCAGAGAAGTGAAGTGACTTGCCCAAGATCACTTGGCAGACAAGTGGCGGAGCCACGACTACAACCCAGTTACTTCTGACTCCCAGGCCCGTGCTCTATCCACGTGGCCACATTGCTTCTTTCTTGGATGATTGCATTTGCTAATTGCTGGATTTTACCCTGTTTTCAGTTCAGCCTTTGCTATTATCTTTTCGAAGCTGAGACTGGGAACCCCACACAGGGTTGGTCGGGCTGCTGCCATGTTCTACCGTGCCACATGCTTTCCCGGTATCCCCCACAGTGATGTCAAAAATTCTGATGGTTGCCTAAATTGCAACAGAAGGAATGCCAAGGAGCACCGTAATCCCTCTACACTGCACTGTTCGGTATCGGCAATGACGTGTAGCTGCAATTGGAGCAGATTATGGATTCAATTCACTGATACCTCCTCTATAGTCACTATTACTTGACAGAATGTTAATTTTATAGGGTGTAAATTCATCCTCTTCCCCAAAACAGACCTGAATAAGGCCTCCTAAATCCTAACCTGAAGAAGAAGGGCCCGAAGGAGAAAAATCGGAAGAGGCTGCTCCTTGGGAGAAAAGGTCATAATGTGCCTCCATTTGCGCTCTTTGCCCCAGGAAACTCCAGGAAGGCCACTGACACCATTTCAACCGTCAGAGATCCCTTATGTCTCAAATTGTTCTCAAAATGTCTCAAAATTGTCTCAAAATGTTCTTGTCTGTCCGTCTCCCCCGATTAGACTGTAAGCCCGTCAAACGGCAGGGACCGTCTCTATCTGTTGCCGACTTGTTCATCCCAAGCGCTTAGTACAGTGCTCTGCACATAGTAAGCGCTCAATAAATACTATTGAATGAATGAATGAATGAGTGAAATTGATCCTTGTATTTGCAAATTGACCTCAATCTTCAGCTTAGTGCTGACTTGGGCTAGATTTCATTGCTTATCTGTGGCCTTTTAAATGTTTGTTCCCTTTGGGTTGGTTTACCCCCTTTGAGGAGGTCATTGTGTTTCCTGGCTGTGGAAAGCATAAATATTTCATATTTACATTGACCTTTTTGCCATTTTGCCCCTAAGAGTGAGATAGCTTGTCTCCTGCAGGTTCAGGCAGCTGGAAATGATATCCAGGGTCTCCTGGTTATCTATAGGGTAATTCTTTAATGAATTCATGTGCCAGCGAGGCCATGTTAAGAAAACCGGATGGCAGTACGAAGAGAGAGAACAAAAAATATGACCAAAGTACTGCAAAAACCCATGCAACAGATCATGGGCACAAGGTGGAAAAGATATCCTGTCATTTATATGTGTCTTTTTATTACAAAAAAGAAAACATTTTCATTTATTTTTATTCACCTCCCCATCAGCTCCACAGCACTCATGTCCATATCTGTAATTCATTTATTTATGTGAATGCCTGTCCCCCCCTCTAGACCGTAAGCTTGTTTTGGGCAGGGAACGTGTCTGCCAAGTCCATTATATTGTATTCTTCTCTGTGCCTCAGTTACCTCATCTATAAAATGGGGATTAAGACTGTGAGCCCCATGTGGGACAACCTGATTACCTTGTACCTACCCCAGTGCTTAGAGCAGTGCTTGGAATGTAGTAAGCGCTTAGCAAATACCATTATTATTATTACCCTCCCAAGCACTTTATACAGTAAGCATTCAGTAAATACGATCGATCGATTGATTTTATGGTACTTGTTGAACTCTTACTATGCATTAAGCACTGCAGTAGATACAAGATAATCAGGTCAGACATCGTCACTGTCCCAAAGGGGGCTCACATTTCAAGTCAGAGGGAGAAGGATTTAAACCTCATTTTACAATTGAGGTAACTGAGGCACAGAAAAGTTAAGTCATTTCCCCAAGGTCACACAACAGGCAGGTGGTGGAGCAGGTTTTAGAATCCAGGTTCTCTGACTCCCAGGCTCGTGCTCTCGTCTGTAACGCTCCCAAATGTAGATAAAATGTACTTGGGCTGTAATGTCCTTTTCTACCAAGAACCAGAAAATAACAAGATGTAGTGACTCTTTATTGGAATGATATGTGTGAAGTGGCCACTGAAACCTTTAGGAGAGCTACAGAAAAGTCTCACGTTTTTTAACACACCTTAGACAGTAGTCTTATCTTCCTATTAGAGCCAGATCCAATTTGATATGTACTCTGACAGTAGATAAACTGCCTCTCTGGGGAATAATTCCATTTTCCAGAGACCATTGGCCAATAGGAGCGACTTTGATAGGCCATTTTAAACTCAGAATCTCGATTTCTCTATCAAGACTCAGTTTTTCCTCCTGGAGAATTGCTCTGTGCTTGTGACTGTAACCAACTTTCCCAGTTGTTTCAGTTGAAAAATGATGGTTTTTTTTTTTTTAGGTCCCATCAGACTTTCAGGTTAGAAAATGAAACTTTCCAATGTGGGGATTGGTGTTCGAAAGGGCAAAGCACCTGGTCTGGGAAAGAGGTTAAGGAACATTCAACCCCCCTTTTTTTAATGGTATTTGTTAAGCGCTTACTATGGGCCAGACACTGCACTAAGCACTGGGGTAGATAGGTTGGACCCAATCCTTGTCCCACATGGGGTTCACATTCTGAATCCTCATTTTACAGATGAAGTAGCTGAGGCACAGAGAAGTGAAAAGACTCGCCCAAGCTCACACAGCAAGTGGAACCGGGATTAGAACCCAGATCCTTCTGACTCCCAGGCCCCTGCTCTGTCCATTAGGCCACACTGCTTCACCTCACCCTGAGATCTGGAGTGATAGTGAGAGGTCTTCATTAATCCTGGCTCTGCTTTCTTCCCTTCAGGTGAACTGCGACAAGCCATTGTAGCCATGATGAATAGAAAAGATGAACTCGAAGAAGAGAACAGGTACCTTTGGCTCTGGAACTTGAGACAAAATTCCTTGTCTTGGAACCATATTTTTAGAATCGAGAGAAAGGATTGGATCAAGTCCAGTCTGATCTGTGTGCAGAGTCATTCACTTGGTTTTCAGGCTGAGCAGATATATAAACACTCACACGCACAGACCTTTGTTACATGCGTAGTAAGCAAAATGAGAAGAAAAGTATTTCCTGCTGACGCTAAAGACAATCCAATGTTTTTCAACTATTTTTGATTGGATTGATTTTACTGTTGGTCACAATTTGGCTACCTGTAAGCTCTTTTTGAGCAGAGATCGCGTCTACCAACTTTGTTGTATTGTACTTCCCTAATTGCTTAATATAGTGCCTTGAGTACAGCAGGTACACAATGAATACCTCTGATTGTTATGAACTGCACCCCGCCAAGGTTAAAGACATAGTCTTTTCTTCTTCCCCAGATTATATTTTTAGCCACATGTCTTTGTACCTAGAAAATGTAGCAGTGACAGTATCTCTACTGCTCTAGAGAAGCAGAGTGGCTCAGTGGGAAAGAGCACAGGCGTGGGAGTCAGCGGTCATGGGTTCAAATGCCGACTCCGTCACTTGTCAGCTGTGTGACTTTGGGCAAGTCACTTAACTTCCCTGCACCTCAGTTACCTCATTTTTAAAATGGGCATTAAGACTGTGAACCCCACGTGGGACAACCTGATCACCTTGAATGCTCCCCAACGCTTAGAACAGTGCTTTGCACATAGTAAGCACTTAACAAATGCCATCATTATTATCATTCTAATCCCGACTCTGCCACTTGTCTGCTGTGTGACCTTGGGCAAGCCACTTAACTTCTCGGTGCCTCAGTTACCTCATCTGTAAAATGGGGATTAAACTGTGAGCCTCATGTGGGACAACCTGATTACCTTGCATCTACCCCAGCGCTTAGAAAAGTGCTCACCACATAATAAGTGCTTAACAAATACCATAATTATTATTACTGTTATTTATTCTGGAGTGTCAGGTATATATACGATTTGATAATAAGCACTGGGGGAATCTAGAGAAAATGATTTGGTCAGTCATATTTATTGAGCGCTTACCGTGTGCACAGCGCTGTACTAAGTACTTGGGAGAGTACAACATAGGCAAATTTTCTGCCCACAATGAGCATACAGTCTACAGGGAAGAGTGAAGGTGCATTCCTTGTTCTTTAGAAAAGACTGAGAAGAGGAAGACAAGGAGGGATAGAATAATAAAAAATACAGGAGTTAAAAGGAGAGATGGAAAAATTTGCATCGTGCAGCATCACTCTGGTTGACCCACCATGAGTCTCCATTACATTTTATATTCTTCCAGGTTCCCCTCCCAATTCCTCTGTCTAGTATATGATTTCTACAGTCCTTTTTTTAATGGTATCTGTTAAGCACTTACTATGTGTCAAACAGGATTCTAAGCGCTGGGGTGGGTGCAAATTAATTTTGTCGGACACAGACCCCATCCCGCACGGGGCTCCCAGCCTGAGTAGCTCACAGTCTTCCATTTTGTTTCATACCGTGCGATGTAACTCACAAGCATACTGGAGTCATTTTGATTTCTTCTGAATTTATCAACACTTCCCACACTTAGAATAAATGGAAAATTTAGTCTGCCTCAATACAATGTAAAGTTGCTGCGTTACACTGTAATGCACCGTACAGTCAATTCTTCCATCAGTCATATTTATTGAGCCCTTACTGTGTGTGGAATACTGTACTAAATGCTTGGGAGAAAACAAGAGATGAAAAAACAGATACATCCCTGCCCACAATGAGTTTACAGCGTAGAGGATGTCGTCCATAAAACGGATGACATCCTTGCTGTATCCTGCATTGAGGAAGAAGTGTTTTGGTGATGTAGTGTCTTGTTGACTGTGACAGAGGGGCCTCCATCTTGAGAACTTGTTCGAAGGAGTTGATTCTGCCCCTGGCGGTTTTTGCGGCTCCTCTCTACCCGTCTCGTCCTTGCCAGTCAGGACACGCTGTGCAGTGAGTGCACAGTCAAGCAGGAGCGCAGGGCGTTGTGACCTTTACGTGAAGATTCTTTATGGTGAGGCCCATTCACTGTCTGCTGTGTGACCTTGGGCAAGTCATTTCACTTCCCTGTACTGCAGTTCCCTCATCTGTCAAATGGGGATTAAGACAGTGAACCCCATGTGGAACAAGGACTGTGTCTAACCCGGTTACCTTGTATCTACCCCAGCGCTGAGAACGGTGCCCGGCATTTAGTAAACCCTTAATACATTCCATTAGTATTATTTTTACTCAGGGCTAAAATGATCACAACATCAACCTGGCCACCCTTGTTAACCACTGTCATTTATCTGCTAAGCACTTACTATGCCCCAATTTCTGTTCTAAGCGCTGGAGTAGATGCAAGCTAATCTGGTCCCTGTCCCACATGGGGTTCACAGTCTTCATCTCCATTTTACAGATCAAGGAATGTAATAATGATGGCATTTGTTAAGCGCTTACTATGTGCCAAGCACTGTTCACAAAGAAGTGAAGTGACTTGCCCGAGATCACAGAGCAGTCAAGTGGTGGAGCCAGGATTAGGACCCAGGTCCTTCTGACTCCTAGACCCGCGCTCTAACTACTAGACCATACTGCTTCTCAAGCTTCTTCCTGAGGCAGTCCACACATTAGAGAAGAAGGGACTGTCCTTCGGTTGCTTTACAGCAAACTTGTCCAAGTGTCCAATCCCGAGTGTTTTAAGGGGCCGTTCCAGCAAAATAATAGGTAATTTGATTCCAGTAAGATTGTGTTTACTGCTCAGAAGTTACTTTCGAATAACTGAAAGAACTAAGGGCTGTATGCTCCTTATCTAAAATAAAGGATTATGTGCTGTAGACAGATCATATTTTACCTTATTGATAAAAAGCCAGTGGGAAGGCAAAGTATCAGTTGGATGAAAAATGGAGCTTTGACAGAAAATGAATTTATAATGGAAATCGCTTTACCAAAAACAAATAAATCCTCTGATAATTTGAGCTCTCTGTATCGGAGTCACAAACATCATTTTCCACCGCTGTTTACCTAAGTTTTTTTTCAGGACATTTTTTCCTATTGAAATTAAGATGGGGTTGCTCTCTTAAAACAAAGCCCATCTAACACACATTTATTCTAAACTGAGTTTGTTTGTTTTAGGTCGACCTTCCAGTGTAATCAAGCACTGTATAGGTCAGATTTCTCATTTTCACCGCAAAGCTCAGGGCTTTCTAAAAGTTATTTAGAAATATGTTCCCTGCAGCCCCTCGACTACCTCATTCACCTCCCCCAGAGCTCCAGCCTAGCCCATACCCCAGGATGGGATGGTGGAGATGGGATGGTTTTTAACAAATCCAAAAGAGGAGCTAGTTGAGTACTAGGGTAGGAGGAGAAAAAGGGCCTCTTGTCTCGGAGAGGGAACGAGTTGGGGGATGGCTACATTTGTGATCTTAGCAGTGTGTCCGCCGGGCGTGATGGTAGCTGGGTTTACAACATCTCAGCCGGTGGGATCCCTTCTTTCCAGATCACTACGGAACCTGCTCGACGGAGAGATGGAACACTCCGCAGCTCTCAGGCAAGAAATCGATAACTTGAAAAGAAAAGTGGCCGAACAGGAGGAGAGACACGTAGCCAAGATCCAGGCGTTGGCCAGGTAAGAGGAACGGGACAGAAAGCATGGAGGAGATTCTTTTTTTTTCTTTTAATGGTATTTGTTAAGCGTTTAGTATGTGCCAGGCACTGCACTGTGCTGGAGTAGGTGGAAGCTAATCAGGTTGGACACAGACCCTGTCCCACTTGGGTCTCATAGTCTTAACCCCCATTTTAGGGATGTGGTAACTACGGCATGGAGAAGTGACTTGCTAAAGGTCAGGCAGAAGACAAGTGGCGAAGCTGGGATTGGAACCCAGATCCTTCTGACTTCCCGGCCCAGGCTCTAGCTACTAGGCCATGATGCTTCTTATGGCCTGGTCTCTTTGGGTATTGTAGGATGTGGTCATACTGCATACCTGGCCATTCTTTAGTAACTGCCTATAGCAGAGGAAGGGATTTCGAGTTGTTTCATGGGAGAGTGGAATGTGACAAATTAAGAAATTTGCTCACAACGGATACACTCGAGTGCCTCTTGGACACACGATGAAATATTAAAAAAAAGACTTAGACCGCATGAAAGTATTCCGATGTTATCTGCTCCTACTACCAGTTAAACCTCATCTTGCAGTCCTTGTTATCTGTTGCTGCTTTGAATTGGGTTGTGGAATTTGGCCACTTGGCATTTCTTCAAAAATGAAAGGCAGGACCAGAAACTTCACTGTGAATTTTGTAGTGAGAAACAGATATGGCCTGGTGGTTATATGAGGTCTCCTTCGACTGAAGGGGATCAGTGTGTTTTAAATACTTAACGCTTAAGGGAGCTGGTAAAGGAAGAAAGCAACATTTTAATGGCCCCATTATCAACATTGAGATTTACTGAGCACCTGTGTTCTTACTGTCCTTAAGAAAATGAACATTCTACTAGTCGGGAGGGAAAAAGCAACATTTTAAAGGCCCCGTTATCAACATTAAGATTTATTGAGCACCTGTGTTCTTACTGTCCTTAAGAAAATGAACATTCTGTTAGTCGGGAGGGGAAAAGCAACATTTTAAAGGCCCCTTTATCAACATTAAGATTTATTGAGCACCTGTGTTCTTACTGTCCTTAAGAAAATGAACAATCTGTTAGTCGGGAGGGAACGAGCATAGATAAAAATAAAGCACAAACGACTCTGCAGAAGTTTGTTTGGGTGATGTGGCTGTGTGACTGATGTTATGGTGTGATTGGAAGGCCCGTATGATAAGACTTCGGGGAGAAGATGACTTTCTAAAGGGGTTTGGGTGGGAGGAGAGTGATATTGCGTGGCATAACAGAGAAGAAGGTGGTATTCCAGGCTGTGTAATTCATAGGGATGTAAACTCCTTGAGGGCAGGGTTTTTGTCTCCCAAATCTATTGCATTGTAATCTCTCAAACTGTCGGTACAGTGGTCTGCACACAGTGGTTGCTCATTGATCGATTTGAGGGGGTGGAATGAACACTGAGTTGGGTGTGAGAGAGTCAACTGTTGGGATGGTTAGGCAATTCCTTAGAGAGGAATGCCAAATTTGGGCTGAGCATAGAAGAGGCGGTGAGGTGTGATGATGACTGGACAGATATTTTAAAATCTAGTGGAACTGGATCATTCAACACCTCACGTTTGCCGACAGGTAGATCTGATGCCAAAGCTTCTTACGTTTGTTTCTGACTTCAGCCTTTGCAAGAGGAGATTTAGATGCTGTTTCATAAAGTGGAGATGTTGAAATAATCATCCCAAGTATGCTGATATCCAGGGGTGACAAAGATTCTCTATTTACAGAGGGTCTCTGGTTTGCTCACCTGAGTCCTCCATGTTGTTAGGCAGCAGGATTCTGAACTCAGTCTTCTGAGTAAGCACAGTTGGGAACATTTGTGTTGTCTGAAGATCCGAGACTGAGGTCTAGAAATGAATTGCTAAATAGGATTTGAGTGGGTTTCAATTTCAGACCAATTTGATCATTAGGGGGAAGCAGCTTAATGTAGTGGACAGAGCACGGGCCTGGGAGTCAGAAGGTCATGGGTTCTAATCTTGGTTCCCCCACTTGTCTGCTGTGTAACCTTGGATAAGTCACTTCACTACTCTATGCCTCAGGTACCTCGACTGTAAAATGGGGATTGAGACTTTGAGCTCCACTTAGGACAAGGACCGTGTATAGCCTGATTTGCTTGTATCCACCCCAGTGCTTAGAACACTGCCTGCCACACAGTAAGTGCTTAACAGGAATACCATAATTATCATTACTAGGTTGTTGCCTCCCTCTCTCTCTATATTTACCTGTATGTTATGTAAACCTGTACAAGACAGACATAACATATATAGATTATGGATCTAGTGGAAAGGAAAATGGGCAGGTAATATTAATGGGGTTTCTTGATTGCCTACTGGGTGCTATGCATTGTACTAAGCCCTCTAGAAAGGCTCAGAAACATGATACCTGTTCCCCGCTCACAAGGAGCTTAGCCTCTAGTGACAGAGGTGGACCTAGAAATATTTACAATAATAATAATTATGGTATTTGTTAAGCACTTACTATGTCTGGACACTGTTCTAAGTGCTGGGGTGGATTCAAGCAAATTGGGTCGGGCACATTCCACATCCGAAGTGGAGCTCACAGTCTCAATCTCCATTTTACAGATGAGGTAACTGAGGCCCAGAGAAGTGAATTGACATACCCAAGGTCACACAGCAGACAAATGGCAGCGCTGGGATTAGAACCCATGGCCTCCTGAACCCCAGGCTCGGGCTCTATCCACTACACCATGCAGTAATCAGATAAACAGAAAAAAGGACAGTGATTAGGCTTCTGTAACTCAGTACTGCTGAAGAAGAAGGCTAAATGGGTTGATTGACTTAGCTGGCGGGAGCTACTCAAGGAAGACTTTTTAGAGAAAGTGGGATTCCTTGGAGGGCTCTGAGCTTAGGGAAAACTGTTGCCTGGATGATTAGGTTTGGGAGAAAGTCCTAGTCTGGGAGAACAGCCTGAGCAAGGGGATGGAGTTGGGAAAGTTGAGAGTGAGGGACGTTTCGAAAGCTAGTTTGAGAGGAATGAAGGGAGTGCCTTGGGGAGGAGAGGGTGGAAGAGCTCTTGTGTAGGGGTGGGGGAGCTGATACAGAGCATCTGACAGCTGGATGAATGTATATGAGTGTTAAGAGCATGGGCCTGGGAGGCAGAGGACCTGGGTTCAAATCTCGGTTTCCCCACTTGCCTATAGTGGGTGACCTTGGTCAAGTTACTTAATAGTATTGATGTAAACTCGTTGTGCGGAGGGAATGTGTCTGTTTATTGTTATATCGTACTCTCCCAAGGACTAAGTACAGCACTCAATAAATATGATGGAATGAATGAATGAATGCATGAATTCAGTACAACTGAATTGATAGACACACACCCTGTCTACAACAAGCGTACAGTTAAGGGGTGGATTTACAGTCTAGTGCTTGAGTTTCTTCATCTGTAAAATGGGTCTAAGTGCCCATTCTCCCTCTTACTTAGGCTTTGAGTCCACTGAGGGATAAGGATTGTGTCTGACCTGATTATCTTGTATCTACCCCAGCACTTAATACAGTACTGGGCACATCATAAGTGCTTAACAAATGCCATTTTTATTTCTGGTGTCCCCAGAAAGCTGTTGTCTTTTTACATTTTTGTGCCTTCTCTGGTAATTTACTCTTAGTTTCTCCTCTTTCTCTCTGTATGTTGCATTGTCTTGCCTCTTATGCCATTAGTATTTATTTTCTTTAAACTTCCTATGGATTTTAGTCTGCTCAGTGATTGCTTCTCCCAAAGATATTTTTTCATCATGGGGCTGGCTTGACACCTTTGGGCACTGTCCGGTCTCTTCAGGTATTCTGGATCCTTCGTAGTATTGATGTGAGGATGGTACAAGGAGGTGAAAATCAGGGGCAGTCATGGCTTAACACAATCAAGAGAACTTCAAGGAAAGGGAGAAAATTGGATGAGTGCCCTTCAGGGGTATCTTGTCTTTCACATTTAAACATGAGGTTAGGCGCAGTGATTTCTAGCTCCGTGGAAGCTTTGAAGGTGAAGAAGACTCCAGTGAATTCTCAAATAAGGGTGGAAAACAAGTAGAAAGCAGGTAAAGCAGTGTGGCCTAGTGGATGGAGCACGGGCCTGGGAGTCAGAAGGACCTGGGTTCTATTTCCATTCCGCCTCTCGTCTGCTGTGCGACTTTGGCCAAGTCACTTAACTTCTCTGGGCCTCAGTTACCTCATCTGTAAAATGGGGATTGAATGTGAACACCATGTGGGACAGGGACTGTATCCAACCTGATCAACCTGGTTGTATCTATCCCATCTCTTAGAACAGAGCTTGGCACATAGTAAGCACTTAAACAAGTACCATAATTATTATTATTTGTTAAGTGCTTATTATGTGCCAGTCACTGCGCTGAGTACTGGAGTAGTTCTGAGATAATTAGGTCCCACCTGGGGCTCACAGTCTAAGTAGGAGGGAGAATGGGAATTTGAATCCCATTTTGTGGATGAGGGAACTGAGGCAGAGAGAAGTGAAGTGACTTCTCACTTCAGGTCACACGGCAGACAAGTGGAGCAGCTGGGATTAGAACCCAGGATCTCTGTCTGCCAGGCCTGTACCCCTGCCACTAGGCCACGCTGCTTCTCATGGAAAATTTCCTGAATGTGATTGATTTGAGCTCCTATCTGAAGTTGGGTTTTTTGTGTTTTTTCTTATTAGGATGTCTGGGCATTTGGGAGGAGGTGTTGATGTGACTTGTGGGAAGCCGGAATAGGGTGCGAAGGGATTTGGAGAGCCCTTCACTGAATGGCTTCTCCCTGTTCGTTTTGACTGTCACTCGTTTTGTGAGAAACGATCGTCCCAGACCACTGCTCTAAATCCCACATGAGGATCGAGAGGAAGCCCCAGAAGGATCATTGTTGTCGTAGCAGAACCGCCAGTCAGCCCAGTCTCCTTCCTGCATCCTATCACCAGTGCTTTCTTTCCTTAGCCACCAGTCAGTATCCTGGCCCCCTCTGGTCACTTAGCACCAAAGCATCATGGCCTAGTGGATGGAGCACAAGTCTGAAAACCAGAAGGACCTGGGTTCTAATCCCAGCTCACCGTTTGTCGGCTGTGTGACCTTGGCCAAGACACTTCTCTGTGCTTCAGTTTACCTCAGTCATTCAATTGTATTTATTGAGCATTTACTGTGTACTTTTCAAGTGCTTAGTACAGTGCTCTGCACATAGTAAGTGCTCAATAAATACTATTGAATGAATGAATGCAGAGCACTGTACTAAGTGCTTGGGAGAGTATAATAGAACATTAAACAGACACATTCCCTGCCCACAAGGAGCTAATAGTCTAGAGGACGAGCTCTGTAAAATGAGGATTAAGACTGTGAGCCCCATGTGGGAAATGAACTGTATCCAACTTGATTAGATTGTATCAACCTCAGCATTTGGTACAGTCCCTGGCATGTAATAAGCGCTTAACAAGTACCACTAAAATGAAATATTGCATTTCTATGGATAGCTGGGATAGCAGATCATACTCACATACTTATGGAGGAAAGGAGGAACAAATTAGTTTTCCAAGAGTTGAAGGTTGGGAGGGACAGTAAATCACAGGCTCCCAGCAATCTCCTTTTTCCAGCAGAAAGAATTTGGGCACTAGACTCTTGAACTCAATCCATGACTAGATTCCAAAGTCATATTTTATTCATTCAATCAATAGTATTTATTGAGCGCTTACTATGTGCAGAGCACTGTACAATTTTACTAATTGTACTTAGAAGTAGTAGGAGTTGAAACATAAAGGTTTCAGTGGTCAACCCTTTAGCAGTAAAGGGTTAAAGACCTATATGCAGAACATCAAGGTAGCCTCAGGGGCCATGGCTTCCTCTTAAAGGGCAATCAGAGCTAGTAGCCAGAAACCCCTACAAAATAGCCATATGTCCTATCCCAGCTCTTCACTTTGTACTCGGACCCACTAACAACTGGAAACCAACAGAATGTTCTTCTCTAGACTGGGAATGTATCTGTTTATTGTTCTAATGTACCCTCCCAAGTGATTAGTACGGTGCTGTGCACACAGTCAGCGCTGAGTAATGCGATTGAATTAATGAAGGAAGTTCTTTGGACATGATCTCGGGAAGGTTTTGAGGACAGAAGAGCTAGAGAAAGAGAGAGAATGGTACCCTTGAAAACCAGGCACTTAAAGGCATGAAAACATTGAAGGCCAGTGGCTTTATAGGAGCATTCAGCCCTTGGCATTGAAGAATCCAAGTCAGGCTATAAAACCATCGTGATTTTTCCATAATCACTCCTTTTGCACACAACTTTCTTTTTCTAGGCTGTTGGTTAGTTCAGCTGAGCGAGCTTCATTAGTTGGGCAGGCAGTGCTTTTTCCTCATTCCTTAATACAAGCCTTTCGAGAACTGACAGTTCTACAGAAATTCTCATCAAAGCTGCCAACGGGAGATGTGGGGAGAATGTGAGAGACAAGAATACAAAAGATGAACTCCCGGACGGTGGCTGGTGTTCCTAGGAGAAATTGTTTTCCTCCAGTGTTCCGAACTTTAGGGCAGAAGTACACACCTAGGAATTTTCTAACCTTGAAGTTGGATCTGTGTTGTCTCCCTGGAAGAGCGTAGTATTTTATTTTTGGGGAAAAAAATCTGAGTACTTATGTCTTTTTTGACATTTGTGTGAGAACACTTCTAGTTTTCCATGAGTGGCTTTGTCTTATCTGCCACTCTTATCTGCTTTTCACTTTCAGCTTAGTGCATAGAGGGGAATCCAGTGCAGAGCACGGCTGCAGGTGAATGTATTCTAAAGCTAATCCGGCCCTCTCTTGAGCCAGATTCCACAAGATCAGTTTCCAGAGTGATTGCTCCAGATTGTAAAGCCATGAAGGGGGATTCCCAGAGCTTGAACTCTGTCTCTCCAGTTTGCAATTTGCAGCCCAACAAGAGCCGGAAGAAAGGAGTTGAGGATCTCACTTTGGGAAATGATTAGGGAAGATGGGAATAAATGTTACCTTAAGAATAATTGCAGGTGTGTTCCCTGACAGGTTCGCATAGGTAGATTGGTTTCTCCTTGTCTCATTCGGGAGTTTGTGAGAGGTGACGATCCTTGTTTGAGGTAGAAAATTCTGGAGTGTCCTGGTGATTGCAACCGACAGGCTACCCCATGGAACTGACTCCAGGAAAATGGCAGTGAGAGGAATGATATATACTTAGAGACCACTATCTCAGGTATACGGATACTGGAATAACGTACAAAGGGGTGTCAGTCAAGCTCGTTTGTGGGTATGCACCGTGTCTGTTTATTGTATTGTACTCTCCCAAGTGCGCACAAAAGCACTCAGTAAATGCGATTGAATGAATGAATGAATGAAAGCTTGTGCCTAATACCATTGGGTCAGGCCTTCACCTGCCTGGAGGTTATAGGGCCTGGGGTCCTAGGAAGCCCCTTCCCACGCTCTGATTGCAGTGGAGGGTGTTCTTGGCTTTAGTGTCTCTGGGAACCTGGAGAGCATCTTACTGGAAACGCATGGCAGGAAATCCAGGACTGCTCATCTGCTGGCAGACGTGCCACTGAGGGGCATCAAACGTCTACAGGGCTGGCAGTTCAGGGAAAGGGGGAGAGGAAGCAAAGCGGAGCGGTGTTTGTGCTTCGGTTGCTAGGCAACAGAGAGCCACCGAAAGACGAATTAACATCCCTGCCATTTGGGGGCTTATATTTGGTTTTTGGTTAATCCCCCGCATGGATATTGTTGAAGACGACATAATGGAACAGGAATTACACAAGGATGTACTGGGTGGGGAAAAGCCATGAGCACAGTTTATTTTCTCTTGAGGAGAATTAACGTCTGTTGGCTGCATACTCATTCTGGGCAGGGAACATGGTTGCTAATTCTGCTGTATTGTATTCTCCTAAGTGCTTAGTATAGTCCTCTGTACATAGTAAGCTCTCAATAAATACCATTGATTGATTGAGTAAGGTTCGTGCATGAACCCGAGTCGGTATGCTGATGAGTATAATATTTAAGGGATGAACAGAAGGGTATCTAAAAAAACCAGCTGCATTCGTTGCATTGTACTCTTGCAAGCACTAAATACAGTGCTATGCCCATAGTAAGCACTCAATAAATACCATCGATTGATGTGTCCTGTGGAAAGAACACTGCTCTGAAGACCAGGAGACCTAAGTTCTAGTCCTGGCTCTCTCTGCCTGTTGCTCCCTAGCCTACGTGAAGATCATCCAGTCACTTCACAGTGTGCTGCGCTCTTACCTGTCCGCTTGATTGTTGTACCCTTTGCCCTGAGAGTGAAGCCACTAGCACTAGAATCAATTCATGTGCACAGGTTTATAGTCCCAGAGACGCAGGACCGTGGCTCATGGCTATCTCTGATAGACGCCATTCACGTTGACTACCTGATGTTGGAAGAATTAGCCTCAAATATCAGCTGTTCACCCCCAGAGCTTGTACCTGATATGGCCAGGTTTTAGGAAATGGGCAGTCCTTCTGGGTAAGAAGAAAACCAAATCTGAAAACACATTTTCATGATAGGCAACCCCCATTACCTTTAAGAGTCTCTCATCATCAATGAGAAAAAGCAAAAATTTAAAACAAAATTATACAAACAATTATATTTGATAGAATGCTCATTAGCAGATTGGTATAAATATCCATTGGGGAGAGAAATGAGTTTTCAGTTCATTAATATGAGATGTGCTATATAAATGAAAGTGGGCAGGTCAAAATTCAGTGAAAAACAGGTGAGATTACAGACAGGGAAACATCTATAAAGGGTAAATAGTGAAGATTGAGTTGGAATCAAGCAAATTGACAGCATTCACATGAATGCAAAGACATTTTCAAAATTAAATTTTGGCACTTGCCCCTCTGAAAAATTATGATCATTTTTGCTGTTTTCCCATTCTGCTTTCCTCTTTCTCTTAGGAAAGGAGCTGAAAATTATTTTACAGGCTAACTAGAATGAGAAGCGTAGTGAGTCTTACTATCGTTCGAAAAGTGGCAACCTTTAGGTCATTGACCATGAAGACCCTCTTTATTGCAGTAGACATGTGGGCACATTCTAGTCAGCAAGAGCCCTGGTGACCGTGTGGCAGACAGAGGGACTGCCTGTTCTTAAAGCACCTGTGAGAGGAATCCCGGGAGCCCAACAGACTCCCTACAAGTAGTTATACTTGTCAATTATGCCAGGTCACAGAAAAATACAAGTTCTAGATCCATGTGGCTGTCAAAGTAGGATAACAACCTCTCTTGGAGAAGTCAGCTTGGAGTTATTGAAGTATACAGATCCTGACCCTTGGAATTATAGTATATAAGGGAAGACAGACCATAAAATGATTTATAGATAGGAGGAAATGGATCTGGAGGTGAGTGCTTAAGTAATAGAGTATGCATAAAAGCAGTATAAGTGGCTGTAAGGAAGTGTGTCTGCGGTTGGTGCAGAGTGATAGGGTGGTAAATGACGAAATATTATCCAGGGAGAGGTGAAATTCACTGGGAAAGACCTTCTGAAGGAGAGGAAACTTCAGAATGACTTTGAAGATGAGGCCTCGTGGTCCAGCAGGTATGGAGAGAGAAGGAATTCCAGGAGAGAGGAAGATCATGAGCACAGGGTCAGAGTTCAGAGATGTGAGAGCAAGGCACATAAGTGGAGGAGTTTGAGAGGAATGAGGAGTGTGAGCTGGGGTAGAATGGCAGCAGAGAGTTGATTAAATAGTGATAGAGAAAGCTGCTTTGAGAACCTCAAAGGCAATGGTCAGGAGTTCTGCTTGATGCAGAGAGGATTGGATAACCATTGAAGGTTTCTGAGGAACCAGATGTTTTAGAAAAATGATGAAGGTAGAGCAGAGTGAAACCTGGACTGGAGAGGAAAGCCCGGAGGCAGGGAGACCAATAAGACGCCCGATTCAGTAGTCGATCAGGTTTGTGACAACTGCCTAGACCAGCGAGTTGTCCATGAAGGGACGGAGCCTGGAAATATGGTAGAGGAAGAATCAGTCGGATTTAGCAACAGACCGAATGCCAAGGTCATGGGCTTCAGAGACGGGGAGGATTGTGATGGTGGTGTGGTCGATAGTTTTGGAAAACCAAGCTGAGGAAGAGAATTTGGGAGGGAAGACTAGGAATTCAGTTTTAGAGTCATTGCGCTTACGGTGTCATGGGGACATCCGTATAGAGCTGTGTGGTGGCAAGAAAAATAAGTGATTATAGTGGAGGTGAGAGGTTGGGACAAGCAAAATCGATCCACCCTGAGGTGGTAGTTGAAGCCAAGTGAGTTGAAGGCGGGAGGGGCTTCCCAAGGGAGTCAATGTAAAGCAAGGAGAAGAAACCAGAACAGAACCTTCAGGGACACCCACATTTAGGGAGAGGCAGAGGAAAAGCCAGTGACATAAAATGAGAAGGGCTAACCAGAAGTGGTAAGAGGAAAATCAGGAGAGGACTGTGTCATTCAGACCGTCACTAGTGTTTTCAGAAGGCAACAATCACCGGGGCTAAAGCCAGCCATGAGGTCGAGGAGGGTTAGGATAGAGTGGGGCCTGTTAAAGTTGTCAAAGTGATGGTCACTGGGGAGAGTGGTCTCAATGGAGTGAAGAGAGTGGAAACCGGGTTGCAGAAAGTCATGAAAGAAATCGAAGGAGGGGCGCTTGAGTCAGTGTTGGTCTAACCACCTGTCTGGGGAGTTGGAACAAGAATGGAAGCAGGGAGGTGGGCTGATGGCCTGATCCCTCTAGATGGATACCTGGATGGTTGGATCCCTCTAGACCGTAAGCCCATTGCGGGCGGGGAATGTATCAGCTTATTGTATATTGTACTCTCCCAAGTGCTTAGTACAGTGCTGGGCACATCGTAAGCACTTAAATACCATAAAAAATAAATTGTAAATTGGGGAGAAAATGGCTTAACACTGCTCTGCCACAATCTGTCTCATGCTCAGTGAAACAGGGCTCCATTCCAGAGCAGAGCACCCAGTAAGCAGAGGAAACCTGGATCCCTTGGCATCTTCATTTATTCATTCATTTAAATGTATTTACTGAGCGCTTTATTGCGTGCAGAGCACTGTACTGAGCACTTGGGAGAGTACAATATATCTCTGGGGTGGATACTAGGACACAGTTCCTGTCCCACATGAGGCTCACAGTCTTAATCCCCATTTAGTAAAAGAGGTAACTGAGGCCCAGAGAAGTTCAGTGAATGGCCCAAGGTCACACAGCAGAGAAGTGGCAGAGCTGGGATTAGAACCCAGGTGTTCTGACTCCCAGGCCCATGCTGTCTCCACTAGATCATGCTGCTTCTATTCCACTTCTATTCCAATAGAATTTCCACTTCGATTTTGCCCTTTATGGATCGACAACGCCTATCCTTGCATCCTGCTGTTTCTGGGGTCGGCGGGGTTCTTCAGCATGGCTTATGGATAGAGCATAGGCCTGGGAGTCAAAAGGTCATGTGTTCTAATCCTGGCTCTGCCAGTTGCCTGCTGTATGGCCTTGGGCAAGTTATATCACTTTTCTGTGCCTCAGTTACCTCATCTGTAAAATAGGGATTGAAAATGCGAGCCCTACGTGGGCCAGGGACTGTGTCCAACCCGATTTGCTTGTATCCACCCCTGCGCTTAGTACAGTGCCTGGCACATAGTAAGTGCGTGACAAATGCCACAATTATTATTATTGTTATTCCCCGTGACTGAGTCAGGAGTGTTCCACAAGGGCTGGTGAAGATTGAGACTGAAACAGCAATTGCCAAATCTTCTCAAGTTCCTCGTAAGCAGCAGAGCCAAGGGAATTCCAATGATTCACCTGCATCGGGTTCTGCTGAACCTTGGGCTACTTCAGCTATGGCCACCAGTCTTTAAATTCCAATAATTCACCTGCATCGGGTGCTGCCGAACCTTGGGCTACTTTAGCTAGGGCCACCATTCTTTAAATTTGATAAGTCTTCTCTAGCAGATGGAACAAGAATGTCAATTGTGCTGTACTAACTTGTATTTAAAATGCAGAATCCACATCCAACTCCCCAGTGTGACATTGGACTTGTAAATATGATTGACCGGCTGGGAACAGGAAGGACCTGGGTTCTAATCCTGGCTCCACCAGTCTTCAGTGTGACCTTGGGCAAGTCACTTTACTTCTCTGGGCCTCAGTTACCTCATCTGTAAAACGGGGATGAAGACTGCGAGCCCCATGTGGGACAGGGTCTGTGTCCAACCTGATTGACTTGTATCTATCTCAGGGCTTAGAACAGTGCTTGGCACATAGTAAGCATTTAACAAGTACCATAATTATTATTATTACTGTTAGATTCCTTCCCCAGAATGGTTGGTCTCTAAATGAGACAATGCAATTCACACAGAAAGCAATGGCAAGTGGTGGGGGATGGCTTTCAATTCCTTGGCTTCTTTATTCATTCATTCATTCAACTGAATTTATTGAGCGCTTACTGGGTGCAAAGCACTGTACTAAGCGCATGGGAAAGTACAATAAAACAACGAAGAGATAATGCTAGTGGTCTTTGTTCTTTAGATTTCCCTTCTGCATTTTGGAAGCAATGAGCTGTTTATATATCCAAGAAAGCTTATGGCAAGAGAGAGTTTTTGTAGAATTTGCTTGCTGTCACGGATAACCAGAGATTTCACATTTCTAAGAATGAGTTGACTTGCCAATTTAGTTGCTCGCTTATATACTGATAGTATCGTCATCCTGGGAATGGGGATCCGTGCCCTGACACGATGGCTCTCTGCCTGTTATGATTTATATCCACAATCATAGCATCACCCCATATTGAAAGTTTATTATTTTTCAAATACTCCAGAGCCCAGCCTAGACATTTTTCAACATTTCAATACGATCCTGCTCAGTGTGAAAGCAGATGGATCTGTTGTCAACTGTTGTCTATCTCCTAATATGTCTGAAGTCTCCGGAGGGGAGGAAAAAAAGAATTTCCCAGTTGAGGCAGGAGTTTGGAGAATTCAGTCTTCTTCAGTCAGTTCCTGGCCCCCTCCTTCCCTCCCTCTCTGGGCATTATGGACCTTCCATGGCTGCTGGAGGTTGTGTCAAACCAGCTGGGGGCTTCAGGGCTCACTCAGGGTCAGGGAGACCAAAAGCTTTTCATTCATTCATTCAGTCGTATTGATTGAGCACTTACTGTGTGCAGAGCCCTGTACTGAGTACTAGGGAGAGTGCACTATAACAATAAACTCACACATTCCTTGCCCACAACGAGTTTACCGTTCTCTCCTCCCCACCCATAGCCCCACGCCCACCCTTTTCTCCTAACAAGATGCTTTTGCCAGACTGGAGACATCTTCTTGTGTCTGAAGTTTGGATTTTTTTTTAATGGTATTAGGGTATTTGTTAAGCACTTAGTACGTATCAAGCGTGTTCTAAACGCCGGTGTAGATACAGGTAATTCAAGCCAGGTACAGTCCCTGTCCCACACGGGGCTCACAGCCTAAGTCTTCCCATTGGAGAATCCATCCCAGATGAAGCTAAACGGACTAGAAGGTTTTCCAGAGAGGGAGGTGACTGTTTTTTCCTTGTTTGATTCAGTGTGTCCTTTGGCTCAGCTTCTGTTCGTTGGTCTGACAAATGGGTATGATTGTGATTTGATTGGGCTCTGTCTGAACTCATTACCGTGCTAATGCTTGGTTCGATACTTGACACACAGTAAATGCTTAACCAGTCCCCCAATTCCTGTAAACCTGGGACAGGGACTGTTGGATTGAGATGGGAGGACACTGAAACCTTGCTCCTAAGCCACCATGACCCCTGGCTCATACCATCCTCATAATAATAAAAATAATTGTGGTATTTGTGAAGCGCTTGCTATGTTCCAGGTACTGTAATAATAATAATAATGTTGGTATTTGTTAAGCGCTTACTATGTGCCAGAGCACTGTTCTAATCGCTGGGGTAGACACAGGGGAATCAGGTTGTCCCACGTGGGGCTCACAGTCTTAATCCCCATTTTACAGATGAAGTAACTGAGGCACAGAGAAGTTAAGTGACTTGCCCACAGTCACACAGCTGACAAGTGGCAGAGCTGGGATACTAAACGCTGGGGTGGATTCAAGCAAATTGGGTTGGACCAAGTTGCTGTCCCACATGGGGGCTCACACTCTAAATCCCCATTTTACTGATGAGGTAACTGAGGTACAGAGAAGTGAAGTGACTTGCCCAAGGCCACCCAGCAGACAAGTGGCAGAGCCGGGATTAGGACCCATGACCTTCTGACTCCTGGGCCCATGCTCCATCCACTATAACAGACTACTCATCATTTTTGTCTCTTCTAATTTTGCGTTTTCATCTTTCCGTGGTCACCAACCTGAACTCTTAGATCATGAGCCAGTTGGATCAGGGATAAAGTCTAATTCTCGTTTGCATTCTAGTTTGCACTCTGGTGCTAAATTAATATTATTGCTACGACCACTCTGAAAACATAGTTCCTCACACATTTTGTCCTCAAAAATCTTCACTGGTTTTTTACTCTTCTCCATAGGTAAGGGAGGCTCTTCTCCATAGCTTTACTGAGGCTCCATCAGCTCTCTCCTTCCCTATGAATTCTCTGCTCCCACTCACTCCTTTCTTCCTCCCAGGAAGATGGAACCTCCTTCCCTCTCTGACCCCTTACGTGTGACCCTTCCTCCCGTTCGAAATTCCATCCTCCTTCAAATCTGCCAGACCACGGCTCTCCCCATCTTCAAAGTGCTTCTGGAATCTCTCTCCCCACCCCCCTGGAGGCTTTCCAGGACAATTTTTTCTTCTCATAATGAGCTCTCCAAATATGGCCCCTTTAATCACCAAGCATAGAAAAGAATGAAATTTAGAGTATTGAAAAGAAATACAACAGCTACATTTAAATTATTGCTTGTTATGTGGTGATTCTCGGAAGAAAGTTTTTAGCTCACGAATAAGCATAGGCTACTTCCGATGCCTGAATGTGTGCTACTCTGAACTCTATGCAACTCTATGCAACTTGTTTACTAGTACATTCATTTATTTCAGATAGTGGATTTTACTTTTCAATTTTTAAGACAATAATACCTCTTCAAAGTTTCTGATAAAAAAACTTCATTATCTCCCCTCAAATAACTCTGAATATGGGGGCTATCTGATTCATCCCTGTGATGTCAATGGAAATGGAAGGACAACCGTGGGAGAAATGAGTCAAAAAGTTATGAATGAACAATTCCATACAAATGCTATTGCCAGAAATTACAAAATTAAATTATAAAAACAAGTCAAATGCCCTTGAATGCCAACTGATTTCCACGTGACAGTCTACTCTTCCAAGACAAATACTTCACAGACCCAATTATTTCATCACCAGATATGCTTAATGCCCCGAAAACCTTTCATGCCGTGCTTTAAAGATTAGTATTTTCAACTGTTCACTCACTGATGGCTCCTTCCTCTCTGCTTTTGAACAAGCTTATGTCTCCCCTGTCTTTAAAAAAAAAAATCCAGCCACCTATCAACTCCTTCCTTCTTCCTTTATCATTCATATCCCTTCAATAAGTGGTATCCATCCTCTTCCTCTACTTCCTCTGCAGAACATCCTCCTTGACTCTCAAAAACTTGCTTTTGTCCTTTCAGTCCACAGAGAGCCCTGTCTCCAAGATCACCGATGACCTCTTTCTTGCACTCTGTCGTCCGCGGCCTCTCGGCACCTCCTCCTTCTAGAAACACTGTATACCTCAGTTTTTTCAACAAAATTCTCTCCTGGCTCTCCTCCTAGGGGCCTTCCCCGATTAAGCCTTCTCTCTCCAGCTTTCTCCTTCTGCTTCGTCTCTGTATTTGGATCTGTGACCTTTGGCTATTTGATATTCACCCTATCCTTAACCCCACAGCACTTGGTCCGTATCTTTAAATTATACATTCTGAATTACTTATTTGTTCATATTAATGTCTCTCTCCCCTCTAGACGATAAACTCATTATGAGCAGGAAACTTGTCCGCTAATTCTGTTGTATTGTACTCTTCCAAGTGCTTAGTACAGTCCTCTGCACATATTAAGTGCTCAGTAAATACCGTAGATTGATTGGAGACCTAGTTCAACTAAATTTTCCCTCCAACTGCGGGTTCCTCTTATTTTTCTCTTGACTATTCACGGTGCTTCACATTGGATATAGAATGATGGTTTCAGTCCAGTGCCCCAAACACACTCAGAAGCCAACTGCAGGCCGGGGATTTGTGATGTTTGTGGGTGGCCAAGCCTTCTTCTCCCTTGGGTACTAGGTGTGATAGGGACCTGATTTCCTATCTAAATGTCAAGTGGAACCTCATCATCTTTGGGTTATAGCTCTCTCCTCTTGATTCCAGAATACCTAGAGCTATGGATGAGAGACACCGAAATGGTGATATTTCTCCAAATCCTCGTGTAGCTGCAGGAGACTGAGATTTTTGCAAGGAATCACTGCTCTTTCAGCTAAAGGAGCCTGCCAAGAACCGGAGGAGAAGCCTATTGGAAAGAACATTGGAATGGGTATCAGGAGAACCGGTTCTCGTGGTACCTCTGCTATTGGCCTTCTGGGTGACCTTGAGCACACTAACCTTAATTTCCTCATCTGTCAACTTGGGGATAAGATGACTGTGGGCCCAATGTGGGAGAGGGACTATGGCCAATCTCCCGTGTATCCCATGGCTTAACATAGTGCTTGGCACAGCATCAGGGTTCAGTAAATACCGTAATAATTATTGTTGGAATTATCACACAGCGACGGTCAGTCAATCGTATTTATTGAGTGCTTACTGAGTGTAGAGCACTGTACTAAGTGTTAGGGAGAGTACACAGACACATTTCCAGCCCACAGTGAGCTTATAGTATAGGGGATGTTGAGTTGACAGCTGAGGGTTGACAGTTTAGCGTTCCAGTAAGCATAGTAAAAATAGGTACCACCCTCTTGCCAAGAGTCCTGCAAGGACCCTCTCAGTTCCTTCAGAACTTCCTGTTGTAGAGATTTGTTGACCTCTTTTTTAAACTAAAACCTCCTGGGTGGAGACGACAATTGGGTCTGTTATGAAAAAGTAATTTGAGGGTGGGAAGTTTCTGTTTCTGTGTGCCTCAGTTAAGACAAACCTAAAGAATCCACCAAGTCTCTTGGCTACCTCCTTTTCAACCCTGGAGTGTTCTCTTGGAAACAACATGGCCTAGTGGCTAGAGCACGGGCCTGGGAGTCAGAAGGACCTGGGTTCTAGTCACAGCTCTGCCACTTATCTGCTCTGTGACGTTGAGCAAGACACTTAACTTGTCTGTGCTTCAGTTACCTCATCTGTAAAATGGGGTTGAAGACTGTGAGCCCATGTAAGGCAGGGACTGTGTTCAACCTGATTAGCTTATATCCATCCCAGGGCTTAGAAGAGTGCTTGACACATATTAAGTGCTTAACAGATTGAATGAACGAATGAACAATTAACAGATACCATAATAGTTATTACCAGGATCACTCAGTGGTCCCCACTGAGTATATGAAGCACGCTCCTGTTTTTCATATATTTTGAGGAATTTGTGAGCATAGCAGCCAGTCAAAGGCCTCCACCCTTTGAGGACAAACCCCTCTTCCCTGGGGCATCATCTTCAAATGTTGCCAAATCATCGCTGAAGTTTTTGGTTGGTTTAGACCACCTCAACCCCCCCCCCCCTTTTTTCTTTAAAAAAGCAAAGCACCTACCAAAAAACTCTTTATGTATTTTATGTCAAGTCCTGTTAAAAATACGAAAAGGCAAATTCTGAATTTGGTACTTATTTTCTCTTACCACATTTTCTCTGGTAAAACAGTATCTATCATTTTCAGTTCCAGTGTAGTGGGATATCATGCTCATAATTCAAAACCAAGAAAGGTGTGAGAGAATAAATGGAATACATCAGAAAAATTACTCTGTTTTTCTTCCATTTAAAACTGAACTGTTTGTCACCTTGTCATGCTGGCTAGCTACACTAAACTTTCCTAACAGGGTATTAAAGTGTTCTCCCTGCGAATTTAAAGAAAAGAAGAAAAAAACATAGCGGACCATTGAAATAGAAACTCTGCTAGATGACATCATAAATCATTCAATTATATGTATTGAGCACTTCCTATGAGTAGAGCACTGACCCAGTCATGCAAATAAGCACAAGCCTACAGGCCTGGGAGGGGAAGATTGAAATCTTCTACCATCTGTGGGCTAAGTCAGTGCTGGATAAAAATGACTGTAATGGCTTTTTCTAATTACCATGAAAACTCTGCCCTTGGCCCAGAATAGATTTTTGGTTGTGTCCTTTGGCTCTGCCAGACTTTCTCTCTTTCCAGGATGCCTATCTGAAGATCTCAAAATGCTTTTCCATTTATTGCTCACCATTTCTCCCCCAGTTGGTGTGTTATTATTCTCCGAGGAACCTAAAAGGCATTTCCAATAGAGTTCAAGTTGCATAATGAGAAGCAGCCTGGCTCAGTCAGTGGAAAGAGCACGGGCTTGGGAGTCAGAGGTCATGGGTTCTAATCCTGACTCTGCCACTTAGCTGTGTGACTTTGGGCAAGTCACTTAACTTCTCTGGGCCTCAGTTACCTCATCTGTAAAATGTGGATGAAGACTGTGAGCCCCACGTGGGACAACCTGATCACCTTGTACCCCCCCAACGCTTAGAACGGTGCTTTGCACATAGTAAGCGCTTAACAAATACCAACATTCATAATGGGTCGGGAGCCCACCGGCCCCGTGGACTGACCAGTATAGTCAGTCAGTTGTATTTATTGAACTCTTACCGTGTACAGAGTGCTTGAGTACACTCTACTAAATGGTTGAAAAAGTATAGTATGACAATATAACTGACACATTCCCTGCTTATAATGATCTTACGGTGTATAAGGGGGGACTGGCCTTATTATAAATAAATAGAAATTGCAGATATGTACATAAGCGCTGTCGGCCTGGGAAGGGGATGAATAAAGGGAGCAAGGCAGGGTGATGCAGAAGGGAGTGGGAGAAGAGGAAAGGAGGGCTTAGGGAAGGTTTCTTGGAGGAGATGTGCCTTTGATAAGGCTTTGAAGCGGGGGGAGAAGAGTTGTCTGTTGGATTTGAGGAGGGAGGGCATTCCAGGCCAGAGGCAGGACGTGGGTGAGAGGTTGGCAGTGAGGTAGATGAGATTGAGGTACAGTGAGAAGGTTAACATTAGAGGAGGAATGTGTGCGTGCTAGGTTGTAGGAGGAGAGTAGTGAGGTGAGATCAGAGGGGGTGAGGTGAGATCAGAAGGGGCAAGGTGATTGCTTTAAAGTCAATAGTAAGGAGTTTCTGTTTGAGGCGGAGGTGGATGGGAAACCACTGGAGGTTCTTGAGGAGAGGGGAAACGTGGCCTGAACGTTTTTGTAGAAAAATAATCAGGGCAGCAGAGTGAAGTGTGGACTGGACTGGGGAGAGACAGGAGGCTGAGTGGTCAGCTAGGAGCTAATACAGCAATCAAGGTGGGAGAGGATAATAATAATAATACTAATAGTGATGGAGTTTAAGCACTTACTATGTGCCAAGCACTGTTCTAAGCACTGGGGTAGGAACAGGGTTATCAGGTTGTCCCACGTGGGGCTCACAGTCTTAATCCCCATTTTACAGATGAGTTCATTGAGGCACAGAGAAGTTAAGTGACTTGCCCCAAGTCACACAGCTCATAAGTGGCGGAGCTGGGATTAGAACCCATGCCCTCTGACTCCCAAACCCATGCTCTTTCCACTAAGCCATGCTGCTTCATTAAGTGATTGGATTAACTTGGTAGCTGTTTGTATCGAGAGCAGAGGGGAGATTTGAGCCATTTTGTGAAGGTGGGACCGACAGGATTCAGTGATGGGTTGAATGAGAGCGAGGAGTCAAGGATAATGCCAAGGTTATGGGCTTGTGAGACAGGAAGAATGGTGGTGCCCTCTTTAGTGGTAGGAAAGTCAGGAGGAGAACAGGGTTTGGGTGGGAAGATAAGGGGTTCTGTTTTAGGCATGTTAAGTTTGAGGTGATGGGAAGACAGCCAAATAATAATAATAATAACGTTGGTATTTGTTAAACTATGTGCCAAGCACTGTTCTGAGCGCTGGGGTAGATACAAGGTAATCAGGTTGTCCCACGTAGGACTCACAGCCTTCATCCCCAATTTACAGACGAGGTAACTGGGGCACAGAGAGGTTAAGTGACTTGCCCAAGGTCACACAGCTGACAAACGGAGGAGCCGGGATTAGAATCCATGACCTCTGACTCCCAAGCCCATGCTCCTTCCGCTAAGCCACGCCGCTTCTCGTATAAGTAGAGATGTCTTGAAGGCAGGAGGAAATGTGAGACTGCAGAGAGGGGGAGAGATCAGGGCTTCAGATGTGTATTTGAGAATCATCCACATAGAGGTGGTAGTTGAAGCCATGGGAGAGAGTGAGTTCTCCAAGGAAGTGGTTGTAGATGGAGAACAGCAGAGGACCCAGAACTGAACCTTGCGGGACACCCACACGTAGGGAGTAGGAGGCAGAGGACGAGCCCATGAAAGAGACCGAGAATGAGCTGCCAGAGAGCTAGGAGGAGAACCAGGAGAGGATGGTGTCTGCGGAGCCAAGGTTGGATAATATTTCCAAGAGAAGGGGGTGGTCGACGTCTGAGAGGTCGAGCAGGATTAGGATGGAATTTAGGCCGCTGGATTTGGCAAGGAGATCATTTTCGACCTTAGAGAGGGTGGTTTTTGTGGAAAGAAGTGGATAGAAGCCACATTGGAGGGGGTTGAGGAGAGAATTGGAGGAGAAAAACCTGAGCCAGAGGGGGTAGACAACTCGTTTAAGGAGAATGGACAGGAGTGGTAGGAGGGAGATCGGCCGATAACCGGAGGGAGCTGTGGGGTCAGAGAAGGTTTTTTTGGCATAGGGGAGACATGGGCATGTTTGAAAGCAATGGGGAAGAAGCCGTTGGAGAGGCCAGAGTTGAAGATGGAGGTTAGGGAAGGAAGAAGGGAGGGGGCAAGTGTTTTTATAAGGTGCGAAGAGATGAGGTTGGACGTGCAAATATGGGGGGAGGATTTGAGAGAAGGAAAGAGATCTCCTTTTGATATACTGCTGGGAAAGATGGGAGAGTTGAAGAAGAGGCAGGAGCAGGGAGGGACTGGGGAGAATTTAGGGAGATTACGCTTAATAGTTTTCTCGTAAAGTAGGTGGCCAGGTCATTAGGGGCAAGGGATGAGGGAGGCTGTGGAACCGGGAGTTTGAGGAGAGTTTGAGCTTTAGGGAGGAGTATACTAGCCAAGAGATAGTTCTGAGTAGTATAAAGTACCCTCAGGGGAGCTGTATCCCCTCCCATTAAAGATTGCTTTGCTCAGAGGCAAGCCTTGTCCACATGGGCTGATTAAAAGAGCTCAACCATGCAAGTCAGACAGCTGGACTACAAATAAGCATGAACAAAGCAAAAATCCCATTTGAAATGTCACCCAGAAGAAAGACAGATCAGATGGAAACATTGCTGAACAAAAAGAAAGAAGGAAAAAAAACCTGAATTAATTCCCTTTAAACAGATGCTCAGGTCAGCGGAAAACCAACCAGAAACAAAAGGGATCACAAAAATTCCAGACTAATCTAGAGCCCATTTGGGAAAAAGCAGCCTTTTGTGAGAAATGACTTTACCTACTACTCCCCCGTCTCACCTCCAGAAAATCTTCCAAGAGATCATTTGCCCCTTGTCAAGCTTCCAGGCTCCAGGCAAGTAAATCCTCAACCCGCTCAGATGCAGAGTTGCCCACTCTCTGGGCTCCTGGGTCTCTGAGCTGGGCTTCCACACTTGCTTATTCCACATCTCTAATAAAACCTGAGACTTTCCAGTCAGGACTCAAATCAATCAATCATCTTTATTGAGCGCTTAGTATGTGAAGAGCAGTCAATCATATTTATTGAATGCTTATCGTTTGCAGAGCACTTTATTAGGTGCTTGGGAGAGTACCATAAAACAATATAACAGAGTTGGTAGACACATTCCCTGCCCACAGTGAGTTTAAAGTCTAGAGGGAGAGACAGAAATTAGTATAAATAAACAATTTACGGATCAGTACATAAATTCTGTGAGACTAAGAGGTGAGTGAATAAAGAGAGCAAATCAGGATGATACAAAGGAGTGAGGGTACAGGAAATGAGGGCTTAAGGAAGTCGTCTTTGAGGAGATGTGCCTTCAGTGAGGCTTTAAAGGTGGGAGAATTATTATCTGTTGGACATGAAGAGGGAGGACTTTGCAGGCCGGAGGCGTGGGCAATAGGTTGGAGGTGAGATAGATGAGATCTAGGTACAGTGAGAAAGTTGGCATTATAGGAGGGAAGTGTGCGGGCTGGGTTGTAGTAGAAGAGCAGCGAAGCGAGGTAGGAGGGGGCAAGGTAATTGAGTGCTTTAAAGCCACAGGTGAGGAGGTGCTGTTTGATGCAAACCTGGATGGGTAACTACTGGAGGTTCTTGAGGAAAAGGCGGTTCTTGACTGAAAAGACTCAAAATGGTGACTTTCTTGCCCATTAGCTCTTTGAAGCCTGCCACCTCCTGATTCTAATCGGATTTAAAGTCCCTGCCTCGAGTTTGCGCCCGTGCTCAAAATGAAAAAAAAAACACAAACCACCTCAGGCAGGAAACACAAGCGGCTACTTTTTGGTGAAATGAAAGGGGGCCCATTCAAACCAGGGTGTTCAGAAGAAATTACGTAAAGACATGGCAAAGTACAGACTCAACAGTGCAACTTAGTGACAGTGGAATGTTGGGAGATCACAGGCAGCCTGATGATTGGAAGACAGTTGGAAGATAACTTGCCATACTCAACCAAAAGCTATGTGAAAATCCAGCTACTAAAAAGTGACCTCCAAAGCAGTGAAGCCCTTTGTGGAATAATAATACTAATTAATAATTGTAGTATTGAATGCTTACTATGTGCCGGGCACTGTACTAATGTCTGGGGTGAATGCAAGCAAATCGGGTTGGATAAACCCATAGCACAACCACTGGGCAAGCACTTGAGTCTTTTGAGGAGCGTGGTGACATGTCCTGAGTGTTTTTATAGAAAAGTGATCTGGTCAGCAGAGTGAAGTATGGACTAGTACGGAGAGAGACAGGAGGCCTGACGGTCAGTAAAGAGGCTGATGCAGTAATCCAGGTGGGACAGGATGACTTTATTAACATAGTAGCGGTTTGGATGGAGAGGAAAGGGCAGATTTTAGCTATGTTGTGAAGGTGGGACTGACAGGATTTAGTGATGGATTGAATATGTGAGTTGGAATAAGAGAGGAATCAAGGATAACCCCAAGGTTACGGGCTTGTGAGACAGGAAGGATGGTAGTGCCATCTACTTTGATGGAAAAGTCAGGGGGAGGACAGGATGTCCCTCTTGGAGACGGAGTACTAAACTGGGTGAAGTGCTGGTTTGACCAAGTAATGTCATTACTTTTGTTCTTGTGAGTAATTTTCATAATGGGTCATTTCATGAATAATACGAATAGCCACAACAGAAGCCTGAGTCACCCAACTAAGAGTGTAAGTAGCCTTATTATCCCAGCGGCAACCATAAGTCACTTTGAATGCACCTTTCTGGGCTGCACATACTGTCTAGGCATTATCAAATTTACACTCCTTTTCTCCCCGAAAGGTAGCAGTGAATCAGTAGACTATCGTACTACCTACATCTTATGCATGAGGGTGCTGTCTGTCAGTCAGCCAGTCAATTAATGGTATTTTTTGAATGCTTATTGGTGCAGAACAGTGTACTGAGTACTTGGGAGAGTAGAATTTAATGGAGTTGGAGACAAACATTAAAATAAATTGCACACAGTCGTATTTATTGAGTGCTTATTGTGTGCAGAGCACTGTACTAAGCGCTTCTACACTGCAGCAGTATAATAGACACATAGGAGAAATGGCAGGATGTAAGCATATGTACCGCATATGTGAAATGGGGATCAGTGTGAGTCCCATGTGGGGACGAAACTGTGTCCAACCTGATTAACTTGTATCTACATTAGCATTTAGAACAGTGCTTGGCACATAGCGCTTAAGCATCATTATTATTATTATTATTATTATTATTATAGTCAGGTTGGACAAAGCCCCATCCCACCTGGGGCTCACAGTCTTAATCCTCATTTTACAGATGAGGTAACTGAGGCTCAAAGAAAGTAAGCCACTGGCCCAAGGTCACATAACAGATAAATGGCAGAGCCACAATTAGAATCCAAGTCTTTTTGATTCCAGGGCCCATGCTCTTTCCACTAGGCCACACTGCTTCTCCTTTTTCTCCTTGTTTCACTGGCCTGGCTTTCCTCCTGAATAGTTAGGCCTAATAAATGGGTGGCTTACCCAGCCGTATGACACCGGTTTGATCCTGAAATTTGTACTTCATGTTTGCCCTTTGTCTGCTAAAAATGGCCCTATGGTAATTAGACAGAATGATGGATGCAGCCAATTGCCTCCCAGGACCTTTGAAAGAAGTCTGGGGATTGCTCCAGTAATGGTAGGGAATAGACTGGAGCCTCAGGGAAACTGACATGCAATTATTTGGGCTTGACCCAATTTTAAGCCCTCCGTCACACTCTTGTTAGTTACTTGTGATAGCTTTATATTACTTGTTCAATCATAATGAGGCAATTCAACTACATTTCCTTTTTCCCCTTTTAGTTTCTGTGGCTGAATTTCTTTATGGGAGCTTCTGTAGTTATATTCTTAAGTCATTATATGAATTCACATCAAGTGCATTTTGGTAAATTACCCTCAGCTGATTTTCTTTCTTTTTTTCTTTGGAAGGAGGGTACTTTATAGAGGCAAGAAACATGCAGAAAGACCAATTGCTTCAGTTTTGAAATTCCCTGAATTCTTTTGACAGTCTGGACCTGTAGAATCAGATGTGAATTCCTGGAGAGAAATGCAGTGTCTGGTGAATGTTCTATACCTAGGAAGAGCAGTGTCAGAAAAGGGCAGAAGGGAACAGGGCTTCTTAGGATTCACAGTAGATCGATGGTTGAGCTGAGAGGTGACTTGACAGCTTGTCTAAATCAGTCCTGTTAAGGCAAGAAGTGTTTTGATAACTTGGTTTTGGTCTCCAGAGCTATTTCAAGAACATTCAGTTGTATTATCCGTAAGAAAAGTAAGCTCTTTGTGGGCAGGGAATGTGTCCGTTGTTCTCTCCCAAACGCTTAGTAAAGTGCCCAGCACACAGTAAGCACTCAATAAATGTGATTAATTGATGGAAATGATAAAGGCCCATTTAGGAAAACACTGAGAGAGAGAGAGAGAGAGAGAGTGTGTGTGTGTGTGTGTGAGAGAGAGAGAGAGAGAGAATGAGAATAAATGACTACAATTATATATACTACTTGATACAGTGAATTTACCCATTCTCTGTTTCCTCAGTTTATGCAAGGTAGAAAGGAATATTTGTGTCCTGGGAAGCTTAGGTGATTCCAGTAATGGCAGGATGATCAGAAGGAAGTTATGACAGTGGTGCTTTGAATTTATCTCCATCATATGGAAGGTATTATTTCTTTAAATATGTGTTGTGATAAATATGGTCTAGTGGAAAGAGCACTGTTCCAGTTGCCTGCTGTGAGACCTTGGACAAGTCACTAATCTCTGTGGCTCACTTTCCTCATCTGAAAAAGAGGGATACAATTTCTTTTTCTCTCTCTTCAACTATGAGCCCTGTGTGGGCAAGGACTATGCCGATCCTATTGTCTTATACCCATCCTAGAGCTCAGCACAGTGCTCAGCATATAGTAGGCTCTAAATGAACATCCTTATTGTTATTATTGTGACATTCAGTTCACTATGACTCTTTATGGGCATGTACACTCACTTTTGTCATAAATGTTTCAGTAGGTTTTTTAGCTTAAAATGCAGTTGGGGAAATAGGAACCGTTCTGATGACGAGAGCTTGTTTTAGAGACTGCATGAAGCGGTGCTGGGAAAAAATGTCCATGAATACGTGTGTGTGTGGCATTGGACATGGACGAGTTACAGCCTGCAAATTTTCCTTAAAGTGGAGTTTTGCAAATATGCTTTCTATTGGAAATAGTGTATTTCCTTTTTGCTTTTTATCCCTGCGAGATGGGGCTTTTCAGGGATGTGTCCCAGTGAAGTGTTGACTATAATTTCTGAATGTGACAGTGTTGAGGCTCTTCCATTAAAGGCTGGGATATCTATTAGGCCAGACCAGAAAGGGGGAAGAAGCAAAGGTGAACAGAGAAGGCCATTTCTGATGGCCATTTAGGGAAGCAGTGTGGCCTAGTGGACAGAGCGCACGGGCTTGGGAGTCAGAGGACCTGGTTTCTTCTCCTGGCTCTGCCACCTGTCTGCTGTGTGACTCTGGGCCTGTGCCTCAGTTATTTCATCTGTAAAATGGGGATTCAGTACCTGTTCTCCCTCCTAACTTAGACTGTGAGCCCCATGTGGGACAGGGAGTGTGTCTAACCTGCATATCTTGTATCTAACCCAGTGCTTCATACAGTGCTTGGCACATAGCCCGTAATAGATACCATAAGCAAAATGGTCAGCACATTCTTTTGAATTTCTAGTAGAAGAGGTTCCTCTGGGACTCCCCAAGAGGTGAAGAGGTTGAGCCCGAAAAAGCAGCCATGCCCAAATGCCAACGATTTGTCTTTTTAAAAAATCTATGAGAGATCAGGACCACTCCTCCCATCAGCGAAGTTGTTTTTTTTTTTTTAACCAGCATATTCAGTGGAGCAGAAATGTGGTACTAAAATGAATGATTTTCTTCTCACTGGAAAGAAATGTTAAAACCCAGAGTTGATGAATGTTTTCTGGGAATTGCCTTTCTTCTTTGCTGATCTCTTGGCAAACTGTTATTCTGAAATAGGGAATAACATTGAAAATGTGCAATGCACAACAAAACAGCAACAACAATAGTAGTGGTAAATGATGGAAAAAGCCTGAAATGAAGCTTTCCTCAAGTTGGCTGGAGAGCCTCAAGTTGAGTGTCAGTTGTTTCCTTTGCTTTCCTAGTGAAGATGCCGATTTGGGACAAGTTTTTGATCAGTTGTAAATTTTGGGGGGGGGGGGCTCTCAAATCCTTGTAGGGAGGGGAAGACAGTAGCTTCTCATCTTCCCACTCCATCGTCCTGCATATTTCCCCATCAGAATGGGCAGCACCAATCAATAATGGAATTACTGAGTGATGACTGTGTGCCGAGCACTATACTGAGTGCTTGGGAGAGTCCAATAGATTGGGAGGCCCAATCCTTAAGTACAGGGACCACCCTCTTACATAAGTTTGCCCGTCATCTCCCTTTGTTCTCAGCAGCTCTTGAATCAACACTTCCTTTCCAAATCTCACAGCCGCATGCAGACTCCTCTAATTTCTTGATAGGTTGTTGAAAACCTCTCTTTTGAATCATCCCCCCCACCCCCTTTTTTCAAACTTAACCCCCCTCCAGCTGATCTTCAAGATGGTCTCTGGCTAGTCGTGCCCCTCAGATGTCTACAGTCACGGGGGGAGATTGGCTTGCTGCAGCCTTACAGGTGAAGTCACGCTTCGGGGCGCCTGCAAGGAATGTGGGTCGCAGGTTCCTGTGGAGAACAGGCCGACGGAGAGCGCCAAATGATGCACGGCGCGGCTGGGAACAGCCGGTGGAGCTCCGGGGCCTGGTCGGCTGGCTCTTGAGCTTCTTAAAGAATTGTCCGGCCAGACTGGCAGGAGACCTTGAAAGTCAGTGAAGCAGAAGGTGGATTTGTCCTTCAGGAAGTTGGCTGGCCGATGACCAGTCCTACGGAGTTCCACTTTTACCCCATCTGGAATTGAGCATAGGAGCCCGTAGGGTAATAATAATAACTGTGGTATTGGTTAAGCGCTTACTATGTTCTAAACGCTGAGGTAGATGCAAGCAAATCAGATTGGAACCGTCCATGTCCCACATGGGGCTCACAGTCTTAATCCCCACTTTATGGCTGAGGGAACTGAGGCTCAGAGAAGGTCAGTGACTTGCACACAGTAACACAGCAGACAAGTGGCAGAGCCGGGACTTCTTAGGATGTCCTGGCCTCGCAGGAAGCAGAAACTGTCCCCGTTTTACGCAGGCTTGGACAGTCTGTTCAGAAACAGAACAGACAGTTATCACTCCCTTCTTATGTGCCACTGCTCTCCTACTTATCTGTTAAGAAAGTCTTTCCCCATCTATAAGTTTAATTTTTGTCTTCTCCTGTAGTGTCTCAATTCTTGGGGAGCAGGGTTCTTGTCTACCAATTCTATTCATAGTGCACTTTCCCAAACGCTTAGTACAGTGCTGTGCACACAGTAAGCACCAATGAATACCATTGTTTGTTTGATCTGCACACAGGAAGCGCCTAATAAATGGACTCCTGGGGGGACAGAGGGACACGCTGGAAAGCAGCATGGCTTAATGGATAGAGCACGAGGCTGGGAGTCGGAAGGAGTTGGGTTCTTATCTCACCTCCGCCACATGTCTACTGTGTGACCTTGGGCAAATCACTTCACGTCTCTGAGCCTCAGTTCCCTCATCTGTAAAATGGGGATTAAGACTGTGAGCCCCACGTGGGAAAGGGACTGTTTCCAACCTGATTAACTTGTATCTACCCCAGCGCTTACAAAGTGTTTGGTGTATTCTGAGTGCTTAACAAGTACCATGATTATTAATTATCTTTATTGTTACTCTTTCCCAGTGCTTAGTACACTGTAAACACTTAGTAAATACTATTACTACCAGGACGTAAGCTCCTTGTGGGCAGTGTCTACCAACTCTATTGTATTGTGCTCTCCCAAGGGCACAGTACAGTGCTGTAAATAAATGTCCGTGAATGATCGATTGATTAATAGGATGTGAGACCATCCATTCTTTATTTGGCTTAATTGATCCCAGATTCACTTAATAGTAACAATAATAATAATTATGGTATTTGTCAAGTGCTTACTATGTACCAAGCACTTTTCTAAGTGCTGGGGTAGGTACAAGTTAATCAGGATGGTCACAGTTCCTGTCCCACATGGGGCCCACACTCTTAATCCCCATTTTACAGATTTAACAAGCCCAGTGACTTGACTTGCTCAAGGTCACAAAGCAGGCAAGTGGCAGAGCCAGGATTAAATCCCAGGTCCTTCTATCAGGGCCATGCTCTATCCACTAATAATAATAATGACGGTGATGGTATTTGTTAAGCACTTGCTATGTGCCAAGCACTGTTCAAAGCGCTGGGATAGACACAAGGTTATCAGGTTCTCCCACATAGGGCTCACAGTTTTAATCCCCATTTTACAGATGAGGTAACTGAGGCACAGAGAAGTGAAGTGACCTGCCCAAAGTCACACAGCTGACAAGTGGTGGAGGCGGGATTTGAACCCAAAACCTCTGGCTCCCAAGCTCGGGCTCTTTCCACTAAGCCACATTGAACTTGACCCTCACTTCTAAATAGATTGCTTTACCTCCGTAGTTTGTTGACAGTTCCGGAAAAAGAAGTTGAGTAACTAGGAGTAATTATCTGGAGCAAGATCCCATTTACCAAGCATCCTAGGGTGAGGAGAAAAGATCCAAATCCCCCTCGCTCTCTTGTTGGTACTGCAAATTATCCAAGTGCTTCTTGAATCTGGAGAGAAATGGGGCATTTCTTTTCATCTCTTCGGCCGCTTGAAGTTAGTTAAGTGAGAGGATTGTGGAATGTGACCTGTCAGCTATCAAGAGGTTGTCTATCTTACTCTCGATGCCCTTAGAAAGCCAGGCAGATCTAAGGGAAAAAAATGACAAAGTGGCCTTATTTTAACGGGAGAAGTGACCTTTTGGGTCCTCGGTGGTGAAGAATTCTAGTCTTCTGAATTCCCATGTACAGTCTGGTATTTTCAGCCCCGGAGAGAAAGGGTGAACAGTGATGGGACTGAATTTATCAACAGAAGTGATCTTTCAGGCTCCTCTGGAGACTAAAACCAGGTGGGGAATAGAAATGAAAGGAGACCGGAAGACCGCCCCGAGTGTTGTTTGCAGACTTGGAAAGAGTGTTTCATTTGTTAAAAGTGATTTTAAAAGCGGTTTTACCAACAGAGGGAACAGATCTATTTTAAATGTGATTGTTCTTTTGTATTCCACGCATCATGAATAATAAATAGATTAGGCGGTTATTGAATACATGAAAATGCAGTGTGGCTAATTTGAATGCTGCCATGTTGCCAACTCTTCTCAGTTATAATGATGGGTGTGTTTAGCGAGATTTTGCCTGTTGCAGCCAAGGGAAAATGGGGAATGGGGTTGGCTCAGGCAACAGAGACGAACACCCTTCTACTCTGTCCCCCTGTAGGGAAAGAGAGAGCCGGGGGTGCGGTCTTCACCTCTCTGGGGAGAGTCTTTTGTCTGTATCTTGTGTGGCCTGGAAAGGGACCCAGGGAAGTCTGCAGCTAAGAGGATGCCCAGAGATATTCTTTTCCACAATCAGTCAGTCAGTCGTATTTATTTAGTGCCTACTACGTGCAGAGCACTGTACTAAGTGCTTTGGAGAGTACACTGTGACGATAGACACATTCCCTGCCCATAACGAGCCTACAGTCTAGAGAGGGAGACAGAGATTAGTGTAAATAAATAAATTACAGATATGTACATAAGTGTCGAGGGGCTGGTAGGCAGGATGAATAAAGGGAGCGGGTCAGGGCGATGCAGAAGGGAGTGGAACAAGAGGAAGGGAGCCCACTTGGAGGAGATGTGTCTTCGTTAAGGCTTTGAATGAGGGGAGAGTAATTGTCAGATATGAGGAGGGAAGTTGGACATGGGTAGGAGGTCTGTGGTGAGAGAGATGAGATTAAGGTACAGGTAGAAATTCGGCATTAGAAGAGGAGAGTGTCACTGGTCACACTTCATTTCCTAGGGATGGCCTCAATGATTGGTCTAAGTGGATGCCACTACCAAACAATCAGTCAGTCATGCTTATTGAGCTGTTACTGTGTGCAGAGCACTGTACTAAGTACTTGGGAGAGTACAATATAACAGACACATCCCCTGCCCACTGGATGAGGGCTGGGGAAGTAGAAAGGAATCCTGAAGGAGGGCAGGCTGGAAGGACAAATCAAAGTTATTGTTTGCAAGACTGGGATCCACTTTTCCAAATTAGATTTATTTGGCTGTTGCTCTGAAGTGTGCAAAAAGACCGTGACGTTGCCTTTCCACATTTTGTTGGGTCCATAACGGAAATATGGTTGATGCACCCGAAAGCTAAGAAAGCCCCAGATCGAAGCTCTTATTAGGATGGGCACCCGCTCTGGGACCCGGCTCACCATTTTTGTGCCTTTGGCAACAACCCCCGGTAGTTGCTGCCATTGTCTTGGCTCACAGAGGATAGGCAGCATAGCCTAGTGGACAGAGCATGGGCCTGGGAGTCAGGAGGACCTAGGTTCTAATCCCAGCTCTGCCTCTTGTCTGCAGTGTGACTTTGGGCAAGTCGCTTCACTTCTCTGGGCCTCAGTTTCCTCATCTCTAAAGTGGGAATTAAGACTGTGAGGCCTAAGTGGGACAGAGACTGTGTCCAATCTGATTATCTTGTATCTATCCTACTGAGTAGAACAGCGCCTGGCACGTAGCAAGCACCTAACAAATACCATAATAATACTAATAATGATATAATGCACTGGAAGTGTCTGGTGGAAAATGGCAGGGCTCTGTGCCTCCAGTTACAGCCAACTCATTCATTCAGTCGTATTTATTGAGCGCTTACTATGTGCAGAGCACTATACTAAGCGCTTGGGAGAATACATTACAACAATAAACAGATTTCGTCCAACGTCGGTGCGGCTGGGGGTGCCCTTTAACGCTCTCGATGGGTGGCAAGCCCGTCATTCATCACGCATGGCAAATAAGCAGCATGGCCCTCTTGGAAATTTCCAGAGTAAAATTAATTTTCTCCTTGTATGGGTTTAGACGACTCGGTTGGTTAAGTTTTCAGCATTGCAGAGACCGTGCGATATTCATATATTTGTTCTTCTGTGAATTAATCACAAAATACCAGAAATGAAAGCATTCTCTTTAATAATCCCTCAGGATATTTTTCTTCTATGGAAAAAATAGACAGTAACGTCTGGGACAAGTGGATCTTTTGGGTTTAAAAACATTTAGAAATTTAGGGTTTTCTTTCCAAGGTGATAGCATTTATTTGAAAATTTTAAGCGTCTCCTTTACTTAGCTATTGATGAAAAGAAGTGTGGCCTAGTGGATAGAGTACAGCCATGGAAGTCAGAAGGATCTGGGTTTCAATCCTGGTACTGCCACCTATCTGCTGTGTGACCTTGAGCAAGTCTCTTCACTTCTCTGTGACTCACCCTCATCTTTTAAATGGGGATTAAGACTTTGAGCCCTGTGTGGGACAGGGACTGACCTGATAAAACTGTCCCACCTGATTAACTTATATCTAGTTCAGGGCTTAGTTCAGTGCCTGACACATAGTAAGCACTTAACAAAAACGAACAAAAAAGGCAACATCTTTCTTTTTGTCATTGCAGGTATTTAGGGGAAATAACAGTTCAGATCTTGACTGGGAAGAGAGGTTGATGTGAATTCTTTTGGGATAGCTTTGTAAATTTATTTGGGCATTTTTCAGGAGTTGGCAGGGTGAAATTACCTTGCTTTCTTATCATAGGATTAGTGTGGAGATATTTTTCCATTACCCACTTTGCCATCAAGGTGTCATTGAACCTTTGTACAGTTTGGTATTTTCAGCCCAGAAGAGAGAGGGTGTCCCACATAAGGTTCACACAATAAATCCCTATTTTATAGATGAGGTAACTGAGGCCCAGAGAAGTGAAGTGACTTTCCCAAGGTCATACAGCAGACGAGTGGCAGACCTGGGATTAGAACCCAGGTCCTTCTGACTCCCAGGCCTGTGCTCTACCCCCTGTGCTCTGTTCTATGGGAGTTTTTGATTCTGTAAGTGGCGTCAGTCAGTGGTATTTATTGAGCACTTACTGTGTGCAGAGCACTTTACTAAGCACTTGGTAGAGTACAGTATAACTTTATAACAATATATGGTGCCAAAGTGCCGAAGCGGCCATTGGGGGGATGTAAAATGGGGAGATTAGAAATGAATCGGCAAAGACCTCCCGTAGAGGTCTTTTCAGAAGGGCTTTGAAGATGAAGAGCCAGCGGGGTGGGGATATGAGGGGAATTTGTTTAATTAGAATTAATAACAGTAGGATACATGGATCAATACATGTATGACTGCTGGGAAACAGATGTGGCATTCAAAACCAAGGGGGGAAAAGAAGAAACTTTGGAGTTGCAGGAAAACCCAGACTTGGACAGGGCATGTGAACACTGGGAGACAGCTGCTGTCCAGAAATTAGGAGAGGGTCGGGAGATGAGACAAAAATGAAAACCTCACCACACCTTGTCGGCGGCAAATGTCAGCACAACAGGGGGCAATTTGTGCCGGCTTAGGGAGCGATCAGGACCTGCCCCTTACGTGAATCGCACCGTTCATGTTGTCACCTTCAAGTCGAAGGACAAATACAGAATTGATGGGCCGAGCGGTTTCTTTTTGTGGAGTCAGTGCAGAGTGAGAAATGAGGACTACAGCTGTTTTTCCTCCTGTGCACCGTCCTTGATAACCTGCTTGTACCTTCAGGCTGTACCCTTCCTGCTATTAGCTATTTTTTCCCCCTTTTTTCATCTTGAAGTACATTTCGTCTTGAAGTTCGTCTTGAAGTACATTGGGGAATCCTGTGGAAAGAGCATGGGCTTAGAAGTCAGAGGTCATGGGTTCTAATCCCAGCTCCACCACCTGTCAGTTCTGTGACTTTGGGCAAGTCACTTAATTTCTCGGTGCCTCAGTTACCTCATCTGTAAAATGGGGATTAAGACTGTGAAACCCCCCGCCCGCTACCCCCCCCTTTTTTTCCCAATGGTATTTGTTAAGTGCTCGATATGTGCCAGGTACTGTATTAAGCGCTGGGGAGATAGAAGCTAATCAGGTTGGGCACATTACGTGTCCCATTTGGGGCTCACACTCTTAATCCCCATTTTACAGATGAGGGAACTGAGGTACAAAGAAGTGACTTGTCCAAGGTCACACAACAGGCAAATGGCAGAGCCGGGCTTAGAGCCGCCGGTCCTACTGACTCTTAGACCGTGCTGTATCCACTAGGCCTCACTACTTTTCTCAGTCACGCCTGATTGAGGAAGGATATGGCAGCGCCTCACTTCCTGACCGGGAACACGATGGGCTGGGGAGTCACTCACTGGGTTGGGTTTGGAAAGTGATGGTTATTAAGAGCTCATTTGGAAACACAGTAGATCAGGCATTATTGCCAGCTCAAAATGGATCAGTCTCTTGTTTCCAAGCAGAATGTTTCCCTAGCTCCCATGCTTTTCAGCTCTTGGGCATTGGATATTATTTTCCAAAATTATTACCAGGAGGACTGTGTTTTTCTGATGCCCTTTAACACTGCTTTCTCTAGTCAGCCCTGTGTAATCTATTGAAATATAAATATATATTTTTTCCAGAAGTGCGGTGCTGACCTTTATAAAGCCATCTTAAAAGATTTCCAGGTGATAGTTCCCATCCCACCCGTATCTGGTAGCTTTGGTCTCCTGGGAGTCAGGAGGCCGGAGAATCGACTCGTTCCGAATTCAGATATTTCTTCCCTGGGTTTTCAATATTTATTATCAAAGACCTTATTGAGATTGAATGGGGACAAGGAAATATTTTAATCAAGGGTACTCAGGGGCAATGATAGACCTTTTTAAGCAGTGTCGGAGTTCTTTATGGTTTGCCAAATCTTTGAGCCATAAGTGACTGAATTGAAAATGCATTTGCTACTTACAGAACGTAACACTAGAAGTCTAGAGCTTTTTGGGCAGACCTAGTGTCGACTGAGATGGTAAAACCCGTGGCTATAAAGCCCAGACACCTCCAAATTCCAGAGAGAACCAAATGAAGATTAAATGATCTGCTCCCTTCTCATCCTTAACCCTAACTCTCCTGTCTACCCTTGAGTTTTGTGGCAATCTTGGGGCCCACATGCAATGAACAGATTTGCTAGGTGTAAAGTACCATTCCTTGCTTTGCTCTTTTAATCAGCCCTCCAGTGCCCCATTTTGCTGCTAAAAAGACAGCAGGCACGTCTTACCCGGGTTTTAAATCCAATCAGTTGTATTTATTGAGTGCCGACTGTGTGCAGAGCACTGTACTGAGCGCTTGGGGGAGGACAATATAAAGATAATTGGGATTTTGAAGGAATACTCCAACTCAAGAAAGGACAAAAACTACTGCAGCCTGATGATATACTTGTTTGAAAACTGATACTCGAAACCGGATAATGAAGTATGTGTTGGATACCTACTGGAAGAACATGTTCCCCCTCTGTGGAGGTGATCTGCTGAGTAACTGTCATCGTGGGTGCCGGTTTTTCTTCTTTGAGCGTAAGAGTGAACTTGGGGTGGGACTCGCAGAGGGGTAGGGGTCAGATCAGGGGATGAGATTAGGGGGATAAAGGAGAGACCCAGACACACTCGGGGGTGAGAGGGGGATCTGGAGTCACACACAGACATATACCCAGGCCAGGGTTGCAGAGGGGACGGTGTGGACACTCATGGAATGCCCAGGGGAGACGGTGATGGAGCAGGCGTGCGTGGGGAAAGTGGTCAGGGCTAGACAGAGAGCCCTTTTGCCACTTGAGACTGGGCCTGGAGAGTGCTCTAACTCTGAACCCGGTTACAGCTATGGTTTCTAAGCTACCCCATTCTTACTGAGAGATGGGCAGCCCCAAAAGGGGGTGGGGGTGAAGCCCCTGATTATCATAAACACCGCTTGTGTTTCCGGTTCGTCTTGAAGTACATTGGGGAATCCTGCGGAAAGAGCACGCGCTTAGGAGTCAGAGGTCATGGGTTCTAATCCCGGCTCCGCCACCTGTCAGCTGTGTGACTTTGGGGCAAGTCACTTAACTTCTCTTTGCCTCATCTGTGAAATGGGGATTAAGACTGTGAGCCTCACGTGGGACAGTCTGATTACCTTTTGTCTACCCCAGTGCTTAGAACAGTGCTCGGCACATAGTAAGCGCTTAACAAATACCAACATTATTATTATTATTATCCCATAATCCTCCAAGCAGACCCCGGAAGCAGGTAGCGTGAACCACATTTAACATTATTTACAATACTAATAATAGCATTGTACATTTTTATTTTCAAATACTCCATTACATTTACATTTATAAAGCTATTTTCCTTATGCTCAGAGTGCTAATACTGAATTATTTATTTCATCCTCACAGCTCCTTTATTTTAAACCATTGTGTTTATTTCTGGGCAAATGAAAAAGGGAAAATTATAAGGGGAAGATGCAGAGGGCACGCTCAAGCTTTATAACTCATCTGACCTCGTATGTTTAGTAAACCAGCCATTGGGCTGTCCTCAAAATGTGTGTGTGCAGTTTGCGGGAGGAGCTCTCAGGGCCGAGAGCTTGAAGAATTGGCTGGGCTGGAGCTGGAAGCAGGAAGTAGGGGATGGGAGTAGAAGAGGGTGGCTACAGTTAGGAGCTCCTAGGTGTCCCAGGGGCAGGGGGAGGAGAACAGAACCGGGTGGAAGGGAAATGAGGCACTGGGAGAATAAGGAAAGACAGAGAGGGTGAGACGTTAATGGTCGGTAGAGGACCGCTGGACAGTCGACTCGGAAACAGACTCACATAATAATAATAATGTTGGTATCTGTTAAGAGCTTACTATGTGGCAAGCACTGTTCTAAGCGCTGGGGGAGATACAGCGTAATCAGGTTGTCCCACCTGAGGCTCCCAGTTAATCCCCATTTTACAGATGAGGTAACTGAGGCACAGAGAAGTTAAGTGACTCATCCACAGTCACGCAGCTGCCAAGTGGCAGAGCCGGGATTCGAACTCATGACCTCTGACTCCCAAACCCAGCGTGGCTCACTGGAAAGAGCCTGGGCTTCGGAGTCAGAGGTCATGAGTCCGACTCCCGGCCCTGCCACTTGTCAGCTGTGTGACTGTGGGCGAGTCACTTCACTTCTCTGTGCTTCAGTTACCTCCTCTGTAAAATGGGGATTAACTGTGAGCCTCACGTGGGACAACCTGATTACCCTGTACCTACCCCAGCGCTTAGAACAGTGCCCTGCACATAGTAAGCGCTTAACAAATACCAACATTAAGCCCGTGATCTTTCCACTGAGCCACGCTGCTTCTACAGAGCAGTGCAGCCTAGTGGATAGAGTAAAAGTCAGAAGGACCTGGGTTCTAATCCCCGCTCAGCCACTTATCTCCCGTGTGACCTTTGGCAAGTCACTTCACTTCCCTGGGCCTCCGTTACCTCATCTTAACAAGGGGATGAAAACATGGAGGGGGTCCAACCTGATCAGCACGTTTCTACCCCAGTGCTTAGTACAGTGCCTGCCCCATAGCACTTAACAAATACTATAAAAGAAAATCCACTCAGAGTCTCAGCGTGGGTCACTAGAAGGCACCGGCTCCATGATGTTCTTAGCACGTGAACCTCAGGTGAAAGGCAAGGAACAGCCCCAAGTTCTCTCTTGGTTTTCAAAGCCCTTACAGAAGTGTTTCACTCCAGCAGTAGATCTGGGCTGTAGAAAGTGCTTAGTAAATTTGGTTACTCTAAAAATTCATTAGGATTGTTTTTATGGTGTTTAAGTGCCTACACTGTTCCAGGCACTGTACTAAACGCCTGGGGTAGATCCAAGGTTGAGTACAGTGCACAACCCACATGGGGCTCACATTCTTAATCCCCATTTTACAGTTGAGGTAACTGAGGCACAGAGAAGTGAAGTGACTTGCCCAAGGTCACACAACAGACACGTGGTGGAGCTGAAATTAGACCCCAGGTCCTTCTGACTTCCAAGCCCGAGCTCTATCCACTAGGCCACGCTGCTTCTCAGGATTCTCAGACAACTTCAGGCGGGCGTGGTCGGATCGGTCAGATCCCGGATGCTGGCCGATCCAGTCCCCTTTGCCAGTGGGCTTAATGCGGGGCTGTGTAATGGGATCCTGTCCCGTTGGTTGTAGTCTATGCAGCCATGTTTGGGTGATGCAAAAAGAGGCCTGGATGCAGTGAGGGAGAGCATGCTTCCATTCCTCTGGGAGATTCCCAAGATTCCTAGAGAGAAACATTGACAAATTGCTGGACACAGAATTCTGTGCCTCAAGAACACGCATCCGGGAAGCCACGAAGACAATCGCAAACCATTTTGCTCATTCAGTCGTGGATTCTGAGTTGACAGAGATGATATATCGGCTCGTGCCGGCGAAGCCAAACACACCACCAAAACACTACATTGGCCACACAGTCCAATTCTGGCGTAAGAATTCTATCGCCTAGACAGCAGACTGACCATCAGTGCAACACAAGATGTGGAAGGCAAAAATCAAAGCAAGAAAGCCAAATATAACAAGAAGGAGACCGTCAAACAGTGTGGCCGCAATGTGGTATCAGAGACTAGACCCAAGTGAAGTCTGCACGGCTGATCTCCAGTCCCGTTGCATTAGCCTGACCTATCAGTTCTCAGTGTAGTCTTTATTCTTTTCTAGGAGACTTTTCCTGACCAGTTGTGGTCCTCAGACGTAAATCCCGACTGAATTAGTCACCTTAGGAGCAGCCTGGACCCCGGTAGTTTCTGCTGAATCTTAAAACCCTTCAGATCTTCCCTTTAAGGGACAGAAATGTTAGGGAATCCTGAACCAGTGGACCCCAACTCCTTGCACCCCTATTGCTGTCATCATCCCGTGACTCAAACGTAGCCATTTCTCCGAGGACAAGGGGATCATTTGGGGACTAGTTTACCCTACCCCATCCCGAGGCTGGATCTGGGAAGCACACGGAGAAAGGGAGCTTCTTTTTTTTTTTATTTTTTAAAAAAAGGTATTTGTTAAGCGCTTACTGTGTTTCAAACACTCTTCTAAAGCACTGTGATAGGTACAAGTTAATTAGGTCCGACACAACCCCTGTGAGCATGGGGCTCACAGTCTAAGTAGGAGGAGGAAGGGTATTGAATCCCCATTTTACAGGTGAGGAATTCCAGTAACTCGCCCAAGGTCACACATTAGACAAGTAGCAGAACTCAGGTCTAGTAAGAATCCAGGTCCTCTGACTCCCAGGCCCATGCTCTTTCCACTAGGCTAAGCCACTTCTCCTTCCTGTGGATTCCCCGGGTCCGTGTGTCTCCCCTGTGTGCAGAGCATTGTACTAAGTGCTTGGGAGAGTCCAGTATAACAGAGTTAGTAGGCACGTTCCCTGCCCACAGGGAGTTTGCATTCTAGAGGTACTGCTATGTGGCTCAGTGGAAAGAGCGTGGGCTTGGGAGTCAGAGGTTATGGATTCTAATCCCTCCGCCACTTACCAGGTATGTGACTTTGGGCAAGTCGCTTCACTTCTCTGGGCCTCAGTTCCCTCATCTCTAAAATGGGGATCAAGTCTGTGAGCCCCACGTGGAACAACTTGATCGTCTGTATGCCCCCCTCAGCACTTAGAACAGTGCTCCACACATAGTAGTGCTTAACAAATGCCATCATTATTAGTACACTTATTTTCACTCAATGATTTGATAGAATTTCTCCTCCAGCCCCAAAGCAGAGAGGCCTGAAGATCTGAGATCTCAGTAACTTTGGATAGATGTTTAGCAAGTATCCTTAGTGCTTTAATTAGGTGACAAATAGAATTTGAATCCAAACCACCTTCCCCATCTCCCGCCAAGGACCCTTGGTAAGGACCCTTGCTACTTTCCAGAGCTTACATTCCTTTAGTTCCTTCCTCCTCCCGAGAGAAGCAGCATAGGGAAGCAGCATGGCATAGTGGATAGAGCACGGGCCTGGGAGTCAGAAGGTCATGGGTTTTAATTCTGGCTCCTCCACTCGTCTGCTGTGTGACCTTAGGCAAGTCACTTCACTTCTCTGTGCCTCAGTTACCTCATCTGTGAAATGGAGATTGAAACTGGAGCCCCACATGGGACAGGGACTGTGTCCAACCAGATGTGCTTGTATCCATCCTAACGCCTAGTACAGTGCTTGGAACATAGTAAGTGCTTAACAAATACCATAATAATAATAATTATTATTATCGTTAGCCCAGCTTCTAGTGTCACCCTCTCCCAGTCCTTCTAGGTCTGCTATTTTTCCCCCTCAGGCAGAATCTCCCTCCTCTAGAGTCCTCATCTTGGGATCCCTAAACCTTCCAGGTATCCTAATCCTTCAGGATCACATCTTGGATCCCTCTGTGTCCTTCCAAGGTTGTAGCTGTGAGCCTTTCCTGTATCAAACTCCCAGGATCATGGCTTAAATCTTTCTCTCCTCCAAATAAATGGGGATCTTTTTTTTTTCTTTCCTATGATATTTGTTAAGCGCCTACTAGAACAGATAGTGTTCTAAGCACTGTGGGGTAGTTACAGAATACTCAGGTTGGGCACAGTCCTCACCCCACATGGAGTTTATAGTCTTAATCCCCATTTTACAGATGAGGTAACTGAGGCCCAGAGAAGTTAAGTGACTTGCCTAAGATCACACAGCTGAAAAGTGGAGGAGCCAGGATTAAAACCTAGGTCCTTCTGACTCCCAGGCTCTTGCTGTATCCATTAGGTCATGCTGCTTCTCATCCTTCCCCACTACCTGGTTTCCCTTCGTTCTTCCCTCTCATTGTCCAGAGTCCCAAATTACTCCCTTAAAGGCTTTAGTAGCTGCTTAATTAAACTTCCTTCAGGGAGGGGCACTTAGAGGCTCAGCTCCTGGGTTCCTCAACCATCTTCTGCGGGTGGGGATAGTTAGAGTGACCGTCACACCTGGGTAAGGTAGATTGTTAACGTACTTCTTTACTCCCATCCCCTTGGGTTGGGAAAAATTCCAGTGGTTGCCTAGGGGAATGATGGCGGTCTCCAGAAAGAGAGGACGTTTCAGTTTTATCACTCAGTGGTATTTATTCATTCAATAGTATTTATTGAGCGCTTACTATGTGCAGACACTGTACTAAGCGCTTGGAATGTACAAATCGGTAACAGATAGAGGCAGTCCCTGCCCTCTGACGGGCTTACAGTCTAATTGGGGGAGACGGACAGACAAGAACAATAGCAATAAAAGCACTTACTGTGTGCGTAGCAGCGTACTAAGCGTTTAGGGGAGCACAGTGCAAAAGAGCTGGTAGGCATGTTCCGTACTCAAAGAGCTCACAGCCTTCAGGAACTTTAGTTATGGAACAGTCCTGAAGAATATTTGGAATCAGGGTAACGTGGCAAAAACTGAATCCCAAATGAGTTGGAATATTATCAGTGTTGTGTTACATTCAGAATATTGCGGGTGTGTACTGAACACAATTAATTACATGAGATTTTCAGATCGTCTGGGTTGTTTCACCAGCTTTAGGTAGAAGACAGTGAAAACAAGTCGCTGGAGGCTGAATTTACCAGGTGGCTCATCAGATGGAGTTATAAAAGAGACAGTGTAGTGATGAAAATGGGAGAGAGCACTAAAATTCCAAACAAGCTTTTTATGGACTCCCTGCCTCCAGCTGGCAAAAATTATAATCCACGCATCTAAAGTCATGAAAACTCTGGAAATCATCAAGGAGAAACACAAACTATAGACCCAGCTTATTTCCTCCCAACCTCTCTCCTGCAAAAAAAGCAGTTTGAAATGGAGGTGAAAAATCGCCACTTACTGTATCAGGGAGAAGGGTGCGAGGGGACGGAGGGAGGCCCATATTTAATTTCTGTGTGTAGTGTGGCAAGAATGGAGTCGTAACTGGATCTGTGTTCCATTATTGCTATTGACTTCTAATGCACGTGGCTCTTAGAGAAGCAGCGTGGCCTAGTGGATATCACACAGGCCTGGGAGTCAAAAGGGCCTGGGTTCTAATTCTGACTCCTCACTTATCTTCTCTGCGACCCTGGACAAGTCACTTCACTGTGCCTCAGCTACTTCATCTGTAAAATAGGGGTTAAGATTGTGAGCTTCATGTGGGAGAGGGACTGTATCCAACCTGACTACCTCGTACCTACCCCAGCGCTTAGTACAGTGCCTGGCACACAGTAAGCACTTAACAAGTACCGCAATTATTATCATTACCCTTGATTGCCTTTGTTAATGGAATCAGTTACTCACTGAACTGGAAATTACTGACTGCTCAGGAAACAATAACTACAGTATCTGTCCAGTGCTTACTATTGGAAAGAGCATGGGCTTGGGAATCAGAAGACGTGGGTTTTAATCCCGGCTCCACCACTAATCAGCTGTGTGACTTTGGGCAAGTCACTTCACTTCCCCGTGCCTCAGTTTACCTCATCTGTAAAATGGGGATTCAGACTGTGAGCCCCACATGGGACAAGCCGATCACCCTGTATCTACCCCAGTGCCTAGAACGGTGCTGGACACATAGTAAGTGCTTAACAAATACCATTATTCTTCTTATTATTATGTGCCAAGAACTCTGATAAGGATGGGGTAGATGCAGTAAAATCAGGTCGGACACAGTCATGGACCCACATGGGGTCCTCAGTCTAAGAGGGAAAGAGAACAGCTATTTCACCCTCATTCTGCAGATGAGGAAAGTGATGCACAGAGAAGTTAAGTGACTGATCCAAGGTTACACAGCTGGCAAGTTAAGGAGCTGGGATTAGGACCCAGGGTCCCTGGCTCCCGGGTTTATGCTCTTTCTTCAAGTTCATAGAGGCAGTGAGGAAGACCACGCGGTGAAGTGGAAAAGTTGTAAAGGCAACTGAAAGTAGTGGTTGGGAGCAGGGATGAGGGAGTAAATGAATGCAAGGCAAGAAGAAGTGCAAGGAAGGATTAAGAATAGGTTTGGCAAGTAAAGATAAGGGATAATACAGGCCAATTTTTTCCTCCTGGATTTCTTATGCAGAGAAACGGCATTGCCTAGTGGAAAGAGTATTGGCCTGCTCCACCACTTACCTGTTTGTGTGACCTTGGGCAAGTCATTCACCTTCCTCTGTGCCTCTGTTTTCTCATCTGCCAAACGGGGATTCAATACCTGTTCTCCCTCCAACCTAGATTGTGAGTCCCTTTTGGGACCTGATTATCTTGTATCTACCCCAGCCCTTAGTACAGTGTTTGGCATATGGAAAGCACTTATCAAATACCCAAATTACAGCAAATACAGGTAGAGTTTTGGATCATTCCTAATGGAATCTCAAAGGGCCAATGCCCGTGGTTTGACCCATTTAAGATTTACTTTGTTCTAAAATGAGTTTAGTCCTTAGCCAGGAAGGTATTTATCCTGTGCTCCCTAGGGGTGCAGTATATTATACTCAGTGCTTGGGAAAGTACGACCAAAGTTTGACACTTGCCCTGCACACAGGGAAGCTTCCATTCTAACCTGAGAGACAGGCATACACACATTGACAAATAGGCTAATCGGAAATAACAGACCGTCAATGCCCACCGGAATCAACTGAGCCGTAACCTTCCCATTTCTACTCAATTCCCATAGGTTTCCACACCCACGGTCGGTACAGCGGTTGCAAGTTGATGTTATTGATACAATTTATCCAAGTCTTACAACTTTCCCGCATCGTTATATTGAATCCCGATGATCATCCAGTGTTGATGTGGTGATCCAGTCTGTCCAGTTTTTTCTCGAGGGTAGCAAAAAGTAATTGAACCCAGGTTTCTGCTCAATTCCCATAGGGTTCCCCCCGCCACGGTCGGTACAACTGTTGCAAGTTGATGTATTGATGTAATTTATCCAAGTCTTACAACTTTCCTGCATCATTATAATTGAATCCCCATGATCATCCAGTGTTGATGTGGTGATCCAGACTGTCCAGTTTTTTCTCAAGGGTAGCAAAAAGTAATTGAACCCAGGTACTTGAAATTAAGTTCTTTTCTACCAAAATATTCCCTCTAATAGCTCTCTATTGTGAAGTTTTGACTCGTATATTACCAATTGCATTTAAAAGGTTCATTAGTTTTGTTTTGAGTAATTAAACTTTGAGTAGTGTTGTCTTGAGTAGGTGCTTGTTTATTCTATCATTGGGACAAGGATAATTACCTCATCGTACAACCATTAATTATTGCAGTCATTTGAAGCTATCCAGAGAGGTATTTGCAATCTTCTTGATGAATTGCTTTCTTTCCCCAATGCTTAAGATAAAAAGCAGTTGGTCGATATATGAGTGTAGGAAAGATACGTGTGAATATTTACATTCACATGTGAATTAGTACATGTGCTTTTTCCCGAGTTGTGGTTCCCTTGGGAGTTTTCTTTCTTTGCTCTTGATATTTCTTAAGTCTTTTAATTTGCATTCCACTTGTGTTCTTCTTGCTTCCTCTCCTCTGTACTGCAGACTGAACTGTTTGGAAGTATGATTGCTATGGCTTTCTAATCATCTATTAAACTTCTACAGTGTGATATATAAAATCCAGTTCTTGTAGCACAGTGCTTTTTTTCTCAGGGTACATAGAAATACTGCTATAAAAGAATAAAACTTCCCAGTCATAAAATCCAGTAGTATTTTAATATACTTATGGGGGAAATAAGACTCTGCATATGGAAAATTTAATTATAAAATCTTACAACGAACCAAGCATTTTATGCCATTCGAATACCATTAAAGTTTGGGAAGAGAAATAAAGATAGTTATCACAGAATTTCTTCAAATTTGGAGTTTAGCAGTTACATTTTTAAACTGATGCCTCTTTATATTTTCATTAAGTTGTAGTAAATGTACAGTTGTAAAATGATTGTTAGTTCCAGCCTATTAACTCTTTGGATCAAAATTTCAAATTAAGAATTGAGTTTGCTAAAGTTCCCCATTGGATGCCATTCCCCGCCCGCTCCACGGAACACATTCGGTACTGACACTTCTGTTTATGTTAACGTCTGCCTAATCATCTTTTCTTAAAAGGAAAGGGATTTTGGAAAACAAATCTGCTCTGTCAGGAGCTTATTCCGCTAGTGTTATTTTCTCTCCCCAAAATGGGAAAGCAAAAAGATGCTATAGAAAGAAATCTAAAATAATTAAGCCATCTGGTTACTCTGTTATTCTTAGTATCGGGGTATTTTGACTTTCAGATTTTTACGTACTCTTCAGAAATATTTCATCAAATATACTTTGCCTAACATAATGCTTTTTAAGGAGGGTTACAAAAAGGCAATGATTTTGTAACGTCAGTTGTCTTTATATCCCCCCCGCGACTTAAATCTACATTTCTCTAGAATCTTGTTCCCAGTGGTAAATGCTTCGACAGAGGTGCTATTTTGGTTGGCTAATGACAGGCCTGTGGTATATACATTTTAATTAATTTAACTTCTGACAGGATTGTACCTGTGGCCTAACATCTGTGTCGCTTTTAAGTTAGCGAGGCGATGGCCTCAGGAGAGAGCTAAGCCTTCCAAAAGTCCACTTTTCCTGGGCATCTGGACTTACCTTTCGGCTCCAGCAGGAGGGTAGGCAGTCAAGCATGTTCTCCTTGGCGTTGCTTCTTAATTAGGAATTTTTCTGCAGGCAAGGTAGCCTTCCTAGGATCATTTTTCTGTTCAACATTGTTCTGCAGCAGCTCCGCGCTCCTCGAAAACCTCAGTGGTTGTCCATTCATCTCTACATCAAGCAGAAACTCCTGTCCGTCGGTTTCAAGGCACTCGGTCCGCCCTCTCTCCCCACTGCTTATCCACTCTGTTCACCCACCACATCCCAGCTCACACTCTTCACTTCTCTCGAGCCAGGCTTTCATTGGGCCTCGTTCTTGTCTCTCCTACCTCCTACCTTTTAGTTTGCCTGGAGGTCCCTCTCTCATCACGCCTGACAGACCACGGCAAGCCCCACCCCGCCAATGTTCAAAACCCTTCTCAAATTATTCCTCCCAAAGGAGACCTCCCCAGATGAATTGTTCTCCCCAAGTCATACCCCACCAACTGTCCCATTGAGCTCTTCGGTGACAAGTACGCATTTGTGTACTCACAACTACCTATATCTACCTATACACTATATCTTACATACCCTAGTCGTGAAGCACTGACTCATCTCTCCATCCGCCTGTCCATTTTCCTTCTCTCTTTAGATTATTCCAGTGTCTGCTTCCCTTACTGGACTGTAAGTTCCATGAGGGCAGAGATATCCTATCTGCTTTTCTAAAGAGCTCTTCCAAGTAGGTAGTACTGTGCTCTCAGGAGGTGCTCGGTAAATGCTGTTGATTGATTCATCATTCCTCTGAGTGGACCTCTTTCCAAGTCCTTCATTCACTCAAGCCAGTTTTCTGTCAGACAGATTCTTTATCCCATTCCCCCCACCCCTAAATATGTTGAGAAAGTTAAAATGATTTCCCCAGGATTAAATCAGCCCCTGAAAAGAAAGTATATTTTCGGTTGCATACCGAAAGAGGATTTTTCTCATGCTTGAATAGGCTCTTAATAGGGACTGAGTCCTACCAAAGCTGTGTTGATTAGCAAACAAACCTTGCTATCTGTGTAATGGTATGTAAGGAATATAATTATCTGTCTATTTTTTCCCCATAACTTTTATGACGCCTCTAGCATCTTGAATCTTCTGTATTAAAACTTGCATCTAGTAATGATTTTCCATGGTTGATCTTCAGAAGAAAATCATCTTTCCATTTTGAAATAGGTCAAAGCTGGAAAGGGCACCCCTAGTTGGACACAAAACAAATGATGGGTCAGCTAGACGGAGAATCACAATACTCCAAGCGAAGAAGGGAGAATTCAAGAATGATTAAAAAATGGCCCGAGATGAGGCGCTGACCCCAATCTTTGCGAAAGCCTCACGCGAAATGGGTGAGGTGGGATGGAAATATTCTGTTCCATGACCTCTAGACTGTAAGCTCACTGTGGGCAGGGAATGTCAGTTACATTGTACTTTCCCAAGTGCTTAGTACAGTGCCCTGCACCCAGTAAGTGCTCAGTAAATATGATCGACCGACTGGCTGAGCACCTGCTGTCTCATTTAACTGTCTTGCAGTGAGGGCCACTCATCAGAACAAGTTAGGCTGGAAGGAGGAATCGCATTTATTGAGCACCCGCTGGGTAAAATGCAGTGTGCTGAGCACTTGGAAGGAATGAAATGAAGAAATTCCCCGTCTAGAATGACTTTACCCTCTAAGGGTGACAGAATATGGATGGCCCAGTGCAAATCATCACGACTACTACCAAACAACTCAAGCATAGATTCTGCTGGCAATAGATTATCCTACTTGTTAAAGTGTTTAAGCGCTTACTATGTGCCAGACACCATACTAGGCTCTGAGATAGGCGTAAGCTAATTAGTCTGGACTCAATCCATGCCTGAAACTCACAGTCTTCAGCATGGCGTAGTGGATAGAGCACAGGCCTCGGAGTCAGAAGGTCATGGATTCTAATCCTGACTCCGCCACTTGTCGGCTGTGTGGCCTTGGACAAGTCACTTCACTCCTCTCTGCCTCGTCTGTACCTCATCTGTAAAGTGGTCAAGACACTGTGCGCCTCATGCTGAATGGGGACTGTGTCCAATCCTGTTTGCTTGTATCCACTGCAGCGCTTAGTACAGTGCCTGGCACCTAAGTGCTTAACAAATACCACAGTTATTATGAGAAGCGGCATGGCTTAGTGGAGAGAGCGTGGGCCTGGGAGTCAGAAGGTCATGGATTCTAATCCCGGCTCTACCACGTGTCGGCTCTGTGACCTTGGGCAAGTCACTTCACTTCTCTGGGCCTCAGTTACCTCATCTGTAAACTGGGGATTGAGATTGTGAGCCCCACGTGGGACAAGGACTGTGTCTAATCCGATTTGCTTGTATCCACCATAGTGCTTAGTACAGTGCATGGCACATAGTGAGCACTTAACAAATACCATCACTATTATTATTATGAATACTAGTAATATTCCCCATTTTATAGATATGGAAACCAGGTAAAAGGCCCAGAGAAGTTAAGTGACTTGTCCAAGGCCACACAGCAGAGAAGTTGGAGAGCTGGGATTAGAACCCAGGTCCTTTTCTAGGAGATGATCATCTTACCCCCATCCACATGGGCAAGTCACATCTCTTCACTTCTTCCTTCATTCTTTTTGCCAAATAGCTGTACATGTAGGTATTGGTCTACTTTCTAGGGTTCGAGGTGAGTAATTGGTGAGTTTATTCCAGGCAGAAGTGAATTTGTTTCACACTGGAGGAAGCGAATAAATGATTCAGGCTCCTTGGATTCCTGTGGGGTGCCATTCGGGGCATTTACCAAATTTAGGTACTAAATAGTATAAAAATATTAAATTAATCAGGTAATTTGCTATTTGTGGGAAAAACCTGGCTAATTGTGGAAGTGTTGTGAGAATAAAATGTCTCCACTCTAACCTCTCGAAGATATGGGTGCAGTTGGTCTGGGCTGTGGATTTTCACACTCTCCCCTCTGTGGGTGTGGGGACAAAGGATGCAGGGCCTCACGGAGGAGCACCCCGTCCCCCCCTTTCCCCCAGCTGGGAGAGGACTAGTGATGTGGGAAAGTCACGGTGTTGAGAAGAGCTTGTCCCTGGAGCAGAGTGCCAGAGCCATCCTGCAAAGGTTGGAATTGTCACAGCCCAGCTCCCACCCTTTGCTTCGCCAGCTTACTCACCGGACCCCCCATCTCGTCTCTCACCTCCCACTCCTTTCCCACATCCTCCCCCTTGCCTGGGACTCCTATCCCCTTCAGATATGTCTGACTGCCACTCTCCCCACCTTCAAAGCATTAAGATCTCATCTCCTCCAAGAGGCCTTCCCAGATTAAGCCCTTTTTTCCCTGGCTCCCTCTCCCTTCTGACTCATCTTTGCCCTTGGGTCTGTGACCTTTGAGCATTTGATTTTCACCCCCCCCCCCCGCCAACCTTTGAGCACTGATGAAGCAGCATAGCGTTGTGGCCAGAGCACGGGTCTGGGAGTCAGAATTCATTCATTCATTCAATAGTATTTATTGAGCGCTTACTATGTGCAGAGCACTGTACTAAGCGCTTGGGATGAACAAGTCGGCAACAGATAGAGACAGTCCCTGCCGTTTGACGGGCTTACGGTCTAATCGGGGGAGACGGACAGACGAGAACAATGGCACTAAACAGCGTCAAGGGGAAGAACATCTCGTAAAAAGTCAGAAGGTCATGGGTTCTAATTCCAGCCCTACCGCATGTCTACCATGTGACTTAGGGCAAGTCACTTCACTTCTCTGGGCCTCAGTTACCTCATCTGTAAGAAATGGGGATTAAGAGTGTGAGCCCAGTGTGGGACAGTGACTGTGTCCAACCTGATGAATTTGTGCTACCCCACCATTTAGAACAGTGCTTAGCACATAGTCAGCGCCGTGTGGCTCTATGGAAAGAGCCTGGGCTTTGGAGTCAGAGGTCATGAGTTCGAATCCCAGCTCTGCCACTTCTCAGCTGTGTGACTGTGGGCAAGTCACTTAACTTCTCTGGGCCTCAGTTACCTCATCTGTAAAATGGGGATGAAGACCGTGAGCCCCACGTGGGACAACCTGATTCCCCTGAGTCTACCCCAGCGCTTAGAACAGTGCTCTGCACATAGTAAGCGCTTAATAATACCAACATTATTATTATTAATTATTAATTAGCATCATTTTATAGATATTTAAAATTATGTATTAAAGAATATTTTTATATTATGTCTATCTCCCCTTCTGGACTGTAAGTTTGTTGTGGGCAGGGGACATATCTGCCAACTCTGTTGCATTGTACTTTCCCAAGCGCTTAGTACAGTGCTCTGCACATAGCGCCCAGTAAATTCCTTTGATGATTGATGAGCGTGGGCTCAGCATTCAAACAATTGATGGGTGGCTTGCTGGAGCCAATAACACTGGGAGAGATTTTTCGGTTTTCCTGGTTATCCCCGTTTTCTGGTTCATCCAAGCCAGAAATCTGAGAGTAAATCCTAAATATTATCCATCAATTAAGAAGCATTTGTTGAGCACCTGCTACGCGCTGCACACTGTATTAAGCACTTGGGAGAGTAAAATAGAATTAGTAGACAAGAGCCCCGTTTACAATCTATTAGGAAAGACCTATACTGAAATAAATTACAGGCAGGAGGAAGCAATAGAGTGTAAATAGGTGCCCAAATTAATTTAATCTAGGAATTTAAATCAACCAATGGTATTTATTGAGCGATTACTGTGTGAAGAGCATTTTACTGAGCCTTTGGGAAAGTACTTAATCAAAACTGCCTTGCCCATTACTCTGATGTACTGATAATCTGCCACACTCCTAATTTAGGCATATAAAACCTTACTATTATTTGAAAGTCAAAGACACACTTTACAAGATCCAGAGGGTAAGAGACTCAGATTTGGTAGCATAACAAGAGAAGCAAGCCCCACTTCCTGGGAGACGTCTCTTGAACTAAGGAAGCATAGATAATGGGTATCCTTTCAGATAGTCAAAGTGAAAGAACTCTTGAGTGTTGTTAGATTTCCATCATTAAATTTTCTCCAAGTTTACTAAGGGAGTGTCTTTCCATACAATCTGCTATGCTCATAGATGCAGTCACAGTATTAACCAGTTAAAATTTACTGCCAAATTCTATTTGTCAGTGTAAATACTACAGTTCTTTTGATGGATCTGAAAAGACTATACCTGTCAATATTTAACCCTATTGTTTTGCCATTATTTTGCCTGGAGTTATATTTTTTATGAAAACAACCTATTGGTTCTTTGTCAGTGTGATTTTTTAGATAACTGCTTAGGGATGTGTTAATGAAAAAAATACCAACAGTTGATTTATCAAGCAGTTCGGCTTGGAATATATTTAAGCAAAGAAACTGGGAGCCTGCATATCGGACTTTAACATAATAATTCTGGCTTTTATAAAGCACTTAATAAGCATTAAGGGCTGGGATACGGAGTAACCAGTCAAATCATATTTCAGAGCCTATCTCATATAAGGCTCACAATCAGTCTTATCCTTATTTTACAGGCTGAGAAAGGTTAAGTGATGGGCCAAAGTTCACACAGCAGGGCAGCGATAGAGTGGCAGAGCTAGGAATACAACCCAGGTCTCCTAACTCAAGGCTCCATGCTCAACTGACCAGGATTTTGACACATATTCCACTATCCATTTGCATAGTTTGGTCTCGGATATCACTCTGCCAAATTTATGTACTATAGGAACCTAACCACATTCATTTTCTCTACTTTTATGTTGTACCAAATTGTACCCAGCGTCAGTATGGAATGGAATTTAAATGGATGAAGGTGAAAAAACTCACGAAACAGAAACAGATGCTAAAATGGCCCCAGCTTAAAGTGATTTTTTTCTTTTTTTGGTGCACCTGTGCTATTACCTAGTGGGATAACTGGGTTTTGTTAATATGTGGCGGAAATGTCAAAATATTTGGAAGCCGAAGAAGCCCGAACAAGTGTCCATTATAGGAAAGGATGTAATTAAGGGGAATTTGGTGGATTTGCCCTTTTGCAAGCCTTTCCATATGGATTTATGGAGCTAAGAAGCCATTTAATTTTACCGTATTTTCTTCTGCAAAACACTCACTCCATAAGCATAAACACTGGTATCTTTGACTTGATGTAGGCTTTTTTTTTCTGGCGTAAGGAAAACCGGCCACACTCAGCATCACTAGGGGGAGCTAAAACAGTAGAAAACTTTAAATTGTAGGTTTCTCATTGAAAATTAATGTGAAATGAAAGCCTAAACCAGAAGGAAAAGCAGAAAAAAAAATGACGATCTTTTACCAGCTCCTTTTCCCAGACAGAGGCCACATGCTGCAGCTATTCAGGAAGTTTAGCAGGACAATTTTCAAAAGCAATTGCTGTCAAAAGAATGGGCATGCCTTTATTGCAACCTGTAAAACAACGGTTGAAGGTTTATTCTCGTGGTCTCACACTCGGGAGACATCAGCCTTTCAAAACCAGATCGGCCTTGAAATTCTTCCTGGGAAAGGCTGGAATGAGCACTGGCGTTGGTGGCTGTGGAGTCTGAGATGAGAGAAGGTTCTAGCTTGAACTTCCTTTTTTTCTGTGCTCCAAGCAGCTCCTCAGTTGCTCTGAATTCCTTGCCTTGCTCAGTCCTGCCCTGGTCTCGTTAAATTACAGGTTTCTGTGCGGCAGGGGTTACATTTTTACCTCTTCTGTATGTTCCCCAAGAGTCTAGTATTGAGCACATTGTCAGTGCTCAATAGGTCGAGTTGATGAAGTTGATTGATATTGTTCCATGCCTTACTATGTGTTTAAATAGTCACGTTGCTCGTACGTTGAAAGAATAAAAGGATGAAGTTTTAAAGATTCTCCTCTAGAGATGGCAGTTCTGGGAGAGGGAAAGGATGAAATTCCAGCTCTGCTTTTAAAAAAAGTTCTTTTCATTAGTGTGCATGCAGACCCCTTAGCCTGAGTTCCTGTTAGGCTTGAAGAACAGATCTTTGAATCACTGCTTAACACTTGTCCGATCTTTCCTGGGTAAGAAATTGTCTTCACAATTCATCAGGGATAATCTGATAGGACAGATGGAAAATATTAATATTTATAAGCTGCGTAGCACACGGTTTTTCTTCATGAAGGTTGATCCTGACTCTTATTCACTAATATAGTAATATCTGTGTTTTATTCTTATATCTACAGAGAAAACGAGGTACTGAAAGTACAGCTAAAGAAGTATGTCGGAGCTGTTCAGATGCTGAAAAGGGAAGGACAAACAACTGAAGGTGAGGGAAAAGGTTAAGAAGGAAGAATTTTGCATTCATGAGGACATGAATATACAAATAGGAAGAAAAGCCTTCTTCTGCTTATTATCCTTGAAGGGTGTATTGTGCTACGCACCTATATTTTGATTAGAAACTGCCCATAATGTCTTCCGCCCTGACTCTCAGGGGTTTTCAGTCAGTGAGCAGTGCAAAACCTCTGAGGTTCGAGCTGGAAGAATCATCTCACTGAGCCAAAGTGGAGAAGCCAAGGAAGGCACAGAACTGACCCCTTAGAGGGAAAAGTAGAAATTAGGCTTTCCAATTCCGATGCCTTTCATTCCTTAACCTTGCGGGAGATGGCCGGCTCTGTGCATCTCAGGGATTGCCCGGGAAAGCACCCTAAGCCACATGTGAGGCCGTTTTGGCCATCGTAACACTCATTCATTGCTTAGCTTTCTGATATCTGACTTTAGGCTAATCATCAATACCTGTGTACTGCTCCCAATGAGTAAGGGGATTTGTGATCCTTGGTCTCCTTTTTCACTCTAAAAGACCTTCCCTTAATGCCTCTTGGAACAAACACACCAAATCGTAATTAGCTTCCCCTGGATGTGGAGTGCTGTATCCCAATTTTGTTTAGGAATGTTCTGCAGTGGTCATACTAACGCCCACTCCACAGTTCATTCAAGAATTTGCCAACCTTAATTTGGGGGTAAATTCAAAGCATAAATAAATAAAGAGCATTGTGCTTGTCGTGAAATATTAGTTGAAAAATTTCTCCCCATCAGAAAGGATCTAATTTTTTTTAAGGTTCCCTTTAAGATTGATGGGTTTAGACCCTTCCAAGTACATTTGGGAGGGGAAACAATTTCAGCATGACCCTACAAACCGAGTAAGACAGATTTGCAATATACGAAATTGTTTCCCATTGGTGATATGTTTTATCTTTTCCTAAAATGCAGAAATACCCATTGTATTGAAGCCATTTTATGGAAAACAGCTGCCAACGTTGATTACAAAGGTGGTTATAAATCATTTCTTAGGATAAAGACCCTTTTCCAATGTATTCCCAGCACGGTGCCTGGGAATTACCCTTAGGATACAAGCTTTGGCGTATTATCCCTTTTTGTCCAACTTTCCACTGTGGAACCATTAATTTCTCAGTCCCTTGAATGTCATTATAACTAAGCTCTACTGTATAAATGCATTTTTTGCAGTGAAGAGTTTGGTTTCAGATGAATTTTAAACAGATTGAGAGGAAATAATTAAAGATATTATCCTGCTCTGTGGAGCCTCGCTACCTATGTATATTTCTGCTAGGTAATTTAAGAGCAAGATACATTTTGTGGCACTTTTTAATTGGAACCATTTTCCGGTCGACCTGAAGTGAGAGAAGATACATTGTCACATAGCCAAAGTCATTATTGTTGTTCATTTAAGTTTTAAATGCAGGAGTATTTTCATTGACAGCCAGCCTGCCCTGTGGACACATTTTTGATCTCTTTTATGAATGAGAGAAAATTTGGATTACTTTTGGAATTTGGGTTTAAACTTGGCATTGCGATTTGGCTTCTTACAGATAATCAGAGCTTCCCCTGGTTGAAAACTGCCAATATACTGACTCCAAACTATGCCTTTATTTGCTAAGCACATGGAAGAACTTGTTTCTTCCTCTTTATATAATACAGATCATTTTCCTCCTCTTGGGTTTATGAACCAAGATACCATTCTGTGATTGGCTTATTCATCTCTGAAGTACCGTCCTGTAGCTACATCAGGCATGTGGCCTGGAAAAAGATCATCTTTCTCTTTAAACATATTTGTTATTCTCTGATTCTGGAAAACTAGCATCCAGGAAGCTTGCTGGTATTTGTTAATGTGTTCTGTGATGTAAGTGAGAATAGAGACAGGTCAGTTTATAGAATCATAGAATAAGAAAGCTAGACAGGCCCTCTCCATTACCTTTTAAAAGTCTGGTGACCAAAACTCGAACTTAAGGGGCGGACCAGTCCCCAGTATAGCCCAATACTCTTACATATCATATTTCTGTCAATGAATTCCAGGGTTTTATTGGCTTTTTTTGTGGTAGTGGTGCTGTATAATGTATTTATACAGTAGAGCTTAGTTATAATGACATTCAAGGGACTGAGAAATTAATGGTTCCACAGCGGGAAGTTGGACAAAAAGGGATAAATTCCTTCGTGTTTGATGTTGACCTACAGATCTTTTGCTGCTACACTCGTGCTTAGCCAGTCGTTCCTCTTCACGATTTGCATTATATGATTTTTTTTTTCCCCTATCAGACTTTGTGCTTGGCCTTCTAGACTCTCCTCTTGTTGTTGGAGGTCCAATTTTCCAGTCTTTCCAGGTCAACTTTAAATTTTATTTGTGTCTTTCAGAGGGCTGGCAAAAATTCCCCTGTTTGGCTATTAGGTCTTGACTCCTTCAATCCAGCCATCAGTAAATATTTTGGATTGACCTATCAATCAGTAGTTTTGATTGATCGCTTACGCTGTGCACAGCACAGTACTGAGGGCTTGAAACCATAAATTCAGTTAGTCGACATGATCCCTGCCATCCAGGAGCTTGGAATATACTGCAGGAGGCGGAGGAGGAGTGATGGAGTGAGTCGAGGAGCGGGGGAGAGACAGATGCTAAAATAAATTTATTTTTATTTATTCTAGTGTCTGTCTTTCCCTCGCTCCTCACCTCACTCCCTCACTCCACCCCCTGCACTATATTTCAAGCTCCTGGATGGCAGGGATCATGTTTACTAACTGAATGATAATATATCTTTATTATATAAAGAGGGAGAAACAACAGAAGGAGAAGCAACAGAGTTTAAAGACAGTACACGAGTGTTCTGGTGGGGAGAGAATAAGGTGAATACTTAAAGGGTTTAGCGGATAAGATTTAAGGGCACAGATGTCTTAGAAATATTGAAGCAGCAGTTGTTGGGGAGATAGTGTGCGTTGGTGAAATATTAATCAGGGAAGGCCTCTGGAAGCAGATATGACTTGATGTTCATTGAAGATCATCATCAGTGGTATTTATTGAGCGCCTACTATGTACAGAACACTGCACTGAGCACTTGAGAGAGTAGAGTACAACAGAGTGGGCAGATACATTCCCTGCCCCCCCAAAACTTGCAGTCTAGAGGAAGATGAAGGTGGGAAGAGTGGTGGTTTGTCAGATATGAAGGGGAAGGGAGTTCCAAACAGGAGGATGTGAACAAGAGGCAACTGATCATCAATCATTGGCATTTATTGAGCACTTACTGCATACAGAGCTCTATTCTAAGCACTTGGGAGAGTATTATATAACAGAGTTGGAAGACGCGTTCATTGCCCTTAATCAATCAATTGTATTTATTGAGTACCTACTGTGCGCAGAGAACTGTCCTTAGCACTTGGGAGAATACAGTATAGCAGAGTTGGAAGACACGTCAACAAATTTACAGTCTAGAGGGGAAGGGAGACATTAGTATAAATAAATTATGGATATGTTCTTAAGTGTTGTGGGACTGAAGGTATGGTGAATGCCAAGTGCCCAAAGGATACAGATCTGAGTGCATAGACAATTCAGAAGGGAGAGGGAATCAGCAAAAGAGGGCTTAATCATGGACGGCCTCTTATGAGAGTGGAAACGAGGCCGAGTGAGGCAGTTGTCATTAAAGGAGCAAAACATGCGGGTTGGCTTGCAGTGGGAGAGGAGCAAGCCTAAGTAGTGGGGAGAGAGAGTTAATTGAGTGCCTTAAATCTGGTCAGGAGTTCCTGCTTGATGTGGAGAAAAATTAGGGATCCCTTAATGATCTGGGCCCCAGAGTGAAGTATGGACTGGAGTAGGGAGAGACAGGAGGCAGGGAGGTCAGCAAGGAGGCAGGATATAAGAAGTGCTTGGACCAGCATAGTAATCATTTAGATGGAGAGGAAAAGGGTGGACTTTAGGAGTGTAATTCCAAGTTGAGAGAGTCTTTCGAGGTGAAGCATATTAATTTGAGGACGTCCACCGGGACCTCTTGGAAAAGCTGTCCTCAACCGGCTTCCATTTACTGAAGAAATGTCGTTAAATAAAGATAATAATAATAATAAAAATGATGTTGGTATTTGTTAAGCGCTTATTATGTGCCTAACACTGTTCTAAGTGCTGGGGTAGATACAGGGTAATCAGGTTGTCCCATGTGAGGCTCATAAGACCTAAACCTTCAGTAAGCAATCTACTCACTTCGGATTAAGGGATCTCCTTGGAAGGCACCAGCGAGTGGCTAGAAATCAGTCGATCAGTGATATTTATTGAGCGCTTACTGTGTGCAGAACCCTGTACTAAGCGCTTGGGAGAGTACAGTACAGCTGGTGGACATGTCCCCTACCTACAGTGAGCTAACAGTTTAGACAAAGGTACCCTAAGTGGGTTGAAAGAATTCAACATTGAGTTCTGTATCCTCAGGCTTAGAGCTCTTATTGGCAGTTATTAATTTGCTCATAAAGGAATCCTCTGAAGAAATTTAGCAACCTAGGTCTCCACACCTAGGAGAATCAATGTGGAACTGAAATTAGATTTGCCATACAGCAGACGTGGCGGAGTTGAGATTAGAACCCAGGTCCTTCTGATTCCCAGGCCCGTGCTCTAACTAGTAGACCATGCTGCTTCTCTCTGACTCATTGCCTGAAGCAGACCCCGGTGGAAGGCAGGTTACCACTTGTGGGTCATCAGTTGACTAGAGCTGGAAAGAACATGGATTTCTTTGTGTTATATCATACATGATAACATGGAGGGCTAGTTTCCCAGAGGAAGTCTCACTTCTGCAAAGGGTGTTTTGATTATTATCATTATTGGCATTTTTTCCACGTTTTCTAGGTGCAAACTGCTGAGGGAGATTCAATGTGCTCTGATTATATTGCGGCTACCCCAGGGCTTAGCACTTATGCGCTCTTAACATGTAACACAATTAGTCTTTTATTATTATTAAATCAGACACAGCCTTTCTCCCACAAGGGGCTCACAGAAGGAAGATCAGTGATCTCCGCATTTTTACAGATGAGTAGGAAACTGAGGCCCCAGGAGATGAAGTGGTTTGCCTAAGGTCACAGGGCTCGCCACTGTCCAGAACTGGGGCTAGAAACTAGGTCTTTGACACCCAGACTCTTGCGCCTTCCATTAGGCAGCACTGCCTCTCCTGACAGCAGGATCTCAGGGATGAAGTGGATGAATAGGCAACATCTTCTTGTCATCCCAAACTGTATTTCTTTGCTGATATGACCAGCAGCCCAGGATTGAGCAATCTTGGATTCTGGCCTCCAATAGTCGTGACATTCCACCTGTTCTCGGGCAGATAATTAACCCCTCTGGGTGTCAGGTAATAGCTACCTTCCTGGATGAGTTTCTGAAAAACGCCTTATTTTCTCTTGATGGAGGTTGCTCCTTAACTGCGGAGTGTCTGCATCCTTATTCTCCAACTCTTTCCCTTGTTCTTTCCAGGTGAATTCAGTCACGTCACAATCCATTTTGGGGCCCATAAGTCCCTGTTCCACGGTGATAAATTTTTCAGCCAGGGGCTGTAGTCGCTGGTTCCGTTTAATTAGTCTGCAGGAAGCTCAGGGAGGCTCGGAAGAAGGAATGGCCTATTGATAGGAACGATCTTGGTAATCAGCACCAAGGGGAGAAGGAATGGCAGAAGTGATTTGACAAATGAGGAGCCGGGGAGAAATTTCAAAAGTTTGCTCAGATGGAGGAGCCTGAGGAAACGAAGGAAAAGCCACCCATGTTTCGGTGGAGGCTCAGGAAGCCCCTTAGGGGGCGGATCCGATTTCCTGGCGCTTTCAGAGATAAGTTATCACAATTTGGGGACAGAGAGATGGATTGGTGGGATGCCTCTCATATTGCTCCATAAGCTTCCCAGGAAGGTGAGGCATATTTATAGTTTTTTAGGCAACATATTTTTATTGTAATTTCGCAACCTTGTGTGTGGGACACTCCATATCTGAGTTAACCTCAGTTTTGGTCTTTGGGGGCTGGAGAAGAGTGGGCCAGAAAAACTCCTCAGATATTACCTTGCCTTTCCAGCTCTAAGGTGTGCTGTGTGTCTGGCCCTGATGATAATAATAATAATAATAATAATGGTATTTGTTAAGCAGCAAACACCCTTCTAAACGCAGGGGTAAATGCAAGGTAATTAGGTTGTCCCACGTGGGGCTCAGAGTCTTAATCCCCATTTTACAAATGAGGTAACTGAGGTACAGAGAAGTTAAGTGTCTTGCCCCAAGTCACAAAACTGACGCGTGGAGAAGCCGGGATTAGAACCCACAACCTCTGACGCCCAAGTCCATGCTCTTTCCACTAAGCCTCGCTGCTTCCGTCATCCCCTGTCCTCTCTGACTGGTCCCAGCGGGTCTGAGGGTATCTGTCTGCAAGAGTCTGGGCAGTACATCATCTGTGCTAGGCCTTGGGAACGCAGATAGAAAATTCATATATTTTTTTTTTGCAAGTATTTATTAAGCTCTCACTATGTGGCAGGCACTTTACTGAACACCGGGGTGGATACAAGTGAAGCAGGTTGGACTTGGTCTATGTCCCATTTGGGGCTCACAGTCATATCCCCATTTTGCAGATGAGATAACTGAGGTTCAGAGAAAAGTGATTTGCCCAAGGTCACACAGCGGTCAAGCGGCGGAATTGGGATTAAAGCTCAAATCTTTGACTCCCAGGCCCGTGTTCTGTCCACTAGACCACACTGCGTCTCTATTTTAAGGCCTCCTGTGCCTTCTGCTCCAGGGTCAGGAGGCCTGGGTTGGTTGCCCTGGCTGCCTTTTGCCCTCCCTCTTCTCTCGTGTTAAGTAGAGATGAAGGATTTCTTCCCGGCCTCCCGACTCTTTCATGTCGTCCTCCTGCACAATTCCTCACTGCGAACCTTGATAATCCGGGCAGTAGAGTGAAATATAAACTGAAGCGTGGAGAGACAGGAGGTTGGGAGGTCAGAAAGGAGGCTGATCAGTGGAAAGAGCCCGGGCTTGGGAGTCAGAGGTCATGGGTTCGTATCCCAGCTCTGCCACTTGTCAGCTGTGTGACTGTGGGCAAGTCACTTAACTTCTCTGTCCCTGAGTGACCTCATCTGTAAAATAGGGAATAACTGTGAGCCTCACGTGGGACAACCTGATTACCCTGTATCTCCCCCAGCGCTTAGAACAGTGCTCGGCACATAGTAAGCGCTTAACAAATACCAACAGTATTAATCCATTCGGGGTAGGATGAGCGATTGTAGTAACGTGGTAGCGGTTTGGATGGAGAGGAAAGGGAGGATCTTGGCGATGTGAAGGTGAAACCAACGGGCCGTGATTCCGTGAGAAACGAAATCCACAGTCGCCAGTATTCCCAGCTCCCAAGGGCAGGACGCGGACATGAACCCGCCCCAGGACAGCGGTATCTGGAGAGGGCCCTGAGCATTCGGACACCCCCTCCCCCTCCCGGGCAGGACCTCTGTGGGTTCTGGCTGCTATGGCCGCCACAGACCGAATCTCCATGCCCTCCCCGGCCCGGGTCTGGGCTGGCTTCGGTCTCCGTGGACCCTGTCCCACTTTGGGTCGGGGCGAGGAATGAGGAGAGCCTGGAGAGGGACCCAAGTTTGCATCCAGGGGTGGGACGGGAGGGAAGGTCAGGTAAGGACTCGGGGAAGAAGTTCAGCTACCGCAGACAGGTGCGTATATTCTTGGCATAAGGGCAATACCCCTCACTATTTTCTTTTTCTACTGTTTTGGAACAGCCTAAATTTTTACAACCCAGCTCCAGGATCACCAGAGAAGCAGCATGGCCTAGTGAGAGTCCAAGGACCTGGGTTGTAATCCCTGTTCTGCCACTTGCCTGCTGTTTAACCTCAGACAGTCACTTAGCTTCTCTGTGCTCCAGTTTCCTCATCTGTAAAATGGGAACTCAATCCTATTTTGTGAGCCCCATGAGAGACAGGGACTGTGTCTGATCTGATTTGAATAATAATAATGATCATTATTATTAAAATATGATTCTAATAATGATAATGGTAATAACTGTGGTATTTGTTAAGCACTTGCTGTGTTCCAGGAACTGTTCTAAACGCTGGGATGGATACAAGGTGATGGGGTTGGACACAGTCCCTGTACAACATGGGGCAGTCAGCCTTAATCCCCATTTTACAGATGAGGTCACCGAAGCCCAGAGAAGTGAACTGACTTGCCCTAATAATAATAACAATGATGTTGGTATTTGTTAAGCGCTTACTATGTGCAGAGCACTGTACTAAGTGCTGGAGTAGATACAGGGTCATCGGGTTGTCCCGCGTGAGGCTCACAATCTTAATCCCCATTTTACAGATGAGGTAGCTGAGGCCCAGAGAAGTGAAGTGACTTGCCCACAGTCACACAGCTGACAAGTGGCAGAGCTGGGATTCGAACCCATGACCTCTAACTCCCAAACCCATGCTCTTTCCACTGAGCCACGCTGCTTCTCTATAATAATGTTGGTATTTGTTAAGCACTTACTATGTGCCGAGCACTGTTCTAAACGTTGGGGTAGATACAGGGTAATCGGGTTGTCCCTCATGAGGCTCACAGTCTTAATCTCCATTTTACAGATGAGGTAACTGAGGCACCGAGAAGTGACTTGCCCAAAGTCACACAGGTGACAGGTGGCAGAGCCGGGATTAAAAAATGTTGGTATTTTGTTAAGCGCTTACTATGTGCCGAGCACTGTTCTAAGCACTGGGGTAGACACAGGGGAATCAGGTTGTCCCACGTGGGGCTCACAGTCTTAATCCCCATTTTACAGATGAGGGAACTGAGGCACCGAGAAGTTAAGTGACTTGCCCAAAGTCACACAGCTGGCAAGTGGCAGAGCCGGGGTTCGAACCCATGACCTCTGACTCCAAAGCCCGTGCTCTTTCCAGTGAGCCACGCTGCCTCTCTTAAGCCCTAGATCTCACGGCGGATATGTCAGAGCCAGGATTAGAACTCAGGTGTTCTGACTCCCAGTCCCAATGCTCTTTCCGCTTGGCCACGGTGCTTCCCTAATCTTGTGCATACCCAGCGCTTAGTATTGTTTTTAACCTGTAATGCTTAATAAGTACTGTTGTCATTATTATTATCGTTACAATCACCACCAGAGTCTTCTCACCGTGTCACAGATACTCTTATGGTAACAGAGCTGTGATTTAGATCCCGTGTCCTTGCTTTTGTACACAGACATTTCAGGCGGTCTCGGCTTGACCTTTTTTCTCCTTGTTACGTTGTCACCCACATTAAGATCGCCCGTGTCTCTCCTTGAGTTCTTCCCTCACCTCAAATCAATGCAAATTGCATTTACTGTAGGCTTACTTAATACTTTCTGGTCAAACCTTGTTGAAAATCCTCCTCAGTGGAATTGCTAGAAAGATGTAAGTGTTGGAAGCGTGTAAGCCTATTTGTGATGTTTAGAGGTTTTCATTTTTTGCTAGAAAAGGAAACAATAATAGTGTAGGATGAATTCTTCTAGTATTGCATTTTTGCAAGTCATCCTATTAAAACATATACTAGTACAACATTTAAATTATGGATTGCGAACAGATAGATTAGGGCAGTAATTTTATAGTAAGCCACTCAAAATTTTGTCATCCATCATCTCAATGTAATAGTCCTAGCCAGTGGTGTGGCCTGAATAAAATTATGACTCTGATTTTGTATTGTAAAAACCGAACAATGACAACTGTACACGGAGGACCAAGTAGTTTGTTGAAAATCCGTTGTCATGATTTTAGTAGCAAACTGTTATTAAAGCACCAAGAATTACTGTTTTCAAGTGCTTCAATAATCTGGAAAAATATCAGTTTCATTTGGTGTTTATAGCTGGCATTTCAGAAGCATTTTTGAAGCCTGTGGCATCAGAACAGGTGGGCCCTGCAAAGCAAGTTTTTCTTAATTTGAGGCCACGAGAAGCAGAGTGTCCTAGTGGAGAGAGCATAGGCATAGAATTGTGAAGGACCTGGGTTCTAATCCCAGTTCCCCAATTTATCTGCTGTGTGACTTTGGGTAAGTTACTCTATGCCTCAGTTACTTCATGTGCAAAATGGGGATTAAGACTGTGAGGCCCATGGAGGACATGGACCGTGTCCAACCTGATTAGTTTATGCCTAACCAAGCGCTTAAGTACAGTGTCTGGCACATAGGGCTTAACAAACACCATTTAAAAAAAAAGAGAGAGAAAACAAACTGGCTGTTCTGTCGTTAGTCCTCTACATCGTTGTGAAACTGAGGGCCTGGAAATGCTTTTGATCAACTTATTATTGAAAATACTTTTGGCACCATTCTGCACAAGCTTGATCACCGGGAAACTAGATATGTGTAGCTTCATTAGATGGTTTTTATCATAGTCATAATTCCTGCATTTTCTTTCAGGCCTGGCTTCAGAAGTCTCTTGAGTGCTTGTCCCTGAATATCATCTTGTGTTTTTCAACCCACCTCCCACAAGGAAAGCTGACAGTGTTCCTTGTTTTCCCCAAAATATTTTGATTTGGAAATCTGCTCTTGTTTACTGTTAATAATTACAGGGTTTAGATGTCAAACGGCCATTCTGTATTTTTGGTTTGGTAATGATGCCCTGCCTTTCTGCGCAAAGTGGCTTTCTAAAATATCATTTTTCTAGACAGACTGTTCCTTCCTCGTTTCTTGAGGTGATCGTCAGTGCCAACTTCATCATAGTGGCTTAATTTTGAACCGAGGTGGTGAGAAATACCTCAGAGAGTCCCAGTAACTTGCTTATGCTCCAGGAGGAGAGGGCTATAGAAAGCGGGAAGTGGCAGCAAGAAGATGGGATGAGCAGAGGGAGGAAGGAAGTTGAAGGAGGAGTTAGATAGGAGAGAAAGAAAGAGGAGGCAGGGCAAAAGAACATCATGGCTAAGTGGAAAGAGGACAGGCCTGGCAGTCGGGGGACCTGCGGGACTGTGTCCAGCGTGATTAGTTGGTATCTACCCCAGCATTTAGTACAGTGCTTGACACATAATAAGCACTTAACAAATACCATTTTAACCAAAAAAAAAAGAGTGAGCGAGATGGAGGGGGAGACTTCTCGAGCTGCCTCCAATTTTCTCAGCAAGCACGACCCTTGCCAGCCCTGCCCCGGTTGACAGCGCAGAGCAAAGGGTGGTGGAGGAAACAGCAGAGGCCTGCTCTGGATGAAAGACCTCCTGAGCCGCCTTGGAGGTTGAGGTACGGCCCAAAGTACACCATTTTGGCTGACCAGCAATCCCTCCTCAGAAGGGTTCAGTTCAGCTTGGGCAGCAATGGTGGCTCTTCTGGTTTCTGGTTGGATGCACGTACATATCTGGAATTGATTTATATTTATATTAATGTCTGTCTCTCTCTCTAGACCATAAGCTCGTTGTGGGTAGGGAATATATTTATTTTTCTGTTCTACTCTCCCAAATGCTTAGTACAGTGCTTTGCACACAGTAAGCACTCAATAAATGCGATGGAATAATGAATGACATACCAGGAGCTGCTTCCTCTGAGGCAGGGACACCCAAGCAGAAACCACCTGCAGTGGATCACGTTCTTGGGGTTTTGCCTTCTTTTTAGAGAGCGGTAAATCACTTGCATGTGTGGATCGGGTCTCTAAGCACTCAGTTCTCCCAGAATGTGTGTTTTTACTCCACGTTTTGGCTTAAACCTTGTCAGGGAATTAGGGAATGTTCATCTGACCGGGCAAACCTGTTGGCTCCACAATGCCGTGGCGTTTGGAAGGAACAGCTTGTACATGCGGGGATGGGATCGGACACTGTGGCTACCTTAGCTTTCACGTGGGATTTAATGAGACCTTAACCCCTTCATTTTAGGAGACCCAAATTTGTTTTAGCAATCGATCCCCTCTCTGATGCTGAAATCTCCTTTTTGTCTCTGCCCACAAGACTTTTCTTTCACTTTTAGGTTCTTCTCAGTCCCCATCTATGCTCTGCAAAATTACCCTCAGATCCTCTAGACTTGTTAGCTCATTGTGGGCAGGGATTGTGTCTATTATTTTATTGTGCTCTCCCAAGCACTCACTACAGTGTTGTGTACACGGTAAGCCCTCAGTAAATAAAATTAAATGAATGAATGACTGAATGAATCCTTATAGCCATAAAACACACTCCTTCTGCTCCTCATATGTCTAACCTGAAAGTGTCAATCAGTGGTATTTTTTGAACACTTACTCTATGTGGAGTACTGTGCTAAGAGCTTGGGAGAGAACAATATAACAGAGTTGATAGACACGTTCCCTGCCCACAGTGACCTTACAGTCTAGAGAGGGAGACTCAGTTGAATTCCTGCAGTCAGATACACTCAGCATTTGCTCACAAGCAATTTTGTGTAAACACACAGCCAGAGAGACAGAAAGGTTATTGCATTCATTTAAAAGCCCAGTACTTATTTATGTGGATCTAGCCATTTTTTGTTGTTGTTCTTCTCCGGGTAACTTTGAAGAGTAATTTTTTTTCTTTCCTCTGCCATTTTGTGCTCTAATAGGTGACCCAAATTCCCCATTATCCTGAATCCCGTGCAGTCAATGTGGCAGGTCCATTTTCACCTCTGATGAGCTCTCAGGGTGACCTCCAAGTCCAGAATTTCTAACCAATCTGAAGCAGCATGGCCTAGTGCGTAGATCACGGGACTGGGAATCAGAAGGATCTGGGTTCTAATCCTGGCTCCACCACTTGTCTGTTGGGTGATCTTGGGTGCGTCACTTCACTTCCCTGGGCCTCAGTTGCCTCATCTGTAAAATGGGGATTAAGACTGTGATGTGGGACAGGGACTGTGTCCAACCCAATTATCTCATATCTACCCCAGTATTTAGAGTGGTGCCTGGCATTATTACAATTATTAAATGTTATTTAAATGGTTGGAAAATTTTTAAAAAGCATCCTAACCATTGTCATTCATTCCCCTTTCAAACTGGAGGACAGTTCCTTGTTTCTTGTCATGCCCTTAATGAGGCATGCCAGACCTGAGACCTTGCCTGAGAAAAACACTGTTTTGAAAAGAGAGAGAGAGAGAGAGAGACTGACAGACACACACACTGTGGGATACTTTAGCCTCATAACAAAATAAGCTGCTTTCAAAACAAATGATCCTGTACTTGCAAATTCTTGCAACTTGTTCTAAATTGGGAAATTTTTTTACAAATTTTATGAATCCTGTACTTTCAAAGTCTTGTAACATATTCTAAATTGGGAACTTTTTTTTTTTTTTTTTTACAAATTTTGTGAACCATGAAGTATTGGACTATTTCAGATGAATGAGTTGACCCTTCTAAGTAGGGACTCACAATGAAAATACATAATGGTCATTACTGAACTAACAGTCGAGTGGGGGAAAATGTACTTCCTGAGGATGTTCGGAGCTACTGCTTTTGGTGCCACTTTTGCTGTTCTTATTTCGATTGCTCCTCCCTAAAGGATTGTAATTGCCGTGTACAATGGGGTGTGCAGTAGGAAGCGGTCCCTTCTGCTAAAGTGTTTCTATAAATGAAATATTGAAGGACCACTCTAGGAAGGGAAAAAAAACACAATAGGGTAAAGCAGTCTCAGGAGAACTTGAGTTTCTTATATTCTCAAAAGCTGAAAACAGACACTTGTTTGCATTGCGGATTTGAAAGGGTACAGTGAGGCAACCTCTCTTTTTCCAGAGATCAGGTTTTAGGAGAATTAATAGCTATTTGATCCAGATGTTGTTGGTAGCATGCCAAAGTATTGCAGTTGTGTTCGGTGAATAACAGCCCTGGACACAATCTCAGAGTGAGAGGATTTAGGGTTTGAGCCTAGGCTGGCTTTTGGGAGGTCAGATTCAGCTCTTGAATCTGCACTCTGTCCAGGTGAATTCACTCAAATCCCTCAAAACATTGAAGGGAGAAACTCATGATGACTAGGGTGAAATTAAGTTCCTCAGAGAGGTTAAACTCTTTCTTTCATCGCCAGTGAGGATGTAAACTGGTTCATGCCTCTCCAGTTGAAGTGTTGACTACTGGGGACAGGGTTGGAGCGGATAAAGCACGAGCCTGGGAATCGGGAGGTCATGGGTTCTAATCCTGGCTCCGCCACTGTCTTCTGGGTGGCCTTTGGCAAGTCTCTTCACTTCCCTGGGCCTCAGTGACCTCGTCTGTAAAATGGGGATTAAGTCGGTAAGCCCCATGTGGGACAGGGATTGGGTCCAACCCGATTTGATTGTATCCACCCCAGTGCTTAGTAGAGTGCCTGACACATAGTAAGCGCTTAACAATTACCACAACTATTACTACTAGCTACCTACACCAATATACATCCTCACTAGAGATGAGAGAGTTGGACCTGTAAATTCCTTGAGGACAAGGATTGTGCCTACCGACTGTCTAGTACTCTTCCGGGGCCTGACTAAAATGCTCTGCACAAAGGAAGCACTTAATAAATACCATTGATTGGTTGACTGATAGAACTGAGGGTCTCAACGGAGCTGGGAGCCAAATTGTGGCTCCTCAACATGTTTGATTCTCTCCCCCTGGCCCCAGACTGTAAGCTCATTGTTTGCAGGAAATGTCACTGTAGGTGGTTTTATTGTACTTTCCCAAGTGCTTAATGTAGTGCTCTGCACACAGTAAGTGCTCAATAAATACGATTGAACGGATGAATGTCCAGTGCCAAAGTAAGCATGAAATAGAAGTACAGTGCAACAAAAATTGCTGTCCGAACCTTTGGGAAGAAGACAACCCAACTACGTGGGATCCTGGGAATTGGGATTAAAATAGAAGGCTTCGATTTTAATGGTTTCAGAGGTAACATCATTGGAGTGTAAAGGAAGATCTCACTCTGGGTAGTAAACCCAGAATTCATGTCCCTTTGAAGAGCAAGGGCTGTTAAAACACTGCACTGGCCTTTCTGAAGGAATTCCAAAGGCAGAAAACACATAAAGGAGTCTTAGTTGAGAAGTATCTCCATTAGGAAGCAATTCACCTCCTTGTGACCTGTTCCCTGGGTTTTTGATGAAAAAATAACAAACACTGGATAACAACTGCAATGGCAAGAAATAATTTAGTTCGATAGATGATTCCAGGAATTCTGTTTCCTCACTTGAGTAATTTTGCCCTATAGCTATACTCCAGCGTGTGTGTGTGCATGTGTTACATTATTGTAATGATTATGGTATTTAAGTACTTGCTCTGTGTTCTAAGTGCTGGGGTGTATGCACTTTAGGTCATACACAGTCCCTGGCTTAAATGAGGCTCACAGTTCAAGTATACTTTATAATTTTACCAGTGACCCCGAACAAATTGTTACCTCTTAAAACCTGCTTCCTCGTCTAAAAATGGGAGTCATAATGCCTGCCCACTTCCGGCTCCTGGGGATGTTGGGGGAATAAAATGAGACAGGTGTTGGGACATTGCTTTGGGATTATTAAAAACCTGAACAAATTCAACAAGTTGTTGTTATTGTTAATTATATGTTTAGGTAAACTTTTTTGGATTGAGTCTGAGCAGATGTCTGAGTATTGCGTTTCCTCCGTGCTTGAAAGTCCAGGTGTTTCACACACACCCATTCCCTCGGAAAACTCATTTGCTCCCCTGGCTTCAAATACCATCTCTTTGCGGATGATTCCCAAATGTTCATCTCCAGCCCTGACCTCTCTCCTTCTCTGCAGTCTCAAATTTCCTCCTGCCTTGGATGTCCCACTGACACCTCAAACTAAACATGTTCAGAACACAGCTCCTTACCTTCTTAGCCAAACCCTGTCCTACCGCTTTCTATCCCCTAACTGTAGACAGTACCACTATCCTCCCTATGTCACAAGCCCCTAACCTTAGAGCTGTCCTCGACTCATCTCACTCATCAACCCACATATTTAGTCTGTCACCAAAGCCTGTCGGTTCAGCCTTCATGACATTGTTAAACTCTATCCGTTCCTCTCCATCCAAACTGCCACTATGCCGATCCAAGCACCTATCCTATCCCGCCTTGATTATTACATCTGCCTCCTGTCTCCACAATCCTCAAGAGCCACCAGTGGCTGTCTGTCCACCTCCGTGGCATACAGAAACTCCTTACCGATGGCTTTAAAGCACAGAATCGCTCACCCCATCCTACCTTACCTCACTGATCTACTATAATCCAGGCCATGTACTATATTTCTCTAGTACCAGCATACTCATTGGGCCCCAATCTTGTTCTCATCAGGGATCCCTTTCCCACTTCCTCCCCCTAGCCTGGAACTCCCTCCCCTCTCCTTATATGCCAGACTACTACTCTCTCCACTTTCAAAGTCCTATTAAGATCCCATCTCCTCCAGGAGGCCTTCCCCAGTTAAGGCCTCTTTTCCCCGGCTCCCTCTCCCTCCTGCATCGTCTTTGCACTTGGATCTGTGACCTGTGGGTATTTGATATTCGCCCCACTCAGAGCCCCACAGCACTTACACACATAGCTGTAAATCTGATATTATAAATTATTTTGTTTATATTAATGTCTGTCTAGACTGTAAGCTCGTTGTGGGCTGGGGGGATGTCTACCAATTTTGTTGTGTTGTACACTTTCAAGTGCTTAAGTGCAGTACTTTGCACCCAGTGAGTGCTCAACAAATACCACTGATGATGGCCGCGACTTCGAGATTTCATCAAAAGATGGAGTTGTGGCCGGGACCTCCCTTTTTTTTTATGGTATTTGTTAAGCGTTTCGTGGCGGGCACTGTTCTAAGCGCTCTGGTAGATACAACTCCGTCATTTTGGCCACAGTCCCTGTCCTACATGGGGTTCACATTCTCAATCCCCATTTTACAGATGAGGTCACTGAGGCACAGGGAAGTGAAGTGACTTGTCCAAAGTCCCGCAGCAGACAGGTGGCGGAGCCGGGATTTAGAACCCTGGTCCTTCTGACTCCCAGGCCAGTGTTCTGTCCATTAGACCATGCTGTTTCTCCCTCCTGCCCGATTTCCCAAGGCTTCAAAAACTGTTCTCCTAGAGGGTAGGAGTCTGCTTTAGAACTCGTTCTCTCACCCATATTAGAAACTTATTGAAGTTCTATTGGCTTCTCCAGTTCACAAACTACATTCTCCGTCTTTAAAAGGAAATGTTGTTTTTAGACACCTCAGTTTTTTAACATTTCTGACATTGTTTGAATTTAATGATTCATATTAAGAATTATTCATGAAAATGATCTTTTAAGCTCCTTATAATAGCCGAAATTATCCTTCATTAGATACCGACAGTTTCTGTGATGGGTGTAATTATAAAAAAATATTCTTAGGCTGGCTATATTCTGCAGTGTTAAAATTACGCAAATGAGGGAGGGATAAGAATAGAAGCTGAGTAGGCTGGTCAGATTTTATAGAAGAAAAGGTGGGGGTGGAGCAGTAGCAGAATTTCTAAAAATGAATAAATATGTGCCGTACACATTAAGTGGTTTCTTTACAGACTACACCAAGGCTTACCGTTTTTTCCATCGGCGAGGGAGAGAATTAATTTTAGCGCCATGGATTGTTTGTAATTATTTTCCATATATGACTCTTATGAAAGGAAGAGAGGCTTCTTTTCTCCCTTCCCCGCAGTCAGCATTTTACGTAAGGCACTCTGTAGTAATCTCGTATTCCAGCCCTGCCACGGCTACAGAAGGATGCGTGGGAGCGGGCGGGAGGAGGGCCTGGGTGTGAGAGAGAGGCGGTGCCAAGCCTCTGACTGTTCATTCGAGAGGGAGAGTGATCCACGGGGCATATTTTCTCCTTGACCTGCCTGCCCCTTGACTTCCTACGCCCGATGGGTTGTACCTGCTTCCTGGATTTGAGGGCCTCGAGAACTCATCGGAAGAGGGATTGGGGGAGGTTGGAGAAAGATGCCCATCTCTATAATTTGACTCTAGTTCACCGCTATAAACCGCTTGGTGTGGTCAGCGGACAAGCTTTTGCAGAACCCTGCTCTTTCTTTTGTCAAGGAGATGGGGCTATTTTTCCTCTCTCTGGGCTACTTTGAATAGTGGGTTTGGCAATAAGGAGGTTCAGCCCACCCCCAGCCCCATAGCACTTCTGTCCATATTGTTACTCTCTGCCTTTTCCCTCAACTGTAATTTTTTAAAGATCTGTCTCCCCCTCTGGACTGTAAGGGATCGGGTCTACCAACTCTAATGTATTGTACTCTGCCAAGCACTTACTACAGTGCTCGGCACGCAGTAAGTGCAAAATAGCATTAATGGATTGATTGCAGGGGTGAAGGAGGAGCACTGTGGCTTAGTGGAAAGAGCATGGGCCCGGGAGTCAGAGGACCAACCTGACAGAGTTGTATCTACCTGCTACATAACGCTTAACAAATACCATTTGCCTGCTGCGTGACCTTGGCAAGTCTCTTCACTTCTCCATGCCTCAGTTATCACATCTGTAAAACGAGGTTTAATACCTGTTCTCTCTCCTACTTGGATCGTGAACCCTGTGTGGGACAGGGACTGTGTCTGACCTGATCATCCTGTATCTTCTTTGGCACTTAGAGCAGTGCTTGACACATAGTAAGTGCTTAACAAATACAATTATTGTTATTATTATCATCGTCATTGGAGGAAGTTGGGGTTTTAGATCTGGGCCTTCAATATTGTAGTGTGCATTCCCTGATTTCTGCACGCTGCCCCGATTGGTACTGCTGAAAGATGCAAGTAGTAGTATAGGAGAGAAGGACAGGAGAAAAGGAGGAATTCAGAATTGCTAGATTTTGATTGATTACAGGCAAAAATCAACTTCTGTTTTTAGGTTGTTTGCTGGGGTCTGGACCAGTAGAAAGATTGTTGGGGAGAAAAGAAGTGGGGACCCCCTCCCCCCCTCCAGTGAATTTTCACCCCAGGCAAGAACAGGGAAGCAGTATGGCCTAGTGGAAAGAGCACGGGCCCTGCCACTTATGGGCAGTGTGACCTTGGGCAAGTCACTTAACTTCTCTATGCCTCAGTTTCCTCAATGCTAAAAATGGGGTTTCAAAACCTGTTCTCCCTCCTACTTAGTCTGTGAACCCCGGGTGGGACTAGGACTGTGTTGACCTGATTGATTCGTATCTACCGCCGAGCTTAAGCAGTGTTGGTCACCTAGTAAGTGCTTAACAAAAACCAGTAAAGAAAGCTACATTATAGCTGAATTTCTTTTGACATGAGACAAAACAGCCTCATTTTGGTTTCTTGCCGGATTTTTCTTTCCCATTCTTGTCCCAGACTCGAGGCAAGTGGATTGAAATGGAGCGAAAGGATCTTCAGAAAATTCCTTGGAGCCTTTGAGTTCTTATCCTGCCCCAGCCCAAACCTCAGGGTGCTTTTGAAGTGTGCCCGTCAGACAGCATCCAAAGTTAGTTGCTGCCGGTTCAAAGTCTCATCTAATTGAGGCATGAGAAGTAGTGTGGCTTAGTAGAAAGAGCACAGGCCTGAGAGTCAGAAGGACGTGGGTTCTAATTCCGCTCTGCCTCTCATCTGCTGTGTGACTTTGAGTAAGTCACTTAACTTCTCTGTGCCTCAGTTGCCTTCTCTGTAAAAATAGGGATTCAGACTGTGAGCCCCTTGGACTGGGTCCAACCTAATTAATTGATTGATTGCAGAGTGTGTGCAGCCTAATAAAGTTGTATATGCTTAGAAAGGTGCCAGGCACATAGTAAATGCATAACAAATACCATAAAAAACAAAAAGGAGGCAGAAAAAGCAGAGAAGCAGAATCAGAGAAGCAGAGAAGCAGAGAAGAAGCAGAGAAGCAGAATCAGAGAAGCAGCGTGGCTCAGTGGAAAGAGCCCGGGCTTGGGAGTCAGAGGTCATGGGTTCGAATCCTGGCTCTGCCACTTGTCAGCTGTGTGACTGTGGGCAAGTCACAACTTCTCTGGGCCTCAGTTACCTCATCTGCAAAATGGGATTAACTGTGAGCCTCACATGGGACAACCTGATTAGCCTGTATCTACCCCAGCGCTTAGAACAGTGCTCTGCACATAGTAAACGCTTAACAAATACCAACATTATTATTATTATTATTATCAAAAAGACTGAATTACCATGGATTCCTCTGGCAAGTTTGGCCTCATTATGAATGACCTTGTGTCCCTTTTTAGAAGTTCCACCAGCTCCATAGAGGAAAAACATCAAGTATCTACTCTGATCCTGTATGTACTCCTCATTTGGTTCACAAGGAGAAAGCTAGTGTCTTGGGGAATTTAGTTTTCTATGTTCTTATAAGGCTTTAAAGGGCATCGTTGTTGTTATGTCTCTGATTTCTCCCTAAATGCAATCCCATTGAAAATGAGAGTGATAATTGTGGCATTTTTTAAACATTTAGTATGTGCCAGGCACTGTACTAAACACTGGCATAGATGCAAGATAATTGTACAAGGGTTGGACTCAGTCCCTATCCCACATAGGGTGCACAGTCTTAATCTTCATTTCACAGATGAGGTAACTGAGTTCCAGAGAAGTGAGGTGACTTGCCCAAGGCCACACAGCAGACAAGTGACGGAGCTGGGATTAGAACCCAGCTCCTACTGACTCCCAGGCCCATGCTCTATCCATTAAGCCACACTGATTTTCAAGCTGTGCAAACTATGCATGCAATCTTGATAAAAGTGAAATTATTTTCCCACCTAGTCTGTCAACTCCAGTGCAGTTCAGCCAGTGAGGAACTAGGCGGGAACTAGGAGTCAGAGCCTGGATTTTGGAGAGCTCAGCCAGTCAATCATAGTTATTGAGCACTTACTGTGTGCAGAGCACTGTACTAAGTGCTTTGAATAGTACAATATAACCATATGAGACACAGTCTCTTCCCACAATGAGCGTAAAGTCTAGAGGGGAAGCTAATCACACTGTAACAAGCTTTCTTCTCCACAGTACTATCATCCTCAAAGTGTGGTCCATATAGTTCATTAGAACATTGCTTGACACCCGATAAGTGCTTAAATGCCATTATTATTATAATTATTCAGATTTTAGCAAGCCAAAGGGATGGCCATTAGAGGGGCCACAGTCTAGGCTCCAAACAGGTTTGGGGAGAAGACCAAGATTGACTCATGTGTATTTATTTTTGGTGATATTCATTGAGCACTGTACTAAGCACTAGGATGCACTCAGGCTCATCAGGTTGGACACAGTCGCTGTCCCACTTGGGGATCACAGTCTTATTCCCCATTTTGCAGATGAGGGAACTGAATTACAGAGAATCATTCATTCATATTTATTGAGCACTCCCTATGTGCAGAGTACGGTACCAAGCGCTTGAGCGAGTACAACAGAACAGAGTTGGTAGACATGGTTCCCTGCCCACAGGCCAAGGTCACTTGGCAGACAAGTGGTAGAGTCGGGATGATCCTTCCGACTCCCAGGTATGGGCTCTATCTTTCTTCCAGACCGTGCTGTTGCTAACATATTGCCTCCTAAAAGGAGGTTAGGTCTTGCCATGAAAAACATTGCATTCACATTTTGCCCAAGTTTTGTTCTTTGCGTGCTGTTTGACTATTTTTTATATACCTCAGTGCTTAGTTTAGTGCCTGGCACAAAGAAAGTGCTTAACAAATACCATTTAAAAAAAAAATGACTTGTCCAGGTCACCCTACAGGCAACTGAGATTAGAACCCGTATCTCCTGACTCCCCAGCCCCTGCTGTTTCCAGTAGGCCACACTGCTTTCATCTTCAGCTTTAAGGTGCTCAAAGAATGACATTCACAAGGACTTTTGATTTTCTTAGTACTTATTTTCCAGCATTCCTAGGATCTGTGCGCAAGTGTCTGTCGTTCCCCCAATGAGAAGGTTATCATTGCTGATTTTCTGATGAGATTTTCTGATTTTCATAACAATGCCACAGTTGTTTACAGTGTAGTCATCCAGGCCACAGATCAGAAGAAAATGTTGATTACAGTTCCAGGAGGGAAGAACAAGAGGATTGACAGTTTCAGGGCCATTAAAGAGAGGCACAATATTCCAAAGATTTGAAAAAGTGATATGTGTATTTATGGTTCTTCCCAATCAGAGAAGGCACCAGGAAGAAGGTAGGAAGAAATTCAACCCGAAAGGAAAAATGTATGATTTTTCTAGATTGGAATGCGTTTGTGACAATTGTTCCCACAACCAGCTTGACTCAATGATTTATTAATCCCCCAGGTTTTGGTGGCAGAGGGGGGTTATATTTAAATGAACCTGGAGATTCTCAACTGATTTGGAATTTATGCAACTTTTCTTGAGGCTTGTGCCACTCCCCTCCGGGTAAAGTCAGGAGTGAGCTGGTTTAAAAACTGGTAATGGTTCTGCTCGTTAACTTTCTGAGTAGTTGGCTCTTGGCGTTGTGGCTTTTATCCCCCGATAAATCATCGGTGGGAGGTGTGTCAGAGCGGACCTGAAGATCCATCACATTCTCAATGATTGGAGTCAGAGGACAAGGCAAAGATCACTGGAGCGGGCAGAGGCCCGTCTTCAAGGAAAAATAGAAGAAGATGAGAAATGAGACATTTTCTCGTCCTTGAAGAACCAACTTGAACATCTGCTATCTGGGGAGCTTTAGTCGTATTTATTGAGAGCTTGGGTGCAAAGCACTGTACTAAGCGTTTGAGAGAATACAGTACAACAACAGACACATTCCCTGCCCACAACAAGCTCAGAAAATAGACCATGTTTTTCAGGGGGGTTTCCCCCCCCGCAATCCCAATTCATCTTTTCTTGGATGCAGTCAAAACATACAGTCACTGAATATGTTGATCCGTCTGTGAGCCTATGTGCTAAAACTGGGTAATAATAATAATGTTGATAGTAATAATTTTGGTACGTGTTAAGCATTTGATGCCAAGCACTGTAATAATAATAATAATAATGATGGTATATAAGTGCTTGCTATGTGTCAAGCACCGTTCTAAGCGTTGGGTAGATACAAGCTACTTAGGTCGGCACAGTCCCTGTCGCACATGGGGCTCATACTCTTCATCTCCGTTTTATAGAGGAGGGAACTGAGGCACAGAGAAGTGAAGTGACTTGACCAAGGCCACACAGCAGACAAGTGGCGGATCCAGGATTAGAACCCACGTCCTTCTGACTCCCAGCCCTGTGCTCTGCCCTCTAGGCCATACTGCTTCCGAGTAGGTAAAATATAAGCAGATTGGACTCGATCCCTGCTCCGTCTCGGGCTCTCAGTGCAAGGGGCAGAATTGATAGGTGTCATCCCCATTTTTGCAGATGAGGAAACTGAAGTAGAGCAGAGTGACTTACCGAAGGTCACACATCAGGCAAGTAGCCGAGCCAGGATTAGACCCTAGATCTTTTGAAGCCCAGGCTCTTTCCACTCGGCCGAATGGATGTTTCCTATTGATTCTAACTTGGTAAGGAGATAAAGGGACTCTGGAGAAGTGGCTTGAATTATAATCAGGCAGGGTTAGGGTGCAGTTAAAGTTGCATTGCTCTGGTCCATGTTGCACCTGGTTCTCTGCTTCCTTTTTTATAGGGACATGTGGTTTAACTGATGTTCGGTGAGATAATATGGGCGAAGCCCTGGAGAAATACTATTGGTAGTCGCCTTTGGGTGTTTAATAAATTCAGTACTCCGTGCAGTAAGTAGAAGTCCAAGTAGTGCCGGTAATAGTGATAATGATATTTATTGAGTTCCTGCAGAGAGAAGCAGCATTCTCTAATGGAAAGAGCAAGGGCCTGGGAGTCAGAGAACCTGGGTTCTAAACCCGGTTCCCCCACTTGTCTGTTCTGTGACCTGGGGCAAGTAACTTGGCTTCTCTGTGCCTCGTTGCCTCGTTTATAAAATGGGGATTAAGACCATGAGCCTTAATAATAATGTTGGCATTTGTTAAGCGCTTACTATGTGCCGAGCACTGTTCTAAGCGCTGGGGTAGACACAGAGGAATCAGGTTGTCCCACGTGGGGCTCACAGTCTTAATCCCCATTTTACAGATGAAGTAACTGAGGCACCGAGAAGTTAAGTGACTTGCCCAAAGTCACACAGCTGACTAGTGGCTGAGCCGGGATTTGAACCCATGACCTCTGACTCCAAAGCCCGTGCTCTTTCCACTGAGCCACGCCTTACATGAGACAGGGACTGTGTCCAAACTGATTCTCTTGACTTAGCCCTTGTATCTATAATCCTTATATCTTAGCACTTAGAACAGTGTCCCGGACATAGTAAACACTTAACAAATACTATTAAAAAAGGCAAAGCACTGTATAAACTACTTGGGAAAGCCCAACAGTCAGTCAGTGGTATTTGTTGAGCATTTACTGTGTGCAGAGCACTATACCAAACACTTGGGAGAGTACAGTGCAATAGCTTTTCTCTTATGGTCATTCAACAGGATGGCAAGTCCCATATTTCCTTTGCCAGTTTTCATTGTGGTTTTGGGGGTTTTTTTGGTACTTAATAATTTGAGGTTAAAAAGCCTACTCTCCTGCTTTTTAACTAACCTAGGTTCAGACAGATGGAGGACCAGAAATCGGTATTTTAATGTTGGAAAGCATCGAGGAATCCTTTTTCCTATACTGGCAAGAGCTGAATTCCTCCAAATTGCTAAATCTGTTGTGTAAAACTTCTTTTTTTACTCCCCTATTCCAATGCAACGATCAATCTTAATGAATCTCCTTTACGTAAGAGTTCCCAAATAAAATCTTGTTAAACCTGTAGGAGAGACAAGAACTCTGTGTTTGTATGTAGTGTTTGTGAGGGTATTTAGTGCTTATGCGCAACCACTTAGAAGGGTGTAGAATAAATTGAATTAATGTCGTCTGGAATTTCATAGTGATATAAAGAGGCACAGCCCAAAAGAGAGATTAGCAGGTCTTAAAAAAAAATTGAATCAGATACCTATATAGAAGCCTATTTTCATGAGTTTTTTCATGCTTCCCTGAAATGAATGCCTAACATTAAGTTCAATTTAAGAATGCAGGATTTTGTAATAATTATTAAAAAAACCCTATAGAGCAAATGATCAATTGTTGATTACAGATAGAGATATTTGTGTCAGAACCGTACCCTGGGTTCTGTGTTTACCGGTGGCTCAGTGTCTTTCTGCGCGAAGGGTGCTTAAAACCCTAATCTGATCATTTGGGTGTGGGGCATGGTTTATTTAAAAGTGAAATCCACTGGGCAGTAGATTCTGGCACTAGGCAGCAGGAGTTGGCAGGAATCCATATTTCAAGCCTGATTAGATTCAGGAGTTGGGAGTGAAATTTGGACTCGTTATGTTGGTTTTTTTTCTGGTAGATATATTTATGATGGAAAGGGCTTGAGCAAAGAGAGGCACATGATGTAAATGTGAAAGGCGTGTTTTCAAGTGAGAATACCGTCACCCTGCAACTTGATTTCATCTGACTTGGGAATTCTACAGTTTTGTTTACATCACCTGGCCCTCTCCCCCTTCTCCTGGCACACACTCTCGGTGCCTCTAAATCTTCGGGTAATGACTTCCCCGGGTAAAGCCGTAGAAATCGAACAGATCTTTGCTCTTTTGTTTAAATTTGTTTCTTGTGGGAAGCAAAAACAGGCTTATCCCCAGGCAGGTTTGTTTGACAAGCAGCATGGCCTGAGAGTCAGAAGGTCACGGCTTCTAATTCCAGTCGCGCCACTTGGCTGCTCTGTGACCTTGGGCAAGTCACTTCACTTCTCTGGCCCTCAGTGACCTCATCTGGAAAATGGGGATTAAGACTATGAGCTGCACCGTTGGACATTGATTACCTTGTATCTACCCCAGTGCTTAGAGCAGTGCTTGGACCATAGTAAATACTTAACAAGTACCATTATTATTATTATTCTGTTGAGTTGGGGGGCTCCATAAATACCATTTCTACTACTAACCAGTCAATCATATTTACTGAGCTCTTACTGTGTGCAGAGCACTGTACTAAGTGCTTGGGAGAGTACAATATAACGATATAACAGATTCCCTGCCCATGATGAGCTCACAGTCTAGAGGGGGAGACAGACATTAATATAAATAAAATCACAGATGTGTCCATAAGTGCTACTATTATATGACTATCACAGACGGTGGGCAAAGTGTCCTCCAAAATCCATTCATTGCTGATGGCATCATTTCTGCCCACAGATACAGGGAGGGATTTGCTTAACTGGAAAGACATTGGCTAGAAAGGTGAACCTAGGGTGGTAGAGCCCTGTGACCTTTGGTAGTTCCTCTAGCAGATCCCCCTGTGATCACACCATCTTCTTTGCAAGCCACTTTGCTAATAATAATAATAATAGTGGTATTTGTTAAGCACTTACCATGTGCCAGCCACTCTTCTAAGCAGTGTGGTGGTTACAAGTTAATCGGGTTGGCTACAGTCCCTATCCCACACGAGGCTCACAATCTTAATCCCCATTTTGCAAATGAGGCCACTGAGGCCTAGAGAAGTTAAGTGAATTACCCAAGGTCACCCAGCAGACAAGTGGCAGAGCTGGGCCTAGAATCCAGGTCTTGCTGACTACCAGGCTTGTGCTCTATCCACTAGGTCACTTGGTCACAATTCTTCCACAGTCCTCACCACAGTTGTTAGCCCACAGTCCCCTGGTGGAAGACCTGCTGCCATTTTATTTCCCTTCTTTTCATTCTTTTCCCTTGACTCTCAGAGTAGGGTCTATTTTTTTCTTCTTCGTATTTTTCTAGTACTTACTGCGTGCCAAGCACTGTATTAATCACTCAGGAACATACAAGCTAATCAGGTTGGACACGGTCCATGTCCCACAGTCTTAATCCCTATTTTACAGATGTGGTAATGGAGGCACAAGGAAGTTAACTGACTTGCCTAAGGTCACAAAGCGGGCAAGTTGGCGGAGCTGGAATTAGAACCCAGGTCCTCTGACTCCCATGCCACGCTACTTCTCTTACTCCTTCCCGGAGCAGAGAGGGAGATTAATATAGTGTGTTCCTCCCGGGGGCGGGGGGCACTCGGTAAATATTATTGCCACTATTACTGAGTTCAAAACCAGGGATAGTATTTTTATTCCTTAATTAAGATCCACTGGACAATTTCTTGTGGTTTGAGATCAGAGAGCGTACCTGAAGAGTCCATGTGTTGGAAACCACACTCTCTCAGACCGGCTATGTAGTCCAGTCATCCCTCTGCACCCCCTTGGCCTGCCCTCATGACGCCGGACCAGTCTGCTGACCCCCAACTAATTCCCAGCTCTTTCGATGGTGTTACATCTAAAAGACACGGGATGGTGGCTGCAGTCTCTCGGGGCATTAGAGGTCGTCCTCGTCATCATCAACCGTCCTCAGTGCGGTATTTACCGAGCACTTACTGTGTGCAGGGCACGGTACTAAGCGCTTGATCTGAGAGAGTGTCCTTGCCTTGGAAGTAAATAACTGGTTTCACTGGGATTCCTGTGAAATCTGGGTGTTGGACCTCAGAAAGTGACCATAGGGTCAGTGAGCTACGAGGCCGGGCAAAAGACATCTCTGCCAGTAGTTCCATTCTACCTATTTGCACTTCCATCCCAGGACAGATGTAGCAACTCTGAAGAGGCCAGTCTGTGTGGTAAATATCCCCAAGAGGTCTCAGGAGGGCAACCAGGTTTTGGAAGTCACTGAAGCAGCCCAGTGGTGGGACTGGGGTCCGATCTAACAATAATAATAATACTTATAATAGTGATAATCATGGTATTTGTTAAGCACTTAGTATATGCCAGGCACTGTACTGAGTGCTGGGGTAGGTACCAGGTAATTGGGTTGGACACGCTCCCCGTCCTACATGAGGCTCACAGTCTTAATCCCCATTTTACAGATGAGGTAACTGAGGCAGAGAGAAGTGAAGTGACTTGCCCAAGGTCACACAGCAGACAAGTGGCAGATCCAGGATCTATCTACTAGGCCATGCTGCTTCCCGTAGAAATCCGTGTTGAGGATTAGAATAACGATGGAAGGTTATATTGTTGTTATTATTGCACGTGCCTAGAATGGCTTTTGGCATCATCACAGTTCTGAGCGTGAATATTATACCTATAAAACGATAGTGGGAGTGAGTAATAGAGCTCCTGGTAGGACCATTCAGATTCAAAGGTTAATGAATCTGGGCCTTTGAAGCTTAATTTTCTTGATATACAATCCATTTATTTAATTTCAGTGTTCAAGATAAACCTGACCTTTGGAATAGGGACTTTGGCTCCATCCCCAGCATTTAAAGCTCTTTTGGAACTGAGAAGACGGAACTTCCTAGGTCTGATCTCAAACAGTTTTCTTTTTCTTTGCCTTTTCCATTTTTTCTGCCATACCCTTTCAGGGGCTCCTAATGGTTGCTATAAATTAAGGACAGAAGCCTCTCCATCACTGTCGTGCCACATTCTCTCTCTGATTAGCCGTAGTGTTTTAGTAGATTATGAAGATATGGAAAAGTCTCATTTCTTTTTACCAATATGCCCCTAGGCTTCGCCACAGCCAATCAGAGATGAGCCAGCTAGAGATGAGCATTATGGAACTATAACATTCTGCATCTGAATTATATGGTCCTTCCCTTCCAGGCTAGTTGAAATATTTAATTGGAGATTTTCTTAGGAAGTTGTATTGAAGCTTTAAAATGCTGGGGTAGAATATTTAGGTAGTGAAATGGGAATCGTGGAAGTCAAATTCGTCCCCATGCCCTAGTGCCGGAGTTGTGCCTGGAGTTTTATCACAGAAATGGCTTTCCAGTTTCCCCAGGATGGGTTTCGTTATTGCTGTTTTTTTCATCAAAATAACATCATGAGGGACTCTTAATGGTCCCGCTTCCTACTCCGTTGTTACTGCCTGGTTTAACCAGCAGAAGTTCAAGTGAATGATTTGAGGAAACAACTGAAAGGAAAATGGATAAAGGGGTTTTTTTCACATCTTTGGGTAAACATGGTTTGTGCTCAGAGCTGCTTTTAAGATGTTCTCTCCTTTGGTTGAAAAGTCAGCTAGTATTTCACCTTCACATCATCACCAAGATCCACCCTTTCCTCTCCATCCAAACCTTTACCTTGTTGGTCCAGTCTCTCATCATATTCTGACTGGATTACTGCATCAGCATCCTCTCTGATTTCCCAACCTGTCTCTCCCCACTTCACTCTGCTGCCTGGATTATCTTTCTACAGAAACACTCTGGGCATGCCACCCCCCTCCTCAAAAATCTCCAGTGGTTGACAGGCAACCTTTGCATGAAGTAAAAACTCCTCACCGTTGGCATTAAAGCTCTCCAGCCCCTCGCCCCCTCCTACCTCACCTCCTTTCTCTTCTCTAACAGCCCAACCCGCACACTCCGCTCCTCTGCCTCTCACCTCCTCACTGGGCCTCATTCCCGCCTGTCCCGTCGACCCCTGGCCCACGTCCTACCTCTGGTCTGAAATGCCCTCCCTCCTCATATCTGCCAAACTAGCTCTCTTCTCCCCTTCAAAGCCCTACTGAGAGCTCCCCTTCTCCAAGAGGCCTTCCCAGACTGAGCCCCCCTTTTCCTCTGCTCCTCCTCTCCTCCCCATCGCCCCTACCCCTTCCCTCTGCTCTATCCCCTTCCTCTCCCCACAGCATTTGTGTATATTTGTACATATTTATTATTCTATTTTATTAATGATCATTAATATTAGTACAAATCAAGATGGAGGTATCAAGACAGCAATAATTAAAATCCAAGTGCCTAGATAGGCTTTAGGTAGAAGAGTGGAGGAAAGTAGATACTTTCCCAAAGTGAAAATGAAAAAAAGCTAGAATTCATGGAGGTGCAGTAAAATGCTAGAGGAGAATTCATCTTTAAAGTTTCTGTTGCCATCTGCTGTGTTTTTCCATCTGGCGGCCTGTGGCAACTGGTGGCATTTTACTTTCCTCTGGGATATTTGCTAAATGCTGGATTAATGGTAACAAATATAATTGAGAGGCAACTGTGAGAACCATACCCTATTCTTACCCTCATTTGCTGTAGAACGAAGTATTCTTTTTAGACTTTCAATCTGGTTTGGGAAAAATCCTTTGTTATTAATAAATTGTAATAGTTGTTAAACGGTTACTATGTGCCAAGATCTGTGCTAAGCACTAGGGCAGGTAGATACAATATAGTCAGCTCAGACGCTGTCCCCGTCCCAATCCAAGCTCAGAATCCAACAGGGAGGAAAGAAAGGCTAATCCCCATTTTGCGGAAGAAGAAACAGGCACAGAGAAGTCAAGTGACTTGCTTGAGGCCACACCCTTATCATCGTCATCGTCAATGGTATTTAGTAAGCGTTTCCTGTGTGCAGAGCACTGTAATAATAATGTTGGTATTTGTTAAGCGCTTACTATGTGCAGAGCACTGTTCTAAGCGCTGGGGTAGACAATCTGGGGTGATCAGATTGTCCCACGTGGGGCTCACAGTTTTAATCCCCATTTTACAGATGAGAGAACTGAGGCTCAGAGAAGTTAAGTGACTTGCCCACAGTCACACAGCTGACATGTGGCAGAGCTGGGATTCGAACCCCTGACCTCTGACTTCCAAGCTCGGGCTCTTTCCACTGAGCCATACTGCTTCTGGGAGAGTACAGTTCAACAGAGTTGGTAGTCACGTTCCCTGACCACAAGTAATTTACTGCCTACATAAGGAGCAGACACGTGGCAGGCAAGTGGCAGAGGCGGGATTAGAAAATTTCTACTAAGTCACACGGCTTCTTTTTTTATCACCATCGATGGTATTCATTGAACGCTTACTATTTGCAGGGCACTATACTAAACACTTGGGTGAGGACAGTACAACAGAGTTGGCACACACACCATTTTAGGGAACTGTTTGGTATGATTGGGCTCCTGGAGCACCAGAAATGACGCATTATTGCATCCGTATGCATCCTTGTATTGTTCAAGTGTAGGAATTGAGCGTTTGCCCGTCTTCCTGGTCACTGGCTTATTGTACCTGGCAGCGTGAGACCGGAATAAGCACTTGAACTATTTATGGTCTCCATTGTCAAAGCCTCTGGGAACTCGAGAAATATCACTGCCTTATGTCTGCTTAGGAGTCCCTAGACCCTGCATTGCCAGATGAGAATTAGTATTTCAGCTTCAGAAGGGCAGTTACATTCCTTCCTGTCATTTGGAGGACTCGGTCATTGTTATTTATTAACTGTCAGATAACTTGAGTGTTTAGCAGTATAACTTCGGCTTCTTTAAAGGGCTCGTCGATAAATCCGTACATGGCTTCCTTTCAATGAGGTGAGCCAATATGGCCCAGTAATCTAGTGTTTAGTCTGTTTGAATTATTTCCTTTTATGTTTCAGAATATAAACGAGGTTGTTTTAACTGAATCATCAAAACTCTTCCCTCCCTGACCAGCTAATAACTAAAGGGGGAGAGGGACAGATCACTTCCCACCAAAAAATCCATAAATTGTTGCTAAAGAGATCCAAATTGTCTACAGTTCCCAAAATGGAAGCGGGCCTGTCAATAACCACAATGGTGAATAGATTTTACGAAGACCCTAGTGAGAAGCAGCGTGGCCTATTCATTCATTCAATAGTATTTATTGAGCGCTTACTATGTGCAGAGCACTGTACTAAGCGCTTGGGATGAACAAGTCGGCAACAGATAGAGACAGTCCCTGCCGTTTGACGGGCTTACAGTCTAATCGGGGGAGACGGACAGACGAGAACAATGGCACTAAACAGCGTCAAGGGGAAGAACATCCAGGCCTAGTGGATGGAGCACAGGCCTGGGACTCCCAGAAGGACTTGGATTCTAATCCCGCTCTGCCACTTGTCTGTTGTGTGAGCTTGGGCAAGTTGATTCACTTCTCTGGGCCTCAGTTACCTCCTCCATAAAATGGAGATAAAGACTGTGAGCCCTACCTGATTCACTTGTATCTATTCCAGCGCTTAGTACAGTGTCTGGCACATAGTAAGCAGTTAACAAATGCCATAAAAATAATAATAGTAATAATATTTAAGTACTTTGTGCCAAGCACCGGGGTGGATATAAGATGGTCAGGTCGGACACAGTCACTTTCCCACGTTGGACTCACAGAGGGAGGAGGGATTTCTTCCCCATTTTACAGATGAGGAAACAGTCACAGAGAGGTTAAGTGAGTTGACCAGTGTCACGAAGCAGGCTAGTGACGGTGCTGTGATTAGAACCCAGGTTCTCTGATTCCCAGGGCTATGTTCTTTACACTGGGCCATGCATTACTGTGTGTATAAAAAAATGGCTTTGACTTTATCTTCTGCTATAGTGCATTATTATTCTTGCACCTTTGGGCTGCTAGATTAGAGGGTTTCCACTTAGAAATTTTAGACACAAGTACTTTAGTCTCTCCCCCTGATGGATGCACATCGCATCCACTTGTAAAATTGGTAATATGTGCCCTTTCTGTTAAGACATGGGTGATAATGAATTTTGATTTTGGTTGTCTTGACAAGTATTCTGGTCTTTATCTCAAAGAAATATTTTTAGCTTTAAGGAATTGTTAGGATGGAGTAACGAGGAATGTCTTTAGCTAATGTTCACACACAGGTCTGTGACACTCCAGGACTCAAATTACCCACCATTTCTTAACTTCATTTGGACTGACAAATTGGAATTTTTTTTGAAAAATGATCATGTTTCTTCCAGATTCTCTAGAGCAACTTATTGTATGTTTTAATTTAGAATTGTAATGTCGAAGGGGGACTTTGAGAGGACTCTGTGTTAACTGTTATATCTCTGATGGATCAATCCAGTTTTTAAACACTGGGGAGAGAAGTATGAAACCTATCTTTAAAAAAAATAAGATGAAGTTTCCAAGGAGAGCATATGCTTTCTTGATGAGGAGGAAATTTTGAACCTTTGTCAGAAAATTGTTTAAATTTTCTCAACTTTACTTTCCAGGGCTGTTTTTTCCAGTTTGTTGGATTCCCTCACATTTTAAGATGCAGCAACTCTTTATACCCCTCAAGTGAATCATCATAGATTTTTTCCCCCCAAAAGTGCAAGGTGTGACCCCTCTTTATCTGCATCTGGACCAAAAAACATTCTATCTTACATGCTCCCAAATATGGCGGTCGTTTAAAGTCGATTTCGGTTTTTTTTTGGACCTCCCCACCCCCGAAAAAAATCACGATTGACATTTAGCTTTCCACTATACCACTCCTTCCGGTTTCCATCACAGCAGTCGCAGGACACGGATGATAAATTCTGAAACATAATTTTTCCTCCAGGAGAAGCATCTGGTTCCTTGGCAGGGAACGCATTTGTGTTGGCTGCTCTGGTTTGGCTTGCGGGTCCGCCTCCACGGTTCAGTTACTGACAACCGCTCGGTCATCTCCTCTGAGTTGGGAACCATCTTATTTTAATGTACTGAGGATGCCAGCGAATGTGCCTGTTCCCTTGATGTTCTCACAGATACTCGGATTTCTTGGCCGGGCTCACGTTGCTGGGATCCATTTGTATTTTAGGCCAAAGGGACTTTGCCTCGGCTTTGAAATGTAAACCTCCTACATTGGAGGGAATTGGCAATGACATTTCAGAGGTCCTTCTGCCTACTCACTCTGGACATCTGCACGCACCCCTCGGCTAATAGATAAAGGACAGCGGAGGACCGCAACGTAGCAATTGGTCAGACGGGACCTTACGCTGCTTGGGTCGAGTGAAGGTGGCCACTGATGGCACTAAAACATCTTGAACTTTTTTTTAAGTGGTACTTGTTCGGCACTTACTATGCGCCAGGCACTGTACTAAGCACTGGGGTAGCTACAAGCTATTCAGGTTGGACCCAGTCCTCGTCCCGCATGGAGCTCACAGTGTTCATCCCCATTTTACAATTGAAGGAACTGAGGCATGGAGAAGTGAAGTGACTGGCCCAGGGTCATACAGTGGTCAAGCGGCAGAGCTGGAACCAGAACTCAGGTCCTTCTGACTCCAGGTCTGCGCTCTATCCATTAAGCCACGCTGCTTCTCTGGTCTCCTTGCTAATCCCATAAAATAATTTATATGATGATAATTATGCAAGTTCTGGTGTGTGTTAAGCACTTACTGTGTGGTAAACGCTGGGAGAGATGCAACAGAATCAGATCAGACCTGCCCCTTTAGCAGTTTACAATCTGAGGGTGAGAGAGAATGGGCATTTAATCCCAAGTTTTCAGAAAAGGAAGTGGAGTCTCCAAGAAGTTAAGTGACTTGTCCAGGGTCAACCAGCAGCAAGTGGCAGAGCTGGGACTAGAACACACGTCTCCTGACTCTGTCTTATGCTCTTTCCAGTAGGCCACACTGCTTCCACCCTTTGTCAGTAAGGTTGTTGTAGGCATATGCGCAAAACACACGTGCAGAGAGACACACACACACCATTCAGTGTAGAAGTTCACAGAATCTGTTTGCTGAGGTGACTCCTTCACTTCCTCCAGTGTCATTGCATTCCCTTCCCCAAACCCCCAAAACTTGGCAGCAGGATCTGAGGCGAAGGGAGACTGAGGTTTCAAAGTAAAAAGTACCTGACATAAAGGCATTTGGAGCTCACAGTCGAAGTAGGAAGGAGGAGGCACTGTCCTAAGCACTGGGGTAGATAGAAGCAAATCGGGTTGGACACAGTCCCTGTCCCACTTGGGGATCGGTGTCTTAAGTCTCATTTCCCAACTGAGGTAGCTGAAGCACTGAGAAGTGAAGCAACTTGCCCAAGGTCACGCAGCAGACAAGCGGCAGAGCTGGGATTAGAACCCAGGATCTTCTGACTCCCAGTCCGATGCTCTATCCACCAGGCCATGCTGCTTCTTGGGGGCAAGGATCGCGTCTACCTACCCTAAAGTCTAGCATGGTGGTCCACACACAGTAACCACCCAGTAGATACCGTTGATGGATTGATCAGTTGTGGCCACTGAAAAGTCTAGACCCTGAGATGCATGTGATGTCACCTTTGCCAAGTTGGTGATGTGATGACATCACACCTCTGCCATTTTGCAAAAGTGTCAGTTTTGGTCAGAAATGGCCCCAGAACGTGACTGTTTTTCTGGGAGGGCCCCAACCGCGTCATTGTGATCCAGAGTCATCGTGGAATCCGGGGGCAGAATCAGTCACTCATACTTATTGAGCACTTAATGTGTGCAGAGCAGAGTACTAAGCGCTTGGGAAAATCCAGAATAGCAGAATGGAGAGACATGTTCCTTGCCCACAACTAGCTAACGGTCTAGAGGAGCTGTGTGGCCTAGTGGATAGCGCACAGACCTGGAAGTCAGAAGGACCTGGGTTCTAATTCCAGCTCTGCCAGCTGTCTGCTGTTACCTTGGGCAAGTCACTTTACTTCTCCATGCCTCAGTTACCTCATCTATAAATTGGGGAGTAAGACTATGAGCCCCATGGTGGACATGGATTGTGTCCAACCTGATTAGCTTTGATCTACCCCAGTTCTTAGTTTGAATCTACCCCAGCACATTGTAAGCGCTTAACTAATGCAATTTTTTAAAAAAGCAGAGGGAGCATGGAGGCCAAAAGCAGAAGACTAGGTACGACAAAGTCCAGGAGTTAGTTCTTAATGGGTGGAGCACAAGCCAGATGAAAACTGGATGAATAATCACCCTCCTATGCGTGTGCCGTAGGAAGGCAAAAATGGCAATACTGTACAAGGAAAATCTCAGAGCCTTCTCGGGGGGACTTCTTCTAACAACTCAGCTGGGAATCTTTCCTCTAGACTTCGTGCAGCAGAAGAGCTACGTGCTGTTGTATAATGATTTCCTGGAGTACAAAACAAAAGTGAGAAGCTCAAGAAACCTTCGTGGTACCCATGGTACAGTCATTTAAACTGTAACTCATTGTGGACGGGAGACTTATCTACCAACTCAGTTATACTGCACTCTACCACGCACTTAATACAGTGTGCTGCACATAGTTAAACCCTCAATAAATAGGATTGATTGATTCCCCAACGAAATTATTAAGTGCATGCTCCGGGGTCCCTCCTCAGGTGATGATTGTGGCTTCCCTGTCATCCACCACAAAGATGAAAGAAGGCATTTGCTATATTTTGAAGTTACTCTGCCATTACTTGGGAAAATGTGGTACATTTCTAAAGCCCAGATGTCGGTTGCAGCTCGGTGACTTCTCCTCTGCTTGTGTCTGGAATTGCTGATGACCCAACCAACATCTAGGTTGCCTAACGCCCCGGAAGAGAACTGGCCTGGAAAGTCAGAAAGCGGGGAGATGGGAGGGAGCTCAGAAAGAGAGAGAGAGGTCAGCTCAGGGAGCTTGGTTGAAGAGACATAGGACACCTTGATGTCAGGGAGATGCCAGGCCTCAGCGATGAGGATGGTAATTGTTAAGTGCCTATTATGTGCCAGACACTCTGTTAAGCACTGGGGTAGATACAGACTAATCAGGTTAAACACAATCTGTGTCCCACACATAGGCTTCACAGTCGTAATCCCCGTTTTACAGATGAGGTCATAGAGGCAGAAAAACGAACTGACTTGCCGAAGGTCACGCAGCAGTCAGGCGGCGGAGCCGGGGTTAGCACCCAGGTCCTTCTTTCTCCCAGGCCTGGGCTCTATCCCCTAGGCCACGCTGCTTCTCCATGCCACTTCTCGGCATGGTAGATGTCCTTTCCCGTCCCCCTCTGCTCCTTGGCAAATGTTCTTTTCCATCCCCCCTGCTCCCCCATCCTCAGACTACCCAGCCAGCTCTCTCCTCCGTCTTCTTCATCTGTGCCCACCATGCCTTCTTCAACTTCCCATGATTCCTCTTGTGACTACCCATCCTGCCACTCGATGGGATTCCTTGATTCTGTTTATCATGGTAACGTTGTCTTCTTTTTGTTTCGTTCTGTTTTGCTCTGCCGTCTGTCTCCCCCGATCAGACTGTGAACCCGTCATTGGGCAGGGATGGTCTCTATCTGTTGCCAAATTGTCCATTCCAAGCACTTAGTCCAGTGTTCTGCACATAGTAAGCGCTCAATAAATACTATTGAATGAATGAATGAATGAATGACATGATGCAGGGGAAAGAGCGTGGGCCTGGGTATCCGGGAATGTGGATTCTAATCCTTTCTGCTAGTTGTCGACTGTGTGTCCTCGGGCAAGTAACTTAACTTTTCTATGTCTCAATTTCCTCATCTGTTAAATGGGGAATACATTAGCTCTTCTCCCTCCCTTTAAATTATGAAACTCATGTAGGGGAGGAACAGTGTCCAAACTGATTATGTCATTTCTACCCCAGCGATTAATACAGTGCTTGACACATAGTAAGCGCTCGGTACCCCAATTAGTATTATCCTTATTAATGTGGATGAATAAAGACATTTTCTCCTGTGACATTTTATTCATTCATTCATTCAATAGTATTGAGTGCTTACTATGCGCAGAGCACTGTACTAAGTGCTTGGAATGTACGATTCGGCAACAGATAGAGACAATTCCCGCCCAGTGATGGGCTCACAGTCTAATCGGGGGAGATAGCAAAGAAAAAGAGAACAAAAATTTTACTTTTCAAGCAATCCTGAGGGTGTTTCAGAACAGTGTCAGTGAGTGGGTAACAGGTGTACTGGTCACTTACATTCCTAGGCCAAGGTTACCCACTCCCATCCCTTACCCAATACAGTGTGTTTAGTGAATTTGGGCAGGTCAGTTCAGTTCAGGTTGAAATGTGTTTTTTTTTCCTGTAAAGCATCAGCTAATCACATCTGACTTCATCTGATGGTCTAGCGCCTCAGGGAAGGTTACTGAGGTGCCTTCCTGCAAAGAGTTTTGTGAGTCTTGCTGATAAACGCAGTGAACAAGGGTATCTCAGTGTAAGTTATGCCTTTTCTCAGTTTCTTGCAATAACCTGGTTTGTGTACGGGTATTTTATTGAGTCCAAGAATCAGAGGTCACTAGAGATATCAATCTTGTTTTGAAGTGTGCAGTAGCATCTTTTTCATTTTTTGAAGTACAAAAGGGAGTAGATTTGAATAGAATGTTTGAGGAATAGAGCCTGATTCTGAAGCCCATGAACCTGTCAGAACAGCTATTTTTCTTTTGTAATATGCACACAAATACCCGAAAACGAGGTGGCCTAAAGTAAAGCAAAATCTGGTCGGTAGACAGTTTTGAACGGAGCCTTTTTTTAAAAAAAGCCAAAATGGTTGCTGAAAATAAACCAACAATATTGTAACGCTCCGTTGGGTAATGCCATTATGAAATGCCATGCCTGCTGTGCCTTTTGTATGTGTAACATGAAATTGATGGTGTACCGTAGAATATTTTGCACCTGTGTAAATCATGGTACGGTAATTCCCTTCTCAGAGCAAATTACTGCTCAGTTGAAAAACTCATTTAATTTTTTTTTTTTTTTTACCTCACATAAAAGGGGAGATGCCTTCTTTTTGGAAGACATTTACTTTTGATGTAGAATTGTTTGAAGAATAAAGTGCGGGAGGAAATCGATCCAAACTTGGGTGTAAATTGAGAAATATTTCAAAAACAAGGGGAGAAGAATAGTTTCCTGTGAAAACCCTGAAGGGTTGGAGCAGGGTAGAGCTTTGTCTCAACTGTCTAATGGAGCAGTCCAGTTTCAGGAGTTATTCCAGAGTGATAAAAACAGTGTTCCATTCCTTTTACTTAGAACCTAGAAAAGCAAGCATCAATCAATCAATTACTCCCATTTATTGAGCACTTACTATGTGCAGAGCACTGTACTATGCACTTGGGAGAGTCCAGGATAACAGAGGTGGTAGACATATTTCCTGCCCGAGACGAACTTTCACTATGTTTACCAAATTTAAGTTGTACTCTCCCAAACACTTAGTACGGAGCTCTGCACACAGTAAGCACTTAAGAAATACGATTGAATGATTGATCGTTTGATCTGAGGGTGCTCTAGGCGCCAAGATACACCACACCTTCAGCTACCCCTCTACAAATGAGGCCAGACACTCTGTGTACAATACTGAGACAGCAGCTACTTTTTCCAGTTAACTGCTCGTAAGAGCCTCTTCCGAACCAGTTGTTTTTTTAAAAATCAATCAGTGGTATTTATTGTGCATGTACTTAGCGTTTGGGAGAGTATTCATTCATTCAATCGTATTTATTGAGCACTTACTGACACATAATAAGCACTTGGAAAGTACAATTCAGAGAGAATCCCTACCCAACAACGGGCTCACAGTCTAGAAGGGGGGAGACAGAAATCAAAGCAAGTAAACAGGCATCAATACCATCATTATAAATAAATAGAATTATAGATATATACAAATCATTAATAAAATAAATCAAATACTAAATATGTACATGTACGCACAAGTGCCGTGGGGCGCGGAGGGCGGTAGAGTAGAGGGAGAGTGTCAGGGCGTTGGGAAAGGGAGAAGGAGCAGAGGAAAAGAGGAGCTTAGTCTCGGAAGGCCTCCGGGAGGAGGTGAGCTTTTAGTAGGGCTTTGAAGGGGGGAAGTGTGATTGGTGGATTTGAGGAGGCCAGAGGTAGGACGTGGGCCAGGGGTCGACCATGGGGCAGGCGAGAACGAGGCACAGTGAGAAGGTTAGTGGCAGAGGAGCGGAGTGTGCGGGCTGGGCTCCCAGAAGGAGAGAAGGGAGGTGAGGTAGGAGGGGGCAAGGTGATGGAGAGCTCTGAAGCCGATACATTCCCCACCCACAACGAGCTTACAGTCTAGAGGGGGAGACAGACATTATGATAAAGAAGAAAAGCAGCGTGGCTCAGTGGAAAGAGCCCGGGCTTGGGAGCCAGAGGTCATGGGTTCGAATCCTGGCTCTGCCGCTTGTCAGCTGTGTGACTGTGGGCAAGTCACTTAACTTCTTTGTGCCTCAGTTACCTCATCTGTAAAATGGAGATTAACTGTGAGCCTCACGTGGGGCAATCTGATCACCCTGTATCTCCCCCAGCGCTTAGAACAGTGTTCTGCACATAGTAAGCGCTTAACAAATACCAACATTATTATCATTAAGTGTAACGTATAGTATTATGTAGTATATACTCTAATACAAACTTTAAGGAGCCATCATTGGCCTTTTATACATTGGGTGACTGCCCGTCTTACCGAGGTGCTTATCCTGCTGAATTTTTCCATTTTCGTACAGAAAATAATAAGTTGGTGAAACTTGGAAATTTCTATCATCTCGGTAGTATTTTCGAACAGGAAATGGTATTCTTTCTGGTCCGGATGCCTAATTGTCGAAAAGGAGGCAGATGGTACCGTACCATTTAGAGAGGAGAAATCTTGGGGATGTTCCAGAGAAGCCATTTAACCTCTCTGGGCTTTGAACTCCCCGAAAGAAAATGGAGCAAATACTTTTCAACTACTTATCTGACTTTGGCTGTCGTGAAACTTTGTATGAGACTTGGAATTCCTCAGGTAGAGGTACTGTATGAGAAGAGTTGCTCTTTTACTGCCAAACTCTAAGTTCATTATCGGCAGGGAACGTGTCAGCTAATTCTGTGGTACTCTCCCGAGTGCTTAGTACAGTGTTCTGCACTTAATAAGTGCTTAATAAATAACACTGATTGATCTACTCCATAATCAGACCTCACAGAGGACTTCGAACCTCTCTTGGGAAATTTTTCAGACTATTAGTAACTAGTAAACCTCTCTTCTTCCTCTTCTGCCGGGAAGCAGCACGGCCTAGGGAATAGAGCACGGGCCTGGGAGTCAGAAGATTATGGGTTCTAATCCCGTTTCTACCACTTTTCTGCTGTGTGACCTTGGGCAAGTCACTTCACTCCTCTGTGCCTCAGTTACTTCATCTCTAAAATGGGGATTGAGACTATGAGCCCCATGTAGGACTGAGAGTGGGTCCAGCCCAATTTGCTTGTATCCACCGCAGCACTCAGTATGGTGACTGGCACATAATAAGTGCTTAACAAATACCACAATTATTATTAATATTGGTATTATTCTCTTGTATTCCCTGAGAACAAAGGGGTTCTCTTAAGCAAGTAAATGCAATCCATCTACAGAGTTGTATATCACAAGTCTTTCTCTCTCTGTTATTATTGTGAAATTTATTAAGCATTTTCTATGTCCAAGGCACTGAGGAAGATTCAGGGTTATGAGATAGAACATAGTCCCTGTCCCACATAGTGCTCACAATCTATTTTAGACATCTATCAATCAATCAGTGGTATTTATTGAGGACTTACTATGTGAAGAGCACTGTACTGAACACTTGGGAGAGTACAGTATAACAAAAGAGCAGATACATTCCCTGCCCATAACAGGTTTACAATTTAGAGGGGGAGGCAGACATTAATATGAATAAATAATTCATAATATAGCATTTTAAGATATGTACTGATAAGATAAGATAAGATGAGGGGAATCTAAAGGTTCAGTGGGTTGCCCAAGGTCACAGACCAGGGGTGATATTGGCACTCAAACCTGGGTCTTGGCTCAGTGGCAATAACCCGGGCTTGGGAGTCAGAGGTCATGGGTTCGAATCCTGACTCTGCCACTTGTCAGCTGGGTGACTGTGGGCAAGTCACTCCACTTCTCTGTGCCTCAGTTCCCTCATCTGTAAAATGGGGATTAACTGTGAGCCTCACCTGGGACAACCTGATGACCCTGTATCTACCCCAGCGCTTAGAACAGTGCTCTGCACATAGTAAGAGCTTAACAAATACCAACATTATTATTATTATTATTATTACCAAGCAAGTGCTCTTCCATTAGGCCACAGATTCTTCTCTCCCTTAGCTCATCTATTATGTTGTTCAATATAATTGATATTTGGTGCAGAAGCCTTCATGTTCTTTCTCCCTTATCCTTTCATCTTATCCTGTAGTTCATTCTACATGGCAAAATCTTGCCATATAAAGAAGAAAAATATACTTGCATTCCTTACTTATATGTGATTTTTAGTTCAATATGGGCCAGGGCTGGGTTTGGTTTTTTTTAATGGCATTTCTTAAATGCTTACTCTGTTCCAGGCACTGTTCTGAGTGCTGGGATAGATACTAGCTAATCAGGATTGGACACAGTCCATGTCCTACCTGAGACGACTGTATTAATCCCCATGTCACTGCTTGTCCCATTCATTCATTCAGTCTCATTTATTGAGCACTTACTGTGTGCAGAGCACTGTACTAAGCGCTTGGGAAGTATAATTCAGCAACAAATGAAGACACTCCCTGCCCACAACGGGCTTACAGTCTAGAAGGGGAAAAATGCACAGATCATTAAGGCACTCATCAGCTCTCTCTCTAACCACGCTCTTCTCCCATTAGACCCCAGCTGGCACTCTTAATAATAATAATGATGGTATTTGTTAAGTGCTTTGTGTGTGCCAAGCTCTGTTCTAAGCGCTGGGTAGATAGAAGGTAATCAGGTTGTCTCACATGGGGCTCACAGTCTCAATCCCCACCCTACAGATGAGGTAACTGAAGCACAGAGAAGTCAAGTGACCTGCCTTACGTCACACAGCTGAGAAGTGGTAGAGCCGGGAGTAGAACCCGTGACCTCTGACTCCCAAGCCGGTGCTCTTTCCACTAAGGCACGCTGCTAATGTCTGTCTCCCCCTCTAGCCCGTAAGCTCATCGTGGGCAGGGAACGTGTCTACCAACTCGGTTCTACTGTACTTTCCCAAGCGCTTAATACAGTGCTCTGCACTCAGGAAGAGCCCACATGTGTGTGGGATGGTGACTGTATTCGGTTAATTCACCGGATCAAATGTCTGTCTTCCCCTCTAGACTGTAAGATCATTATGGGCAGGGACCATGCCCAGTGCCTTGCCTTGACGATGTTTTAGATTGATGGTAATCATCCATCGCAGCTTATCTTTATTAATCATATTTATTGAGGGCTTACTGTGTCCAGGGCACTGTGATAAGTAAGCACTTGGAAGAGTACAATATAACAGAGTTGGTAGACGTGTTCCCTGCCCATAAGGAGCTTACAGTCTCGAGGGGGAGACACATTAAAATCAATTATGGATACGCACGTAAGTTCCCTGGGACCGAGGGTGAGGTGAATGTCAAGTGCTTAAAGGGTTCAGAGCCGAGTGTAAGGGAGAGAGAGTAAGGGAAATGAGGGTTTAATCGGGGAAGGCCTCTCGGAGACCTTTATTAAGCTCCTCTTTTAATAATAATAATAATAATAATAATAATGTTGGTATTTGTTAAGCGCTTACTATGTGCTGAGCACTGTTCTAAGCGCTGGGGTAGATACAAGGCAATCAGGTTGTCCCACGTAGGGCTCACAGACTTCATCCCCATTTTACGGATGAGGGAACTGAGGCACAGAGAAGTTAAGTGACTCGCCCAAGGTCACACAGCTGACAAGTGGCGGAGCCAGAATTAGAACCCATGACCTCTGACTCCCAAGCCCATGCTCTTTCCACTGAGCCACGGTGCTTCATTACATAGTTTATTGTAATGCCAAGGTTTTGCTCTAATAAAGAAGAAAAATGTACTCGTATTCCTTACTTATATGTAATTGTCTGCTTCATTATGGCAAAGGGATGGGTCTGGTGGTTATTTAAGAAAGGCTGAAGGGCACTGTACAAGTGTTATCTCTATTCAGTTGGTGGCAAACCCTGAGCGCTTTATTCAACCTTTTTCTTCTGCTCCTTATCATTAGGACAAAACAAGACCGGTATTCAGATTCACTTCTGTAATTTATTTATTTATAATGATGTCTGTCTCCCCCTCTAGATTGTAAGCTCGTTTGGGGCAGGGAATGTGTCTCTTATTGTTATATTGTACTCTCCCAAGCGCTTAGCACAGTGCTCTGCACGCAGTAAGCGCTCAACAAATACAATTGACTGACTTGTGTGACTGCACGGCTGCTGAGCATGCTCAGTTCTGGGCCACTTGACCAATACAAAGACTCCTCTTGAGAAGCATTACTTTGTGGTAACAAGCCCTTGGACTGTGTAGAGTGCTAGCTGCAATCAAAAATATCAACAAGAACTCTGTATTATCAAAAGAAATGTTTTTAGAGCCCTTCACCCCCGACTGAAAAAATATCCAATTTTCACCTTTCCCCTTCCCAAGAGCTCTTTTGGGGCACTTTTTAATAGAAACCAACAAACAAACATTTCCGTTGTGGAACTTGCAATTGAAAAAGAAGGTTGGTTTGACAGATGCCGTATGAGAAGGGTTTTGCGTACGCCGCCCCCACCCCCCTCTTCCCTTACTAGCAGCAGCCTTGCCTGTTCCCTGTCATTGGTTAGATTTCATTCAACCAAAGGTTTGCGCAGTAAACTGTCTCGTTTTCTTTGGATCGGGATGAGAGAACCGACTTTGTTTGGCAAGGTTGCCTGAATTTTTTATTCCAACCAAGAAATGGTCTGCACCGTCAAACTGCTTTTCACTCGGCAAAACTTCGAAGACGTCGCTATCATGCATCATGTGAGCAGGTGAAAATGTGGTTTGTGAAGGGTGTGATGACAGTTCTGATTTTATAAAGCAGTCATTCCCAGCTGTACTTCTGCATATGTTATATATTTAGATCATCTTCTGCAAGTAGGATGAGCCATTTAAGCAGGTGAACAGATGAACAGATTTCTCTTGAAAACCTAAGCAAGAGGAAAATCAAGGTTAATGTGTGGGATGTGTGGGTCAGTCAGTAATGTGGGGAGATGTCAGACTTTTGCGTTTTCTGTTGAGTTCCAGTCAGGCATATTATGTTCGTGCTGACTCTCACGAAAATGCCTCAAAGATATCGTATTTATCAAGCAAACAACAGCACCCTCAAGGGTAGAGATGAGTAGTATTTATTTATGCCAGTCATCTTTAATAGCATCATATGGCTCCTTAAACTTTAGAAGCTGTAATGACCATTTGCAGTTAACCTAAAAGCCTTACTCAATTTGCCTACGAGGCATAGAGACCTGTAGAAGTTATGTATCCACCTGTGATTTCCCTGTCGTTTACCTGCTCCATTTTTAAGCTCTATTCTTTCTGTCCGTCCTTGGCTCGTTTACGGTAACCAGAGGCTCTGTGTGAGGCAGGGTTGATTTGGGCTACTGTCCGATACCTGTACCCCTATAGGCTGTGTGTGTGGAGGGGGCTGGTGGAAAAGAAGCCTTCACATTGGATAGTGATTAGTTACTGCCGTCGTCAAGGCAGCTACATTCATTTTTTGGGGAAAGGTATTGCCTGTAAAACCCTGCTGCGCTGGAAACCCCCTTTCGGTCAGAAGCTTTTGAGAAGCAACGTGGCTTAGCGGCTAGAGCACGGGGCAGGGAATCAGAAGGACTGGGGTTCTAATCTTGGTGGAGTCTTCAGTGAGACCTTTGGCCAGTCACTTCACTTCTCTGTGCCTCAATTACCTCATCTGTAAAATGGCTGCGAGCCCCCTGTAGAACAGGGACTGCGTCCCATCGCTCAGTGGAAAAAAGCCCAGACTTGGGAGTCAGAGATCTTGGGGTCAGATCCCGGCTCTGCCACTTATCAGCTGTGTGACTTGGGGCAAGTCACTTAACTTCTATGTGCCTCAGTTACCTAGCGCCACATGGAACAACCTGATTACCTTGTATCTACTCAGCGCTTAGAACAGTGCTTGGCACATAGTAAGCGCTTAACGAATATCAAAATTATCAGTATTATCTAACCCAGCGATTAGTACAGTACCTGGCACAAGTGACTCTGGTGATTGTCGCTCTCTTCCAAGCGCCTCCACAGCCTGCTGCCACTGACCCGTCCACGCAAAGGTGTTTCTATCACTCACCTTGGCACCGACCGAGCCCAGGGTCCGATCCGTTGGGTTTGTCGGACAGGGCTCTGCGTGGTCTCTGCACACAACGGTCTCGGGACCGAGTCCAGTCCCTGACCCCCTACAGCTGTGAGAGGCAGCCCATCCTCTGTGCCATCTTGAAATCCAGAGCCCAGAACCTGCTAGCACCTCTCTTGAATTACCTTGGAGTTAGTCTCTGTGCTCAAGAAAAAATAAATGCATCTACTTTAAAACAATTGAGACCAGAACCACCACATTTATATTTGTCAGTCAGTCAACTGTTTATGTATTGAATGATTCTTCCGTCAATAAAAAATTGAGGGAAGAATCATCGAGGGCAGAATATTCTTCTCTGCCTTCTTTCCTCAATGACCACTGTCTTCTGTTGACATTCCAGTGGCTGCTTCCAAACATGCTCATGTCTCCCCATCCTAAAAAATTCCTTCCTTGACCCCACAGCTCCCTCCTGTTATCGCCCAATCTCCTTCCAACCATTCGCCTCCAGACTCCTTGAGTGAGTTGTCTACATCTGCTTTCTCCAGTTCTATCCTCCAGTTCTCTCCCTGACCCACTCCAATCTGGCTTCCGTTCCCTTCAGTCCACCAAAACCGCCCTCTCAAAGGGCCCCAATGTTCTCTTTCTTGCCACATCCGGGGGCCTCTACTTCATCGTAATCCTCCTCGACCTCTCAGCTGCCTTTGATATGGTGGACCAACCCCTTTTCCTGGTAGCATTATCCAATCTCGGCTTCACTGACACTCTCCTCTTTTGGTTCTCCTATCTCTCTGGCTTCTCAGGCTCAGACTCTTTTGTGGGCTCCTCCTCTGCCTCCCGCACCCTAACTGGGGGAATCTCTTCAGGCTGAGTTCTGGGTCCCCTTCTATTCTCCACCTACACCCACTTATTCGCTCCTGTTGGAGAACTATTCACTCCTGTGGCTTCAACTACTATTTCTGTATGCAGGTGATTCCCAAATCTACAACTCCCACCCTGACCTCTCTTCTCTGAGTCTCAAACTTCCTCCTTCCTTTAGGACATGTCTACTTGGCTGACCCGCCGACACCTCAGACTTAACATGTCCAAAACAGAACTACTCATATTCCCACTCAAACCGTGTTCTCCCCTTACTTTCCCATTACTGTAGACAGCAATACTATCCTCCATGTCTCAGAATCCTGTAGTCTTGGCATTATCCTTGACTTGTCTCTCTCGTTCCACGCACGTAGTCCATCCATCACTAAATCCTAGTGATTCATCCTTCACAACATCACTAAAATCCACCCTTTCCTCTCCATCTGGACTGCCAACACGTGAATGCAATCCTGTCCCTCCTTGACTACTGCCTCTGCCTCCTTGCCGACCTCCCGGCCTCCTGTCTTTCCCGTCTCCAATCCACACTTCACTCTGCTTCCCAGATCATTTTTCTACAAAACGATTCAGTCCATGTTTCCCCGCTCCTCAAGAACCTTCTGTGGCTGCCCCTCCACCTCCATATCAAAGAGAAACTTCTTACCGTCAGAAATGAAGCACTGAATCACCTTGCCCCCTCCTACCTTACCTCCTTCATTTCCTACTATAACCCAATCTGCACTCTTTGCTCTCGAAATACTAACCTACTACTTTACCTTGATCTCATCTATCACACTGCCTATTCCTTATTCATCTCCTTCTTCCGGCCTGGTACTCCCCCTTCATGTACTTCAGACTACCACTGTCCCCACTTTCAAAGCCTTATTGAAAGCACATCTCCTCCAAGAGGCCTTCCCCAACTAAGCCCTCATTTATTCTTCTTCCATTCCCTTATGCGTCACCCTTGCAATGTGGGATGGAGCTGTTTGTAATCCATTACAGTAGAGCTGTTTTCAGGCAAGGTAGCCAGGAACCGATGACTGGCTCGGTCCTCGCTTCCGAGCAGGAAGGGAGCCACCTGGGAATCAACCAACTAGATCTTTGGATTCATTTGGCCTCATTTTAAGTTGAGAGTTGTGTCCCACCCTTCCCTACATTTCCCAGGACCGAGCACTGGATAATGATGAGAATGTTTGTAATGCACAGATTAAGTATCCTGCAGTAAAAATCAGAATTTCCCCAATCAGTGGTATTTATTGAACATGTACTATGTGCAGATCACTGTAATAAGACTTGGGAAGATACAATACAGCAGAATTAGTGGAAATATTCCCTGCCGCAAATGAGTTTACATCCTAGAGGAACAAGCTGTGAGCAGCAGTGATAGGGCCTCTGCCAGTAAGTTCGGGCAGCTGGGAATGTTTGCCCTATCAAAAGCCAAATGCCTTCTAAAAGTTGCCAAGCTCCGTGGCCTGGACACCCAGTCCCTTGTGATAAATCATGATCAGCAAAGGCAAAAAAAGCCGCATTTCCTAGTTGATAGAGCACAAGCCTGGGAGTCAGAAGGACCTTGGTTCTAATTCCAGCTCTGCCACTTGCCTGCTGTGTGACATTGGGGAAGTCACTTCACTTCTCTGGGCCTCAGTTTCCTCATCTGTAAAATGGGGATTAAGACTTGAGCCCCTCGTAGGACATGGACTGAATCTTGCATCTACCCCAGCACTTAGTACGGTTCCTGGCACGTAGTGAGAACTTAAAAAATGCATAACAAGCAAAGAAACAAAAAAGGAGGTAAATATTAGTTTTCTCCCTCATACCCCATTAGTGCTCCCTATGTCCATCTGATGTGATCAGGAAACAGTTTTTGTGTTCAGGCTACTTCATATCTCTCTGTTTGTGTCTGGCCATTCAAGTGAGAGTGTGCTGGGTTTAGTGTTTATCTGTTGTTTCCTGGTGACTGGGCTGAAAACAGATCAGTTTGCTGGAATAGTAAAAGTTATGGCTTTTGTTAAGCACCTACCGTGCAGATCCCTCTAGTAAGCGCTGTGAGAGAATCCACAGATGGGAATTAGACATGGTCCCTGCCCCTCGTGGGACTCACAATCTAGAAAAGCCCTAATGCCCTTGGTCTTCTTGGTCTCCCAGAATAACACGTTAGTCCCAAATCTTGGCATCTCAAGGTATCTTCGACTTCTCATATCACGAAGCAGAGCCTTTGGCTACTGAACGTAGTCTACCTTTAAGAAAATCCTATGAAGCCAACTGTGAATTTTAAGCTATTTTTTTTCCTCTGCTCTTCCCCACAAGCACTTCAAGCTGTTTTCATCAAAGGTCATGTTCAACACATTCCGTTGGAAAGCAAAACAGCACCTCGTCATATTGTGTGCCGTCTAGCTCTCCACGGTGCTCCGAGTTTAGTTTAAAATAATTTAGGCAGGAAACACGGATACATGCAAATGAAATGGTTATATCAAGATGATTGTGAGGACACCTAGGAGGGATGTGCTGTAAGTTTCAATGTTCACAATCGAGACCCATTTCCCCCCCACACCTTCACAATCACCTTTAAACTCCAGCCTTGTTCAGAAACTCTTTTTATCCTAAAATAAATTTTGCAGAGGAAAAATACCAAGTCACATATTTTGAAATTGCTCTTTTTTTTATGGTGAATTTAACTGTCAGAGATTTAACTTTTTCTTTAATCCTAGAAAGATACTAGTTTTAAACTGAATTATGTAAAGCCAATTCCAAATATGGAACAAAATTGAAAATGATTAAATTTTAGGTTTAAGATTGAGTTGCTATCAAATGTTCTGGAGCTTGTTTTCCTGAATTCAGGGATGACTTTTTATTGACATTAATAGACAGGCAGGCTTTCCTTATAGGGTATTAAATTGCCACTCATTCAACTCAGAACTATTACATCACTCGCAGGAATGCTGTAGCTGTTTTTTTCCCCCTTTGCTTGTCTTCTCAGTCACAAATAATTTTGTTTATCGTTTAGCCTCTACTTTCATGATTGAATCACCATATAGTCAACCTACTTTGAGTGACATATAGGGATAGCACACGGCATCAAATGAAATGATGAATGATGAAATGATGGACTGAAATGACTCGAGGTTACAAAGAGCTTCACTACTTTCTCTCTTGCGCGCTCTCTCTGGCAATTTGAAGGCAATAACAAAATATTCTCCATTCTTCAAGAGAAGAGAGACCCATCATGACTAGAAGAGCAACAATGATCGCTATAACTGTAATACATTCAATTTAACGTAGATGACTAATAATGAGACTTCTCATATTTCTCACATATTTGTTTGCCTTGAAGAATCAGAAAGACATTTATTGGTCTAACGCACAGAAACTCCCAACTGCTAATTGCAGGTCGAGTGTAGATGAGGTTTGTGTACCCTTGGATGAAATCATCCAGTCTTCAAAAAGGAGAAAATGGGGATGTGCCTAGTGTATTTTTCTCTGGGAGAGTTGGAAATCAGAGCTCTGTATGGCTCAAAAACTGGGGCCCCACTTCTCCTGGTCAGATTTTGGCCCAGTACTGAGCGGCAGTATTTGAGAACTGAGGTGCTCATAGGGAAGACAGGCCAAGCTTGCCAAGCTGCTAGGTGCAGTTTGAGCGGCTTGAACAAACACAACCAGTTCTCCTAAGACGTGAGGGTTGTGATTTCAAAGGACATCACGTTAAGGAAAACACATCCTCTCAATAGCCATGGTGTCTGGCACGTAGTACGCCCAAACTGATATCATAATGTCCAGCATCCAGCGAGGCTCATGTTGTCAGATTAATGTTCCCTAATTCCTTAATGGCCTTCTAGCCAAAGCACTTAGTGGAAGCACGTGCTATGACAGACACGAGTGACCACATAGTCTTGTGATGTGTGGACGTAAGCGCCAAGAGAGAGGAGCTGTGCAGGGGGCGACTAGCTGTGAGGGCATTGCAGTGCTCATTGTCATGGTGCTGCAGTCTCAAATGGGAGACGGGGAAGCTGGGGGGAGCCAGGAGTGAAGCCGGGACCTCTTTACCACCCATTCCATTATTGATCGCTTTTAACCACTTCCCCCCGGGCCCCACCTCCAACTTTCTGTACCATTTTGGTGCCTTTTTCCCATTCCTTCTCTCTCTCTCTCCTCATGCCTATCCTCAGGGACTTCAGTATCCACCTGGATATCCCTGATGACGCCCCCACCCACTATTTCCTCTCACTCAATTCTGCCCACCTCTTACTCCATCTCATCCTCTCACCAACTTGGATGCACGCTTGATCTCATTAACTCATCAACTTTGAAATTGCGGTTTCTCACGCAGCCTCCTCACCTGCCTTCTCCCCCCAACCACACACATCTTTTTTTTTTAAATAGTATTTGCTGAGCGTTTACCATGAGGTAGAGGCTGGGAGGTCAGCAAGGAGGCTGATACAGTAATCAAGGCAAGGAAGGGATAATTGAGTACAGTACAACAAAATTGATGGACACACTGCTTCCCCACGGGGGAACTACCAAACCACCCATGATTGACCATCCAAATCCCCACCAAGCAGAAACTCCTCACCATTGGTTTCTGAAGCACTCAATCCACTCTCTACTTCCTATCTATCCTTACTTATCTCCCCCTACAACCCAGCCTGCTCGCTTCACTCCTCCAACACCAAACAACTTACTGAGCCTCAATCCTGTCTCTCGTGCCCTGCTCGTGACCTCTCTTCTGCCTCAAACCCCCTCCTCTTTCTTATCCAACACACTACCACTGTCCCCATCTTTAAAGCCCAACTAAAATAATATCTGCTTCAGGAAACCTTTTCTGACTCACTTCTATTCATCCCACCCTATACTCCCTCCTGGGCTTCTGGTGCAGTGGCATTTCTTCCCCTCACACTTTAGGAACACCCCCTCCCCCCCCCACCGACTCAGCACTTATACATATCTTTATACTTCCCTCCTACCTAACCTTTATTTTAATGACTGTTTCCCCTCACTAGGTTGTAAACTCCTTTAGGGCAGGGATCATGACTACCCAAATCTGTTATATTCTCCCAAGTGTTTAGTGCAGTGCCCTGCACACAGTAAGCGCTCAGTAAATCCCTTTGATCGATCGATTGGGAAGGTTCGAACCTGAAACGACCTGATTAGGTTCTTTTTCGAGCCAGTTCCCACAAGCTCTGAACTGAGGAAGCTGCATGTCCAGCCTTGCCTGGAATGGAGTTCAGGGGCCTCTTTGAATGGGGGAGAAAATAAGGCCTCAGAGATTATGTCAACAGTAAGGAAGCAAACTCCTATTCTTGGGAAAAGTAAATGGAGGGAGAAGGATTTCTAAAGAGCCGATCTGTCCGTCTCCATCCAACAGCTGGTAACCCTTTGGTTCCGGACTTTGAGGTTATCAACATCATTAAAGGATCTTATGAATTTCTCTTCTTCTCCTTGCCTGGCTCAGACTCAGAAGCTGCCAGCTTTAAGGCCTGTTTTTGAAATGGGGAAAAAAAAATCTCCCCGAACATAGATGCAGCTTGAGAAAATGGGATAAGACTACGGTGGCCGTTCATCGCGTTCTATAACAGACGGTCTCGTTGTCAGCTGGTCCGTCTCCTGTCTCGTACATATACAGCAATGGAATCTGTTATGTCTGGTATTTTCGCTTTATGTTCCAAACTTTCTTCCACCTTGGCTCATGCAGACAAGTTGCCTGGCTCAGAATTGGCACCCGTGTTCAGGGGGGCCCGGGATGGAGACACAAAGATTCTGGAGCACATGGGAGCAGTGGAGTCAAAGAAACACGCTGGGTTCTGGTAGCCTCTTCCACCAAATGGTGTGTGACATCATTGTATTATGTTGCATACTCAGTGTAATTCCTGTGATGTCACGTGGGTCTATATGTCTGGTATCTGCCAAGGACTGTCAAACGGCCCACGTAGCTAAGCCTTGTCAATTTTCTTTCATTTAATTTTTTGGCAGACTTTTTTTGAAGTTAGTACTGGATTTCAGCAGTTTTGTGTTTGGGTTGTTAGAGTCAGTCAGCCAGTCAATCATATTTACTGAGTGCTTAGCATGTGCAGAGTACTGTACTAAGTGCTCGGGAGAATACGGTGCAGCTAATAGTCTCTTATTCCGCTGCTAAAATATACAAACTCTGCTTTTCCTATCAGGGGTGATGTTCGTATGAAATACCCTCAGTGGATAATTCTTTTGAAGAGAAAACAAAGACCTGGTTGAGACTAAGGAATAAATACATTTAACCAGTTTGTTGGGGTCGAATATACGGTCTTCAGGGTTTGTCCTCATGACAGCGTTTGCAGTAATTTTTACACATAACCATTCGTGTTTAATGTGTTTGTAGGAAAATGTTCCTGAATTGCAGAGATTAACATTTGTGGTATTATAAAAGGCATTCTCTGGAGAAGTGGTTTGGAAGAGAGATAAACATTTTCACTGGAAATAATTTCCCAGGCTAGATAAAATATTCATGGTACGATTTGCTTTTCCCTATAGTCGTGCCAAACCTTTGGAACGCTGAAGGAGAAGTTACGGTTCCGGAACAAAAACCAGAAGAAGTCAATGAAGAACTTGCCAGCTCCTATGAAAGAAAGCTAATAGAGGTAAGGTTACCTGAGATGTAAAAGCTTCATTTTGTTTTGGCAGAACCTATCAGATCTTCTACAACATGTATATCTAACGTGTGCTTGGCATCAAATGCTGTTGGGTAATTAGGGAAGGCTCTTTGATAAGAGGGAATGCTCGTCTGGGTAGACTGCTATCTGATGGTGGCCGAAACAGTTGCGCACATGTACCTAGTGTTATCACGGCTTGCGCTAACATTGATTGTTTTCTAGGCTGTTTGGAGGTGGACTTTCCCAAGTTGAGGAGCTGCTAGGACTCACTGTCGGGTTGGGTTGTCAACCTCCATACTTGACTACCGTGTAAGAGAGGGTTTCAACAATGCTGCCTGGTCCCACAGGGTGAAAAATGGACTCAGAACCTTTTTTATACGTTTGTTAAGTGCTGACTGTGTCCCAGACAGCGTGGCTCAGTGGAAAGAGACCGGGCTTGGGAGTCGGAGGTCATGGGTTCGAATCCCTGCCCTGCCACTTGTCAGCTGTGTTACTGTGGGCAAGTCACTTAACTTCTCTGTGCCTCAGTGATCTCATCTGTAAAATGGGGATGAAGACTGTGAGCCTCACGTGGGACAACCTGAATTCCCTATATCTACCCCAGCGCTTAGAGCAGTGCTCTGCACATAGTAAGCCCTTCACAAATACCAGTATTATTATTATTACTAAGTGTTGAAATAGCAGCGTGGCTCAGTGGAAAGAGCCCGGACTTTGGAGTCAGAGGTCATGGGTTCGAATCCCGGCTCTGCCAGCTGTCAACTGTGTGACTGTGGGCAAGTCACTTAACTTCTCTGTGCCTCAGTTCCCTCATCTGGAAAATGGGGATTAAGACTGTGAGCCCCACGTGGGACAACCTGATTCCCCTGTGTCTACCCCAGCGCTTAGAACAGTGCTCGGCACATAGTAAACGCTTAACAAATACCAACATTATTATTATTATACAAGGTCATCAGGTTGGGCACAGTCTTTGTCCAACGGTGGGGCTCATGGTCTTAATCCCCATTTTACTGATGAGATAACTGAGGCACAGAGAAGCTAAGTGACTTGCCCAAGGTCACACAGCAGACAAGTGGCAGAGCTGGGTTTAGAACCCAGGTCCTTCTCACTCCCAGGCTTGTGCTTTACGCACCAGAACATGCTGCTTCTTGTCTCCTTATCTTTCCTTAGTAAGCCTTTAAAAAATACCATTATTTTGATGGTAGTTTTTACAGCTGAGTTGGTAGACATGTTTCCTGCCTACAGTGAACTAACAGTCTAAAGATGGAGGTGTATTTTCTCTCTGAATGGATTGAGTGTGTTGAGAGAAAAACACTTTGCAAAAGGTATTGTTTGCAGCTTTAAAGGAGTTGGGACAGTGCATGCCACATCATATCATCAGGGAATTATAGGCTGTTCATAGGATTCAGATCAGTTACATCTGTTTCCTTCTCCTCTGCCCAACTCTTCTAGAGAAGCAGCGTGGTCTAGTGGATAGACCCCGGGCCCGGGAGTCAGAAGGACCTGTGTTCTAATCCCGGCTCTGCCCTTTGTCTGCTGGGTGACCTTGGGCAAGTCGCTTCAATTCTCTGGGCCTCAGTTACCTCATCTGTAAAATGGGAATTGAGACTGTGAGCCCTTTATAGGACAGGGACTGTGTCAATCTGATTAGGTTGCAGCTACCCCAGCACTTAGTTCAGTGCTTGGCATGTAGTAAGCGCTTAACAATTGCCACCATTAGTATTAGTATAATTATTTCCATTATTATTATTACCATCACTCTTCTATCAGGCTCCCTTTTCGGGTCCCATGAACAATGGGACGTGACAAACAGCCATATCAGAGGGGATCCTGACTGCCTGGGAGGTGAGCCAAAGAACATTCATAACAGAAGCTGAGATGCTTATGAGGTGGCATGGACTGTCCCAAATTGCTTTTTCACTATTTTTCATTTGTAAAGCCAAGTTTTGTCAGAGATCTGTCATCTGTGAATAATATTACCATTTCATTTTATCAGGACTTTTTTTCTGAACCCTTTGTATTAATGGTTTTAATAGAGCATCTTTCAGCCGCACTTCTGTCATTCTTTTCTGTCGTCGTATTAATGGGTTGGTTTAACCAGGAATCTATGTAAACACACACCAGGTATGGTCTACTAAAAGAGTTTGGGGAAAGTTAATTAAGTTCTATTTAGATTTCAGAAAGGAAAAGGAATAGAAGGCATTTTATGTTCAATGCCGTCAATATTCAGTCAACCCAAAACATTTTCATTACCTGGATGTGATTCATCCTATCAATAAAAGAATGACTAAAAATTTCTAAAAGGTGCTTTCATTCTTGGAGGTTTTATATGATTGCTTCGAGTAAAAAGACAGCCATTTGGCCTCAGAGCATTTAATGCACTGAAGTCTAGCAAAATGGTTTAACGTTATTGAGGATAGTGGCATACCGACAGTACCATGCTAACAGACCCAAAACTCTGTCTATTAGGTATTTTTTTAACATTTTTTTTTTGGAGAAAAGAAAATAATTCCCTAAATAGGATTTATTCAGATAATTTCCAGAAAAGGGATTATGATCATGTCTTGGTCAATGTTCTATCTACAGGTTTTGTCAGCACCAAGCAGAGATCAGCAAAATCAGTAACGTTACCATAACATGGGCTTGAAATATAATGATTGGTGGGGAAATAAATGCTTAAGAGATATTTTTGGTTTGGATTTCAATTGTAGTAGTTATAATAGCATTTCTTGATCTTCACTTTGAGACAGTGCACTATACTAGCCGCTTGGGAAATGCAGATTAACCAAGTCTAGAGAGTTCATCTGTGCTAGCTTTAATGACTGAAACAAGTTCTTCGCAAACATGTCTGAAAGAAAATATCTTTGGCTCTATACCTTAGTTGATATTTTTACTTCATGATATGGCATATGCCAGTTTTCCTTTTGGATATGAGGTGTTTTAAGAAAGTTGCTTGTGGGATCACCTTTGTTTTGGGGCGTTGGGGAGTGGCAAGTAGAATCAGTGAGGACCCTCTAAATATTTCCTCCTTCACATTATAATGGAGAATGAACATTCATTCATTGGCTTCTTATATTTTGTCCTTATAAAGGGTAGGTTCTCTGTGTCTCATAGGTCAGATTGCTTTCTTCACCTGAGCGGGGTTGTTGTCTTTAGTGGGTGCTGGTGTTCGTGAGGCTTCACTATCATGCTTTTACTTATAGGGAGACTATGTCGGGAATCTAGGTAGGTTTCTTGAGAATGACAGAGAGGCACACTCAAAGGAACACTTGGGAAACGATCTGGTTTACAAAAATACTTATAATTAGAGTGACTGGAATCAGCTTTTTAGGCTGGTACTATTTTGGGTTTTGTTTATAATTACTCTTTTCAGGGTGTAGACTCAGCTTTTAGTGAATGCCGGGTGAATGAATGACACATTTAAAAATGATAGGGGAGTTTAGTTTGCAAGTGATTTGTGGTAGATAGCATTGAAGGTTGTCCCTACCGGCTAGTTCTATCAAAGGGCCATAGGGTTCTGAGAGGAGGAACATTGATGATCAGGAAAGATTGGTGGTGGAACCAGGGGCAAAGATCCCGCAAATATGTTCCTCCTCAGAGCAGGGCATCTTCTGATCTCTATTTTGCATTCCTTTGGAAAGTTTCTCCTTGAGATTTTGAATGTTACAACCTCAACCACACAGCCTAGGAGGAAGAGCATGGACCTGGGAGTAAGAGGACCTGGGTTCTAATTCTGACTCCACCACTTATTTGCTGTTCGACACTGGGCAAGTCCTTCAATTTCTCTCTGCCTCAGTTTTTCTCATCTGTAAAATGAAAGAAAATTCCTGTTCTCTCTTCCTCTGAGACCATGAGCCCCATTTGGGACAGGGACTCTGTTCAGATTTGATTAACTTGTCTCTACTGTAGCACATAGCACAGTTCTTGGTACATAATATTTAAATACTATCATGATTATTATGATTACTGTTATTATTTTAATTTTTATTATTATCCTAAGCTGAACAACTGGTTTCCAGAATAAAGAGTTGATACAGTGATGAGAAATAACAGATTTCTCTGAGCATGACCTCATGGTATTCAGGTATGTCCACTGCTATAGTGGCCCAGTCTCATAACCAGGCATTAGTAGTTTGAGCTCGTGTGCTCATGAAGAAATGTGGATTCATGAAATTTGACATCTGTCGACTGAGGTTAAATTGTCTTTTCAATTTCCTAATGAATTTCTTGACTCTATTCAGGGTTAGTCCATTGGTTTTCTATAGCTTGCAACAAGCAAGCTGCTTGAATTTGGTCTCTGAATTGCTTGCTTGAGATTTGTGGCTTCTCATTTATTCCGGTGCAGATTAATCAAATGGATTACAGCGCTGTACTGTAAAAAATGCTTTGATCCAGTAGTTATGTTGAAAGGAGTAAATTAGAGATTCTTTTAAAATGTGTTGTTGGTGCCATTCTGGGGCGTTTGATCATTCAAAAATGCATACAGAAAATCCCTCCACATTATTAACTCAGATCCATAAAATCCTTTAAAATAGAAGGTGCCTGGCTTGGTAGTCATAGAAGTCCTTGTCAGATGGTCATTAGTCTTCTCTGCCACCAGAACTGAAGTTATTTGTGCTTGGTTTTGTCTTTTGAGTATTCTTCAGGTAATTAAACCCCTCCCACCCCTACCTCCCCACCCTTTGAATTGGCAGTATGGTTTTCGTGCTCATTCATTCAGTCAGTCATATTTATTGAGTGCTTACTGTGTGCAGAGCACTGTACTAAGCGCTTGGAAGGTACAGTTCGGCAACAGATAGAGACAATCCCTACCCAGCAACGGGCTCACAGTCTAGAAGAGGGAGACAGACAACAAAACAAGTAGACAGGCATCAGTAGCATCAAAATGCTCCTCAGATAGCCCCCTTATCTCCATGGTTTTCCCGAGCTGTCTCCCATCCAACCCTTGCCAGACTGGCCTGCTACGCATAACTGACCCGGATTCTTTCTCTTTTTCTTACTGGTTTAAATTGTTTAACTTAGTAGTAGCCACTGCCAACCCCTCCCTTTCTCTGTGGCATGCAGCTCCTGCCTCCCTTTTTTTTTTTAAAAAAAAAAAAAGGTATTCGTTAAACACTTACTATTTGCCAGACACTGTACTAAGTTCCGGAGTAGATACAAGCTAATTAAGTTGGACACAGTCTCCATCCTGCATGGAGTCTGCATTAAGGCTCCCAGTCTTAATCCCCATTTTGCAGATGAGATAACTGAGACTCATAGAAGTGAAGTCACTTGCCCGAAGGCACAGAGCAGACAAATGGTGGGATTAGAACCCAGGTGTCTTTTGACTGATGTGCTGGTAGGGCAGGGGTCGACCAGGGTGGGGAAGGGGAAAGGGAAAGGCCCCTTCTCAGGCCTCCACTGCCGCCCATCCTCCCTTCATCTCTCTCTGGTCTGGCCCCTTCTCCCAGCTCAGCTGGGAAGAGGAGGGGCAGGAAGAAACGGCTGCGAAGTGAAAAACCATTGAAGATGAATGCCGGACTACTCCACGGAGGGGGAGGAGTATAGGGGAGAACAGAGATGTGGGAGAGGGTCGGGTTCAGATTATGAGGGCCAGGGAAGCCATACTGATAGCTAAGACATGGGATGAGAGGCTAAGAGTGTGGGGTGAGAGGTGAAGAAAAATGGGAGGAAATGGTACTTACCTAATTAAGAAGCAATCTGTGAGTAGCATACTAATAAGAATAGTAACTGTGGTATTCTTTTAAGCACTTAGCACGGCCAGTGTCCCCCTCTAGACTGTAAGCTTGTTGTTGTTTATTGTTGTACTGTACTCTCCCAAGCAAAGGAGAACAGTCATTTAATGCCCATTTTCCAGATGAAGAAACTGAGGCCCAGAGAAGCTAAGTATTTGGGCTAAGTAAGGCTATGCCGCAGGAAGTTGGCCGAGTTGGGATTCAAACACTGGTCCTCTGACTCCCAGGCCCATGCTCTTCCAGTAGGCCACACCGCTTCCCAACAGTGCAGCAATAGTGACTGTGCAGTGAGTAGTCAGTGGACAGAATATTTCCAGAAGCAGTTGTGCCATCAGCTAGGAGGGGATGCTGAACTTGAGCGTGGGAGGCTCTGAGCAAGGAATAAATTAGATTTTGACAGGTCCCCACGATGGGAAGGAAAACATTTCAGGGAATCCATTTGAAGGCGTTTTTGAAACAATTAAGAAGAAAACCCAAGAATGGGATTTCACTCCTCTCCCAGGAATGTGGACCCACTGAACTGATAACGGCTCTCTGTCGTCTCCTGAGCTGCCTTATGCTACGGGAGAAAAATCTGTGAAGTTTGGCTTTACTGAGAGCAGCCTGGGAAGCTTCTCATTCTTTCCTTGGCATCTCGCCGACTGTCCGTCCTTCAGCAGCCTCCTCGTACTTCTAGATGTGTCTGAACTCTTACTTGCCTTCACCTGTAAGGGGGAGAGCTGGGAATTTCAGACGGGAATGGAGTGAGCATTTTGAAAGTGTCCTCTTGTGACATCCAGCCTGCAAAGGGAATGTCGAAGGGACTGCTGGCTGAAAAGCATTTATCGGCTAACCCCCAGACCGATTATTGAGATGAGTAGGATGGCTGCCCGTCTAGACTGTAAGCATATGGTGAGCGGGGAATGTGTCATATTGTTTTATTGCACTCTCCCTAGTTCTTAGTACGGAGCTCTGCACACAGGTGCTCCATAAACATGATCGATTGATTGATTGATTGATTATACCTCCTCAGAGGGTGACTGGGAACTCTCTCCTTTCATCCCTTCGATCGTATTTATTGAGGATCTCTGTGAGTGATAATTAATAATGTGGTCTTTGTTTAAGTGCTTATTCTGTGTCACGCACTGTACTAAGTACTGGGGTAGATACAGGATCATCAGGTTGGACACTGTCCCTCTCCCACATGGGGCTCGTGGTCTAAGGGAGAGAGATCAGGTATTTTCTCTCAGTTTTACAGTTGGTGAACCCGAGGCAAAGAGAGCTTAAGTGACTTGCCTAAGCTAACAAAGCATGCAAGTGGCAGAACCGGGATTAGAATCCAGATCTTCTGACCCCCAGTCCTGGGCTCTTTCCACTAAGCCACACTACCCTGCTGCCCCTCTCAATCTAACTTTCTTTCGATTCCTTGCTCTATTTTTCCCCCCAGCTGACACTTTACTTATTCTTCATTCCCCCACCTGGAGCTTCTTCCCACTTCAAATCCACCAGATCACAGCTTTCCCTTTCTTCAAAGCCCCCAAGCGCTTCTTAAAGCCTACCTCCTCCAGGAAGAATTCTCTCATTAATTTCTAACACCCCAAATTGTGTCGATCCAACAGCCAACCCTTAGCACCGAGGGGTGTACAGCTATTCTTTGCACTTAGGTAGATAAAGGGATCTATGGACACAGCTTATTTATCCACTTGTTTATTCATCTTTGCCTTCATTTGTGATTTCTGATAGCATCTTTCTTCGGTCTTCTTCCTGTTACCTTTATTTACCAAAATGTTCTGTCAGTCTGGCTCCCTCCTTAAATTGCAGCTCTTTGAAGATAGGGAGAGTGTCGCTCATTTCTATCTTACTTTCCCAGACAGTACGGTACTTCGCACACAATAGGTGCCTCTGTGGCCTAGTGGAAAGAGCAAGGACCTGGGAGTCAGAGGACCTGGGTTCTAATTCCAGCTCTACCATCTGTCTGCTTTGTGACCTTGAGCAAGTCACTGAACTTCTCTGTGCCACAGGAAGTGCTTCAGTCAGGAGCGCCTCTCTCCTGAGGACTCTTTTGTAGGATCACATGCACAAGATGAGTGTTGCTTCGATGTCGGTAATGGTGTATACCAGCTCTGCATTGCTTGTGATCCTGGTGAGTGCCTCAAGCATCAAAGCAACACTCTTAGTATTGTGCAGTAACTGGGCAGGATATATAGCAGGAAGAGATTTTAGGACCCTCAAACAGCCGCCAAATGGCAAACTGAAGCAGCAGAATCACAAATAAGAAAGCCAGAATGAACATTTTACGACCTCACGGCAGCAAGACTTCACAGAGTGCAGTTGAGCTGAGGACAGTTGGGAGATAGGAGAGATAGAGACAGACCAGCCTGATGCGTAGCGGAGGTCAGAAGCTTTGGAGACATCGCAGTGACGAGGGCCAGAAATGAAAATGGCACCAGACCAAGTGGGGATCCAAGCCTTGAAACATGACAAGGAACAATCATTATCGATGCGCAACACGGAGAGCCCGTTGGTCACCTGTTGATCTTCGTAACCTCATTCATGCACACTTGAAAAAAGAAACCTCACCTCCGGAGAATGCCGGTCTCCAACATGCCTACTGCAGGAAAGGTGGTATTATTTTGTTAATTCAGTATAATTGCGCTCAAAGCCTAATGGTTTTAGCCTCTTTTCATAGGGCACTTGGAGTTGGCAGTGGCTGTTTGTCATAAACTGAGCATCCGGCACTGGTGTCTACTGGGACAAGCTCAACCCTCAATTAATGGTGGAGTGAATAATACATCTCGTTCTCTTGGATCCTCAGCCCTCCACTTATGCACAGCTGAAGCTAGTTTAATTTGGGGAAGTTTTTGGCAGAACCTGCATGTTAACTAAATGTATGCTAATTGTTATGAGAATGCTTAACTTTTCTGGGTTTCACCTTTTTTTTTTCAAAGTTCTGGTTTCTTCTCCCCTCTTCCCCTCCCAACTCTTTCACTCTTCCGGGTCAGTAAAGGTGCATTTTTTTGATGATGACTTTACAAAGAGGGCCGAGAGAAGTAGACTGATTAGCAGCGTACCTGTTCTTGTGCCCAGTGGTTATGCTTCTTACCTTTCTTGAGTGATTCTGATGTCTTTGGAATTTTCCTGTTTCTATGAAAGCAGCGTGGCCTAATGGGAAGAGCACAGGCCTGAGAGAGGATCAGGTTTCTGGTCTCGGCTCTGTCACTTGTTGACTGTGTGCTCTTGGACAAGTCGTTTCACTTCTCTGTGCCTCCGTTTCCTTACCTGTAAAATGGGATTAAATACGTGTTCCTCCTATTTGGTCTGTGAGCCGGCTGAGGATCAAGGTCTGTATCTGACCTAATTATCTTGTATTTACCCCAGTGATCAGTATAGTGCTTGGCACGTAGCGAACCCTTAACATTGTTATCACTCCCAGTAGCTAGCACACTGCTTGGCCCAAAATAAACACTTAAAAAATAGTACAGTTATTATTGGAGAAGCAGCATAGCCTGGTGAGAAGCTCATTGTGGGCCGGGAACACATCTGCTAACTGTCAGATTGTACTCTCCCAACTGCTTGGTACGGTGCGCCGAATAGGGAAAGCGAAAGCACACAATAAATACCACTGATGGATTGGTTGATTATCGAGTGAATAGAGCACGTGCCTGGGAACCAGAGTACCTGAGTTCCGATCCCAGCTCCGTCACTTGCCCGTCGTGTGACTTCGGGCAAGTCACTTAACTTCTCTGAGCTGCAGTTTCCTCATTTCTCAAATGGGCTCCAACTCCCAAGCTCTTTCCACTGAGCCACGCTGCTTCTCTAATGGGCACCTTCTTAAAATGTCCTTAACTTTTTCCTTCTACCGCACTAACTTTCCACTCTAGTAATCCACTTTGGGCCACTTGTCTCTGAATTTATCCAATCTCCTCTTGCATCTCCTGATATTTTCTGCCAGGACAGTCACTTGTGGTTACAGGTCCCCTATGTTGACCACCCCCTCTAAGAAGAAGCATTTTCTCTTCTGTTGGTTTGGTGCCCACTTTCTTCAAGCTGCAGTGGGTACCCCCTTATCCTGATGCTGTGGGATTGGGTGAACAACAGTTGCACGCCCATTGTTATTATGATATTTATTAAATCCTTGTTCCTTCAGTCGTATTTATTAAGCGCTTGCTGTGTGCGGACCACTGGACTAAGAGCTTGGGAGAGAACAATACAACCGTCATCAGACACAGAGTCCTTACTGTGTCAGGCAGTGTTCTAAGGCTGGGGTAGGTACATAATCATAGTCTGAGAGGGAGGGAGAACAGGTTATTGCCTCCCCATTTGACAGATGGGGCAACAGAACCACAGAGAGTGGAGCGACTTGCCCAAGGTCACACAGGCATGTGTTGGAGCTGGGATTAGAACCCAGATCCTCTGACTCTAAAGTTGGTTCTCTAAGTTGCAAGCTCCCGGAAGGATAGTGACTGTGTCTGTTACCCAACCGTGTATTCTCTCCCAGAGCTTAGTACAGGGCTCTGCACGTGGTAGACACATAATAAATATTGTTTCTAATAGGCCGTATTGCTTCTCACCAGGCTACGTTTCTCTAATGATGATAACTGTGATATTTGTTCAGCGGTAACTATGTTCAGTGGTAACTATGTGCCTATCCTTTCCACCTCCTTCTTGATGTCCTCTTTCAGCCAGGATCTTTCGAGACTGAAGAGCTCAGCTCTTTGCTCCTCGCCATCATTCTTTCTGCTCCCTCCCTTTCAATCCTGCCCTTTAGAGTCCCACCTCCACTCCTGTCTTGGATCCCCTGACTCCTGACTCAGTTCTTGCTTCTAGCTCCAAGGTCCAAAATCCTATCAAGAATGATGACGGGTTGGGCTCAGCCTGCCTGTTTATGCCCAAAAGGTCATAATCCACAGCTTCTCCTTGACCCTGAATCCCTCTGTCCATCCTGTCAGATAAACCTGATGAGAGAAGACCGACAGCCATTCAGATAAGAAAGGCCCCATCAACTTGAGAATGTTCTTTTCCAACTTTCCCGTATATCTCTTGGTTTGGTTTGTAGAGACTCAACCTTTTTCACCATTTCCTTTGTGATTTGATTTCCCTCTATCATCTCCGCTTCTTTCCATGCCTTTCCCTCGATTGCGGGACAGTTTGTCTCAAGAATGGATGAAGCAAAAGGCTGTCGCCGCTGTCTTCAGTCAGGCCCCTGTTCGTTGTGACTCACAGCTTCCATTTTCAGTTCCCACAAAACAAGCTTCGCTAGGGCAAACTGTCAGCCTTTCGCTTGCTGCGGCAAGAGGTTCCCAATTTATTTTTACCAAACCTTTAAAAAGCCCAAATTCAGGAGCTTCACTCTGTGCACGCAACTTTCTTCTCTGATCTGGCTGAAGAACATTATCTGTTCAGCTAGGATGATGGTCGTTATGAAGGGTTTTTTTTTCCTTAAAAGTGTGTTTTTTTTTTAAATGAACCTCATGTAATGTAAGGGGTAATACAAAAGGCGGGCCTTGAAAAGAAACTAAAACTTCTGATGAAGGGAAATTCAGCATTTGGTCCCTCATTTCCGGATGACTGAGAATAATGCTATTGAAAATGAGTCTTTTAAATTCATTTCCCCTCCTGTAAATGAAATGTGTTATTTTGTAACAATACAATTCTTACCATGCAATAGGTAGAAGTGATTTTCCCTTTGTGGCCAAAACTGCATTTAAATGCTAAAATATTGCCATTTTGTCTTGTTGAAATATCTCTTCTGCATTAATGGTAAAAGCTTTTAAAACGAATGGAATATCCCTCCTATTTCTTCTTTTTGGTTCAGAAGGAAGGAGCAGATATCATTTTCACTGTAAATAGCTTGGTAGCGGTTGGCCTATGTCTGAGGTACAGACGGCCTTGTAGATGTGAATTCCGATGTGGAGTAGTAGTCAATTTAGCGGGAAAGTTATACAGCAGAATGAATCAAATGGACATTTTGTAGTTAGAATGTGTTTTTGCTTACTGGAATTTTGTGCCAGTACCACTTATAGAACAAAACATTATAATGGCTCCATGAAATGAGGATGACCATAGAGAGTGAAAGATATATTTTTTAATCCTTTGCAAGAGAATAGGGCTGAAACTGTGTGACTGTAATCCCTCAGTTGGAGTCAGATGAGCAGACTGCCCCTTTTTTTGTCCCTTATTTTGTTTGTGATTTTGATTCAGTGTCTCCAGAGATACTGATGCAACGCCAAACTGCCCCTTCTCTCCCATGAGTCTGTCGGAAAGAGGAAATACTTGACCCCTTTCTGGATGAGTGATAGGTAAAAATCCATTTGGGAGAACTTGTTGGCTAATTTCTCTTGTATCTTACTCTCCCAAGCATTTACAACAGTGCTCTGCATAATAAGCACTCAGTACATACCACTGATGGATTGATTGGTAACTCTCCCTTCCAGTTATTTACTGAGCACCAAGTGGGTGCAGTGAAATGTACTAATAATGATAATTGTGGTATTTGTTAAGCATTTACGGAGTACTAAGCACTGGGGTAGATACAAGGTAAACATATCGGACACGGTCCCTGGCCTAAATGGGGCTCACAGTCTAAGCAGGAGGGAGAACAGGTATTGAATCCCCATTTTGCAAGAGAGGAAACTGAGACACTAAGAAGTTAAGTGACTTGCCCAAAGTCACATAAGCAAGTGGCAGAGTTGGAATTAGACCTCCATTTATCTGACTCCCAGGCCCATGCTCTTTCTTCTAGGCCCACACTGCTTCCCAGATGCTTGGAAAAGTTCAACAGGAGCATGCGTCATATTCCCTGTCCACAGAGAGCTTGTATTCTAATGGAGAAGACGGACCTAAATGAATTTACAGATAATTAAATCAGAATAAATGCATGTACAATAACTAAGTAAATGCTATTCTGGCCTCTGGCCTGTGGCCCTAGAAGATTGTCCTATAAGAAGAGGGCACTTTTAAATTTGACTTTCAAATTTATAATCCATTTTGCAAAGTAACTACATGTCCCATAGATCCCAAATTATCCCCTTCTTTTTGTTCTTTGAATGAATTTCCCCAGGAACTCTTCCCCTTTGCAAGTATAAAATTTTCATCCAGGATTTGGGTTAGAAGAGAACTGTGAAATAAGCTCAAAATACTAGGGTGTTTAATGAGCACATATTTGAACACTTATAGATCCTCTTTTGATTTTCCTAGAGGTCCTTTTCTAGCATCCATGGATTCATGAGTTACTGTCACAGTCTCATTTTTCATAGAATAATAATAATGTTAATAATAATAGTTATTATAGTATTTATTAATACTTATTATGTGCCAAGCACAAGCCCTTAGGGAGATGCCAAATAATCAGGCCACACATATGGGACTCACAGTCTAAGCAGGGGAGAGAACTGGTATTGAATCCCAGGGTCACTCATCTGGCACTTGCCCAAGGTCCCTCAGCAGGCAAATGGCAGAGCTGGGAATAGAACCCAGGCCTCATGACTCCCAGATTGGTGCTCTTTCTACCAGGCCACATTGCTTCCCTCTTTGCAAAAAAAAAAAATCCCACATAGTTTCTTTACCTAATTAAGCTTGGGTTTAACCCACCACTCACTTGTCACTTTCTTCAAGAAAAAAAAGGATTTAGGTTTAAAAAAAATGCACTCCATCACCCATTTATGTCAGAAGTGCTATTTTCTATCAGATGCGCTACCAATTTGGAACCCTGGCCTCCCCTTCCGTGAAATGCACCCCCCTTTTGCGTCAGATGAACTCAAGACTTCCTCCTCCTTTCCATCCGATTCACTCCCCGACTTGCCCCCTCTTTTCCATCAGATGCAGTCACCAACTTGACTCCCCCCAACTTTTCCCTCAGACACACTGAGTTTAAAGGGTTTCCTTTTTTTTTTTAAAGTTAAGCGCTTACTATGTAGCAGAAAGAGCACACAGAGGTAATCTTGTTTCTTATATACATTTACAAAAATCTTCCTTGCCAACTCACCCAAACAGACCTTCCTTCCTGCCCCCATCTCTCTTTCTGCCCCTCTCTTGCATCCTTCATCTCTCCCTCCATGCCCCCCTTGTATATTGTTCTGGTCTGTCAAAGGCACTTTTTAAAATGGTTTTTGGAAAGCACTTCTGTGCCAGGCACTGTACTAAGAGCTGAGGTAGATGAGAGATAATCAGGATGGGGTGGACACAATCCACGACCCATATTGTCCTCACAGTTTTAATCCCCATTATACAAATGAGGTAACTGAGGCACCGAGAGGTTAAGTGACCTGCTCAAGGTCACACGGCAAGTAGGTAGGTGGAGAAGCTGGGATGAGAACCCAGGTCCTCTTACTCCCAGATCCTTGTTCTTTCCACTAGGTCACTCTGCCTCTCACTTCTAGGTTACTTCTATTCTTTCTCAGACCAGTGCTCCCAAAGTCCACAGTGATAACTTTCCCCAGTCTCGACCATGTTTGCTGCTTCCCTCAATGTGGCTGGTCATCCATGTTATCGTAGGACAGTCCACGGTCATAATAATTATTGTGGTATTTGTTTAGTGCTTGGCACATAGTGTTTGAGTGCTGAACTAGATACATATCAGATATAGCCCCCGGCCCACATGGGCCTCACTCATAGGGAGGGAGAACAGGGATTAAATACCCATTTTACAGATAAGGAAACAGGCATAGAGAAGTTAAGTTACTTGCCTAAGCCCACACGGCAGGTAAGTGGAGATGGGGATTAGAATTCAGGTCTTCCACTTCCCCGACTCATGCTCTTTCCACTAGTCCATGCTTATCCTAACACCTCCTCTGTTTTCTTTTTCTTTCTTTCCATTCAGAAGGAGAGTGGTCAGGTAAAAAGCATTATCAGCAGGGAAAGCAGGAGAAAGATAGGGATATAGCAGCAAAAAGCATACATGTATCAGGATGAAATATCTGAATAAATAATTGAATGTGCAAATAAAAAAATACACGAGTGCTGAAGATTAAAATACGGGAGAGCTATGGGTGGTTGTGTGGAAGGTTTAAGATAAACTAAGGTATTTATTTCCTGTGACTGCTTCTCCTCATTTAGTCTGGAGATTAGTTGTCCCCGGGATATTATTAGTTGTCCCCGGGATATTCTTATTTCCGAGACAAATGATCTGTAACTTTGCCCACTTGACCAAATTAGATTTACATTTCTCCCTCTCCAAAAAAGTCAGGGTCATGAGCATTTTCTCTGGGTGGATTTGCCAACGTGACTTTGAAACATAAATTCTGATTGTAGTAGAGTTCAGAAAATGACCAAAGCAGCACCTTGTGCTCAGACTGTTCTCATTCCTGACAGATACAAATGTCCATGTATCTGGAAACTGCTTTTCTAGAACACTAACCCAATAAGAAAGGCCTGAAACTCACAGGGAGACCTGAAGACCTGAAAGTGGACTCTACTGGAAATACAGAAGTAATATTGTCTATTTCCACATCTTTGTTAGTCGAGGAGGCTTTGTTCATGTTTGCAGAAAGATGTTGCTTTTCTTTCCTTTTTAATATCCGGTGTCCTTAGGTATTCCCTGTTTTTTTTTTAAAAAAAACCACACACAAAAGAGATTACATCTTGTTCAGGTGGAAGGGATTGCCCAGTTTCTTTCTTGCAAGAAGAGTTGGAAGTTGCATGCTCTTCTTTTCTAGCTCAGTTTCTCACTTAGAGCTGTTGAGCCGAGCTGAGCTGTATTTAAGTGCTTGCCTTCTATCACTCTGGTCTCTCAGGATCCTTCCACTGCTCTGCTTTCCCTCCCTTCTTCTCCCTCCTCCCTATTGTTATCGACAAATTTAGAGAGGGTTCAATAAGTCGATGAAGAGACGAAAGACTCCAAGGGAACGGGTCAAAGAACAGGACAGTAGGAAAGCGGCGAGCAGCCCGTTCATCCCGGGGCGGGTACGAGTGATTGCAGCGCCCTGATCCCGGGCTGCCCTGCCAGCTTTATTGGTACGGCAGAACCCCCAGCTGGCGCAGGGCTCCCAGTCGGAGCTAGGTGCACGTAGTAACAGTAGCTAATCAGTGAGCACTTCCATGATTGTGTGACACCCGACCGGCCCGCGCAAGAGTGGCGCATGAGGATTGAAGTGGCGCATGATGGAGGAGTTTCATGTGGCATGGCCATTTTACAGTTCACATGGCGCAGGTACCATGACACGGGCTTGAGACTGGCCTTACCATTGCCATCTTGATGTGGTCCGCAGCACTATTTCCCTCAGTCCTTCTCCCCTTCTTTTCCCTCCTCCTCCTCCCTCTGTCCCTCTCTCCCTCCTCTCTCCTTTTCTTCCTCCTCTCTCCCTCCTCTTTTCCACTCTCCTTCCTCTCTAATCTCCCTCCCTCCTCTCTCCCTCTGCCCCTTTCTCCCCCTGACCCTTTCTCCCTCACTTCCTCCATGCCCCCTGACAATATATGGTTCTCTGTAGCACTCTGGGGTGGATGGGTCAGATAGGTTGGGCTTGGATTGGCCTTGAGGATCGAGAGGCCTTGGGAAGGAGCCCCTAAAGTTTTTGGAGGAAGAATCAGCATGATTTGGCAACACGTGGGATTTGACAGGTTTATGGGAGCGAGAAGACCGAAGTTGTAAGTAGGAATAATGTTAGGAACCAAATTCAGTTTTAGATGCGCTGAGCGTAAGGTAGCAGCAATTCATCCTAATGGAGATATTTTGGAAAATAGAGGAAATAAAGGATGGGGGAGGGTAGTTGAGAGGTCAGGGCTAGAGATTTAGATTTGGAAATGATGGTGATCATGATAATGGTAGTGATATTTGTTAATCACACATTTTGAGCCAAGCTCTGCATTAGGTGTACTATACTATTATACTGTACTAGTGTACTATTGTTATTATTATTAATCAGGTTGAACACAACCTGTGTCCCACTTTGGGCTCACAGGCTAGGAGAGAGGAAGATTTAATCCCCATTTTGCAGATGAGGAACCTGAGCCAGGGAAAGTAATGACTTGTCCAAGTTCACAGGCAAGCTAGTGAGTGGCAGAGCTGGGATTAAAACCCAGGACTTCTGACTCTCACAAACCTGCTCTTTCCTCTAGGTCACTTTGCTTCCCAAGGTGAGTGAAAATGTGAATTGTTTTGAATATCTTCAAGGGAATAGGACTAGAGATGTGAAGCTTTCTCTTCACTGTCTCCACCCTTCTCTTAACCTCCTAAATCATACTCTAATTCTCCCTGTTTCTGAAGCTCCTTTACTCTTCCTGAAGTCAAGTAGGAACAGAGATAGGGAAATTTGGAGGAAAGGTTTTTGGCTGGAAAAAAATTAGTTTATTACCTTCCGCTTTTCTTTCTCTCCCCTCCCTGTGGTGATTCTCATCGCAGCTTCTGGTGTTCTAGGAAGTGGGGCCCTTGAGAATCAGATAAGTGGAGAATTTGAGGAGGGGAGGCTGAGCATGTAATACAACAAAGAAAACCTTTCTCAGTCCCTATAATGCCTAGGTTTCACAGTGTCTTCTTTTACTTTTGAATGTTCAGGTCAAGTGATAGACTTAAATCTCTTGTGGTGAAAAAAGTGAACATTGTGGTTTGGCTAAACTCACTCAATACATGAGTATTTTAATATAGAGAGTTAAAATCAAAGTGAAAAAAGATATGTCTGTAGTATCCAAATGTAGAAGTTCTCTCTCTCTTTCCTTCATCTCTTCCTCCCTTCCTCTCTCCCTCTCTCCATCTTTCTCCCTTCCTCCTTCTCCTCTACCCCATTCTTCCCTCCTTTGGTCTACCTATCTGGATCTTGCTCCCCCTTCTCTCTCTCTTTTGCCTCTTTTTCTTTCTCTATTTCTGTCCTTCTCTCCCTCTCTACCATGGATTCCATATATTGCTCTCCCCCTTTCCTTCATGTATGTGTTTTCTCCTTCCAAATCTCCAATGGCCTCATCCCTGACTATCCCCAAAGGTGAATGAGATGGAGGGAAAGATTATGGGACAGGGACAGGAGCTGAAGTTCCTGAAGCAAGAAGAGGGAACCCCTTTTCTACTGCATTTAAATCACTGGTTTTTCTTGAAACATTAACAACATTTTCTCTCTGACAGGTATACCCTCAAATACAAAACACCTCCTTACCCCTCTGGTCCCCTCCCCCCCGAACCCCCGCCCCTCAAATTGACTTGAAAATGGAATATTCAAATGGCTACAAGCCAACATGGGGTCTCTTTTATTAGCATATATTCCCAATTTAGCTCTCCAGGCTTTAGGGTCTTTTGCCTACAAAGACCCAAGGCAGCTGGAAGTGCCTGAAACATTGTGTTTTGGAGTAATTGGGTTATGGATTCTGATTTTCACAGGAATGCAGCCAGAGGGAGGACTTCTTGGCTCAGTGGGCTGGACAAATGTCTGAGATGTTCTTTGGGTTTCTGGGTTCAGATTCTGGGCCACCCCACACCCCACTGCATCCCTGGCCCAGAGAAGACCCATGGCAAATGGATTGGACAGTGGATGAATATTTTGAAGGAGTAAGGAGGGGGAAAGTTGCCTAGAGGGCATTATGAAAATGTCTCTAGGAGGAACTAAGCAAACAGAAATGGCTCTGAACTTCTCTGATGTCATCCAAACCGTGAATCCATTTCTGAATATTTATTAAGTACCAGTGCAGGGCCTGGCTTTTGTGATTAAGGAATAGGCCCCTGTAAATAAAGCAGAGAATATTCACAGAATGTAAAAGTATGAGCTGAGCTGTTTGCTTTGGTTAGTTTACATATAGTTTCTCCTATGCCGGCATTCATCATTACAGACCTCTGTGCTTTGAATAGGGAAGGTTAGGGCTGTATTCTTTTTGATCTCGTGAACATCATTGTTCTTTTCCCATGGAAAGGGAAAACAACTAAAGGACATATCCACTAGATATTTAAAAGTGGATAAAGTGCTCCTTTTCATTCTCAACATGTTGAAATAGTGGATTGTTTATAGTTAGCTAAGGGGAGAATTAAGATACTACACAGTCTTTGAAACTTTGTCCTGTGTGAAAATCTAGAATAATGAATCTGTAAAGTCTTTTCTTGAATGCATATTTTGCTGCCTTTACTAGCTAATTTCCCTAAGGCTGCAACTCAAAGAAACTTTAGAGTTTAATGATGATTATTTGAAGTGTGCCAGCTGATAATGATGTAATTCCTACTGAAGTGTTATGGCCTCTGGGAATGGTGACAAAAACTTTAGATTTTGATTATCTGGCCCTTAGAAAATTCTTCAAAAAATGTTTTTAGTTTGGCAGTAGAGGCCACATTTGACAGCCTGTCCTCTATATTGTGTTCAAGTTCAACATGATCACAGAAGAGAGTCTTTCTCCTCAGAGGACACACTTGTTCCATCTAATAATAATAATAATGTTGGTATTTGTTAAGTGCTTACTATGTGCAGAGCACTGTTCTAAGCGCTGGGGTAGATACAGGGTCATCAGGTTGTCCCACGTGAGGCTCACAGTTAATCCCTCTTTTACAGATGAGGTAACTGAGGCACAGAGAAGTGAAGTGACTTGCCCACAGTCACACAGCTGACAAGTGGCAGAGCTGGGATTTGAACCCATGACCTCTGACTCCCAAGCCCGGGCTCTTTCCACTGAGCCACACTGCTTCTCTACTCTGATTGCATTCTGGGACATTTGACTCATGAATGCTAATAAGCTGGGCCCCTTCTTCCAGAGACATCTTGGTAATAATAATAATAATAATAGTGGTGGTTGTTAAGCACTTACTATGCGTCAAGCCCTGTGCTAAGCACTGGGGTAGATACAGTCTAATCAGGTTGGACACAGTTCCTTCCTCACACGGAGTTTATAGTCCTAATCCCCATTTTACAGATGAGGTAACAGAGGCACAGAGAAGGTAAGTGACTTGTCCACGGTCACACAGCAGACAAGTGGCACAGCCGGCGTTAGAACCCAACTCTTTCTGACTCCCAGGTCTGTGGTCTATCCCCGAGGCCGTGCTGCTTCCCAGCATGGGGAAGCAGGTGTGGTAAAAAGAGCAAGGATCTTGGACTCAGAGGAACCAGGTTCTAGGCCCAGCTCTGCCACTTGCCTGCTGTGTGACTTTGGGCAAGTCTCTTAACCTCTCTAAGCCTCAGTTTCCTCCTCATTTGCAAAATGGCACCAATACTCTTTGCCTTACCTCACAGTGTTGTTGGGAGGACAGATATGAAGCGAAATATCGGTGAAAAAGCACTTTGGGAATAAAATCACTATGTAAGAAATTTGGGTATTATCAAGATATCTGTTGTCTATTCTTGGCCTGGATGGGGCTTTATAGCTCTTTTCCCCAAGACAGTAATATGCTGTCATGATTGACGGGGTCATCGGTCACTGTATTAGGGCACAGTATCGTCCAGGAGGCTACTGTAAAGTGGATCACTCTGAAGTCGTTGGTGAGGGTTAGGCGGAAGTCAAATGACTCAGTGACCCAGATTTTCCTTGACTTGAAGCAGAGAGAGATTTCCTGGAAATCCCATGGAGATGATCTCAATTACAGTGTTCATTAAATTAGTTGAGGGCCACTAGTTTCCTAGGTGGATCTTTGAGGAAAGATCCTCATAAGTTAATAAAGTTGGTAGAATGTGCTTTCTTGAAGAGATGGTACTCCACATCATTTGCAGATTAAGGGGAGTAAGGAATGAGAAGAGACATGGGCCAGTGGAAAGAGCATCGGCCTGGGAGTCAGAAGACTTGGGTTCTGATCCCAGCTCTGCCAATTGCTCTGCCAGTTGCTTGCTGTTTGACCACGGTAAGTCACTTCACTTCTCTCCGTCTGTTTCCTCAACTTTAAAATAGGGATTAAATACCTGTTCCCCCTCCTACTTAGACTGCAAAACAGGGTTAGTCTCTGAGACTAAACGCTCAATAAATACGATTGAATGATTGAATGAAGGACTTAACTTGTTCCTCCCCTAGGGCTTAGAACAGTGTTTGACACATAGTCAGCACTTAAAAAATGCCATTAAAAAAATTGGTGACAATATGCGCTGGAGCAGTCTTGGAAGACATGACTAAACGTCTAGGTTTTCTGGGGTTTTTTTGGAGACCTGGTACATTGGGCAGGTTTGGTATTGTTTTGTACCTTATGAAAAATTCCTTCTTATCAATCAGTCTGATATTTATTGAGTGCTTACTGTCTGCAAATCAGTCAATTAATGGCAGAGCACTGTACTGTTAAGCACTTGGAAAAGTACAGTAAAACAGCGTTAACAGACACATTCCCTGTCCACAAGGAGTTTACTGTCTAGAGGGGAGGTAGACATTAAAATTATTTATTTATTTTATCGTATTTGTTAAGCACTTACTATGTGCCAGGCACCATTCTAAGTGCTGCGATAGATGCAAGGTAATCAGGTAGGACACAGTCCATGACCCACATGGAACTCACAGTCTAAATGCCCATTTTACAGATGAGGTAACTGAGACACAGAGAAGTGAAGTGACTTGCCCTAAATCACACAACAGAAAAGTAGCAGAACCAGGATTAGAACCCCAGGTCCTTCTGACTTCCAGGCCCCTGCTGTGGGGCTGAGGGTGGGGGTGAATATCAAGTGTTGAAAGCTCTTAGGAGAGTACAATAGAGTTGGTAGTGTTGTCAGACACCATTAGAGCTCACAGGGAGTTTGTAATCTGGTGAGGGAGACAGACTTTAAAATATATTACAAGTAGGGGAAGCAACAGTGTAAGAAAATGCACCTATGTGCTGTGAGGGTGAGGATCGAAGTGCTTAGGGGTAACCAACCCAATTGCACAGGTGACACAGAAAGATGGGGAAATAGGATGAGGAGATGAGAATTTAGGGAAGGTTTCCTGGAGAAGATATGATTTGAAGATGGGGAGAGTGGTGGTTTGTTAGCTGTGAAGAAGAAGGGAGTTCCAGGAAGTAGGGAGCCAAGTGATGTTTTTGTTTTGAGAAGATGCTTCTTGGTATTATAAAAAAAATCATCACAGAAGGTGTGATGGGAATTTTGATGATAAGAATATATCCATTTTCTTTCGAAGCACCACACTTAAATTGTGATCAGAATTAGCTTCAGTGCCGTGCTTAAGAAGCAACTCGGCTTTCAAGGTGCAACAGGTCTAGGTCTCTGCATTGTTCAACCTTTGATTTTGCTAATGGAGAGCTCGTGTAGTATTACCTGCTGGCTTTTGAGGCACAAAGGATAGACTAAAATGACAGATATTTAGGATGGAGCACAATTGGATGTTTGCTGGGTGAATTATTTTCTGCTCAAGTTCAAGTCAAAAGTAGTCAGTTCTGGCTTGAAATTTTGAGCTGACTGAATGTAGCACTCTAACTGTTTTGGTTTGAAAATATGGGTGATGAAAAGGGGTGGCAGAAGTACAATTGGTGGAAAAACAATTGCAAGTGTGATATTAACAGTCTATTTGAATAACACAAATTATTATAATGGGACTTTCATCTTGTCATGTGGGGAAATAAGAAGTCTGTTTGGGAAATAGAGTTCTTGCTGATTGGCGGCGGACAATGAGCCACATCAGTGGTAATAAGTGAGACTATTTGCAAAGAAGACTATTGCCGGCAATGAGCTAATTAGAGCGTTTTCTTTCTTTGTGGATAAGCATATGGGACCCATATTGTCTAAGTGAACAGCAGAGCAGTGGCTGCTCCAATACAAGATTTTCTCTGCAGCATATTTCTGGGAGCATCTTTATTTATTGGAAGCTCCGGCATTGTTTTCCATGCAGCTTCAAGGAGGGAGGAAGATATGGACTCTGCCCAAGGGCTTGTAGAGTCTACCCTGTTTTGGCCTCTTTTTTTTTCTCTCCAGCTCAAGTATCCTAGGGAAACTGGAAACCGAACTGAAGCGTTTGATTGGTGGTACTGTTTATTTCTTGCTTTTCCATTTGACTTGGTGTTTGCATCGTGCACATAAATTCCATATCAATCAATTAATCGATAATATTTACTGGGCAGTTACTCTGTGCAGAGCACTGTTCTAAGCAGTTAAGAGACTATAATTGACTTAATAGACACAATCCCTGCCCTCAAGTTGCCTACAGTCTAACGGGGGAGATCGGCACTAAACTGAATTGCAGGGAGGGGAAGCAGCCGAGTTTGAGGATATGTACCTAAGTGCTATAGGGGAGAAGGAAAAGGATGAGTCCCTAATGCTTTTTTGGGGGAGGGTCTGAGAGTGTAGATGATTCAGTAGGGGGAGAAATCGAGTGGGATGCTGAGAGGTTAGTCAGGGAAGGCTTCCTGGAGGAGATGTGATTTTTAGTTGGACTGAAATAGGGGAGAATAGTGATTGCAGTTCAGAAATGACAGGCAATGAAGGTGTGATCATGTAGGCAAAGCTCTGTAGACCATATAGAATCTATAGGTCCGTCTTCACCAGAAATCAGGTACTTTGTCTACTACGGGGGAAAAAACACTAAAAGGTTCATCTGACATTTGATTTATAAGAAGTATAGGGTACCAACAAGATGATATACTGAAGCGCTAAAACTTCAGGTTTGAAATGACAAAGTGAACCTAAATGTATTTAAAAATTTTGCAGTTGGTACTTGAGGATCAGGCTTTAAAATCTACAATTAGGATAACAAATAACGGAAAATGAAGCATGTCCCTGCAGGGTGAGTTTGTTGTTGCTTAAACACAGGTTGTAGATTGAGTAAAGAATGGCATGATAAGATCAGATTTCCCTTGGAGGAACATAATATAATTCCAGATTGTATTAGAAAATAAATCCATCTTCCTTTAAAAGAAAATGATAAGGAAGGACTAGTCATTTATAATTAGCTATCCCAGGAATAGTTGTATGTCTGGAAAATAATGCTGTTTACTTACGCTTTGTCAGTGACTGAGAGGAAAAATATTAATGTGAATACCAGCATATTTTCTTCCCAGCAGAGTAGCAAGGGAAATTCTACTTTGTTTATAGGTGTCTCTGGGGGACAGTGTTCAGAAATTTATGAAGTTTTAGGTGCTTAACTTTCCATTAAAGGTAATAGGCATCGCAGAGCTGAAGCACAATTCACCTTTTGGACTATTCCCCTAACTATGGTTTGTTTGCGAAAATTTTTATTGCTTATTTTTAAGGAGCTGTATATTGATGAGAAGAGAGTCTCCTTTCCCATAAGAGCAACTGAAGATGAAACTGGAGAATTTTTCTGCCTAATTTAGACATTTCCAAAAATCCCTTTCCTGCCAAATGAACAGATACTGCAGTTCTATACTATATCCCACTAGGAGGGAAACATAAAGCTCTAATAAATTTATAGGTCTTTGTAAACGTGTATAGAATTGTGCTACCAGGACATCTGATATCCTCATTCTAGTGAATAGGATGGTGATCTTTAAGTTGCTGTTAGCTATGGAGATGCAAGGTTGGTGTTCCACTTTTGTTTTTACGTAAAGTGATTTCAGTCATTCTTTGGTTTTTGAGCCATATTATGGTAGTAAGTAAGTTGTGGGAGGAGCATGGCTGGAGGGAGGAATATAAGGCTCTTTTGGGTTGCTATAAGAACTTGAGAAAACTTCTGTCCTAATACCTTGAGTGGCACTTTGGTGATTAAGTTCCCAAAGAGCTTAAATTCCTTTGAGGAAGTAACTTTCAATCTTGTATGGGATGATTCCCACACATGGGAAGGCTTTCTTTGATGAATTTTGCACCTCTGACTTGTACCTGCAAAGGGCAAACCCCACTTGAACCCCCAAATTAGTGTCTATCACAATTTCCCAATAAAGATAAGACTATCTCTAGAGCCATTGCTCAAGCAGTAATCAATAAACAGTATAACAAGTGGCCTAAGCTGTTTCCAAAATATTACAGTCAAAGTTACTGATTGCCAAACCCTCTTTGGTAGATTGAAAATAAAACTGGAAATGATGGGCTTGTCAAGGAGCAATGGGTTTGGAAGCTTCAGGAGACAGCATTTCATTATCATGCATAACATTTGTTGACCCCTGAAGTAGGAACTTAGGCAAATCAAATCAAAGTCTTGGCTATAAAGGAACTCTGGGCCTAATGGAAGAAGCCAGTTAACGTAAGTTACTAAAGAGTAAGAGCAGGGATACAAATGATGAAAGCAAAAATCAGTAAATAGATAGAGTAAGAAAGTGGACTGATAGGTTGGCTTGACCAGAGAAATTAGGATGGACCTGGGGAATGTGTCTTGGCTTTTAGGAAGGCTTTGAAGGTGGGGAGGGCTGTGGTTAGGGGAATTGCAGGTGGCTGGGAAGATATGAGGAATGGGAGGTGGGAGGGGCTTGGGTGAAGAATAGAAGATTTGTTGGAGGAGTGAAGACAGCCAGCTAGTGGGTAACAGGAGAAGAGAGCAATAAATAAGAAGGAACAGTGGGAAGTCATCCTTAAAGCCGGTAGTGAGGTGTCTTTGCTTTATACAAAACAAGAAATATTTTCCAATGAGAATTGAATCAGTATTATTTATTGAACACCTTCTAAGTGCTTGGGAGAGTAAAATAATTATATTTGAATTATCATTATTAATCAGTCATATTGAGCGCTTACTGTGCAAAGAGCACTGTACTAAGACTTGGGAGAGTACAATATAACAATGTAACAGACACATCCCCTGCCCACAGTGAGCCTTAAAAATCATTCTATTTACTATTATTTATAGACTATATAATTGCTCCATGTATTATTTACTTACACACACACACATAGATAAACACACATGCCTGAACTTAGGGGCTTATAGCCAGTCAATCAATCGGTGATATTTATTGAGCGTTTACTATGTGCAGAACACTCCATAAGTGCTTGGGAGAGTTGTAGTGTAATTAGAGTTGGTAGACACATTCCCTACTGATTAAGGAAGCTTACAGTTTTAGGTGGGAAGGGAGATATTAAAGCAAATCATGGCTATGTATGTAAGTGCTGTGGGACTGAGGGTGGAGTTAATATCAAGTACTTCAAGCGTATAGGTCCAAGTGCTTAGGTGACTCGGAAGGGTGAAGGAATGGGGGAGATGAGGGCTTAGTTGGGAAAGCCTCTTGGAAGAGATGTGATTTTTGAAAGTGGGTTTGAAAGTGGGAAGGGTGATGGTTGTTATATATATGGAGTTCCAGGCCAAGGGAAAGATGTGGCAAGATAGTTGAGAAGCAAAGGTACAGTGAGTAGTAGGGTGTTAGGGGTGCACAGTGACTGGGCTGTGTTGTATAGATAGGGAGGAGGAGGAGGAGAGATGGGTTGAGTGCTTTAAAGCCCCAATCCTGAGAAGTTTGTGTTTTGGTGCGAGGAAGTGGTGACCCAGTCCCAGGATGGGTCACCACTGAGGTACTTGAGGAGTGGGGAGACATGGACTGAATGCTTTTTCAGAAAAATGATCTGGACAGTTAAAGAGAAGTTAGAATTGGAGTAGAAAGAGACAGGAGGCAGGGAGGTCCAGTGTGGGGAAACTGATGCTGATAGTCAAGAATGGGATAAGTGCTTGGGTGAGTGTAGTAACAGTTTGGATGGAGAGGAAAAGGGTGGATTTAGCACTGTTTATGAAAGTAGAGCCGACAGGATTCGGTGATAGATTGAATGTGTGGGTGAATGAGAGAGATGAGTCAAGGATAATGCTAAGGTGAATGGGCTTGTGAGACAGGGAGGATAGTGGTGTCATCTACGGTGATGGGAAAGATGGGGGAAGATGGGGTTTGGGAGAGAAGAGTGGAATTCGCTTTGGACATATTAAATTTGAGATGTCAGGGAACATCCAAATAGGGATGTCTTGAAGGCAGGAGAAAACGGGAGAACTCCAGAGGAGGAGACTTGTCAGGCCTGGGAAGGTAAGATTTGGGAATCATCCACACAGAGATGGTAGTTGAAGTCATGGGAGCGAATGAGTTCTCCAAGGAGTGGGTATAGATGGAGAATAGAAAAGGACCTAAAACTGAACCTTGAGGGATCCCCACAGTTAAGGGGGTGGGAGGCCGAGGAAGAGGGTTGAGAGGGGTGGCCAGAGAGATGGGAGGAGAACGCGGGGAAAGGGACAGTGCCCAGTGAAGCCAAGTTGGATAATGTTTCCAGGGAGAAGGAGGGGGTCCACGGGTGAAGGCGGCTGAAAGGGTCAAGGAAGATTAAGATGGAGTAGAGGCCGTTGGATTTGCATAAATGAGGTCATGTGTCTTTAGGGGGCATTTTCGCGTGGAGTGAAAGAGACAGAAGCCAGATTGGAGGCGGCAGGAGAGAATTGGAGGACAGGAAGTGGGGGCAGTGGGTGTAGACAACTCACTCAAGATGTTTGGAGAAGAATGTAGAAAGAGAAGTGGGGATGGAGCCCTAAAATAAATTTCAGATAGGAAGAAGTAATAGAGCAAGTAATGTGTGCATTTAGAGAAGCAGTGTGACCAAACTGATGGAACCCAGAGGACCTGGGTTCCAAATCCGGTTCTGCCCCTTGCCTGCTGTGTGATCCTGGGCAAGTCACTAAACTCTGTACCTCAGTTTCCTCATCTGTAAAATGGAGATTACATAACTGTTCTCCCTCCCCCTTAGACTGTGAGTCCCTCATGGGTAAGGGACTCTGTCTGACCTGATTATTTTGTATCTAACGAGAAGCAGCATGACTCAGTGGAAAGAGCACGGGCTTCGGAATCAGAGGAAGTGGATTCTAATCCCAGCTCCACCACTAGTCAGCTGTGGGACTTGGGGCAAGTCAGCTAACTTCTCTGTGCCTCTGTTACCTCATCTGTAAGATGGGGATTAGGACTGTGAGCCCCATGTGGGACAACCTGAATACCTTGGATCTACCCCAGTGCTTAGAACAGTGCTTGGCACATACTAAGTGCTTAACAAATACCATATATTTATTATTTACCCTAGAGCTTAGAACAGTGCTTGGCACTTCATGAGCACTTAATACCACAATTGCTGTTATTATTATGTAAGCAGTAAACCATATATTTCAGTGTGTGAGTGGCTCAGAAGAGCTGAAGTGGCAGTTGTTGGGAATATTAGATGGGGATAAATCTGGGATGGCTTCTTGGAGGAGATGGGATTTCAGAAGAGTTTTGAAGGTTTTTGAAAAGAGCAGGTACCTACTCCATTCTAATCCTCCTTGACCTCTCTGCTGCCTTTGACACCGTCGACCATCCCCTCCTCCTCCATACCTTATCTCACCTTGGCTTCACGGACTCCGTCCTCTCCCGGTTCTCCTCTTACCTCTCTGGCCGGTCATTCTCGGTCTCCTTCGCCGGAGCCTCCTCCCCCTCCCATCCTTTAACTGTTGGAGTTCCTCAAGGGTCAGTTCTTGGCCCTCTTCTGTTCTCCATTTACACTCACTCCCTCGGTGAACTCATTCGCTCTCATGGCTTTGACTACCATCTCTACGCAGATGACATGCAGATCTACATCTCCGCCCCTGTCCTCTCCCCCTCCCTTCGGGCTCGCATCTCCTCCCGCCTCCGGGACGTCTCCACCTGGATGTCGGCCCGCCACCTAAAACTCAACGTGAGCGAGACTGAGCTCCTCATCTTCCCTCCCAAACCCGGTCCTCTCCCAGACTTCTCTATCACCGTCGATGGCACGACCATCCTTCCCGTCTCTCAGGCCCGCAATCTCGGTGTCATCCTTGACTCGTCTCTCTCGTTCACCCCACACATCCTATCCGTTACCGAGACCTGCCGGTTTCACCTCTACAGTATCGCCAAGATCCGCCCTTTCCTCTCCACCCAGACGGCTACCTTACTGTTACGGGCTCTCGTTATATCCCGGCTAGACTACTGTGTCGGCCTTCTCTCTGACCTCCCTTCCTCCTCTTTCGCCCTGCTCCGGTCTATTCTTCACTTCGCTGCCCGGCTCATCTTCCCGCAGAAACGATCTGGGCATGTCACTCCCCTTCTTAAACAACTCCAGTGGTTGCCTATCGACCTCCGCTCCAAACAAAAACTCCTCACTCTAGGCTTCGAGGCTCTCCATCACCTCGCCCCTTCCTACCTCTCCTCCCTTCTCTCTTTCCACCGCCCACCCCGCACGCTCTGCTCCTCCGCCGCCCACCTCCTCACCGTCCCTCGGTCTCACCCATCCCGCCGTCGACCCCCGGGCCACGTCCTCCCGCGGTCCCGGAACGCCCTCCCTCCTCACCTCCGCCAAACTGATTCTCTTTCCCTCTTCAAAACCCTACTTAAATCTCACCTCCTCCAAGAGGCCTTCCCAGACTGAGCTCCTCTTCTCCCTCTACTCCCTCTGCCACCCCCCCTTTACCTCTCTGCAGCTAAACCCTCTTTTTCCCCTTTTCCCTCTGCTCCTCCACCTCTCCCTTCCCATCCCCCAGCACTGTACTCGTCCGCTCAACTGTATATATTTTCATTACCCTATTTATTTTGTTAATGAATTGTACATCGCCTCGATTCTATTTAGTTGCCATTGTTTTTACGAGATGTTCTTCCCCTTGACGCTGTTTAGTGCCATCGTTCTCGTCTGTCCGTCTCCCCCGATTAGACCGTAAGCCCGTCAAACGGCAGGGACTGTCTCTATCTGTTGCCGACTTGTTCATCCCAAGCGCTTAGTACAGTGCTCTGCAGCACTCAATAAATACTATTGAATGAATGAATGAATGAACATTCCTTTACAAACTAGAAGGCCTGGTCATGTTCCTTCATTCATTCATCCCATGGTATTTATCGAGCGCCTACTGTGTGCAAAGCACTGTACTAAGCACTTGGGAGAGTACAATAAAACAGCAGACACATTGCCTGCTCACAATAAGCTAACAGTCTAGAGGGAGAGAGAGACTGTAATATAGATAAATTAAATTACAGACAATATGTGCTGCGAGGCTGGGAGGAGGATGAATGAGGGGAGCAAGTCAGGGTGATGCAGAATGGAGTGAGAGAAGCGGAGAGGAGGGCTTAGTCAGGGAAGGCTTCTTGGAGGAGATGTGACTTCAATAAGGCTGTGAAGTGGGGAAGAGCAATTATCTGTCTGATATGTGGAGGGAGGGTGTTCTAGGCCAGAGTCATGTGCTGTTCCCTGTAGCATGACCAACACGGGAGTAACGTTAGTGAGCAATTGGCCTGCCACATTGTTTTTGTGAGGGATTTGGCAGGACTCTTTAATTTCCTCGACACATTTTAACGATGACTTTATGGGACCTCTACCTTTCATATCTGGATTTATATCGGGAATCACTAGAAAGCTTAACAACTAACTGACGCGCATTAGAAGCTACCCAGGGTGAGGAGGAAGTGGGAGGAGGGGGCGAAACCACGAGTCATAAAATAGAAAAAGAAAAAAAGGAGTTTAATCCATCAAAAGATAATTTGAATTTTTGATCTTGTAATAAAGGCAGACACTGAAAAATTCAAACCGGCGTAAAATATTTAAGATGAGGATATCCAGAAGTCACTGTCTTTCGGTGGCCCTGACCTCTCCTCGCTCTGTGAAAGCACGGTTCAGCAGGGCGCCGAGAAGCTGCCCCGTACACCCCAAGCAGCAGATGGTTTGGGTTTGGATCCGAATCATTTAGCACTTGATACACTCTGGGATTTGCTGTCACTGTGTTTTTCTTCGGGAAGACCAGTTTTCTGTTGCGGAGGGCCTATTAGTCGGTAATCATTTACAGAGGCGATTTGAGTTCGGGAATCCGGAGATTGAGGCTGCTGCTGTTGATCCGTTTTACTGCAGGGGCTCATTGTGGTGTTATAAATATGTGAAGGGACAGAAGTTTCCACCTGAAGTGCAAGATTTAAAGTACATCTCAGACAAGATCACTGTCCCGGAATAAAGAGCTGCTCACAAAGTGAGAAGTCCACAAAGGTTATGAACCCGTGAAGGCTTAAGTAAGCAGCTTCGTGAACTGCATCGTCCTAAATGTTGAACCAGAACCACAGAGGAGGGTCATGATGTCTTAAGCTTTAGGCTCATCCTTTTTTTTCTCCCCTCAGCCTTGCTCTGAACATTCAAGTGCTTAGTACAGTGCTTTGCATACAGTAAGCGCTAAATAAATACGATTGAATGAATTAATGAGCATTTACCATGAGCGTCCTGGTTGGTTGGCTGGTTTTCTAGACCCAGGTATGTTCCTGAAATGCCTTTAGACTGTAAGCTCCTCGTGGGCAGAGAACGAAAGTGTCTACCAACTCTGTTATGTTGTACTCTCTAAATCGCTTAGTACAGTGCTATGCACACAGAAGCACTCAATAAATACAGTTGATTTGGACCTGGGCATGTGAAGCACGTTGCGCCCACAATAAGCGGGTGGTGGTTTGTCAGGGGTTTTGAACCTTTTTTTAATATTATTTGCTAAACGCTTACTATGCACCACACACTGTTCTAAGTGACAGGGTAGATACAAGGTAATCAAGTCCTATGTGGGGCTCCCAGTCTAAGCCCCCATTTTACAGATGAGGTAACTAGGCCAGTAGGAGTGAAGTGACGTGCCCATGGTCACATAGCAGACAAATGGCGAAGCTGGAATTAAAAGCCGAGTCCTTCTGGCTTCCAGGCCCATGCTCTAGCCACCAGGCCACACTGCTTGTCTTTAGCCCTTAGGAAAGTGCAATGGAAACACAAGCTAAATGCAGGATACTAAAAGCCTGTGAGCTGTTTTAAGCGAGTCAGGGACTAAACAGAATCCCTTATTATCTCCAAAACCTTCCCTCTTCAGATTGCAAGCAATCCCAAAGTATCCACTTGACTACAATACAACTTCGCAGTAACTCCTAACCACAAAGCGGCACCAAAACCTGCACATTCAGTGAAATTAAAACGGTATGAATGTTCCGACTCTGAACTCTTCGGGATGGCCTCTGGACACAATGTGATCATTTTATGAGCAGCCGTAAGAGTATACACGTCTGCAGTGGGCATTCGTTTGCCCTCCAACATGGTTAATTTTCGCCTCACGCAGAAGTCTTGGCTAAATGGAAGGTTAGGAAACCAGTGAAGCAAGTTTAAGAAGAGGTTTGCTACGGAAAAGCTGGTTCAATGCATTTTGGCAGCTAATCTCTGAAGGTTAATTGTGATACTGATTGTTAGGGAAAACCTAATTAAAATTAACATAAAAAACTACATTTAAGTATTATTAAGGTTGTGACAAGGACTTACAAAGCCCAGAATTTCAAAATGGAAGTTTAGACTTTGTCTTCCAACTTGTGTCCCATTGTTCCCAGGTAGTGAAGCGGAGAAAACACATTAATTAAATATTTGGAGAGCACTGTACAAGTTGTTCTCCTATATATCATCCCGGGTTCATTTGACACCTTGACAATTTTTGGAAACAAAAGAGTCTGTATGGGACAGTGTCTGCTTCAGATTTTTAGTTGTGAATCCATTTAGGGTACTGCATATCAGTGTATTATGCTGGCATGGTTTTTGTTTTGTTTTCGCAACTGAGATTTGCAATTGTGTGTGTTTTTGGAGAGGAACACAGGTAGATCAGAAAAGATTGTAATATAGGCGTTTGGGAAGGCTGGAAGATTGGTCTTCATTCTCCTGAATGGAACTTTCCTGGGAGCGTTCTTCTCCCCAGGTCTGTCCATAGCTCTTCCACGGGAGAAGCTCTGTCAGGGAACAGAAAAATGATGGAGTCTTCGGCCCTATGTGGAAAGCGGGTTTGCGCAGTAGAGCCTCGAGCGGGCGCCGCTGCTGCTGTTCTCGTTGATGAAGCAGCAACGCTCCCTTATGAAACTTCTGGCCATCCTCAATATTTCATGCACCCTCAGAAATAGCCCTTGGCAATTTTCTAGTGAATGCCCCTGATGTGGAGGCTTTTCCTGGCTGATTAAATAACAGCCATCGTAGAGTGTTCTCTGCAGAAAATCAGAGCCTTTTAAAGCTGCTTAAATGGTTTCAAGCATCGGTGGGGTGTGTGTGGGGGTGTTTTATTTCAAAGGAGTTAGTGAGATCATTACTTATCATGGAACAGGAGGTTGAGAGAGAGAGAAAAAAAATACTGGAGCCATAAAAGCATGCAGAGAGAAGATAGGCAGAATGTAATGTCAGTGGCTAAAATTTCAATTGCAGACGTTCTTGATTAGATCAGTATAAAAAAGGCCCATTTACCCAACACACTTAAAGCCTAAAGTACTTATCAGAAGAGGAAATTTTGATCGGAAGATTTTCGTATTTCCTTTTAAACCCTTAGGTGTCAGTCACTGCCTTTGCCAATCCCATTCAATGCGAGGAGGCTTCTCTTTTGGAACCACTCCTCTATTCAGATCTATCACCATTTGGTAATTAAAAGATACCGAAATCTGTTTGGAAAAAAAAAAAAGTTGAGTTGCTTTATGCTCGCTTCCTGGCTGTAGCATCCGATGTTGCATAAGTCACTCTGAAGAAGTGTTTGGATTGCAAATGTCTTCAGTTTTCACTTGGTTCACAGGTTGTCCCTGTCTGGGAAGGCAACCTCGACATTACGCTTCTAAACCTCTATCTTGGTAGGATTCTAAACAAGCATTTTGGGTGACATTTGCCAAGAAGAGCTCTTTTTAACAGAGCTTGAGCACAGGGGATCTGTCGAGTTTTGGTCCTGTTGTCTGTTGCACCCTTTCGGCATAAAGGTAGAGTTAAAGGAAAGTATAATTCAAAAACAGTATCGGAGAATGGTCCCAGGAACGTAGCCAACATTTCTCTACCTGAGCGGTAATTGTGTGGGTAGCTGTGAACTGCACAGTGACCCACAGTGACCCAGGAACAGGAGGAAGTTTGGCTCATTGCTTATCCATCAATCAACAGTATTTCCATGGTATTTTTTTTCTAAAATCTCAGGGTGTTTCCCTTGGAAATGCTACAGCATGGGGGAGAATCCTGGAGCATTTTCCTTTAAATTAGTGGGGGGAATGTGGGAAGTCAACCCCCACCTATTCCTCCCATTTTTCTAACCTCCCTCCCCAAGTTGGTCACTACACAGGGATAATAGAATGCAGGACATTTCTTCTGAGGGACAATCCCATTAGTTTAAAAAGTCCAGTTTTTGTAGAAACTGACTCAGAGGTCCCAAAAGATGCCTGTCCCTTTCTTGCAATTGATCAGTCAGCCTTATTTATTGAGCGCTCACTGTGTTCAGAGCACTGGACTAAGCGCTTGGGAGAGTACAATATAACAGACACATTCCCAACCTACAGTGAGTTTACAGTCTAGAAGGGGAAACAGACATTAATGTTAAATTACAGATATAATAAATCAAGAAAATTATAAATTACAGTTGTACTAACACATTAACAGAAAGACCTAAAAGCAAATAACTGAATCATAGTTTTGCATGTGGAAATATTCCTTTTCACTGATGCACACCTATGATTGCCTGTAGCTTCTCAGACACCTATTACTTTCGCGATCACTGGGTTTCATCAGGATTGCCATGAGGATTTAACTCATTGTTCATTTTGCCCTGCTATATATGTCCCCTGGTTCTCAAATACAAAAGAGATTGTTTTTGCTGTAAAAATGAATTTACAAAATGGTCCAGGAAATTCTCTTAGATCTGATCTACCCGTTTGCTGGTTAGATGGCATTTTGAACACTAATCTTTCCTCTTCATGGCAGTACCAGACTTTTCTTCATTACTCTGTGTTCCCCATTTCTTCCAAGAGAAGACCAAGGATTCCTGCATAGAGTTAATGCCAATGTTTCCGCAGTTGGGTCCGGGAATATCAAATTCAGAGGGCTTTTTTGGAAATACCAAAAAATGTCAAATGTTAACCACATTTCTCTTCGTATGATGTCATTCCCCTTTTTAGCAGCTCACCTGCAGCTTTATTTCATTTAAAAGAGAACAGAATTTATTCATCTGACCATGAAGTACTTCTTCATGACTACTTTGATAAATAATAAATAGTTTGTAGTGGTTTTTGACTATTCAAATGAACTGCCCTCCATATCTCTCTTAATAAAATGCCTAGACCTATTTATGATTACACATTTTTCTTGAAGGACCAAAGTGTATTTTCATTGTCTTCTATTGTTTATTCAGATAAAACGTTTGTGTTGTCAAAATATTGCACAGTAGGAAACTGCGAAAGAATTTGATAGTCTGGTGAAATTGGGGTCCGGATAGCCTTCATAAACCCCAGTACTTTGCTTTCCTACTCATTTCTTGTTGACTTTAATGACTATTTCATGCTTTTTGGAATGGTCCTGCAATCTTTGTTGCTGTACCCTTTGGAATAAAAAAAAAAATCTTTCTCCTCTTGTCTAAGAATTCTTGGGTCAGGGAGTGCCTTTGCTAGCAAGATCTGATCTCTCAGTCGGCTAAAACTTCCTATTAATATGCTTTTCAACTTTCTGCTTCAAAATCATCTTGAGTTTGACCTGGAATATAGAAACAATTCAATTTCAAAGCATTTTTGTAGGTTTATTATCATGGTATTTAAGCACTCAGTATGTGCCAAGCACTGTTCTAAGCACTGGGGCAGATACAAGTTAATCAGATTGGACACACTCCCTGTTCCACAATGGAGCTCTCAGTCTAAGTAGGAGGGAAAGCAGTTAATGCAACTGAAACTCCTATTCATTCATTCAATAGTATGTATTGAGTGCTTACTATGTGCAGAGCACTGTACTAAGCGCTTGGAATGAACAAGTCGGCAACAGATAGAGACGGTCCCTGCCGTTTGACGGGCTTACGGTCTAATCGGGGGAGACACTTATCTGATGCCCAGGGTCTTTAGTGCTGATGAAGGCAATTCTGCGCTTCTCCTACTTTACTGGTGGCCAAAACAGAGCCAGCTGTTGGTTTGAGCTTGGTGTCTACATAGGAAAAAGCTCCTCAAGAAGTAGCCTCTGGATTTCAGTCCCTTTGCTGTCATCAGGAGGTGCTGGACAATTCTTTAGGTCTGTGACAAATTGCTGCAGAAGGCTGCTTTTTGCAAGTTGCCTTTGTTAACCTCTTTTAAAATGACCCATGATCTAATTCCAGTTGGAGAGCTGGAAGGAACTCTGAGAGGCCTTTTAGTCCAATCTCCTGCCGGCAAGACAGGTGAATGGTTATCTCTTCTTTTTCTGCAGATCCTCAGGGTTAGAGGCTCTAAAACTCCCCACTCCTGGGCTTTACAAATAGATATATATTTTTCTGTAGGCCCAACTGAATCCTTTCCAATTTTCAAATAAGTCCACTTCATCTTGCTTCGAATAAAAATCGTCTATGTTGCTGCTGACCTCTCGCCCACATCCTGCCTCTGGGCTAAAGTGCCCTCGCTCCTCATATCCCACAGACAATTACTCTGCTTCTCTTCAAAGCCTTATTGATGGCACATCTCCTCCAAGAGGCCTTCCCTGACTAAGCCCTCTTTTTCTTTTCTTCATCTTCCTTCTGTGTCACCCTGACTTGCCCCCTTCATTCATACCCCCTCCCAGCCCCACAGCACTTTGGTACATATTTGGTATTTATTTATTTATTTTAATGTCTGTCTCTTCTGGATTGTAAATTCATTGTGCGCAGGGAATGGGTTTATTATATTATGTTGAACTCTCTCAACCTACCATAGTGCTCTGCACACAGCGCTCAAGTATGATTGACTCTGAATGGGGTGGACAAATGAACATACTTCTCATCAAAACCTTCTTCAAATAATAATAATGTTGGTGTTTGTTAAGCGCTTACTATGTGCAGAGCACTGTTCTAAGTACTGGGGTAGATACAGGGTAATCAGGTTGTCCCACGTGAGGCTCACAGTTAATCCCCATTTTACAGATGAGGTAACTGAGGCACAGAGAAAGTTAAGTGACTTGCCCACAGTCACACAGCTGACAAGTGGCAGAGCCGGGAGTCGAACCCATGCCCTCTGACTCCGACGCTCGGGCTCTTTCCACTGAGCCACGCTGCTTCCCCTTATCAAGAACTGTATGTTGTCATTGAATTCTTAATTAACACGCAGAGATGAGGAAAAGGAAACTAAAGTTCTCCACTTGCCCTTTAGGGGATTGAACAGTATGGTTTCCATATGGGTTTGATTTGGGACCTCACCTAAGGTACATTGAGATGTCATCGCCGGCTCCCTTTGTGGCTGTGAGAACTGGAGCTGGTAATAGTACTAGTAATAATTGTGGTATCTGTTATGCGGTTACTTTGTGCTGGGCACTGTACTAAGCACTGGGGTGAATACAAGCAAATCAGGTTGCACACTGTCCCTGTCTCACATGGGGCTCACAGTCTCAATCCCCATTTTACAGATGACTTTACTAAGGCACAGAGAAGTGAAGTGACTTGTCCAAGGTCACACAGTAGAGTCATGGTAGAGCTGTAAAGACATCATATTCAACTTCCAGAGCTCATTCTTTAGTGTCACCTAGAAGGACCAGACAGGGCACTGTCAGTAGGGCTCTGTAGCGTAGTTCTGAAGCAAAACATTGCAAAAGAGCCTTTGAGGATGGAACCTGGGATCAGATCATGCAAACAGCTGCCGAATGGTGACCTAAAAGTGGAAGAATTGTAAGCAAGGAAGAATGGAGAAATGTGTAAAGATTCAGTGAGGGGCACCCTCAGATTATGGGGCAGAGGTGAGGGTCTTGGAAGCCATGGGGCGGATAGATCATCTTGGGGTATGACAATCCGAAATGGGGGAGATCTTTTAGAGCGGAGGGTTCAGGAAGTCTGTGATAGCGAGGGACAAAATGAAAACCGTCACCAAAGCATAAAGCACGATCTTCATGTGTGCACGGAGTGGAAAGGACTCTCTGTCTTGTAGTGACCTTCTCGGCTACTCTTGCACGCGGGATACGATTTGCCATCAACAGCAACATTTTTGAATGTGAAGGACAGTTATATATAATTGGTGATGAATTATCTGTGTATCTTTGAGCGCTACGTAATCCCTAAGGAGGAGGGAGACCAACTGTTCCTTCATCTTCTCCAGGGACAGCAAAAAATGAGCTTCAGTTTCTGGAGGAGAAATTCAGGCCGGACACAAGGAAATAGTAAAAGAAAGAACTTAGTATTAAAAGAGCTCACAGAGAGATGTCCTAATGTCACCCTCCTTGGCAATATCTACGAAGAGGATAGAGCATTGTCATCCTTGGATATTTTAGCTGCCCTTCCGTTCTTGGCTTCTTTGAGGCAGAGCACTGAAGTGGTTGACCACTGTAGGTCCTTTCCAGTTTTAGGATTCTAGGATTTTATTTTCCAAAACTTAATTATTTTGGTATAATTCATGTATCAGGAACTGCTTTAAACTCTGAATTGGGGCATACGTGGAAATGATCCAAGGACATTTGTTTTTGTGACGTGTGCATTTGAGTGTGCAATAAGGATGCTTTGTATCAAGGTTGGAATTTCAGTTCTGCCACTTGCCAGCTCTGTGTCCTTGGGCAAGTCACTTAACCTCTCTGTGTCCCAGTTTCCCCTTCTGTAAGATGGGGATAAGATCCCCAACCCTCCCTTCTCCTTAGATTATGATATCCCAGTGGAACAGAGGACTCTGTCCAATCTGATTATCTTGAATCTACCCCTGTACAAAACTCAGTGCTTGGGAAGTAGTGAGCACTTAATCAATACCCTAACTGTAATTGAATTGCATGAATACAATACGTATATTTGAACTCAAACAGAACCAGAAACTGAGATGTAATAAAACCTAATGACAATTATTTCATTGTCAGTGGTATTATTGAGCACTTACTGCTAAATAACTAGGTGCAGAACTAGGTGCTTGAAGAATACAGTGAAAGTCAAAAACTGGGTCCCTGACCTCAAGGAACTTACAGTCCAGTGGTCATGGGAGGTGGGTCTTCTAGGAAGGACTTGTTTTTACAAAATTAGTGATTATTAAGTCTTTACAATCAAGTAATTGTATTTATTAAGTGCTTACTGTGTGCAGGGTACTGTACTAAGTGCTTTTCAGTCATATCTACATCACGTTAGACAGTGAGCCCCGTGTGGGACAGGGACGATATCTGACCCGATTATCTTTTATCTACCCCACCGCTTGGCACATAGTAAGTGCTTAACAAATGCCATTATTATCATCATCTCCTTCAAATATCAAGGCTAGGTGTGTATATGTTTGTAGTACTGACATAAAGCATGGTTATTCGGGTTAAACTATCGCTGTTAAGCGTCAACAGACTCATGCACCAATAATTATTTCAAACTGCACAAACTATGTAATTCCAGCCAGCAGCCAAACATATCCATCGGTGGTTTTTGTAGCACGTTTGGAAAGTTTCACTTGAAGCCCACAGTGCCCTGGATCCAGTACTTCAGCATTGACACCTGTAATGGGAATGGGATAACCCACTCTCCCTTGAGAAAACTTGGCATTTGACATAGTTACTTTTTAACATTTTAAAAACTGCCTAATTAGGGGAAAATGGCTCAGTTGACTAGGTTTGGCCTTTATGTTGGCTTGTTAGTAGAGAAACTCGAACTGCTTATTTTGAGCTGTTCAGTTTTAATAACATTTCTTCAGACCACTCAGAAAGAGATCATCATTCCCATTTCACAGCAAACATAAGATTGCCATTTGCCCAAGGCTTCCTGAAAGACCAGTACTTCTCAAGTTGCTGTGCCCATGCTTCCAGACCCATGTCCCAAATCTCAGAGTAGCTGAATTAAAATCATTCTTTCTGGCAAGATTTCACCTGAAGGCTGAAAAGAAAACAAATGACCTTGACCCTGAAAGTGCATTTTACAGTCAAGTAAACATGAGGAAATATCTCCACGACAGTGAGTATTGTTACCTTGCCTGTGCTCCACAGCCCAGCCATTTGAATTATATGTAGTGTGCATACTGCTTGAGATATTTTTGTTCCTTTAGGACAAAGTACTCCTCATGATAAAGATTTTAAAATTCCAATTGCTTCTTTTTAATTATTTACCAAGTTGAGAGCTCATTACCTCTTTCATGTTGGAACCTAAAGTGAGAGTAGACTAGGCGATTGGAATGCATGGTGGATTTCTTTCCCCCCAGAGCTACAGCAACCACTTCTAGAAGTAACTTATGGGTCATGAAACCAGAAAGGGTCCTGCTTGGGCCTGGGTTTAGCAACACACACAGTATTTACTTTGATTTCAAGCCCATCCCTTTAGGCCCACATCAAGTAAGCAAAAGGAAATTTCGCACTTCCCATTTCATCCTCATTCATTCTTTAAAAATGGTATTTATTAAAGGCTAACTAGTTTTTTTTTTTTTGGTCTTTAAATGGTATTTTTTAAGCACTTACTATGTGCCGGGCACTATACTAAGCGCCGGGGTAGATACAAGCTAATCAGGGTGGACACAGTCCATGGTCCCACATCGGCTCACAGTCTTAATCTCCATTTTACGGATTAGGTAATAATATCATTATAATTTTTTTAAATGGTATTTGTTATGCACTTACTATGTGCCAGGCACTGTACTAAACCCTGGGCTGGGTCCAAGCAAATAGGGTTGGACACAGTCCCTGTCTCACATGGGGCTTATAATCTTAATCCCCATTTTACAGATGAGGTAACTGAGGCACAGAGAAGATAAGTGACTGGCCCAGAGTCACACAGCTGCCAAGATGAGGAGTAGGGATTAGAACCCAGGTCCTCTAACTCCCAGGCCTGTACTCTATCCATGCTGCTGGACAACTAATGTATCCTGTATTGATCATGTTAAGAGAGACACTTTTCCGTTCAAGTAGCTGTTGGGTTATAAACTATTGAACTTCACGTGGAGGTTCCGATCCGTACCCACTGTGGATACTCTGAGGGATCAGAGTTTCTCCTGGCAGATCATTGCTCTACCAGGAATTTGCTTTCAGGTGTCGTCCAAGCGAATTTGCCAAAAACACAATCATTGCTGGTGTACATATTTTTTTTTTGGCAGCGTTGGAGATAGTGGACTCATTTTTCAAAAAAGAAATAGTAGAAAATCAAGCTAGTGCACACTGTGGTCAAACCAGATGAAACGAGTCTCAACAGGTAATATCTCTGTGCCTGACATTCATTTGTGCTAGGAACAGCAGGAAGGACTGCTTGTTCCATGACATAGCCGACAATTGAACAAAGAAAGCTGAACCGGGACTCTCTATCTTGGGCTACCCTTAAACTCTTAGCCATTTGAAAGGCCTTGTTCTGAATGGTGCTTTTAATTTAGTGTATTGTTTCTAATTATTTCCTGTCTCAGTGGACCAGGAGTCTTGGGTCCTTGATTTTAAAAAAATTTAACCCTCCCGGTTTCCCCGGCCCAGCATGTGGCAGAACTCTCTTTTCTCTCAGGAATGAGAGAATCCACATGTCTACATAGGGATGGAAGATCCAGTCCCCTCCAGAGTAGAAAAATGAATTCAGTTGTTACCAAGAACCACTCTTGATGTGGCTTAATGTAGCAGAACATCCCCAGGCTTTACACAAAGTGGATTATTTTGAGCCCTGTAAAAATGTTTCCTTGTAAGTTTCTCTGTTATTTGGTGTTTGATGGACCACAGCAGAGATTGCCAGGGAACCAGGAACTGCAGCAACTATCATCCTCCAGATCACTTTCTTCGCTCTTGTTTCTCAGCTGATGGTGGCATAACCAAAATGAGGCCCCTTTTTGCCATTCCACTAGAAGTGAAGTGACTTGCCCAAGGTCACACGGGGCCTGGGAGTCAGAAGGACCTGGGTTCTTATCCCAGCTCTGCCACTTGTGTGCTGTGTGACCTTGAGCAATTCACTTAATTTCTCTGTGCCTTAGTAACCTCATCATAAAGTGGGGATTAAAACTGTGAGCCACATGTGGGACTTGGACTGTGTCCAAACTGATTAGCTCGTATCTACCCCGGTGCTTAGTATGGTACCTAGCACATAGTAAGCACTTAACAGATACTATTAAAAAAACCCCTCTCTTTAGAAAGGAAGGTGGAATTGGACTATTAGGGAACAAGAACCTCCAAAAGGGCTAAAAGTGAGAGTTTGGCAACATCCAGTTCTCCCTGCATGCCAACTTTGTTAGCCTACAGAAATGGAAAAAGAGCCTTTCTGAGAGTTTGTGCCTGGAAGCAACAGGTCATGCACATGTGAACAAACAGGCTGTGTTTGTAGCCTTTGTGTTAGATTCCCCTCTTTGAATTTTCAGTTTCTACCATGTCTTTAGCCTTATCACTAGATAAGGATGAAGACCATGACATCGGTCATTCAATCGTATTTACTGAGCACTTACTTTGTGCAAAGCACTGTATGAAGCACTTGGGAAAGTACAGTATAACAATAAACAGGCACATTCCCTGCCCACAATGATCACTGTGTCCTGTTCCTTTGGAGATTGCCCCTACTGACTCAGTGAGCCTCTGACTTTCATTATAATGAACATTACTTTGTAATAACTTTCACCATGCTGAAATCACCATCATAGGAGATATATCTCTGGCAACCTGCCCCTTTCTCGGAAATTTGCGTACAGCTGACTAAATAGCTGAAAGAGAAATCATAGCTGTTTTGGGGAAGTCTGACAAATTGTCACCAAGCTTCATGTTCAGTTCTTCCCCTCTCTGCTGAGTCAGGAGCACAGGTGTTGCTCAGGTGAAGATTACAGAACTTGAACATTAATTGGCCAAGCCCTGCTCTCATTACCAGCCAAAGGGACAGCAGCTGCTGCTCCTCTTTTCTAGTGCTGGCATTGCAAAGGGAGAAGCATAGAGAGTAGAGGGAGACTGCACAAAAGAAGAAGAAAGTGACACTTGGTGGATTCAAAGAGGGGAAACAAGAGGAAAAGAAATGGAGAAGTGGAGAAAGGAACACCTGAGCATCTTCAAGCGGAGGCAGTTAAGTGGATTTCAGTAAAGAGTCTGTCTATCCCCAGGTTGAGGGCACTTTGGGCTCATCCTGGTTTTCTCTCTGCCTCTTTACCTTTCTTCTCTTTTTGTAATTCTTTTTAATTTACTCACCTCATCTCCCCCTACCTCTCTTCTAAATTGACCTCAGTGTTTGTAATGGCTTTTCTGCTCTCTCCGATTCTCTCCTCTCCGATTCTCTCCTCTCCGATTCTCTCCTCTCCGATTCTCTCCTCTCCGATTCTCTCCTCTCCGATTCTCTTGCCCCCTGTCAATCCTCATTTCATTTCTCTTCTCATTCTTCTTTTTGCCCACCCCTTGACTTTTCTTTTTGTTTCTTCCCTGTTCCTGGCCTTATCACTACCCTAACTCTTTGGGGAGCAGTGTAAGCTGGTGGAAATAGCACAGGCCTGGGTGTCAGGAGACCTGTGTTCTAATCCTAGCTCTGCCTCCTGCCTGCTGTGTGACCGTGGCTGTCACTTAATTTGTGCCGGTTTCTTCTTTTGTAAAGATGGAAAAAAGATACCTATTCTCAGAGAACACTCAGTCAATTCACTCCCTCCTACCTCACTGATCTCCTACTACAGCCCAGCCCCACACTTCTCTCCTCTAATGCCAGCTTACTCACTGAGCCCTGATCTCATCTATCTCTCCATCAACTCCTTTCCCATGTTCTCCCCTGAGCCTGTAATTCACTCCCGCTCCATATATGGCAAACCACTGCTTTCTCCAGCTTTAAAGCACTAGAAAGGTCACATCTTCAAGAGGCCTTCCCCGATTAAGCCCCCTTTTCTCCTGAACCCACTTTCCTGATCACTCAACCCTGCAGCCCTTATCTACATATCTTTATTTTTATCATTATTTATTCATATTAATGTCTGTCTCTCCCTCTAAGCTGTAAGCTAGTTGTGGGCAGGAAACGTGTCTGACAACTCTGTTGAATTGTACTCTCCCAAGTGCTTAGTACAGTGCTCTGCATATAGTAAGTGCTCAACAAATATTGATTGACACTCTTTTTTGTCCCTTTTAGCTCTATCCCCCACATCTCTCACCCTCTCTCTTATGCTCTCTATTTTGTAACATGGTGGCCCACTAGGGTAGAGAAACTGATTGTTAATGCTTGTGCATTTTGGCTCTTGTAGGGTCTGGGTCCATTGGGGAGGGAAGAGGTGGCTAGCAATCAGCCTTTAGGGCCATAATCAGGGCCACATCAGGAGTCTGGCTTCTCCAGGAGGGGTGGGACTGGACGGAGGCTGGGGGCAGCATAATTTTTTTTTAAATGTTTTTATTATGCACTGCCAGATGCTTTTCTAAGTGCTGGGATTGATGTAAGTTAGGTTGGGCACAGTCCCTGTTTCACTCAGGGCTCAGAATCCTAATCGCCATTTTACAGATGAGATAACTGAGCATCAGAGAAGTGAATTGACTTAACCAAGGCCACCGCGCAGACCAGTGGTGGAGCCAGGATTAGAACCCTGGTCCTCTGACTCTCAGGCCCATAGTCTTTCCATTAGGCTACACTACTTCTCCTAATAATCTCTCCTTCACATGCTTTCCAAGGCAAGGAACCCATGCCACTTTAGCTTCTGGTAGCATTACTTTCATTCCACAGCATTTCTTGGAATACCAATGGGGACATGGGAAGAGGATAATCCCGATAGAGTGTACTCTGCTCACAGTAAGCACTCAACCAATACCACTGATTGATAGAATTTCATGGAACCTCTTAGTTCATAGTAGGTGAATGAAAGAAATTAGAAATTATTCGTATTAATGTCTTCTCTTCTAGACTGTAAGTTCACTGGTGGCAGGGAACGTGTCTACTGGTTCTCTTGTAGTCTTACAGAGGCTTAGAACAGTGCTCTGCATATAGTAAGTGCACAATAAATGCAATTGATTGAGGGATACACGTGTGAAAAGCTTTATTCTTCCATGCTTCAGTTGGGTACTTAATGTTAGACTTTTGTCCTGTGCAGTTTTGGGCCAAGAATCTACTTTTTCTTCTGAAAAAAGTCCTAATCCACACAGTATAATTCTCCTATGCAGGCACTGCCTGGGCCTTTTCCTTGTTCCCATGGTACCATGAATCAGAGAGTCTAGTGATACGTAGGTGCTTAATAAATGCTCATAATATTCTAGAAAATATTCATAAGTTCGGCTGCCTTTTGGAAGTGTAATGCATTTCAGTGTTGTTTCTAAGCTCCTAGAGTACAGTGGTGGTGTTTTTTTAATCTACTCTGTGGAATGCCTACCACAGTGCAGTGCGTCAGTTGGGGCTTAATAAGTTAAGGTGATGATGGTGATGCCAAAACAAAATCGAGAAAACACACATCCGATTTAAGGTTCCTTACACAGAGTAGAAGCTGAAGATTACCACCCAACTCTGATTTTTATTTAATGCAGTTTTCTAACAGCACTGCAGTTGATAATTTAAATTTGCAGCATAATTGGGTCCTCTGGGTTAAAGTGCAGTAACAGGCATAGAGGTGAGTGTCTAAATGATGTTATGGATTCCACATCCTGTTTGAAGAAATTTCATAACCCATTTGCCACAATTATAAAACCAGGCAGGAATTTTTCCCCCCCCATTTCTCATTCCCCTTGGCTCTGTGAGTTCACTTCAGGATCTGAAAAACAATCTGTGTTCGCTCAGTCTTGCATGCTCGCTGGTGACTTTGTAAACAGAATTTAACTGACATTATGCTGGAGGCACAGAGAATATACCACTTCCTTTGCCATCTATCTCTATTGAGTTCACAGGGTCAAATATTGAGAAAGCTTGGTTTTGTCAGGAAAATAAGTTCCACGGGCTGGAAGCTAAAAGGAGCTGGGGGCAACCAGGCTTATCTGGTAGAACCCTTGAGGAATTGGATGCTTTATTTAGGTCTTGAAGTACACTCAGTCTCACCAAGATATGGATTTTCACTCCTTGATTTGCGTAGAACGATCTCAGGGAATTAACAATCAGAGCAGTGTACTAAGCACTTGGTAGAGCACAGTATAAGAGTTGGTAGACATGTTCCCTGCCCATAAGGAGCTTACAGTCTAAAAGGAGGAGGCATGCATTAAAAGAAATAAATTATGGATATGTACGTAAGTGCCGTGGAGCTGAGGGAGGGATGAATAAAGGGAGTAAATCCAAGGACAAGGACAATGTAGGAGGGAGTCTGAGAAGAGGAAAGCTTAGCCAGGGAAGTGATATTGAAGGAGATATGTCTTCAATTGGACTTATAATGTAGGGAGTGTCAGATATCAAGAGGAAGGGTGCGAGAAGAGATCGGGGTACAGTGAGTAGGTTAGCACTAGAGAAGAGTAGTATACAGGCTGGGTTATGGTAGGAGAGCAGCGAGGTGAGGTAGGAGGGGGCGAGGTGATCGACTGCTTCAAAACCAATGGTGAGGAGTTTCTGTTTGATGCGGAGGTGGATAGGCAACCACTGGAGGTTGTTGAAGAGTGGGGAAACTTGGGTTGAACGTTTTTTTAGAAACAGGCTTCAGAGAGCCAACAGGAAGTCATCAGTGCGAGTGTGTCTGTTCAGGTCTTGTTGGAAAGTCTCGATCTTGCCCGAGACCCCAGATGAGAGAGGCTGGGGTCCAGAGACGGGATAGGCCGGGGAGTTGGCGGGGGGGGATCCACCTTACGAGCCCCTCTATCTGGCATGTCTGCAGCCCACCACATTTCAGGCTGGTTGGCTTGGATCTGCTCTATCACTTAGCTCAGAGCTTAAGCCATGGTATGTGCTTAATAAATGTAATAATAATGATGGTAATACTCCCAATCGACTTCTTCCTAGGTCTTTGACAAGATCTGAGAGTTTCCTTTCAGGCTGAAGAGCCCCTAATGGTAGCTTTCTAACCTATCTGCTCCTTAAAGAGTGTCCACAAATTCTGTTGCACGGTACTCTATCAATTGCTTAGTACAGTGTTCTGCATGTAGTCAGCTCTCAGTAAATACCCATGATTGACATCTATGGAGGAGCCCCAGTGTTCATTCAGTCATATTTATAGAGCATTTACTGTATGCAAAGCACTGTAGTAAGCGCTTAAGTACAGTGTTATGGTGCTTCAACCCCAACAGGTTCCCACTAACCAAAGGGCCAGCTAATGATTTTGGAAACTAGTCTAAATGGCCCAGTCATGTGCCAGAAAAGTAGACTAGCCTGTCATGTGTTGTCACTTGGGGTGGGGAAGACCTGAACTCATCCATCCCCAAGGAGTTGGTGTATTGGACAGGGTAGGGACAAGAACACCATTGTTTCTTGTTTTTTTTCTTTTGTCTTTTTCTCCTGCCTTCTAAATTTAAATTGTATTCCCAGGGATTTTCCCCAGACAGCCACTTTTTCCTTCACCCTCTCAGTACTACGGATATAAATGAGGGTTTTAAAAATACCTCATATAACAATAAACTCCCTCCAGAAAGTTGGGAGTTGGTACACTTTTCTTGGAAAATTCCCCAAGTTCTGAGTTTAGATTTATAAACAAATTAGAGAAAGCCAATTTCCTGCCCTGGTGGTTTCCAGGGACACCATGATGAAGGGCACCATTCTCTGGCTGATGATTGGTCAGAAATCATCTCCTCATCTCAGTGTTGTCCCTAGAGAAGCAGTGACTGGTGTCTAGAACCCAGTCTCCCTTTTGATAGCACACCGAGCTCAAAAGTGAAGGATCCATTGCTCAGTTCCAAGAAACCTATCGATCAGCTTTGAGATTTATAAGGAAAGCACAGAGAATAGAGAAATATCAGCTCTGAAACTGGTGCTCTGTAAAGTTTTCAAGGCTAACATTTGAAGAAGACTTTAAGAGCCCACCTGTGACTTTGCAGATTTTAACGTGCACCAGTCCTCAAACCGAAAGTTTAGATTTTTTGGCAACCAGTTGCAAATGCAGGTATGAATCATCTGCACTTGGTGAATATTCAGTAGGTAGCATGGGGCTACAATCAATTTTTATACTAAGTATTGTATATTTCCTTGTAAATGTGTCATCTTTGTATTCAAAGTCTGAGTCATTAGAGAGGTGGGATGTTGATCAATTGTTTTAGGAAAGAAATTGGATTTGTAATCTGCTGGAGGTAAGACTGTTGTTTTCCCTGGAAAAGAGGGCATTGGATCTTGGTTCATTTTCAGAACCAATGTAGAGGCACCAGGATAGGCCATTGTGTTCAAAAAAGAAGACTAACGAGAACTTCACCCTTCCAACCTTTCCTGAGGTTAATGAAGCTCTTCATGTGCTTCTTCACTCTGGTTTGCAAGATACCAATCCACCCTGGGCGCTTCTTCCCTTCCCCCGTCTGTGGGAGGGAACTTCGTTGCCATCATGGTGCTCTGGGCTACTGAATTCCCGTGGCCTGGTCTCGTGTGAACGGGACTCCGTTCATTTAATCGTATTTACTAAGTGTTTACTGTGTGCAGAGCACTGTACTAAGCACTTGGGAGAGTACAATACTCCAATAAACATGTTGTCTGCCCACAATGAGCTCAGTCTAGAACGGGGGAGACAGACATATAAGGCAGGGCTCTATTGGTTTTCCCGTGGGACTCAGCCCTTCAGACCAAGTTTTGGATGCGCAGGAGTAAATGACAATTTTAAATTAATAAAAGGGAAAAAAAAATCACCCGCTCAACACCACGGATCTACATTATATTTTAAAAATACTATCCTGGCAATTAGTACAGTGCTTAGCACATAGTAAGTGCTTACCAAGAACTGTTATTATTATTATTATTTGAAACAACTTTTGTTTCCCCAAAATAAATGCTCCCTGTGCCGAAGCTCATTCCCCTTTTGTGTTAAACTAATGATTCCCCAGTGGCTGGAAGAAATTAGCATTCCTCTCACAAAGGGCCTATCATTACCAGTGAATACATTCAGGCACTGGGAGAATTGGGCTTAGTATTTCCAATATTTATGTGATAAGGAGTAAGTATTGATTGCAGTGTGATTTGTGTTCTTCCTCACTGGGTGTATGGTGTCTCACCCAGGAAGTGTTTTGTGTTATGGGTGAAAATTCTGTTCTGGCAAAACTGGTAGTAATTAGCGGCTGGTAGATATTTGGAGTCCCTCCAAAGCAGCATGACTTAGTGACCGGGGAGCCGGAGGACCTGAGTTCTAATTCCAGCTTTGCCACTTATCTGCGGTGTGATCGTGGGCAAGTCACTTAACTTCCCTGTGCCTCAGTTCCCTCATCCATAAGATGGAGATTAAGACTGTGAGCCTTATATGGGTCATAAACTAGGTCCAACTAGTTTGTATTTATCCCGGTGCTTAATAGAGTGCTTGACACTTTAGTAAACACTTAATAAATACCGCCTACCACTTTTATTATTTTTTAAAAAAGGCTGCCCCTTTGCTTTCCCTCTCAAAAGACATATCCTCCTGTAGAGATGAACCTGTATGAGAACAGCATTGGGGCACTGTTGGGAAATTCTCTTTCAACAACCTATAATAGCTAAGTTCTAGGCCTCCAATTTAATCAAATCTGCCTGATATGAAAATCTAAGCCTCAAGGGTGGGTCCTTTTTAATGTTCATAAAATTTAATATTTTTCATTTTAAAACTTGTCTATCATTTATTAAGCCCCATTTGAAGTATTTTAAACTCCCTGAGTATTCCATCAGAGGGAGGGTGACTGAGAAGGCCTAATTTCCCTAAGGTGTGAGGATGTGACCAAATCCTTTCAGACTTTATGTCTTGAGTAGATTGTTGCCCCATAACTTGCATGATTAAAGAAAAACCCCAGCAACTTTTCAGTGGTCGACACTTCTGAAGAAGATGTGGATTGAAGAGTAGGCTATAGGCCTGGGATGTTTTAAGAATTTAACAGGTAGAGAGCAAAATCCCAAAGAACCAGTTAGGATCTGGTAACTGTGAGAGAGTACAAGGCTTGGGGAAACATCAAAATCTGGAGGGAATTTTTCAGGAATTACAGATGCAGTCTTGCAAACTAGATTCACTGTAATATTCTGACTGATTGTAATGCATCTTAATTACAGCTATTGTTTGAAATTGGCCCATTCAAGAAAATTAATGTTAACATTCTTAAAATGAAATTGTACATTATGGCATAGAAATGGGGAATTTTCTTAGTTTCCATTTTTCTTCCGTATTGATCAAGCAAAAATAGGCCCCCGAACTTTTACCAATCAAACCTGATTGGTGTGAATTGATACTTCCGCAGTGAGAGAGTGGTAGAAAGGGAGATGACCCAAGGGGTTGTATCAGTTGTATTTACTAAGCACTTATTGTATGCGGAGCATTGTACTAAACACTTGGGAGAGTACCTTATAATAGACTTGGTGAATATGTCTCCCAGCCCAACAAGGAGCGTACAGTTTAGATGGGGAGACAGACATTAATGTAAATGGATGATATGTGCATAAGTGCTGTAGGGTGAGGTGAATAAAGGGTACAAATCCAGGATGAGGGAGGAAGGTGAGGGAGTAGAGGAAGTGAGGGCTCAGTCAGGGAAGACCTCTGGGAGGAGATGTGCTTTTAATAAGGCATCCAAGGTGGGGAGAGTTGATTGTCCATTGGATGTGAAGAGGGAGGATATACGAGGCCAGAGGCAGGATGTAGGTGAGCATTTGACCAGATTGAGTTACAGTGAGTAGGTTGCTGTTAGATCAACCAAGCGAATGTTCTTGGTCGTAGTAGGAAATCAGCAAAGTAAGATAGGAGGGGAGTGAGCTGACTGAGTGCTTTAAAGCCGACGGCAAGGAGTGTCTGTGTGATGGGGAGGTGATTGGGCAGCCACTGGAGATTCTTGAGGAGCGGGAAAACATGGACCGATTTTTAAATTTTTTTTTAGAAAAATGATCCGCGCAGCAGAAATGAAATATGAGCTGGAGTGGGGAGAGACAGGATCTTGTCTCCAGTGTTTCAACAAAGAAATTTTTGAAGTCTGGTCCTGTCGGCGGACCTGCCATGCTAACCAACTAGTGTTGATTATTTATTTTGCGCTTATTACTACTAATAATAATTATGGTATTGGTTAAGTGCTTACTATCTGCCAAACACTGTTCTAAGCTCTGGGGTAAATACAAGGTCAGGTTGTCCCACATGGGGCTCGCAGTCTTAATCTCCATTTTACAGATGAAGTGACTGAGGCCCAGAGAAATGAAGTGACATGCCCAAGGTCACACAGCAGACAAGTGGCAGAGTCAGGATTAGAACCCACATCCTCCGACTCCCAAGCCCATGCTCTACTAAACCATGTTGCTTTTCTTACTGTATGTCACGCACTGTCCTAAACACTAGGGTTGATTCAAGCCTGTCCAGGCTATGCTTTATTGGGTAACCACAGTTCGAGAAGCAGCATGGCATAGTAGATAGATGCCTCAAGAGACTCCTCACCTTGAGTAACATCTAGCTTAGGAACTAAGTAATCAGAAAATTGAAAACTAAATATTGAGTTTTACAGGGCCCGATGAAGAACTCCCAAGTCACATACTCTATATTTGCTTTGTCAGTTTCGTGGCCTTTTTAGCTGAATGTTTTTAAGCGATTGATATGTCACCCTTGGATTCATCAGGCAAATTACGGGCTGAGGATTTTAATTTAGATAGGGCTGAATTTTCCAAAGCTGTCATGTGCGAGATCAAAACAGCCATGGGGAAGAATACATATTGCCTTTTTTACAAAAGAAGATCCTGTTACTGTAAGCTTTTTCAGGTCCAGCTCTGAGCCTGGCTGGGGCACTGAAGGCCAAAACAAGATCTTGTAATGCCACTGTTCCTGGAGATTGGAGCCAGCAAGCAGTGTCGGGTGGCCAAATGGCCAGTTTGATTAGCTTCTTCCTCTATGTTTTCTTTTGTCAATCTAGGGGGTGAGCTCTTGGGCACTTCCTTTATTACTCATTGTTTCTTAAGCAACTATTGGAGACCTTTTCCCCTTTCCCTCCCATTAAAGTGTCAGTCCATCAGCTGTATTTATTGAGCACTTACTCTGTGCAGAGCACCGTACTAAGCACTTGAGAGAGTACAATATAATAGACACATTTCCTGCCTACAATGAGCTTACAATCTAGAGCGGGAGACAGACATTGATATAAATAAAATACACGTGTGCACAAGTGCCGTGGGGCGGAGAAGGGGGATGAATAAAGGAAGCAAGTCAGGGTGATGCAAAAGGGAGTGGGAAATGATGAGGGCTTAGTCTAGGAAGGCCCCTTGGAGGAGATGTGCCTTCAATAAGGCTTTGCAGGTGGGGAGAGTCGGTGTCTGTCGTATATGAGGAAAGGAAGGCATGCCAGACCAGTAGCAGGGTGTGCCTGAGAGGTTGGCGGAGAGATAGATGAGATCAAAGTACAGGGACAAGGTTGGTAAGAGGAGTGAAGTGTGAGGGCAGAGAAATGGGGGATTTTCTTAGTTTCCATTTTTCTTCCCTATTGATCAAGCAAAAATAAGCCCCCAAACTTTTACAAATCAAACCTGATTGGTGTGAATTGATGCTTTGGCAATAAGACAGTGGTAGGAGAAGCAGAGTGGCTCAGTGGAAAGAGCACGGGCTTTGGAGTCAGAGGTCATGGGTTCGAATCCCAGCTCTGCCACATGTCAGCTGTGTGACTGTGGGCGAGTCACTTCACTTCTCTGTGCCTCAGTTACCTCATCTGTAAAATAGGGATTAAGACTGTGAGCCCCACGTGGGACAACGTGATTCCCCTGTGTCTACCCCAGTGCTTAGAACAGTGCTCAGCGTTGCTCAGTGGAAAGAGCACGGGCTTTGGAGTCAGAGGTCATGGGTTCGAATCCTGGCTCGGCCACTTGCCAGCTGTGTGACTGTGGGCAAGTCACTTCACTTCTCGGTGCCTCAGTTACCTCATCTGTAAAATGGGGATGAAGACTGTGAGCCCCAGGTGGGACAACCTGATTCCCCTGTGTCTACCCCAGTGCTTAGAACAGTGCTCGGCACATAGTAAGCGCTTAACAAATACCGACATTATTATTATTATAGTAAGCGCTTAACGAATACCAACATTATTATTATAGAAAGGGAGATGACCCAAGGGGTTGTATCAGTGTTTACCAGGCTTTGATTGTGTGCAGAGCATTGTACTAAGAAACACACAGGAATAACCACACACTTCCAATAATTCCAGTGGTGGCCCATCCACCTCCGCATCCAAAAGAAACTCCTCATCACTGGCTTTAAAGCACTCAATCACCTTGCCCCCTCCTACCTCACCTAACTACTTTCTTACTACAATCCAGCCCACACACTTTGTGTTCCTAGTTATTGCGTTTAAGCAGTGTGTGCCTTTCTCTTAGGATGTGTTTGAGCCTCCTCTTTGGAGCCCATTTAGAATCAGAGTTGTGCCTGGCTCTGCCTATTTCTAGCCCCCTCCCCCAAGGTTCGCTGATGTACTACTATATCTGTCTGGCTAACTGGTGCCTTTAGCTTGTAATCAGAAGTCGAGATGCAAGGGCCTGGAGGGAGAGGGAAACCATTTGCTAGTCATGGTCCAGTGACAAGTCACCTGCAGAGGAGAATCGCATTTTCAGAAGCAACAGGAGTCATCCATCAGGCAAATTCTCTGCTAGGCAGCTGTGTCAGACTGTCATTCACTGTGCTGTTAGGTTTTTTAGGGCAGCTAAGTTTGCCCCTTCCGTGATACAGTGCCTTACTGTTCTGATATAAATTTGGTTAGAATGCATGTAATTTGGTTTGTTTTGACTTCTTTTATAGTCTTTGTGGTCCCTTCCCTCCTTTCCTATTTCACCTCTTCATCTTCCTGTTATAATAGTCCTCTTAGGAAACAAGATTAATGAAAAAAGAGGAGAGGTCTGTGTGTCTGATAAGGTGAACCCTGACCATTTCTACTCCATGACAACAGAGGGTAGAGAAAGAGGAGCTAAAATCAAAGGAAGGGAGAATTTGACTGTAATGAAAAACAACTTGGCTACTAGGGAGAGGAAGAACAAAAGTTTAGATTACTAAAAGCAATTGTAGCCTCTCTCTTACTAGAGGTCTTTAAAAAAAGATTAAATAATTTCCAGATGATCTCTGGATCTGCTCTGTTTTTGTACCTGCAGAATTTGTGTCATAATTAGTGCAGAGATACTTCTTGTAATGTCTTCAGCCACTGTTATTGGTGGTGCCAAAATCCAATGCAGAGTTATAGTTTTGTTTGGATTAAAGTAGAGAAATCGATGTTAATTTCCGACAGAGATTTGGAGCTATCTAAACAGAGATGTCTGTGGAGCAGCAGGTGGGGAGGGGATAATAAAGGAGGGATGAATATGCAATGCCACATTAGATGTCTAAAAGCTCAGGGACTTTGTTTCCGCAGAAGCTGACATATGACAATTAATCAGGGAATATCTAACTAAAGAGTAAATCAAGAGGAAGAAAAATAGTTCCTTTGCCTTGCATTAAATTGGACAGAAAAATATTGAAATGATTGTCAAAAAGTATAAATATATAGATTTGTCTTTCCTCAATTTATAAAATAATACTAACTTGGCTATTGATAGCACCTTTATAGTTCTGAACTTGGAGCCTTTTCCTATATTCCATATTGGTTATACATTTAATTATATTAGAAGAATTATTATTCCATGTTATCAATCAATGGTATGTATTTAGCACTTACTCTTTGCCAAGCACTGTACTAAGCGCTTGAAGAGTAAACTATGCTAAAGTGAGGTGACACACTTCCTGCCCACAAGGAGCTGACTGGGGGGGAGACTAAAGTTAAAATACATTACAGACAGATATGTACCTGGGAGCGTCACTGAGCAACAGCATGGCCTTGTGGATAGAGCACGGGCCTGGGAGTGTAAAGGACTTGGGTTCTAATCTTGGCTTTGACACTTGTCTGCTGGGTGGGCTTGGGCAAGTCACTTAGATCTTTGTGCCTCGGATACCTCATCTGTAAAATGGGGATTAAGAAGTGGGCCCCCTGTGGAACAGGGACTGGGTCCAACCTGATTAGCTTATATTCACCCCAGCACTCAAGACATCCCACTCCTTACATACTCGTTCTCTTCACCCGCTCCTCTCTGCTCTGTTCTCTCCACTGCTTCCAGGCTAACCCTCTCAGTGTAGCTTGCGGTCTACTGTCTCCACTTATACCCCCTGCTTAAACCCTTCTCCCTAACTGGAATTCCATTCCCCCTTCAAATTTACCAGACTGCAACTCTTCCCATCTTTCCCAATTAAATTCCACCTACACAGGTCATGGTATCCCACCAACCTAAGCATTAATGTCTACACAGTTTACTTAGGACTTAAGCAGTGCATATACTTTTCTTATTTATTCAGTTAGCAGTTTTCCCATATTCTGGTTATTAGCAATATTTCATAGATAGAACATGGGCCTAGCAGTCAGAAGGTCATGGGTTCCACCACTTATCTGCTGTGTGACCTTGGGTAGACAACTGATTGATGGGGCACGTTAAAATGAGTAATCTCACCTGCTCACGAGTTGTTCTTTAATATCCTTTCCTCTTCTTCCTCCCCACAATTCCACTTCCTCACTCCTTTCAATTTCAAATTCCTCCTTTCAAATCTAAACCAAGCGATGGTATTTACTAAACACCCACAGTGAGTGTTTGGGGGGGAAAACAGGTGAGGCATAAGACATGTACCCCATCCACAGTGCGCTTACAACCTGATAGAGGAGACGGGGAGACAGAAGTGACAAATAATGGGAGCAGGGGGAGGAACAAGCACAACACTTTATTAGGAGGAGGTGTATTTACTGAATGACCATTAGGTGCAGTGCTTAATGCAATGTGAATTTACCATTAGGTGCAATGCTTAGTGCAGAGTAAGCACTCGAGAAGTCTAAAACAGGGAAATGAAACGTCTTTGCTACCCATAAACAGCTTACTCTCTAGTGGAAGAGGCGGACATAGAAATATTAAATAGAGTCATCAAAATGAATTACCAAATGAACGTCCATACAGAGGTAGCTGAGGGTGGGTATAGATATGCACAAACTTGCTAGAGAAGGCTGGTGGGCTCATATGACTTGGGGGTACTAGGTCTTGATGTGTTTGGAGGTAGTGGGCTTTTAGGAAAGTTCTGAACATGTGGGAAGATGGGGTCTTTTGGATTTGGGGTGGGAGGGAGTTTCATGTTGGGGGAACAGTTTGAGTGAGGGAATTGAGCAAGGAGAGGCCAGAGCAAAATGCAGTTAGATTAGCTGCATCTAATCTAGCATTAATCTAATCTGATTACTCTAGCATTAGCTGAAGAAAGGTAATGGGTGAAGACAGCAGAAGATGGGGCACGTTGGCAGAGTCTTGTAAGGAGATTTTGCATGATGCAGAGGAACACAGGAAGCAAATGCAGAATCCTGAGGAGTAGCGAGTGACACTTCAAGACCACCTTACCTTGCTGATTTCGTACTGCAGTCCAATATGCTCTCTTTGCTCCTGTAACACCAGCATACTCACTATACCTCGCTCTCATCCATCTCATCACCAACCCCTTGCCCACATCCTGCCTCTGTCCTGGAACTTTCACGTCCCCGTTAACAACGGCACCATCCTCCCCATCTCTGAAGCTCACATTGTCTTTGACTACACCCTCTCTTTCACTCATTCAATTGTATTTATTGAGCGCTTACTGTGTGCAGAGCACTTTACGAAGCACTCGGCACTGTACTAAGTGCTCTCTTTCAACCCCTTAGTCCTAGTCAGTCTATTACCAAATCCTGTTGGCTTTTTCTCTACAATATTTCTAGGATCTGTCCCTTCCTTTACAACTAAGAGGCTACCATGGTGGTCCAGGTGCTGGTCAAATACCGGCTTGACTGTTATATCAACCTTGCCTCCAGTCTCTCCCTCCTTTGGGTTGGCTTCTGCTGGCTCTAGAAGCAATGAGTGGGAAGTCTGGGAAGTTGGATATACCACATGATGGAGAGTCTCATCTCATCTGAACTCTGAGTGATCTGATTCCACTGGGAGAATCCCAAGTGCATGAGTTCTCCAAGCAACTTTATTAAGCACAAGTTCAATTTCTACTTTTCATTCTGAAAGATTATCAGTACCTTTGATCACCCCTCTAAGTTTACAAGGGAAATGTTACCTCTTTAAATGATATTTGTTGAGCGCTCACTATGTGTCAAACATTGTTCTGAGCGCTGGGGTAGATAAAATTACGTTTCCCCACTCTCCCTCTCCCTTCTCCATCTCCTGTGCACTTGGACCTCATCTGTAAAATGGGGATTAACTGTGAGCCTCACGTGGGACAACCTGATTCCCCTGTGTCTCCCCCAGCGCTTAGAACAGTGCTTGGCACATAGTAGGCGCTTAACAAGTACCAACATTATTATTATTATTATTACCCTTTTAAGCAGTTGATATTCCCTCCACCTTCAGCCCCACAGCACTCATGTACACATCTGTAATTTATTTTAATGTACGTCTCCGCCAATGAACCGTAACCTCCTTGTGGGCAGGGACTGTGTCTACCAACACTGTTGTATATTCTCCCAATCACTTAGTGGTCTACAGACAGTAAGCACTAAATAAATACCATTGATTGAATGATTTATATTCAATTCTTTGTGGGCAGGGAACATGTCTACCAACTCTGACATACTGTACTCTCCCAAGCACTTAATACAGTGCTCTGCACACAGTAAGAGCTGAATAAATACCACTGACTGATTGATTTACAACTGCTTTAGAAAGCACCATCCCTTCACGCTATTCAGAAATAACACTGACGGGTTGAAACCAGACCAACCCCAAACACCCAAAAGTCAATCAGTCAACATATTTATTGAGCACTTAGTGTGTGCAGAGCACTGTACTAAGCACTTGGGAGAGCCCAAGACAGCAGTAGACACATTCCCTGTCCACAAAGGGCTTAGAGTCTAAAGGGAGGGGGGATCTCCACCCCACCACGGGTCTCTCTGGAGAAAGCTCTGTCACCCGATTGATGGGACCCTTTGATCTGCCAGTCCCTTTCACAGCCCTTTGGGACCCACGACCCAACCTTTAAAATCGGCTCCATAAGTGGGGTTACACCTCTGCTCTAATCATTTCCCGATTATTGCACTGGTGCTGCTTCTTGCATTTTCTTAAACACTTTCAATATTTATTTTTCATATCACATTCCCTGAGGTTGTTAAGGGAACGACACTGTTCAGAAAAATCTTACTAATAAAATGAGTAATGAGAGGCTATAGGAAGAGTTTCTTGACTAGGTCTGGCTTTAGCTCAAACTGTGCCCAGAATAAGTTAAAGAAACCGGGGCTGGGAGGAGAGAGGGAGGGTGGAGGGGTTGAAGATAGAGCTTTTCTCAATGGGAAGAATAGAAGACTGTTCTGGGTGAAATATCCCATTCAGCCTGCCCAGATTTGAATATGCAGTTACCAGGCAAGATTTAAGAATTTGGCATATCATACTGGGCTAATTTAAACTAATGATAACTTCTAATATTTAATTTTTCTTGGGGCATTGTGACAGTAATACCATAGGCTTTGGACAGGGTAGTTTAGGGTAATCTCTCCCAGAATGACCTTTGGAAGTCTCTTACTGTATTTTTTTAATCTTTTTATGATATTTGTTAAGTGCTTACTATGTGTTTTAAAGTAGATAAAAGCTAATCAGGTTGGACCCAGACCCTGTTCCACATGGGCCCCACTGTCTTAATCCCCATCTTACAGATGAGGTATCTGAGGCACAAAGAAGCGAAGTGATTGTCCCACAAGGGGCTTGCAGTCTGTCAGAGGGAGGAGGACTTAATCCCCATTTTAAGAAATGAGGTAACAGGCACCGAAAGTGAGGTGACTTGCCCAGCGTCACAGCAGACAGATGGTGGAGACAGGATTAGAAGGCCGATCCTCTGACCCGTAGGCCCGTGCTCTTTCCACTAGGCCATATTGCTTCTCATACTGAGCCTATGCCTTCAGTAGTAAAGGCTTCTGATCAAGAACCACCAAAGACATGGTGGACAGGCTCATCAGGAATCTTGAAAATAGCTGGCTCAAGTGGGCAGTGAAAACCAAAGTAGCTACCAAGGTGGTCACTTGGCAACCGTCAGCCAGCTTTGGCACCCCGCTGCGGTCACTTCAGCCGCAAATTAGTTTTGCGCTTATAATTTCCTTCTGCCCTTGGCAAGGTGCTACGCTCCTCTCTGTCCGACTCACTTATACCCCTTTTGCCCAGCGGGAGCCTGACTGGCAGCGGTGAGAGAGTGCAAGTTTGCCGTGCTAACTATCCCAATCAATGATCAATTCCTACGCCCAGGTTCTCTCTCTCTCTTATGGTATTTAAGTGCTTACCATGTATCAAACACTATTCTAAGCACTGGGGTAGATGACACAGTCCCTGTCCTGCATGGGGCTCACAGTGTAAGGAGGAGGGGGAATAGAAGTAGGAGAGAGAAGAGGATATCAATCCTAAACTGGAGACCTGCCCAATATTTGTGATTGGAGATTCCATTCTCATGTATAAATTCTAATTAGATATACATTTTCATGAGATATATTAAGATACGTGTATCGTAATGGTCTGTTGAAATAGATATGAACCTCTCAGTCGAGATCTGTGCAGCGATTCTTTCAGCTTAGCTTCGCCTCAACCCCGTTGTATTATTTGTGGTGTAATAAAACTGTGATAAGTCTAAGGTATTTTTATATCCGTGAGAGAAAAACTTGTAGTGGAACACAATAAAAAGAGGGAGATAGGATGTTTCTCTGCTTGGAAAATTGTTTTAACATTGTTCCCCTTGCAAAATCTACCTTTGGAAGTGGCAGTTGGGTTTATTTAAAGATCCCATTTTATGTAACATTATTAGCAGTTATTTAGGAGCAATATTGGCAGTTGTATATTTCTTGCCTACTATGTGGTAAATTGGTTCCCGGCCTTTAGTAGGTTCATGAAGAGCTTATGTGAATTCAATTTGAAGATGTTAGAATGAGTATTCTTAGAGGTATTACATTTGTTTAGTATTGGTCAAAAGGGAATAAACTTTATCATTTTGATCACAAAGCAAGTATGTGCACATTTGCTAGGAATATTAAGTGCAGCTTACAGGGAAGAAAAAATTGATTAAAAAGATACACTGTGGCTTTTTCCTCGACTGATCATATTATTAATCAAAGCTTTTGCGGGGAACTTTCTTCCAATATTAATAATTCCTTTTTGGTAGGTGAGTAACGTCTCCCCCCATCTCAGGCACAAAGATAACTTGTCCAGTACTGTGCAGACTAATGACTAAACCAGGGTTACTGCTCACAGACCATTCAATCGGATTTATTGAGCGCTTGCTGTATGTAAAATACTGTATTAGGCTCTTGGGAGAGTAGAATATAATAGAGTTGGTAGAAAGGTTCCTTGCCCACAGTGAGCTCACAGTCTACAGGGGGAGATAGACATTAATATAACTAAATTATGGATGTGTACAAAAGTGCTGTGGGGTTGAGGGAGGGGTCAATATAAGGAGCAAATCAGGGTGACAGACAGGAGTGGGAGAAAAGTCGGTCATATTTTTTGAGCGTGTACTGTGGGCAGAGAACTGTACTAAGCACTCGGGAGAGTACAGGATAACAATATAACAGACACATTCCTGCCCACAATAAGTTTACGGAAGAGGAAATGATGGCTTAGTCAAGGAAGGCCTCTTGGAGGAGATGTGCCTTCAGTAAGGCTCTGAAGGTGAGGAGAGTCATCACCTGTCGGATACGAAGAGGGAAGGTGTTCTAATTATTATTATTTCAAGATTTTTGCCTTGCATACTGAGCTGCAGTGCAAGCTCGTGTAGGTGAAGACTTTTTTTTTTTTCACCACGGACTGCTGAAAATTGTCTCTCCATTTCTTAAGGCAGGTGAAGCACCCTCAGCCTCAAAGTAAGTTTCAGCAGGACTATTGCCTGAGAGAGTCAGAGGGAAACTTAGCCCCTGGGCACTGCAGACTATAAACTAGACCAGCCCAGCAAGAGACAGTCATTGAACAATGCTGGTTGAGACTAAGGGCTGGCTCCTACATTGGCCTTTTCCGTGTCCCAAGCTGCGGCAGGTGAATGTCACCATGAAACATTGTCTTTGAGTACGAAGGACAGCTATCTCCCCCTCTAGACTGTAAGCTTGTTGAGGGCAGGAAATGTCTGCTAATTCTGGTTTATTGTGCTCTCCCAAGTACTTAGTACAATGCACTTGCACATAGCAAGCGCTCAATAAATACCATTCGTTGATCGATAGCTCTCTATAGTTATCTATACCTAATTTCCCTGGGTATTTTCTCATAATTTCCACTAATTCGTATCCTCTGTTAAGCGGGCTTGAATGTCTGGACATCCTTATCCAGGTGATAAAGTGAAACCAGCAACAAATTACATGTTGTTGGATGATTACAGTTGGTGTTCTGATGTGTACTTAGGGCAGTGTCCTAGAAAGGAGAAACTTTATGTCCTTTAGCCTCTTCTCCCCGTAACTTTGTAAGGGACCAGCCTGGTCACTGGAATGACCTGTTTAAAAATGAACCACGTTGATGGCTTTCTGTCAGGCATTTTTAAAGTTATTGTGACAAATACGAACTATTTGAAACTGTGACTCATATAATTGGCGAGCCAAAAGATCTGAACTGGGTTTAAGATGTTGGTGGTTGGAATGAATTTGGAAGAGAGAGAGAAATGGTCATTCTCAGAAAATAGCCATTTCTCTTTCTCCAGTGACCCTCGCAAGCCTTGGATTTGAGCCGATAGCGGATCACGCAGGCAAGATGTTTAGCATAGTGGTCTGCACACAGTTAGTGCTCAATAAATAACCTTGATTGATTGATTTGGAATTATGAAAGATCATTTCATGGAGTATGTAGGCAGGTTTTTGGAACAGTTTTCCCTGAGGTTTGTAAAGTGCATTGGATTTATCTGAAGTGTAAGCTCATTCTCTAGACTGTAACCTCGTTGTGGGCAGGGAACGTGTCTTCCAACTCTGTTGTTTTGCACTCGCCCAAGCGGTTAGTACAGTGTTTTGCACCCGGTAAGCGCTCAAAAACTATGAGATTGATAGATCTTCTTTTCTATAGATGAAGATGGAGATTTTTGATATTGTAGGTTCATGGTAATATGTATGGTATTAAAAATTGATTAAATCTATTTTAATGTAATGGTATTTTTCAGATATATAATCCTCCATCAACCTAAAATCGCATTTCACCTTATTCCATATTTAATTTTGATGTTTTGTTTATCACTCCCAGGAGCGAAAGTAATTTATTGACTTTTTGGTTAGCTTTGAGCAAACTAATTTATAAACCAAATAACTCTCTTTTTCCCTGAATGACCTCAGCATGCAGGGAAATGAAGCTCTGTTGTTGATATATGCAGAAAAGGATGGGAGGAAGGGAAAAATATAATTCTTTCCCTGAGGGAATTTTCATTCTTGAGTTTAAATGTTCGAATTCTATGTCTTTCAGGTGGCAGAAATGCATGGAGAGCTGATAGAATTCAACGAGAGACTACACCGTGCCCTGATAGCTAAGGAAGCACTTGTGTCTCAGATGAGACAGGAACTTATTGACCTGCGGGGCCCAGTAAGTATGAAAGTATTTTCATTAAATCAATCAATCAGTGTATTCACTGAGCGCTTACCATGTGCAAAGCACCATACTAAGTGCTTGGGAGAGTAGAAAAAAACACAGAATTAGCAGAGACGTTACCCGCTCATAATGAGCTTTCAGTCAAATTTGCTCCAAGCTTACTTGCAGAAAGGCAAGGCGCTGCAAAATGTATTTGCCATTTGAAACCAATGACTTATATGATTTATGTTCTGAAATGCTACTCTGAAGGCCTTAGGTGGACAAAGGTAGGAGATTAGTTTAGTGTAAATGGAATTTTGCATGCCAAGTTACAAACATGAAAATGTGAATATAATGAGAATTTTTAAAATTATATTTAAGCATTTACTATGTACCAGGCACTGTACTAAACTTGGGGTAGATGCAGGCTAATCAAGATGGACACAGTCCCTGTCCCACACAGGGCTTGCAGTCCTAATCCGCGTTTTACGGTGAGGTAACTGATGCACTGGGAAATGAAGTGACTTGCCCAGGGTCACACAGCAAACAAATGGCAGAGCTGCTATTAGAATCCAGGGCCTTCTGACTCCAGGTCTATGCTCAGAGCACTGGACCACGCTACGTCTCGTCACCTGGTGGATTTTGAGAGGTTTCAGTTGGAAAAGATTCTATTCTGCAACCTCAGAGCACTGGGATCTCTTCAAGATGATCTAGGGGGTGAAGAAAGAAATTTGGAAAAAGAAAAGCTAGGCTATTTTTATTGTTTTATGCTATTTGTTAAGCGCTTACAGTGTGCCAGGCACTGTACCAAATGCTGGGGTCAACGCAAGCTAATCGGGCTCATCACGGTCTGTGCCCCACATGGGGCTCACAGTCTTATCCTCCGCTTTATAGATGAGATTAACTGAGGCCCAGAGAAGTGAAGTGCCTTGCCCGAGGTCACACAGCGGAGAAGTGGTGGAGAGATTGTTTAAGCAATTAGACTTCTAAGGGAGTTCACCTGAAAGTGTTGGCAATCATTGTCCCAAAATGGCCAAGACCGAACATAGGAGGAAAACGGCAAGAAAAATCCAGTCCATTTTGTTCTCGATGACTGCACACCTCATTTCTTTTTTCTAGGGTCTGTACTGCTCTTATCCTAGGAGGACATCTAATTAGATAGGCAATCTTTCAGTGTGCCGCTGTGTCACTGAGGAGCCTGTTACAATTACAGGGACTTCTGAAAGGAGGTTCACAGGGTGATCCATAATCACCAATAGATTTCCCATGAGGCTGGTGTGGAGAGAAGGATCACCTAAAGTGAAAACAAAGCGGGGTGTCATAAGGCCATCGACATCCATTCAAATTCCGACACCTGTCCTTTCCACTGCAGAGCTGGGTCTTTCTGGTATTTTCTGAAAATCCTCCGCAAGCACAAAGAACTCAGTTACCGTTGGTAACGGACCGAAGACCTCCTTGTGTGTATTCATTCATTGCTTCAATCATATTTATTGAGCTCTTACAGTATGCACTATATTAAGCGCTTGGGAGAGTACGATATAGCACTAAGACACATTCCTTGCCCACAATGAGCTTACAGTCTCTGAAACTTGTTCAGTCGGACTTAACCCATCAGAAGCGGGGTCATGACGCTAGGAGACCCCTCAGACTTTTCTCCTGGGTGAATCTTCTTCCACACAGACGCCACCTCACAGCTCTTGCTGAGCCCCTTCTAGACTGTAAGCTTACTGTGGGCAGGGAACATGTCTACCTACTCTGTTATATTGTACTCTCCCAAGCACTGAGTATACTTACTGCACAAAGTACTCAGTAAATAAGGTTAGTTGATTGATTGAGCCAGTGACTTTCCCAGTGATGTGTAGATGTAAAGAAACCCTTTTTTTTTTTTTAAAAGAAATATGGAGCAAAGGGTAAGGTCAAGGAAGAATTTAGATTGGGGAAAAATGGGAAAATATGGTAGAAGCATGACCTAGGGGAAAGAACACGGTCCTGGGAGTCAGAGGACTTGGGTTCTAATCCCAGCTCCTCAGCCTATCTGCAGTGTGACCTTGTGCAAGTCACTAAACTTCACTGTGCCTCAGTTACTTCATAAAATGGGGATTAAGACTTGGAGCCCTGTCTGGAACAGGGACTGTGTCCAACCTGATTATTTTGTGTTTATCCCAGCACTTCATATAGCATCTGGCACATTGTAAGCACTTAACAAATGCAATTTTAAAAACTCTGATGTGCATATGGTTTTCTCTTCTTTCTTCATTCTGTTCCAGAAGCCAGATTTTTTATCAGGGAGCATAATTATATCAAACTTTAATTCAACTCAGTGATTTTTCTGGTGAAAGATTTGAGAGATAAGATGTTTTTAATAATCTGTTTTTCTTACTTTTTATTTTTCTTCTTTGGATTCACATTTTAATTGAGCCAGTGAATTTTACCTTTTAGTGGGATCTGATTAGGCGAGGTTACTAAAATTCTCAGCTAGAGAAGCTTCTACTGTGAAGAATAAAATGGAAACAGTAAATTAAATGGTAAAAAAGAGAGGTCACCGGAAATAACACATAATGAAAGAACAGAATGAAAATAATTTGTTAAGCATAGCTTTCCCACCGAGGGGGGAAAAAAAAATCACATCTCCATTTAATGCTAATGAAGTGCTATACTTTTCATTTGTACATGTTCACATTTAAGTATATGGAGTGTTTTTTTCATGACCAGTTCATCTACAATAATTTGGTTAGCTCGTAATCAATCGATCAGTCGTACTTAGAGAGCGCTTACTGTGTGCAGTGCACTGTATGAAATTCTTGGATGTAATAAAGTTGGTAGACAGGTTCCCTGCCCACAGGGAACCTATAGTCTAGAGTGTTGCTGAGTGTTGTAAGCTCTTTTGTTGCCATTGCAGGAGACAGAATGCTGTATGGGATGAATTCATTCAATTCATTCAGTAGTATTTATTGAGCGCTTACTATGTGCAGAGTACTGTATTAAGCACTTGGAATGTACAGTTCGGCAACAGATAGAGGCAATCCCTGCCCAATGACAGGCTTGGCTTATCTGACCAAGTTTGGCATTCCTTCTTTTCTTAAGGCATTGTGCTGCCTCTGTCCTTGCTTTCAATAATAGTAATAATAATACTGGCTTAAAGTGCTTACTATGTGCCAAACACTGTTCTAAATGCTGGAGTAGATACAAAGGTTAAACACCAACCCAGTCCCACTTGGAGCTCACAGTCGCAATCCCCATTTTACAGATGAGGTAACTGAGGCCCAGAGAAGTGAAGTGACTTGCCCAGAGTCACACAGCAGACAAGTAGCAGAGCCAGGATTAGAACCCATGACCTTCTGACTCCCAGGCCCCATAGTCTACGACATGCTGCTTCTCAGTCACCCAGTACTGCAATACTCCAGTCTCCAATTCATCTCCAGTAATCGAGTAGTATTAATGACGGGAAGTGATTATCCATTTTGGTTTGTCTTCTTTTCAGATTTTCATGATTGCAGTGATTTTTGTATCTCCTGAAAGGGGAGAGGTTGCTATACCTTTAATGAAGTCGATTGTAATTTAACAAAGAAAATATAACCTTTATCAGTCAGCTGTATTTAAGGAAGAAATTATTGTGGCATTCACAGCAGATTTCTGTTGCTGGAGACTTGAGTTCAGCTGCCTGCTTCAGTCAGTCTATCAGTGGCATTTCTTTAGTGCTTACAGTGTGCAGAACACTGAACTAAGCACCTGGAAGAGTACAATAGAACAGTTTAGCAGGGTTGGTAGCCACATTCCCTTCCCTCAGTGAGCTTACATCTAGTCCCTTTGCTTCTTTGGCACCGGTCCGCTGAACCGGTGCACCTGGGCAAACGTAAAGATGAGGCCTTGGGTTTGAATGCTGCATTTTCTTCTTTCTTTGAACATTTTATATTATTTAATAATCAGAAGATGGAATAATAGGACCCGCAAAATCTGGCCCTGAACAATCTTGGGGGAAAAATGGTTCGTTCCACCGGTTGATTGTTCAGGGGCTAAGGAATTCTTGTACACTGGGGTGTTCCAGCCCCAATCTAAGCAGGTTTGTCAGTCATTCGTATTTATTGAACACTTACTTTGTGCAGAGCTCTGTACTAAGCACTTGGGAGAGTACAATATAACACGTGGATACATTCCCTGCCCACAAGGAGCTTACAGTGTAGAGGGGAAGACAGACAATATAAATAAATTACAGATAGGTTCACCAAGCTGTTGGGAAATAAAAAGAAAAGCCATTGAAAAGACAAGAGTCGAGAGAAACAGCAAGGTCTCGTGGAAAGAACATGGCCGTGGGAGTCAAAGGGCCTGGGTTCTAATTCCAGCTCTGCCACTTAGTTTTTGTGTCACCTTGGGCAAGTCACTTAATTTCTCTGGGCCTCAGTTACCTCCTCTGTAAAATGGGGATTAAGACTGTGAGCTCCAATTGGGACAGGGTCTGTGTCTAACCTGATCAGCTTGTATCCTCCCTAGCTCTTAGTACAGTGCCTTTCACGTAGTAAGCACTTAACAAGTACCATTAAAAAAATAAACAAACCAGAAAAAAAACCCCATTACCTGATGTTTCATCACAAGGACTGAGGTGAAAGTCAGTCAAGTGAGAAAGTGGTATTTATTGAGTGCTTACTGTGTGCAGAGCACGATACTAAGTGCTTGGGAAACTACAATGCAGTAGAGTTTGTAATAATAATAATGGTGCTTGTTAAGCACTTACTGTGTGTCAAGCACTGTCCTAAGCACTGAGGTATTAATTAGGTTGGCCACAGTTTCTGTCCCACATGAGGCTCCACTCTTAATCCCCATTTTACAGATGAGGTAACTGAGGCCCAGAGAAGCTGTGATATTCATAAGCACTATTCCTGCCCACAAGGAACTTGCAGTCTGCTGGGAGAGACAGGCATAAAAATAAATTACAGTTAATGGAAATAGTACAGTATAAAGCTAGGAATATAACTGTTATGGGGACATGGTGATGATCAAAATGCCTAAGGGGTACATTCATTCATTTAATCGTATTTATTGGGTGTTTACTATGTGCAGAGCACTGTACTAAACGCTTGGAATGTACAGTTCGGCAACAGAGACAATCCCTGCCCAGCAACAGGCTCACAGTCTACATGGGGGAGATAGACAGCAAAGCAAAACAGAACAAAATAAAAGAAGTAGTCTGGCGACAGCCAACTGTATAGTTGATGAAAGGGGAGAGCACGTTTGGGTCTCTCCCAACAGCCCAATAATCCCAAACATAAGAATCTGTCTCAAGATGGCTTGAGTTTAACGAGGAAGACTTAAAAGGAGTGAATCCTTTATTCATATAGCACTTTCAGGATATCAAATAATGAAACATCATCCCCATAATACAACCCCATAACAGTCTAAAATATTGCATTCCAAGTTTTGAAAATAAAAATTCTTCAGCATGCAGAGAGCATACATTTTAATTGCCTCCAGTCTTGAAGAGGCATATTTCTGAGGCAGCTTAAATGGAGCTATTTAAAATGTCTTCCCTGATTTGCAGTGATGCACGAGAAGACTTTACTGTAAATGTTTCTCTGGGACCAGATCAGTAGAGGTTTTCAGTCCAACTTCATCCCTCTGTCAGTTGTCAATGGCCCTTCACAAACTTTAACTTCCACTTCAGGTTCTTTTTGAAAAATCTAGTATCATTATTTTGCCAGTTTTTGCTCCCGAGGATGAAATTTGATCCGTTCGTTGAAGTTGTGGCTGTAAAGTCAACCCATTCCGGATGGAGAACCTAAAAAACCTTTCTTGGTTTTCAGGTTGAATCGGGCTTTATTCTCTCTCTTTCCACCCTCTATTTTCTGCCTTGGACATTGATCACTCTGGGCAAGTCGACAGGTCATGAGATTCACGTATATGTCGGTTGATCAGAATTTTATGCGTCTGCCTGACTTCAGGCCATTTTTGAGCCCAGCGTCCTGATTTGTATCTTGTGCTCTGGAAATTATGGAAAGTTCAAGCTTCCCCCACCAAAAACACTCCGTATTTTGGAGAATAAGATCGTCTCTTTTAATATTTGTTGCAATCTGTGCTACAAAGTGAAGTGTTTTAATTTATTCACGGGCTAATATGTAAATAGCCTCAAGGGTTAAACGGAGAGGGGGCTAAGTAGTAGAACTGGCCACCTGTTCTCCATACTAGCCATTTTGAAACGTGTGCCGCTGGGCGTAGGGCAACCAAGAAAGAAAATTTGGCTGCTTTAGAGTAAACCATCACCACTGTTACAGAAATAACCTTTCCCCCCTCAACCATTTGTGTCTGAGCAATGCTCATCCAAACAGCAAGGAACTATAAAGGGAAAGGTGTGACATAGTACTTTCACAAAGTGTGCAAGAGATTCCGTCTCAGAGACATCTTCACGGGAATGGTCTCACCGTGGGCAGTGTTATCTTTGATCTGAAGGACAGTGCCACACCCGAGAATAGGACCGAAGAGGAATGGTGGTAGGAGGCAAGTGGAAAAGAAAGACCGAGCAAAACGGGATGCTGGAAAATGGACACACGTGATGGAGAGAAGGCATCGGTCGGTTGTATTTATTGAGCACTTACTGTAGTAATATTAATTATGGTACTTGTTAAGCACTTACTGTGTGCCAAGCACTGTTCTAAGTGCTGGGGTGAATGCAAGTTAATCAGGTGGGGCACAGTCCCAGACCCACATGGGGCTCACCCTCTTAATCCCCATTTTGCAGATGAGGTAACTGAAGCCCGGAGAAGTTAAATGACTTGCCAAAGGTCACACAGCAGCCACGTGGCGGATCCAGGATTAGAACCCACGTCCTTCTGACTCCCAGGCCCGTGCTCTATCTACTAAGCCGTGCTGCTTCTCTGTGCAGAGCACTGTACTAAGCACTTGGGAGAGTACAATATAACGATATAACGTGCACATTCCATCCCCACATTGAGCTTACAGTTCAGAGGGGGAGAAAGACATTAATGTAGACAAGTAAATTACAGATAAACACGTAAGTGCTGTGGGACTGGGAGGCCAGGTGAATAAAGGGAGCAAGTCAGCGTGATGTAGAAGGGAGTTGAAGAAAGTTGAAGAAAGAAATGGGAAGGAACAGAAGGATTTGTAAGAGAGGGTAAATGGGTAGGATGATGTTGTGGGAAGGTGTATCAAAGTGACCAGATTGTCTTGGATCAAAATTGGATATGATCCACACATACAAACACACACAGACTTGCAAAGAGACACAGAGTGGGCAGACATATTCGTACGCAGTTACACCCAGGGGTATACTCGGCATGGAAACAAGTAGAAGCAGTTAGAGGCAAGAAGAAAGAGGCTGTGAGTGTACTAGCTTGCCCCCCAGAATAATAATATTAATAAATGATGGTATTCATTAAGTGTTTGCTGCATTTCAAGCACTCTTCTGAGAGCCAGGATGGGTACAAACACAGTCCCTGTCCCACATGAGGCTCACAGTCGTAATCACCATTTTACAGGTGAGATAACTGAGGCCCAGAGAAGTGACTTGGCCAAGGTCACACGGCAGACAAGAGGCGGAGTCAGGATTAGAACCCAGTCCCTTCTGACTCCCAGCCCCGCGCTCTTTCCACTAGGCCTTGCCGCTTCTCCAGAATTTCCACTCCTGCCGCCAACAGGAAGGGTTAGGCAGTCCTCCTCTGGGGTAACCCGGGCCACAAGCTAGAGGCAGCAGGGACTCCGGGACACCTGCTGCTTTGAAGAAATTCTAGGCCGCCACCTCTGTCTCTGTCATAGTGGCCTCATAGCTGTCGGGTATGAAGAGGGAGCGCTTTCCAGTTCAGAGGCAGGACATGGGCGAGAGGTCGGCTGCTAGATAGTCGAGATGGAGGTACAGCGAGAAGGTTGGCATTAGAGGAGAGAAGTGTGCTGATTGGGTTGCAGAAGGAGACCGGCGAGGTAAGAGGGGCAAGGTGATGGAGTGCTTTAAGAGCTGACACTGATACTTTGAGATTTGATACTGAACTGGGGTGCCTTGGTTCCGTTTCTTGTTTGGGTCGGTCTTGCGTTAGGAATTGCTCAGCTGCGAAGGCAACAGCAAAAATATTGCGAGTAGAGATACACCGTATTCCCTCTCCGGGTGGAACGCGAAGCGTGTTTCAAACACTGGCGTCTCCTTGCCAACAACTGAGAGACATATTAGCTTCCAGATACCGAGGCCTGTACGTGGCTTGCTCAACATAGATCAGCGAATGAGAGTTTCGGTCACACGCTCCGAGGAGAGGGTGACCACTTACTCTGAACTGTCGGGCAGGCAGGCTCTCTCTGAGCTCTGTTTTCCATTTCATCTGCCACTGAGAACAGTGGATCAAAACCCCTTGCTGTAATATCACATCAAAGTAAGTTGCTATTCTTTGGGAGGCAGATGGTGTACATGTCTCAGGGCGGTACACGCCTGTTAGAACGGCTGATGTTTCTCCTCGGGTGCAAGTAACCTTTCATTTATAAAGATCTGACTGGAAGGTGGCTGGCCGACTTTGGTCTTAGATGCTGGTACCTGAATCCCCCGTGATTGAAATCAGTGCTTCCCCCAGAGCAGCTTGTCTGGTTAAAGGAAGTGTCAAGGCTCATGAGATTGAAATGCGGCTTTCTTTTTCTCCCTCCACTCCGGCGTCTATTTTTCTGCCTGGGCATATGCCTTCCCCTCATGAAGCACTTCAATGTTATCTCTCCTCCGAATATCATTAGTGCCAGAAGTGGAACAGTCATGAAAGACTCTGCTTTCACAAACCCAGATGTGTGCACGGAGGAGAGAGTGCATTAGGAATTGGGTCAGCCTCAAGGGATTACTGCATGAGGAGAATGGGATATTACCATAAAAACCTTGCTTTGCGGGGAGGGGATGGTTTTTCCAGTGCCTTCTTTCCTACATGGTGTTCTCTATCAGCAGGACGGACCCTCTAGGTAGCCCCAAATTCTCCCCTCACCAGCAGCGATCCCCAACACTCGTAGGCAGCTGCCACAGTTTTCAGGTTTATTTATCATCCACTGTGGCTCGTCAATCAATGATTCATATTTATTGAGCACTTACAGTGTGCAGAGGAATCAATCAGTAGTATTTGAGCACTAACTATGTGCAGAGCACTGTACTAAGCGCTTGAGACAGTACAATACAGCAGAATTAGCAGACTCGTTCCCTGCTCATGACAAGCTTACGGTCTAGAGATGATCTTACAGTCTAGAAACAAGTTTGCAGTCAAGAGCACTATACTAAACGCTTGGGAGAGTAAAATATAACCGAGTTGGTGGATTTGCTTCTTGCCCACAGTGAATTGACAGTCTAGAGGTGGAGATGGATGTTAATAGAGGGGAAATAAATTGTGGATATGGACATGAATGCTGTGGGACTGAGGGCTCATGGTGAGGAAGGTGCAAACTTACTTCCAGAGTCAGTAAGTCATATTTATTAAGCGCTTCCTGTGTGCAGAGCACTGTAGTAAGAGCTTGGGCGAGTACAGTATGACAGAGTTGGTAGACACGCTCCCCATATTATCATTAGCGAGCTTACAGCGTAGAGGAGGAGTCAGACATTAATAAAGAGAAATATATTTCAGATATAATAATAATGTTGGTATTTAAGCGCTTACTATGTGCAGAGCACCATTCTAAGTGCTGGGGTAGATACAGGGTATTCAGGTTGTCCCACTTGAGGCTCACAGTTAATCCCCATTTTACAGATGAGGGAACTGAGGCACCGAGAAGTGAAGTGACTTGCCCGCAGTCACCCAGCTGACAAGTGGCAGATATGTACGTAAGAGCCGTGAGACTGAAGGCTCATGGTGAGGGAGATGCAGGCTTACCTCCCAGAGTCAGTCAATCTTATTTATTGAGCACTTACTGTGTGCAGAGCACTATACTCAGCGCTTGGGAGAGTACAATATAACAGTTGGTAGGGACCCTCTCTGTCCACAGTGAGCTTACGGCTTAGAGGGGGATAAAGACATTAATGTAGAGAAATAAATTACGGAGAGGTACGTAAGTGCTGTAGGGATGAGAGGTCAGGGTGAGAAAGATGCAGGCTTATCTTCCAGAGGCATCCAAGCTCACCCATTCTGGCAGCTTCAGCACCGGTCCCTAGGACAAAGTGTCTAGGGAAAAAAAATCCTTTGGACACACACACACTCCCCTCTTTTATATACATTCTGTCATTAGCACCTGGCATCGTCACTTAATTCTAGATTTCTTTTATTTTTTGTGGTATTGGTGAAGCACTCATTGCATGCTAGGTACTGGGCTGGGGTAGACAAGTGGCAGGGGCAGAATTAGAACCCAGGTCCTCTGACTCCCAGGCCCATGCTCTTTCTACAAGGCCATGTAGCTTCTCTGTTACGGCAACAGCTTTTTAGCGCCCTGGTGTAACAGGTTCCCATGGTTCTCATAGAGAATTGAGGCCCTTTTGGGTGGCGTGATGGCCACGGGCTCCTGTAATTTACTAGTCGACCTTCTTCGGGACACGTGCCCTGAGGCTGTCCGAGGGGCTTTCTTGTGGGCAGGGAATGTCATCGCTCGTTGTACTGAATGCTCCGAAGCGCTTAGTACAGTGCTCTGTACAAAGTAAGCCCTCAATAAATGCGATTGAATGAGTGAATATCCATTTTGGCGTGGCCCAGCTTTGAAAATGCAGGAGTTCCAGCCTAGCGCAGTATGGCCAGGCCTGAATGGGATTAATTGCTTTAACCTAATCAGAGAAATGTCAGCTTTGGGAGCAGTTGGATGGCAGAGGTTGGAGGGAAGCGACGCCCTGCAGGATGACTTGATTATAAATGGACCAGAAAATCATGGCAAGACTTGCATCTTTAATTGCTCCTTGTCATTTATCGCTTATAGACGAAGGCCAGAATTTGGGTGCTTTTTCTCTAGCAGGGTCCTTATTTGGCCTGATTTCTGTAGGGATAGTTTGGTGGCTAATTGAAGGTTTCTATGATCGATTTTTGGAAATCGTCAATTCCAACCGGTCGGTGCCGTCGGGGTATGATGAAGTCTTTGTTTAGAGGCTCCTGGAGTGTCATTTCAGGGCTTTTTTGGGAAGGTGGCTTTTCCAAGGGCCTTGGACACTGCCTGTACCAAAGCAGAGCAAGTCACTCTAACTTCTCTGTGCCTCAGTTTCCTCATCTGCAAATTGGGGATTAAATTCTGCACCCTCTGTCTTAGACTAGGAGCCCTTCATGGTACTGTGCCCAACCGGATTATCTTTTATCTGTTCCAGTTCTTAGTTCAGTATTTGGCAATTGATCAATTATTTTAGGTATCTGTAAAGTTATTTCCTAGGCACTGTACTAAGCCCTGGGCTTGATGCAAGTTAATCAGGTTGGACACAGTCCCTGCCCACATAGGGCTTACCGTCTTAATTCCCATTTACAGATGTGGGAACTGAGACCCAGAGAAGTTAAACGATCAGCTCAAGGTCACACAGCAGACACGTGGCAGAGCCGAGATCAGAACCCAAGTCTTCTGACTCCCGGGAACATGTTCTATCCAGTAGACCACGGTTGTATTTATTGAGTGCTTCTTGTGTGCAGAGCACTGTACTAACTGCTTGGGACAGTACAATATATGGGTTGGTAGACACGTTCCCTGCCCACAACTCTAGACTGTAAGCTCATTGTGGGCAGGGAATGTGTCTGTTTATTGTTCTATTATACTCTCCCAAGCACTCAGTAAAGTGCTCTGCACACGGTAAGTGCTCAATAAATACGATTGAATGAATAACGATTTACAGTCTAGAGGACATAATAAGCACTTAATAAATCCCACAGTTGTTGTTGTTGTTAGTGGAGATGTGAAGATGCTTCTTTAAGAGGCAGCCGAGCTAAGTAGAAGTCAGGGGTCAAGCTGGCTGCCCAACTTTAAAACTAGTCCTTCCCTTGAGCATTGTGTTGTCTAAACCAGTTAGCAGATATGCACTGTAGAAGCCGCAACTTAATGTTAGTAACAAAGGAGCAGGGAGTGTGGTGGGTTGGTGGCTTAGCTTATAAGTATGGTTAGGGAAGTTTCTGAGATACAGTAAAGGGACAGGAGAGAGAAGAGCAAACAAAAGAATGCAGCTTCCAGATTTCAATTACTGATAAACCACAAAGAGTCAGTGGCTAAATTCCTCGTGTCATAAACTTTATTGGAAGAACAACTGTCGTCTGCATCCTTTTTTTGTTTTTTTCTCATTGCACAACTGAATAGGTCTGGAAAATGCACTGGCCTAGGGAGAGTTATGCTACCTTCTTCCTCCACTGTCTGATACCCACTAATGTTGCCAGGGTTGTTTTGTTTGTAATGGCAAGAAGAAGTCATTAGAATGCACCCCCGGGCAGATTTGGTGCAGTCTGGGTTTCACAAAAGTGGAAAATAGTTTTTATGTTAGGTCGGAGTAAGGGAAGGAAGGTGCTAACCCTTTGGGTCAGATTCTCATTCGGCACCCACACCCTTCTGGGTTTCTAATAATAATAATAATAATTGTGGCATTTGTTAAGCGCTTACTTTGTGCCAGGCACCGTACTAAGCACTGGGGTGGATACAAGCAAATTGAGTTGGACACGGTCCATGGCCCACATGGGACTCACAGTTTCAATCCCCACTTTACAGATGAGGTAACTGAGGCACCGAGAGGTGAAGTGGCTTACCCAGGGTCACACAGCAGACAGGTGGTGGAGCCAGGATTAGAACCCAGGTTCTTTTGACTCTCAGGCTCTTACTCTATCCAGTAGGCCAAGCTGCTGTGGTGGGGGTGGGGGTTCCTGATGACTAAAGAGGAATTCTCTCTTTCTGTGAAAGAGAGGGAAGAATTGATAACGGGGAAGGAGATGATCAAGGGAAGAGAGGGATAAGGAAGCAAAACCTCGGTTAGAGATGGGCCAGGGTTTTCCAACACTCGGCAGACAGGGTTTGGAGAGGAAGCCTAACCTGGGATGCAGTGTAGGTGTTAAGTGAATTTATTCCTTTGCCACAACAATTCACGTCCTGGGCTTCCACCGGTTCATTTTGGCCTCCTAATACATAAACTTAAATCAGAGGCCTGGGTTCTAATCCCAGTTTGGCCACTTGCCTGTTGTGTGACCTTGGGCAAGTCATTTAACTTTGCCTCAGAGTCCTCGATGAAATATCTGTTCTCCCTCCCCTTTAGACTGCTAGCTCCAAATGGGTCAGGGACGGTGTTAGATCCTATAGACAGTAAGCTCCTTAGTAGGCAGATAATGTGTCTACCAACTCTGTTATATTGTACTCTCCCAAGCGCTCAATACACTACTTGACCCAGAGTAAGTGCTTAGCAAAGATAAGAGCCCTGGCTTGGGAATCAGAGGTTATGAGTTCAAATCCCAGCTCTGCCACTTGTCAGCTGTGTGACTGTGGGCAAGTCACAACTTCTCTGTGCCTCAGTTACCTCATCTGTAAAATGGGGATTAACTGTGAGCCTCACGTGGTACAACCTGATTACCCTGTATCTACCCCAGTGCTTAGAACAGTGCTCGGCACATAGTAAGCGCTTAACAAATACCAACATTATTATTATTATTACAGTTTGAAAAGCCTTCTAAATGTATTTGAGTCAGGTCTCGATCCGTGGTTGTGGATGTGCAGAGCTCAATGTTCAGTGCCAGGAAGAACTCTGTGAGGAAAAATTCCAGAGTCATTTTGCTTTTCTCTCTGAATTAACAGTGAACACAGCTTCATCAGCTGCAGATGTAATCTTAGCACTTGTAATGTTAAAAATATAGCGTGTACATGTAATTAGCAGTAAATGGCCCATATGCACTTGTGCTGATTGCTTGATCATAGTTTCTCATTAAAAGAAACATTTCTACCGAGTCGCCATACTTCCCAGATTCCTTCCTTATAAATCAGCTCAGCGGGGAGGGCGTGGAATGGCCTCTCCTCGTCACTCCTTAGCTGTGTCGGAGGCAGAAGTAGCATCGTTTCAGGAAACTGGGGAAGCTCTTGGTTTGGAATGCCATCACACTCGTACTCTGCAACTCAGTCATTAGTCAGATGTTGATATATCAGCCTGGCAAGAAGCCTTTATTTTCATAATATCCACTCCAGGGCCAGTAAACTGTTTTAAATAAATGCTGCATAAATGCAATGTTGGCTCCCCAAATATTAAGGCAGCTTATGTTTGCAATGAGGTTCCTGGGGCTGATTAAGTAGAAACGAGAAACCAAAGCAACTGGTTGTTTTAAATTTTTTTTCCACACCCTACTCCAGTCATAAGTAATTCATAAGGGACACGGTCATTAGCTTTATTTTTCTATATATTCAGATACAAGCTCATTTCCTGAAAGGTAGTTTTCTGTGATCAGTGGGTGTTTTACGAGAGATTCTCTATGAGGAAAGCATCAGAGAGAGTATATCTTCCTGGAAATGCCTCACTGAATAGCGTGGGAAGGTTTGATGGGGTTTGACGGTATGTTTTAGTGGAAGGAATACCGGGTCAAGAGCTAGAGAGTCTGGTTTTGGCCCTGCCTCGCCGTGAGACATGGGACTAGTCACAACTCCCGGGAGCCTCAGTCTCTCAGTCGGCCAGATGGAATGATATTGAACCCTTTTGGGTGTATGCATCTCGTTATCTAATCGAGATAATTTGATGTCCCTATGGACTGGGTTATGGAATGACTGGCAATTCTTAATTTGGAATCTTAGAGTTTCTTGTCTCAGGCCAGTGAGGGGCTGGGGAGTGAATGAAGAGACCATCGAATATTGGCAAGAGATGGTCGAGTCTCTCTAATTTGTACCCGTGGTAACTGCAGACCTGTAAAACTCTCCTTAAAAAACAAGGGAGAAGTGAAAGTGTCCTGCCACATTACTTATTTAGCCTGGTTAACCAGACAGTGACCTAGTTCAGTCCTGTCAGCTGAACAATGCAGTGAAGCAGCCAACCTCTCCCCTTATCAGTGGCCAACCCTGCTAGCTCCCCCATTTAGACATTTTTAGACATCTTAACAGGGTATTTTGGAGCTCAGAGTCTGGGTCTGCTGATCTGGGAGGAGCCCAAGATGCCAGTCCAGTCCATGCCAAATTCAGACAAAAATATGAGCATCAGGAAGACATTATACCATTAAAATTGTATTGTCTGGCGTTTTCCACTTGGAAGATGCCAGTAATTGCCATAGCAAGCATGAATAACCAGCAAGGTTGGAGTGTATAATAATAACAGTCGTGGTACTTGTTGAGTGCTTACTGTATGCCAAGCACATAGTAGTGGATAGAGCATGGGCCTGGGAGTCAGAAGGTCATGGGTTCTAATCGGTCTGGGAGTCATAAGGTCATGGGTTCTAATACCGGCTCTGCCACTTGTCTGCTGTGTGACCTTGGGCAAATCACTTCACTTCTCTTGGCCTCAGTTGCCTCTTCTGTAAAATGGGGGTTGAGACTGTGAGTCCCATATGAGACAGGGACTGTGTCCAACCTGATGACCTTGTATCCACCCCAGCAATTAGAACAGTGCCTGGCGCGTAGTGCTCAGCAAATACTATTATTATTAATATTAATAATTGGTCCCTGTCCCTTTTGGGGCTCACACTCTTAATCCCCATTTTACAGATGAGGTAACTGAGGCCCAGAGAAGTTAAGTGACTTATCCGAGGTCACACAGAATACATGTGGCAGAGCGGAGATTAGAACCCAGGTCCTTCTGACTCAGACCAGTGTTGTATCCACTAAGCCCTGCTGCTTCTATATACCCTTGTAGAAGTATACATCTACATAATATATGTGAGTGTGTGTGTGTAAGTTCCTGCCTCTATACAATATATGTATATATGTACACATATACATATATAAATGCATATATATGCTTTTATTCAGCTCTTCTGATAGAGTTGTACTATTTCCTGCTGTATCCGTAGTCTTCCGATTTTAGTATTTGTACATCGCTTTTCTCTCCCTCCACTCTCAAATTGTAAGCTCCTTGTCTCGTATTGTATTATGCTCTCGAGTTGTTTCTGACCCATAGTGACTCCATGGACACATCTCTCCCAGAAGGCCCCAGCTCCATCTGCAGCCGTTCTGGTAGTGGATCCGTAGTCTTTTTGGTAAAAATCCGGAAGTGGTTTACCATTGCCTTCTTTCGCACTGTAAATTTGACTGTCCACCTTTGACTCTCTTCCATGCCGCTGCTGCCCAGCTTGGGTGAATTTTGGCTTGAGGGGTGGGAATATGTGTTTAGCATCTGTTGTGCACAGTATCAATAAACTAATGTTATTTATTGAGCACTGACTCTGTTCAGAGCACTGAAGCGTAGAAGAGTACAATGCAGTAGAGTTGGGAGACAATCCATGCCCTCAAAGAGCTTACAATAACAATAATAATATTTGTGAAGTGCTTACTATCTGCCAGCCACTGACGAACTAGGGTAGATATACTTTAATCAGGTTGGGCATAGCCTCTGTCTCACAGAGGGCTCACAGTCTTCATCCCCATTTTACAGATGAGGGAAGTGAGGCACGGAGAAGTTAAGTGACTTGCCCAAGGTCATACAGCAGACAAGTGGCAGAGTGGGATTAGAACCCATGACCTTCTGACTCCCAGGCCTATCTAGTGGGGAAGACCGGCATTAAAATAGCTAACAAGGGAAGCAGCAGAGGGGAGGGATGTAGACATACACCCAGTACGGGTGAATAAGTAACAGAGTGCTTAAGGGGTCTGGATCCAAGTGCCTAGATGATGCAGAAGGGAAACCTTCTCAAAGGGTACAGTGCGGTGCTTAGCAATTAGGTGCTTAATAAATGCTATTAATGTAATCACAATTAGCAGATTATAATAATGGTGGTATTTGTTAAGTGCTTACTGTGTGTCAGGCACTGTAATGAGCACCGGGAGCTATATAAGGGAATCGGGTTGGACACAGTCACTTTCCCACATGGGGCTCACAGTCTCACTTCCCATTTGTCAGGTGCGGTAACTGAGGCCCAGAGAAGTGAAGTGACTTGCCCAAGGTCACCCAGCAGACAAGTGGCAGAGGCAGAATTAGAATTCAGGTCCTTCTGACCCCAGGCCCAACTAGATGTGAGTCCTCCTCTGCCGATAGGGAGGCCTAGAGCCTTGCATATACTCTTCTGGAGGAATTTTAGGCGATCGGAGGGCATGGCAGGATAGTCGTCCATCAGGGGATTTGCTATTCCAGTGATCAATTTTTTTACAGCTGTTTGCACAGTAGGGAATTTTCAGAGGGTGCATCTTTACCAAATACCTGAACTTAAGCTTGGTCAGGATCCAGCTGATTTCTGTAGGAACTTGGATCTGCTGGCTCTGTACCATCATTTAGATCGATACCCCTTAAGCACTTTGTTATTTACCGCGCCCCCCCCAAGCCCCACACCACTTATGTACTCATCCATTTGTAACTTATTTTCATAGCTGTCTCCCCCTCTAGTCTGTAAGCTCCTGGTGGGAAGGGAATCAAGTTTACCTTCTCTGTTGTGTTTTCTCCCAAGGCTCAATAAATAGCATTGATTGATAACTCTGTGCCTAATTATCTAGCTTGGGCTAGCTCTTTGAGTGACCTGTGCAAAAGGCAGCTCCTGGGACGCGTTTCTGGACCGTCTTGACTCTTAGTTTACTGGGATGTTTGATTCACCAACAAATTCCATGCACTCAGCAGGTCAGATAAGAAGTAAAATGTGCCCCATTTTCCTTAGCTGGATCACCTTCTAAATCATATCGTCTCACGAGTCAGTATTTATCGAGTGATTCCTCTGGCAGATGACTGTATCAAGAGATAGGATCGGTGGAGGGGGTCAACAGATGGGAGGTGTCAGTGGCAGGGACAGAGAGTTTTGCAGGGAGGAGGTGTGTGGGAGAGAAGGCAGGTGGGATTGGCGTTTAACGTAGGTGAAACGTAGGTGAAGGTAGAGGTTTGAACAGTGATTAGGGGTGATCAGTCAATCAATTGTACTTCCTGAGCACTTACTCTGTGCGGAGCATTGTACTAAGTGCTTGGGAGAGTACAAAATAACAGAGTTAATAGATCCGTTCCCTGCCCACAATGAACTTACAGTCCAGAGGGTGGAATGGACATTAATCTGAATAAATAAATTGAAGATAAGTACACAGGTGCTGTGGTGCTGAGGGAGGGATAATAAAAGTAAATCAGGGTGACACGGAAAGGAGTGGGCCGGGGGAGGTAGATAATGGCCACTAGTAATTGAAGTGGGTGGCAGAGGGGGATGATATGGGCTTCACAGGAAGAGAAAGAGAGAGACGGAGGGGGTGAGATGACAGGAAAATGGCACTGGGAGGACAAGGACCAGGAGGACCCCTACCCTTTTCTCAGTAAACTGAAGGGAGTTGGGGGATATTGCTAAGCTTTTTCCTAAGCCTAATATTGGGTTGTTTTGATCGAAGTTCAGGTGTTGATTTACCCACCTCCAAGAAGAGTTGTGCCAAGTCGATGCTTAAATCCATCCTTGTGAAGGAAGGAAGAGTTAAGCAATGTACAAAATTAGCATTTTACCCTAACCAAAGTGAAATTTCAAAGGGTTTTATTGAGAAGGGGAAACAGCAAGCAATAAACTAGCTGAAATCTTCTAATACTTCCTTCAGAAATATTGGCAGGTATGGAAAGATTTGAGTGTGGTCTCGTGTCCATATCCCTCTCATCACTGAATAACTTTAGTCCACTGTCTTGATATCTTGCAGGAGGCTGTGGAAAATCCTCCATGATCAGTAAGAGATTAATGAAGGGCGTTACTGTCATTTTAGTTTCAAACAATCAGTAGTATTTACTGAATATTTACTTTGCGGAATAATGTAATAAGGGCATGGGAGAGACCACAGAGTTAGTAGACATGATCCCTGCCCTCAAGTAGCTTACAGCCTAGTGGAGGGATTGCAGTGTGTTTTTCTGTGGCTCGTCCTCAAGACTGTGAGCTTGTCCTCATTGTGGGCAGGGAATATGTCTGTTTATTGTTAGAGTGTACTCTCCCAAGTGCTTAGTATAGTGCTCTGCACGCGGTAAGAGCTCAATAAATACGATTAAATGAATAGACTTGGTATGAAACTATCATCTGCAGTCCAGGTTGCTTTTCAGTGTGATTATTCATTCAATAGTATTTATTGAGCGCTTACTATATGCAGAGCACTGTACTAAGCGCTTGGGACGAACAGGTCGGCAACAGATAGAGACAGTCCCTGCCGTTTGACGGGCTTACAGTCTAATCAGTGCTTTAGTGGAAAGAGCATGGGCTTGGGAGTCAGAGGTCATGGGTTCTAATTCTGGCTCCACCACTTATCAGCTGAATGACTTTGGTCAAGTCACTTCACTTCTCTTGGCCTCAGTCACTTCATCTATAAAATGGGGATGAAGACTGTGAGCCTCACCTGGAGCAACCTGATTACCCTGTATCTCCCCCAGTGCTTAGGACAGTGTTCGGCACATAGTAAGCGCTTAACAAATACCAACATTATTATTATTATTATTATTTATGCGGTCGTATTTATTGAGCGCTTACTGTGTGCAGAGCACCGTACTAAGTGCTTGGAAAGTACAATTCGGCAACAGATACAGACAATTCCTACCCAACAACGGGCTCACAGTCTAGAACATCTTCAACTGAGTCGGTGTCATTTGATATTCTGGTTTCTCTTTCAAAACTATTTTGGGGGAGCTGACAAGTTGACCAGTAAAAATGTCAGAGTTGCAACTTGTTCAGTGACTTCCTAGGGAAGAACCAGGTCAGAGCTAGAGTTGGGTAATCAGGAACAAGGGAAAGTGGAAAGAGTTCTGTGCAAAATCAAGATAAATATTGTTGGATGACAATATCAACCCTTCTCTTTCCTAGCCTATTTCTCATCTTCTTTTGATTCACAAATTGGAGCCTAGCTTGACTTAGAATGAGAAACCTTTTTTCTAAATCATTTTTTCTTTCCTTCATTTTTGCTCATTCCTCTTATCCTCCCACTCCTAACCTTTCTCATACCCGGAGGTTCATGTTTTGCATAATCAACAAAATGTGAAAAAAAAATACACATTGGATGTGAAAATATCACTTTTATAATTACAGGAAAGCACACCAAAGTACACATTGTTAGGGGAATAATGTATAGGTGTATTAGGGGAATAATCTACCCAGACAGTTTTATTACCCAACATAATACACATGCTGTCATTCTTTAATTCCTTCTTGGGATATTAATGAGGCCGTGCTTACTGAGAACATATTAAGTGTTCGGTACAGAAGCTGGAAAGGGCAGATTTCTAATTGAACCGTTCGGTTACTTAGTTCCATTCCCCAGATACAGGCTCTCTGGTAGGCAGCTCCACACTGTTATTTAGGTTTCTGTCTTTTGCAAAATGCTATCCAATTCCTTTCTTTGGAGGTTCTGCACAGAAGTCCTCTGGATGCACAAAGAGATCAGGGACATTGCTCCCATTTTACAGGTAGGAAAGGCAAAAGAGCTTTTTCTCCTCACATCTCTTGTGTCACTTATTCCCAAATTATCTTTAATGGTACACAGTGAATGTCAAAAGCAGTCTTGGCCCAAGGTCTGGGAAGGCCAAAAGATGAAGGTGTATAGGCCGAATGCCTGGTTCCACACCTCCCCGTCGATCAGTATGGGTTCTGATCCGGGCTCCGCCACTTGTCACGCTGTGCGGCCTGGGGCAGGTCACTTAACTTCTTTGTGGCTCACTTACCTCATCTGTATAATAGGGATTAAGACTGTGAGCCATATGTGGGACAGGGACTACGTCCAACCCGATTGGCTCGTATCCACCCCAGAGTTTAGTACAGCACCTGGCACGAAGTAAGTGCTGAACAAATATCGTAATTATTATTATTGTTAGAAGACGATGATGGAACTCACCGTCTCTGAGCTCCTTCGTCCTGTGGCTCCCGGGTCCGGAAGTTGTTCTAGCTGTAGTTCAGAGAAGATAGATCAATGAATCAATCAATCAATGGTATTCATCAATCAGCCAGTCATATTTACTGAGCACTTACTGGGTGCAGAGCACTGTTCAAAGCACTTGGGAGAGTACATTATAGGAGAGTTGGAAGCCATGTTCCCTGCCCTGTTGAGTGCTTACTGCGAGCATTTCGGGAAGCACTAAGCACTTGGAGAAATCCAGTACAACAGACTGATGGGCTAGTTTAGTTGGGAATGAAGAAGGATGCGGGACCTTCTTAGGAAAGTTGCTAAATTGGCAAAGTAAATTCACACAAGGAGGAGAGGCCACCGTGGCCGAATGGGAAGAGTTTGGAGCTGGAAGTCAGGATTCCTGGGTTCTACTCCTAGCTCTTCCACCACCCTGCTGGGTGACTTTGTGCAAGTCATGTGATTGGGTCCAACCTCATTATCTTGTATCTGCCCTAGGGGTTACTACAGAACTTGGTGTATAGATGCATAAGCGTCAATCAATTTATCAGTCATATTCATCGATCACATACTGCCCGCAACAAAAAATATCGCAATAGTAATTAAGTTGTAACTTCCTGTGTCTTAGTTTTCTCATCTGTAACATGGGGATAAGGTGCTTACTATTCCTACCTCTTAGCCTGTGATCCCATAGTGGATCAGAGACTTATGTCCAATCTGATAGTCTTGTATATACCCCACTACTTGATAGTTGGCAGGTAATAAATACTGCAATTATTGTTGTCTACTTGACAGGTAACAGGTACTTAATAAATGCCATCATTATTGTTGTCCTGAAGTCTGTGGTTAGAAACAAGGCTGAGTCATAAAGAAATATGGCTGGGAGGTAGTATCCATTTTTTTATGGGAAAGGGCAGTTTGTCCCATAGCACTAGTCAGACTAATAAGAAGAAGAAGAACGATATTTGTTAAGCATTTACTATGTGCCAGGCACTGTACTAAGCGCTGAGGTACATACAGGCTAATCAGGTTGGACACAGTCCAGTGTCCCCCATGGGGCTCACAGTCTTAATCCCCATTTTGCAGGTGAAGTAATTGAGGCCCAGAGAAGTGGAGTGACTTGCCCAAGGTCATCAAGCAGACAAGTAGTGGAGCTGGAATTAGAACCCTGGTCCTTCTGACTCTCAGGCCCGTGCTCTCTCCACTAGGCCATGCTGCTTCTCAGAATTAACTTGTAAATTTATATAATTTCACTAGGACCAATCCCAATTATCCATATGTGTTCTGCAAAGGTTAGAAAGTTTATGAATTATTCCTCCAGTGAGCCACTCCGAAACTCTTGTGGGCACAATAAATCAGCGGGTTTGATGGCACAGATTATGCCATATAATTGCCATCGGAACTCTTCTAAAAAGGAATGACTTAAAAGGTCATTTGGCACTGCCTTCCACTGTCCAAAATATAACTTGTAAAGGAATTGTCAACGAGGGAAACTCTCGTTGGAGAGAAAATGCTTTAGCACTCTAAAAGTAGTAATAGTAAATTAGTACTCTTCCTTATTAATTATAATTAGGAAGCAGTGCAGGGTATGTGGTTTAAAGCCAACACATTTTAAGTGCTTCTAGAGGTTTTCTTCCCCCATTGCCTCCTTTCTGGGTTAGTACAGTAACACTCCTGCCTCTAGCATGACTTAGTGGATAGAGCATGGGCCTGCGAGTCAGAAGGTCCTGGGTTCTAATCTCGGCTCCGCCACTTGTCTGCTGTGTGACCTTGGGCAAGTCACTTAACTTCTCTGTGTCTCGGTTGCCTCATCTGTAAAATGGGGCTTGAGACTGTGAGTCCCACGTGGGACAAGAGACAATGTTCAACCCGATTTGCTTGTATCCACCCCAGCGCTTCGTACAGTACCTGGCACATAGAAAGCACTAGACAATACCATTATTATTAAGTTGTATTTTGACCATTTGAAATTCAGTCGGTTAGTAGCTGTTTGAGAGAGGATGACCTCTAGGGAATTGAAGTGATTGGTTGAAGTAATGAAGCTGAGGAATCTGACCTCCAACTTCTTTCCCTGATCCAACCCCTGCCCTGCAGCTGACGGGAGGACCAGTCTTGCAGTGCCTCCATCAGAGAGAGGGTGGGAGGTGACCAATCATGACTTGGCAGAGGTTGCAGGGAAGCAACGTGGCCTGGTGATTAGGGCCCGGTAGTCAGAGGATCTGGGTTCTAATCCCGGCTCTGCCACTGGTCTGCTGTGTGCAAGTGACTTCACTTCCTCTGTGCCGCAGTTACCTCATCTGTAAAATGGGGATTAAGATTGTGAGCTCCATGTGGGACAGGGACTGTGTACAACCTAATTTATTTGTATCCACCTTTGCACATAGAGTGCCTGGTACATAATAAGCAGTTGACAAATGCCTCAATTATTATTATTTTTATTAGAAGTGTGCTGGGTAGAAAGGATCACATGACTTCCTCTGTCCCAGTTCCCTCGGGATCATAAGCCGACCTTTGACTCAGGCAGCTTTGGTATTTAATCGAACAATCAGTCAGTTGTATTAAGTGCTTACGGTGTACAGAAGACTGTGTACAGTGCTTGGGAAAATACAGTGCAGTAGAATTGGTAGACATGATTCCAGCCCACAAGGAGCTTTCAGTCTACAGGGGGAAACACATTATAATAAATTACAGATAGGGGAAATAGCTGACTACAAAGGTATGCTTATAAAGTTGTGGGCTCAACACCTCTTTCTCCCTTGAGATGTCATGCAATTTTTTTCATTCCCCCCTGAAAGGTTTCACCTAATCACAACCCTCTATTGCATTGCTAGTCTGTCTTTGCAAAGCACAAAGGCTGTGCCTGAAACAGAGGTTGGTCTATCATCTTTCTATAGGTATTTGATGTTTCATCACGTATGAAATGTGTATTTTTTTCATCCAGGTAGCTAATACCTTTCATTTCACACTTTAATAAGTTCTTCATGGCTCCCGAGTTAGATGTTTATGATGATCTCGGTAGATGAACCTCTTTTCCATCATGATTATAGATGAGTTGCTCACCGGTGCCGTGTTGCAGTTGTGGCAGGCCCCTCCTCTATCCTCCTCCGCCTCACGCTGCTTCGCGGAAACGGCTGTTTTCGTGGCATCCTACCCGCAAAATGTTTGGCAATCCCTTGGGCGTAGCATTCTTCCTACATTATATAAACCATCCTGCTAATTATGCCTTTCCTCCCCTCTCCTTCCCCCTACCCTCTCTTCTGATGGCAGGTCCCTGGAGATTTGAGCCAAACATCTGAAGACCAGAGTTTATCAGATTTTGAAATGTAAGTCTGCAGTGTCGGCTGGTAAGGATGCGTCGAAATATGGAAATGGGTCTAGATGGACATTTCTGGGGACAGAACAGTCCGCCATTTGAGAGTTGTTACAGCAGTCCCTGTAAAAGATGGCGGTATTCCCACCCCGGAGAGGATGTGTCCAGTCTTAGCATTTGGGTCCCATTCATTTGGGGGCCACTGGGGATGGAGGTGAGGAGGAATTTCATTATATGCTTCAGCTGAAGAACCTTGGGAAGATTGTCCGGTCCCTGAATCGTATCACTAAGAACCTTAACAATTTTGAAAAGAGGTTTTTTTTGCGTGGCTGCGGCAGCTGGTTTTGAACTGTGGAATGGCAGGGTGTTTGGGTGAAAGGTTGAAGCCCTGGGTTTGGTTTTGCAGAATATTTCTTTGCAATTGCCCTTGCCTGCATTCTGAGAAGACGGACATATCTGTGGCAGGCGGGGCCCCTCCCCCAAAGCAATTGGCTCTGTTTTAGTTATGCTCCCAGTGGTTTGATCTATGGAGAAGTACAGCACAATTTAAGCAGTCCCATCCTTTACGGGTGAAGGATTTATTTGTTAAATGAATGATGGATGGCCTTGGCTAGTCTGGACATTTTTCATGTTCCTGCATTTTAGAGGGATCTCTCATCTGGGAGTGTTTTGGAATTCTGTCAGTCAGTTAATGGTATTCATTGAGGGCTTTCTGGATGCACAGCACTGTACTATGCGCTTGGGAGAGTACAGTACAACAGAGTTGGTCGTCCTATTAATAATAGTAATAATTATAATAATTGTAGTATTTCTTAAGTGCTCACCATGTGCCAAGTATTGTATTAAGCACTGGGGCGGTTACAAGCAAATCAGGTTGGACACAGTCCCTGACCGTCATGGGGGCTCGCAGTCATAATGCCCATTTTACAGCTGAGGTAACGGAAGCACAGGGAAGCCAAGCGACTCGCCCAGAGTCTCACAGCAGGCAGGTGGTGGAGCCGGGATTAGAACGCAGGTCCTTCTGACTCCCATGACCGTGCTGTATCCTCTAGGCCGTGCTGCATTCCCTGCCCATAACGAGCTTACAGTGTAGAGTGGGAGACATAGGGGATGCTTAAACATCAGCTCGTTACTAAATCCTCTGCCCCACACACTCAACGAAAGAACTCTTTCTAAACTGCTACCCCTGTTGGGCTTGGATCCATAATGTCCCTTTCTCCTTTTCCTCTTTCCTAGCTTTACTGGGATGAAAAAGATAGCTTTATTTGGCTGTAAGCAGGCAGTTCTTCTGTTGAACCCTGGGTTTGGATAACAGCTGGAGACATTGTTAGGTCTGAGGAACGTATTTAATCGTGATCTTCATCCATGATGCGTCTCTCAAAAAAACCCCCACCATTAATAAGGTAACCAGAGAGGCTAAATCCAAAGGCCTGAGTTCCTTTAACTACATCAATGTCCAGCTTCCATTAAGTGACATGTTTTCATCATCGTTAGTTCTTGGTAGATTGGTGTTTATGACTTTAAGCTTGGCAGCATATGGAGCCCTTCCTATCACTTAAGAACTTATTTACACCCTCCTTAGCACATATAAATATATACACACATATATATGTATTTTATTTCTCTAGTTGTATATGTTTTATAATAATAGTAGTAGTAGTATTTGTTAAGCACTTACTATAGGCCAAGCACTGTACTAAGTTCTGGAATAGATACAAGAAAATCAAGTCCCACCTGGGGCTCCCAGTCTAAGTAGGAGGGAGAACAGTTATTGAATCCACCTTTTGCAGATGAGGGAACTGAGGCTTGAAGTGAAGTGATTTGCCCAAGGTTACACAGCAGGCTAGTGGCAGGCTGTTCTAGGAAGGTTGTTCAATAACAAGCGATTCAATATTAACATCAGTTTCATTTTTACCTTTCATTCCCTAGATTTGAGGTCCATCAAAACTATGGGATAAGTTTTGAACTGAGAATTTGTAGATTGAATGTGATTTTTTATGCTTGTCTCCCACGTTAGAATGAAAACTTTTTTGGGCTTGTAGAAACAACCTGACCTAGTGGAAAAAGCATGGGACAGGGAACCTGAAGACCTGGGTTCCAATCCTGGATCCTCTGCCTGCCTGTTGTGTGACCTTGAAGAAATCACTTGCCTTCTCTGGGCCTCAGTTTCCTCATTTGTGAAAAGGGGATTAAAAAAACAGTTCTACCCCCTTTTTAAACTGCGAGTCCTTTGTGGGACTGGAACGTGTCTTATCTGATTATCTTGTATCTACCCCAGCCCTTAGTTCAGTACCTGGCAGTTGGTAAGCACTTAGGGAAGCAGCGTGGCTTAGTGGAAAGAGCTCAGGCTTGGGAGTCAAAGGACATGAGTTCTAATCCCGCCTCTGCCACTTGTCTGCTGTATGACCTTGGGCAAGCCACTTAGCTTCTCTGTGCCTCATTTACCTCATCTGTAAAATGGGGATTAAGACAGTAAGCCCCACGGGGGGCAAAACTGATTACCTTGTATCTACCCCTGTGCTTAGAACAGTGCTTGGCATATATTAAGCATTTAACGAATACCATGATTAATAATAATAACTTAACAAATACCCCAGTTAAATATGGGCAAGGGAGTGAGTCTCTTTGTTGTTCTCTACTTCCCAAGCACTGTGTACTAAGAATGGCATCAAGTGGGAACTTAATAAACGCTTCTGCTGCTGCTGCATCAAGTGGGTTTCAAGGGTGTGTGCTGCTTACAAATCACCAATCAATCATATTTATTGAGCTCTTACTGTTTGCAGAGCACTGTACTAAGTGCTTGGGAGAGTACAATCTAAGTTGGTAGAAACGTTCCTTGCCCACAACGAGTTTATATTAATTAGCAGCTCGGTAGTTTCGGAACTATATGATAAAATAGCACTAGGTGGTAGGTTTTAGGTTTTCATCTGGGAACTGATATGGTGATGAATCAGTCAGTTGTGCTTATTGAGCTCTTACTGCATGCAGAGCACTGTACTAAGTGCTTGGGGGAGTATAATATAACAATAAACGGGCACATTCCCCTCACACAATGAGCTTACAGTCTTGGGGTCGGGGAGACAGAAATTAATATAAGCTTAAACTTTTTCATTACTGTACCTTTTATTTTTCTGTTATCAAAGCAACTATGTAGATTGGCATGAAAAAAGACTCCTTTTATTGCCCACACTTAGATATCGTAAAACATGTCAAGGTGAGGGTATGTCAAATTTATAGCATTTGCAGCTATGTGAAAGCTCAGAGTGGCTCCTTAAGCAGGTTCCTGTTAGGTTGTACTAACTAGAGCTATCCATTACGGTTCATAAAACAGTTCATTAGTGATGGTCCAAAATCCCCACTGCTAGGAAAATGAAAAGAGCAGCCTCTGGGTACTTGTAAAATTATTCTGAGAAGAAATTTCATAACACAGGCAACCAGTTCGCGGGCAAAAAATTTAGCCTGGGCTTCACATGTTGGAATTGGATCGTTACATCCCATCTTCCTCTAAAAAGTTTCAAAGCTAGGGTGAGGTGAAATGCAGCCTCTCAAGAGCATCTCCAGCCCACTGTTTTCTGAGTTAAAAGAAAATGTCTTGTCCCCTGGAGGTTGCAATCACAAATAATTCCATAAGTAAACGTCTCCAGTTGGGTTCTAAAAGCACCAGGATAATTTTTATGGGCTGGATATTAGATCGGGTGCCTTCCTGGAGATGTTAAACACGGTCATCTTGGAACATTTTGAGTGAGGGAAGGGCTTGGTGCTTCCAGAATCATACGCTTCAGCTTTTACAGTTAGGCCACGGTTGATCTTCAGTTTTTCCAACTGACATTCCTGTTCTCATTGTGAGTTCCAGTCATTCGTGAGGATTTTTGTGAAGATAGTGAATCGTATGGAACAGCAGAATTAAAAAGCATAATAGTTGGGCAATGCTCTGCGCAGACTAAGCACTAGATCAAAAGCTTAAAAATCAGTTTTATTTCAAATATCTTCAGCTGTGACTAAAATATCTTATGAGAGCTTGTTTTTGCTTAGCATTTCCATCAAAACGCTAGTGCAAACCAGTTTTGTAATTTTTCACAATCCTGGCGAATTAATCCATTTTAATCTCTCTCATTTCCCTCTCTCTCCATTTTGGCCAGATCAAATCGAGCCCTCATAAATGTCTGGATTCCTTCCGTTTTTCTTCGTGGAAAAGCTGCTAATGCATTCCATGTATACCAGGTAAGAATCATCAATATTTTTTTATTTTCCTCTCTGCTTGGATCTGGGACAGGTCAGACTGAGATCGAGAAGTGTCTGGAGTTCCTACATGTTTCTCTATGAAGGAATGGCTGCCATTTCATATGTACACATTGAGTACCATCCTTTTCAAACACGTCATAAATTGGTTTAACTATCAGATTCGGTTGGAGCAGGTTACCATAATCTGTTATTCCAGCTTTCAGAGTAATAGAACATTAGCTTCATACGTGTCCATTGGACCACTGATAATCGTTCCTTTTAACATAGGCGGTGTATTGAATTTCTACCTCCTGAAAGGAATTCTATGCTATCTGCTGATCTTTTGGCCAGGGACAACAGGATAAAACCTCCAAATGAGGTTGCCGTGGCTTGCTGAGTATTGAATATTCAGTAGGTGACTGAGACTGTCAGATACTGCCCTGTGAACTGTGGGCTTAGAGAGAGACAATCTATCAGTGGTATTTATTGAGTGCTTACTGTGTGCAGAGCACTAAGAGATACAATGCAGTAGAATTGGTAGGCATATTCCCTGCCCACGTGCTTACTGTCGAGAGCGGGAGACAACATTAATATAAATTATATTAATGAATATAATATGACTAGATGATAAAGATAGGGTGGGGTCCTTCAAAATGCACCTTCTCCTGATTGAGTGCCAAGTGGAATTCCTCACATTTTATGTCTTCTCTTCCTTTTTCAAAGACCCTGGAGGCCCTAAAATATTTCTTCTTTTGGTTCCCGTCTATCCTTCAAGACTGTAGCACCTCCATTCCTGTTCTTTGGACTATTAATGAGCAATTCTTTTCCATTGGCCACATTAAGCAATGGGTCTTTTTTCCAAACTACCTAGGCAGAACTCAATACCTTTCAACAGGTTTTCTGGGAGAGGGTACCTTCTTTTATTACTGTCCTACGTTCCCTGTGAGGGTCAGTTTCAGACATTTTTTCCATCCTGAGGCAGGAAAAAAATTGGAGGCTCCTCTCTAGGGGGCCGCCCATTCCCCCAGCATGTGATTACCGGACACCTTGATGCCACACAGCTTGCCCTGGGCACGAGGCATAATGTAATGACTTCATTCGGAAGGTGGGCCAAGTCATTCATTCATTCATTGTCGTATTTATTGAGCAGTTACTGTGTGCAGAGCACTGTACTAAACGCTTCCACCAACCCTCCCAGCAGAATGCCCCCAAACAGGCTGCCTCTACTGATCACCACTTGGAGCCAACCTTTCTCCCAAGTGCCCAGTATCATGCTCTACACACAGTAGGCGATCATAAAATGCTACTAAATGGATTGGCTGTGAGAGAAGCAGCATGACTTAGTGGATAGAGCACAGGCCAGGGGGTCAAAAAGACCTGGATTCTAATCCCTGCTCTGCCGCTTGTCTCCTATGTATCTGTGGGCAAGTCACTTCACGTCTCTGGGCCTCAGTTACCTGAGCTGTAAAATGTGGATAAAGATTCTGAGCCCTATGTGGGACAGGGACCATGTCCAAACTGATTAGCTTGTATCTACCCCAGCGCTAAGTACAGTGCCTGACACGTAGTTAGTGCTTGACAAATACCATTAAAAAGTTAATATCCAAACCCTTTAAGCTAAGTTATGATTTTAATTGGGGGAGTTGCATTGTAAAACATCCCCTTTACTTTCTTTTTTTAATGGTATTTGTCAAGCACAGGTGTAGATACAAGTTAATCAGGTTGGACCCAGTTCCTGTTCCAAGTGGGGCTCACAGTCTAAGTAGAGGGGAGTAGGATTTAATCCCCATTTTGCAGTTGAGGAAACGAGGTACAGAGAAGGTAAGTGACTTGCCCAAAGAAGGGCAGAGAAGGGGTCACTAGCTGCAGCAACTGTTACATACTAGAGGAGCCACGGTAGGAGTGCAGAAGAATGGGGGCTAGGGAGAGAAGGGGAATGCAGAGGGCTGGTTGGGGGATCAGAGAGGATGGGATGAAGAGGGCAGACGTGGGACAGAATGGGTATGTCAGCTGGGTAAATCTGCTAATGAGGAAAACTTGGCAGAATCCATCTGGCTAGGAAATAATTTCTGTGGGGTTGTCATGGAACGTGCTGTGTTTTCAATAGTTCCCTATATGAAAGAATTCATGCCCCTCCCAAGGTGCCAACTCACCTTCTAGGGAGAAATCTGAGGCGTGAAAAGAGCTGAGTTCATTATTCTGACCAATCTCTAACATTATTTCTAATAACTCTCTCAAAGTGTCTTCTGAACGCATTTTGGATTGTCTTTGAGTGCATCTTAATGACACACATTCTTATGAGTGCTAGTTGTCCTGTGTTCTTCAAAAAAATGCCCCGGCCATAAATATCAGTAAATGAATAGGTCAACTAATGGCATTTGAGCTCTTACTCAATGCTAAGTTTATAGGAGAGTTCAGTAAGAGGCAGAGGACCCAATCCCTGCTTTCAAGTGAACTGGGGTAGATAGGCATTAAAATAAATTTCAGACAAGGGAAGCGACCTAGTCTAAGGATATATGGACATAAGTGGGGTAGGGTGGAGTGGGTACCTAGGTTTTTAGAGGCTGGGTCTAAATAATAATAATGTCGGTATTTGTTAAGCGCTTACTATGTGCAGAGCACTGTTCTAAGCACTGGAGGAGATACAGGGTAATCAGGTTGTCCCACATGAGGGTCACAGTCTTAAACCCCATTTTACAGATGAGGTAACTGAGGCACAGAGAAGTTAAGTGACTTGCCCACAGTCGCCCAGCTGGCAGGTGGCAGAGCAGGGATTCGGACCCATGACCTCTGGCTCCCAAGCCCGGGCTCTTTCCACTGAGCCATGCTGTTTCTCTTCTGCTAAATGAAGGGGTGAAGCAGTAGGGCATCTTCAATGCCCTCATGGCCATTGGCCTGGGCATCCACTGTTGACTGGAACGAGGGATTGCCCCTCTCTTCTCGTCGCGACCCTCTTGTACCGTAAGCTTCTTGTGGGCAAGGAATGTGTCTACTGACTTTATTATATTGCACTCTCCCAAGTGCTTTGTACTGTGCTCTGCACACAGTAAGCGCTCTATAAATACGATAGGTTGACCGACTGATTGGTGGGGGGATGCGTGTGTGTGTGAGATTAAAAAGGACAATGCTGGATCCACAGACTGGGCACCAAGAAAGCCTGCCTCTTGCTGTATGATGTTTGTTTGCAGTAAATATTTTGGTTACCAAAAAAATGCTTTCAAAACAGTTAAACCAGCATTCCTAAACACTGTGTGTCATGTTTTCCGGAAGAGGACTCCCCCCCCCACCCAATTTGGGGGGTGGGGAAAGGAAAACCCTTGGATGTCTTATTTTAAGGTGGTTAAATCTGTAATGAGTGAAACATTTGTAGAAAAGTCTTGCTATTGCCATGAATATTTTATTTAGGAAGCAAACACTTCTGTTACCAAAATGGTATCAAGTAAAGTGTCACTTTTCTGGAACTTTTTTTTTATGGTATTTAAGCCCTTACCCTGTTCCAGGCACTGTACTAAGTACTGGAGTAGATACAAGCTAATCGGGGTGGACACAGTCCAGATCCCACATGAGGCTCACAGTCTTAATCCCCATTTTACAGGTGAGGGAACTGAAGCCCAGAGATGTGAAGTGACTTGCCCAAGGTCACCAAGCAGACAAGTGGCGGAGCCGGGATTAGAACCGGGTCCTTTGGACTCCCAGGCCCGTGCTCCATCCACTTTTGAAAATGTAGATCGTGACAAGGATTTATTGGCCAAAAACAGAATCTCCACAAGTGTGGTTGAGGGCCACAGTGCTGCTCCGGATTGCAGTTTAAGGCTGGCGCCTTACATGTTTAGTTGTATCTGAGAAACTTCTCTATAAGCATTTGGCTCTTTCTCAGGAAACATAAATAGGGTAGGCAAGTGTGGCTCCATTGTCACCCAGAGAAAATATATCACTCAACATTTAAGGCCTGCAGTAAAGAAGACAGTGCAAGCTAGCAGTACTTTTTAAAAAGTATACCCTAGTGCATCCATGGGTTTACATCAAATTCAGGGAAAATCCATTCTCCTCAGTTAATAATTGTATTTGTTAAGTGCTTACTTTGTGCCAGACACTGTACTCAGCACTGGGGTAGGCACGACATAATCGGGATGGACCCAGTTCCTGTCCCACATGGGACTCACCAGTCTAATCTCCATTTTACAGATGATGAAACTGAGGCATAGGGAAGTGAAGTGACTTCTCCAAGGTCACACAGCAGATGGGTGGTGGAGCCGGGATTAGAACTCCGGTCCTCTGACTCCCAGGCCCATGTTCTTTCCACTCCGCCATGCTGCTTCTTGATGAGTCAAGCCGTGGCTAGGTAGCATAAGTAATAGTAGTAAAGCGCTCACTGTGTGTCAAGCACGGTTCTAAGTCCCTGTCCCACACAAGACTCACAGTCTTGGGGAGAGGAAGAACAAGTATTCAACCCCATCTTTCAGATGAGGAAACTGAGGCCCAGAGAAGTGGCATGACTTTCCCAAGGCACAAAGCCGGGATTAGACTCAGGTCCTCTGACTCCACGGCCATGTTCTCTCACCCCTTCAGCTGCTTCACTTTACCCGGGAAGCTGGCTTTTTCTACCCTGTTTGTGTGGAGGATGAAGTGTGATCAGGGATCATCACTGTGTATTGTCGTATTGTACTTTCCCAAGCGCTTAGTTCAGTGCTGTGCACACAGTAAGCGCATAATAAATACAATTGAATAAATGAATACAAGCAGCCAAACAATATGGATCCATTTGAGCTTCGCTGCTGAGTTCTGGACCCATAACGAAGCACATCCAGAAATGATTTGTCGGGGGCCTTTCTTTCAAGCTGCTGTCATTCTCACAGCTCCGTTGAGCTTGGTGACTCCTGCCCTAATTCTTTTCAGATCTCTTCTGGCTCTTCGGAGTCCCCACAGCAACTGGGGAGAAGCCAGCTCTGGATTTAGTTCGCCATTTTGTTCTCTGAATTTTCAGCCAGAGTTTCAGCCAGTAATGGTTCGTGAACTACTCCGATAAAATGCATGAGAATAAAATGTGTCTTTGTTCTTGTTATCACCCTCTTCAAGAACTCTATAGCTGCTGAAGCTGAGCATTTGTAAACCCTGACCTATGCACAGGATTATGGTCAGTAAGCCTTCAGCTCATACTTGGCGTGAGCTACACTTAGGGGAAAGCATCATGCAAATGAATAGGCAGAAAAAAAGGACATTTTCTTTGCTTGAATTAACTTTGGAGCATAAATAACCATCTGTCCCTTTCTGGCAGCCCGTCTGTCTCTTTTGTTTGTCTTTTTAGTCTCATCGACCCTTTTCTTCCTGTGGTTCTGTCTGACTTTCGGTCTCCCTGCCTCTCTGTTGCTATTGCTCTTAATATTTCCTCATTCTTTTTCCACCGACGATTTGGGGTTGGGCAGTTAAACCAAGTTTCAGTTACAAAATCATTTGTGCCAATTAATTAAGCTCATCCTGTGACTATGTGCTTGTCTGTCTGTTTTCATTACCACATGTTGCTTGAATTTGCAATTTAAAGGTCACGTTACGTGCTCTTAAGCTGGAACATATTATTCTCCCTTTACTGTTAAGGTAATGAATTCATGTCATGATTTTGAAGTGACTTTTTTTAAGTAGTGTTTGTTAAGCACTTACTGTGTGCCAGGCATTATACTACAGACCGGGGCAGAGACGAGTTAATCATGTTGGACATAGTCCATGCCCCACATGGGACTTACAGTCTTAATCCCTATTTTATAGAGGAAGGAACTGAGGCCCAGAGAAGTGAAGCGACTTGCCCAAGGTCACACAGCAGACAAGAGGCAGAACTATGATTAGAACCCAGGTCCTTTTGACTCCCAAGTCCGAGTTCTGGGGGAAGTAGTAATGACCTGGACTGGGGGATAGGAGACTCTGCCATTGCCTTGCTGTGTGACCTTTGGCAAGTCACTTAAAGTCTCTGAGCCAGTTTTCCTCACATGTAAAATTACAATAAAAAATATATGCCACTGCCATTTTTACATGTGTTTTGGCATGAGTAGACAATAATAATAATAATGATGGTATCTGTTCAGTGCTGTTCAGTGATGACTTGTTCATCCCAAGCGCTTAGTACAGTGCTCTGCACATAGTAAGCGCTCAATAAATACTATTGAATGAATGAATGAATGAATGCCGACTTTGTACCAAGTACTGTTCTAAGCACTGGGATAGATACAGAGTAATCAGATTGGACACAATCGCTGTCCCACATTGGGCTCACAGTCTTAATCTCCATTTTTCACATGAGGTACCTGAAGCACCCAGAAGTTAATTCCTTGTCCAGGGTCACACAGCAGACAATTGGCACATCCAGGATTAGAACCCAGGTCCTTCTGACTTCCAGGCATGCTCTATCCACTAGACCATGCTGCTGCTTTTATGATATTAAAATGAAGTGGTTTATTCATTTATATTCATGTCTGTCTTCCCCTCTAAAATGTAAGCTCATCATGGGTAGGGGACGTGTCTACCAACTTTGTTATATTGTACTCTCCCAAGTGCTTAGTACACTGCTCTGCACACAGTAAGCACTTAATAAGTGATTTTGGTTAATAGAACCTGATTAAATTGAAATATCACATACATCATAATTTCAACAGCATATGAGTTTGGGGAGGTGGGCACACATTCTTACTGAATAGGGCAATTGGCTGGATGAAATTTCATTTCTTTTAATGAGGTGATCATGTCACTGAGGTACATATTCCAGATTAAGGCCGCTAGGTCATCAAAACGGATCAAATAAGCATGACATAGTATGAAGAGCATCGGTCTGGGAGTCAGGAGATGGGAATCTGCCCCGATGTGCTGTGTGACCTGGGGCAAATCAGTTAACCTGACTGGGTTAGGGTCAGAATACCAGCTCCTTCTCTACCACTTAGATTGTCGGGTTGTGTGGGACAAGGACTGTATCAAACCCGATTCTCATCTTCCCGCCCAAACCTCCCTGTAGGCAGCACCACCATCCACCCTGGCTCACAGGCCCGGAACCTTGGCATTATCTTCATCTCATCTCTCATTCCACCCACATATTCAGACTGTTACCAAATCCTGTCGGCCCTGCCTCCACAACATCGCTACGGTCTGCCCTTTCCTCTCCATCCAGACTGCTACTATGCTGAGCCAAACACTTATCTTATCTCTCCTTGATTACTGCATCAGCCTCCTTGCTGACCTCCCTTCTTTCTGTCTCTCCCCACTCCAGTCCATACTTCACTCTGCTGCCCGGATCATTTTTCTAAAAAAATGTTTAGTCTGTTTCCCCACTCCCCAAGCACCTCCAGTGGTTACCCGTCCACCTCCACATCAAACAGAATGTCCTTACCTTTGGCTTTAAAGCACTCAATCACCTTGCCCCTCCTAACTTACCTCACTGATTTTCTAACATAACCCAGCACACTGACTTCACTCCTCTAAAGTCAGCCTCTTCACTTGTACCTCCATCTCATCTGTCTCGCCACCGACCCCTTGTCACGTCCCACCTCTGGCCTGGAACTCCCTCCCGCTTCATATCCGACAGACCACCGTTCTTCCCACCTTCAAAGCCTTATTAAAGTCACATCTCCTCCAAGAGGCTTTCCCCTACCTAAGCCCTCATTTCTCCTACTTCCTCTCCCTTTTGGGTCACCCTTGCACTTGAATTTATACCCTTTATTCACCTGACCCTCAGCTCCACCCCACTTTTATAAATTTCCATAATTTATTTTAATGTCTGTCTTCCCCTCTAAACCTTGTTGGCAGGGAATGTGTCTACCTACTCTGGTACGTTGTACCCTCCCAAGTGCTTAATCCAGTACTCTGCATACAGTAGCCCTCAATAAATATAATTGATTATCGAATGATCTTGAATCTACCACAGTACTTTGGCCCATCTTAAGCACTCAAAACATACATTAATGAAATCAGCGTCCTACCAAATTTCTGGAATCCATGATTTGAGAACTCACTGAAAATCTTCATTCACTTAAAGAACTCATTCAGGCTTTCTTTACTTCTTTATTCCACAAACCTAACCCTTCCCCTCCCTTACTACCTTCCTGAACATAATGTTGTCCTGAGAGCATCGTCAGTGGTGTTCACTAACGCTAACCGTGTGCAGAGCACTGTACTAAGCGCTTGGGAGAGTACAATGGAGCAGAGTTGGTAGACAAGTTCCTTACCCACAGTGAGCTTTTAGTCCAGAGGGGGATCAAGTGCTCCTCAGATATTAAGGGCCATGACTCTTAGAACTAGTACTGTTCGAAACTGCAGTCTCCACTGTAGCATTCAGGTTTGGCAGACGGACAATAAATTTGCTTCTCACGTTTGCGTTCTATGTTTTCTCCAGGCAATTCTACCGCAGCAGATCTTGCTTTGCATCTGCTCATTTAGAGTTTTGCTTATTGACCAAAACAAAGTGCATAAGAGTTTGGAGAAATGTTTCAACAACACAAGGAAAGAAATCATGCCGTCGAAAATACTGAGTTTGTTTTCTGCCCTTAAGGAAGATGTTTCAATTTTTCTTTCCTTCTCTGAAGGGTAAAGACTTTCATTCTTCCCCCTGAACATTTCTGAAAGGTTCTTGGACTCTCTGTGTCTCTCTTTCTCGCACTCTCACTCTCTGAGGGTCACTTCCTGAAAGTGCTTTTTGAATTCACCACGGAGAATGGCTTTAATAGCAACAGCTACAGACCAGAGTGTACAAAATAACACCACCAATATTCCTGACAAGCATTTCTCAAAGGTAGGTCAGTTGGAGGGGAATTTAAAAAGTGAAGAAGGATACGAAATGTTAAAATCTTTTGAGGTTTTCATATAGTTCAATCCAGAATATGAAAGTATCAAATGCAATAGGTGCTCGATAAATACGATTGACTGATTGAGCAGCATCCACTTGCAGGTTCTGGGGTGGAAAACCTAACACTCTGGATCCAGAAATTAATCTGTCAGAACATGACCTTTGGAGGTGATCCCTCACTTCTGAAATATGGATACCTGCCTCATTTTTCCTGCCCATCTTGCCCTCTGCATCAACTATGCACTTGGCTGCGTACCTTTATACTCACCCGACCCCCACACCACTTACATAGCTCTCTTTATATTCTATTTCGCCTCTCTGTAATCTATTTTAATGCCCATCTCCATCTATAAACTGAAAGCTCCTTGAGAGCAGAGATCGCTTTTACCATCTCTTTTGTACTTGCCCAAGCATTTATAACAGTGCTCTTCACATGGTAAATACTCCAAATATGCCATTGATTTGTACAGGCCTTTAAAAAAAGAAAAATTCCCAAGGATTCACACTGATGATCTTAGTTTATTCTCCAGTATTATTATGCCCCTTTTTTAGGTGAGGAAACTGCAGCTCCGAGAAGTTAAATGACTTGTTCATGTGCCTGTAGGGGTGTAGTTCACTTTTTACTTTTCTTTAGAATAGATATCTGTAAACTGATCAAAATGTGAGAGTGTTTGCCAAGTTACTGGTAACATTGAGCTATTAGTAATAAAGTTCAGTAGCAAGTTAATAGAAATGGCCCATTTTTACGAGTGTTAGGTCTGTTTTTCATAAACAGTCTTTGACATAGCAATGCACATTTTTCCTCCTAAATTCTGTTTATTGGATTAGAAAAACTATTAGCCTTGAGGGGCAGCATCAAAGTCTCCTAGGTTGTGTGTATGTTAACCCGTCTTCTTTAGAACACTATCACAAGCCTTTTGATCACTTTAATAAGCAGGAACACATCTTTCGCATTCAAAACTATGATGGAGAGCAGTGATTTAGGGCCGAGTCACCAACTACACATTGGCACAGGGAGTTGGTTCCAAGTGTCGTGAAACCATAATGTCATAACCACCGTAAACGTGGAGTGTTTCTGATCTAAATTGAATTGAAGCAATATTTTTATGGAGGTGTCCCCAGCTCTCTAATAACGTGAAGGGCTGTGTCTTTGGAAAGCTACAGAGAAGGAAAACTTAGGCTGAAGCATGTGCATCTAGGCTCTAAGCTCATTAATAGAAATAATAGTACTTGTTAAGCACTTACTATGTGCCAAGCACTATTCTAAGCACTGAGGTAGATACAGGTTGATCAGGTTGGACACAGTCCCTGACCCACATGGGGCCCATTCTCTCATCCCCATTTTACAGATGAGATAACTGTGGCCCAGATAAATGAAGTGACTTGTCCAAGGTCACACAGCAGACCTGTGGTGGAGGCAGGATTAGAACCTAGAACCCTCTGACTCTCAGGCTCATGCTCTGTCCACCAACCCATGCGGCTTCTCAATTATGGCCAAGGAATATGGGTACCAACTCTGTTACACTGTATTCTCCCAAGTGGTTAGTACAGTGCTCATCACGCGGTAAACTCGCAATAAATGCAACCAGTCAGTGGTATTTGAGTGCTTACTGTGTGCAGAGCACTGTACTAAGCACTTGGGAGAGTACAGTATAACAGAGTTGGTAGACGTTTCCTGGCATATATACGATCGATTGATTTATGTGCACCAACTGGCCAAACGTAAACAGGCTCATGCCGTTGGGAGAACATGATTCCCTAACTGGGGTCCTCTAACCAAAGCTGTTGCGGGGGGCAAGAACCACCTGATACGAGGTCTTTACCTCTAGGTTTCCATCAGCAACTGACCCCCTTGTACCTGAGAGACGCCAGCCACAGTTTTAAAACCTCATCCTGTATCAGGACTGGAGAACACACCATAATCATCATAATAATAATTGTCATATTGTTAAGCACTTAGTTTGTGGCAGGCACTCTACTAAATGCTGGAGTGCATACAAGCAAATTGGGTTGGACACAGTCCCTGTCCCAGAAGGGGCTCACAGTCTCAGTCCCCATTTTACAGATGAGGTAACGGAGGCACAGAGTGAAGTGACTTGCCCAAGGTCACCCAAGTGCAGACAAGTGGTGGATCCGGGATTAGAACCCCTCACCCTCTGACTCGCAGGCCCATGCTCCATCCCCTACACCATGCTGCTTCTCTGAATGCATCACCACGCATGTTGTCTTTGGTGCCCTTTCCTTCCACGCTGGCTGTCCGAGAGCATATGCATCAGTAGCCATAGCACGTTGAAAGCTGCTCCCTTTTATCCATCCATACATTCACTTCTTATTCCTCCCCGTCCTGCTCCTACCTGGGCTCCTTCATCTCTTCCCCATCTTCACTGCTGTGCACATAGTAATTGCCTAAAAAGTACCATGGATTGATTAATCTCCCTCAATTTCTATCATTCTTCAATTTGCCCCTCCCCAGAGAGTTTTACTCTCCTGTATCGTGAGGCTTTGAAGTCTCCTTTTCTTCCCTGGTACAGTGTAAAGTATAATCTCTGTGGTAGACACCCCCAAAGGTGTCTATCGCCTCAGGGAGCTAGGCCTAATCCATCAGTCAACTATCCATTGGCTTGGATGGACAGAATACTCAGAGAGGAAAATCCCGGAATGCTTGTCGCCCTCTATTCTTGGTTCCCTTTCCCCTCTGCTTGGCTTTACCAAGGGAAGCAGTGTGGTGTAGTGGATAGAACACGGACCTGAGAGTCAGAAGGACTTGGGTTCTAATCCCAGCTCTTCCGCTTGTCTGCTGCGTGACCTCGGACAAGTCGCTTGACATCTCTGTTACCTCATTGTTAAAATGGTGTTTAAGACTGTGAGTCACATGTGGGATAGTGACTGTATCCCATCTGATTAGCTCGTATTCATTTATTTGGTCACTTTTATTGAGCACTCACTATGTACAGAGAACTGTACTATCTACCTCAATGCTTAGTTCAGTGCCTGGCCTGTAGTAGGCACAAAAACAAATACCATAAAGCAAAACAACAAAAAACCCCATCATATATTGCCTGGGCAGTATATCCTAGCCAAAATGAGTCCTGAAAAGCTGCTTTATGGTAGAAATGAGTGTTTTAATACACAGATACCCTGAGTTACAACCCTGATGGAAATCAGGCCCTTCCTGCTGGAAACTTTTGCACAGGTTACATGAGCTGATGCTGTGTTCACTGTCTTGCTCCAAGTCGTGTGCCAAACCCTCCAGTCTTTTGATTTAGTAAATCAATCCCTCACTGGACTGAGATTAAGCAATCAACAATGAAGAGATCTTGGAGGAAGCTCTGCCCACAGTTTAGGTCAGATGTTCACCTCCTTAAACTCCCTCTAGACTGTAAGTTCACTGTGGGCAGGGACTGTGTCTGTTGTTATATTGGACTCTCCCAAGTAGTATGGTGTTCTACGCACAATAAACTCTCAATAAATACAACTGATCGGTTGATTAAAGTGACCAATGAGAGAAAAACAAAAGTCATTGAACTAGAAGGGCAACTTAATTTAGAAACAGATGGTACAGGTGTCGATGAGTTAATTGCATCTCATTAGAGGAAGACTGGTCTAATGAGAACTCTTCTAAATTCTACAGTCCAATGCATCATTGCAAAATGCCAAAGCTGATGAAACAGCAGGGCTTAGTAGATAAAGCACGGGCTTGGAAGTCACAGGACCTGTGTTCTAATCCCACCTCTGCCATGTACCTGCTCTGGGACCTTGGGCAAGTCACTTAACTTCTCTGTGTTTGTTTCCTCATCTGCAAAGTGGACATTCAATAGCCATTCTCCCTCCTACTTAGATGGTGAGCCCCATTTGGGACCTGGTTATCTTGCATCTGCCCCACTACCCAATGCAGTGCTTGATACAGAGTAATAATAATAATGATATTTGTAAATTGCTTACTATGTGCCAGGCACTGTACCATGTGCTGGGTGGATACAGGCAAATCAGGTTGGACATAGCCCCTTTTCCCACTTGGGATTCACAGTCTCAACCCCCATTTTACAGATGAGGTAACAGGCTCAGAGAAGTGAAGCGACTTGCCCAAGGTCACATAGCAGATAGGTCGCAGAGCTGGGATTAGAAGTCATGATCTTTTGACTCCCAGGTGTGTGCTGTATAGACCAGGCCATTCTGCTTCTCGCAGCAGAGTAAGCACGTTACAAACACCACAATGATGATGATGATGATGTGGAAGTTAGTTTGTCCTCCACCAGCTAATAAAACGGGATTTAAAAGTCTAGCATTATATTTCAAGAAAGTGGGTAAAATTTCAACAAGATTGAAAAAGAAGACTCTGCTTGGAGAAAGAGTTCAAAGATGCACAGAGACATTCAGAAAGCGTGAGCCTGTTACAAAGTGCTTTATGAGGAAAAGAAAGCTGCTGTTAAACCTAATCTGAGCAATTTTTTTTATACTGCTAAGCACTGTGGTGAATATGAGATAAAGAGGTGGGTCACAGTCCCTGCTCAATAGGGGGCTCAGTCTGAGAGGCAGGAGGATTGAATCCCTACTTTACAGCTGAGAGAACTGAGGCACAGAGAAGTTAAATCGCTTGCCCAAGGTCACATAGCAGACAAGTGACAGAGCCGGGATTAGAACTCAGATCTTCCGATGCCCAGGGCTGTACTCTTTTCCACCGGGCCATTCTACTTCCTACTAAAATCTCCATTAAAGCCACTACCCAGGTCCGCTAAAAGAGCTTCTACTTCTGCAGCCTTTTGTAGAGACATCATCAGTCACAACTCCTCATGTATTTAATGTTGTGATGATATACTTTGAATTACTTTAAAAAGATTAAATGGGAGTTTTGGGATCCTTACTGCTCCCATTCTATCGCAGGTAAAATCATTGTATATTATTTTTCTAGAGATTCTGGAATGAATCCTAATTTAAAACATGGAAATCCATGGGCAACATAACTCCAGCATACAAATAGTCAAGTTACAACCATATTTTCAAGGAACAAGGCCCTTTTGCGTGGTGGGGCTGGCCATTAGTGATGAATGAGGGTCTTCTGTTACAGAGGGAGATGAGACCCTGGGATTTTTGAGAATCTGATCCAACACCGTGTGCTTTAATGTCATCCCTTTACCTCATCCCCACATTCTCTATCCTGCCTACCCTTCTCTATCCTACCTACCCTACTCTTCTCTGGAGTGAAGCAAAGAACAAATATCATACATCTCGTCTTCAACAGCTTGGAAATCTCACCCTGTAGATATGGGGGTGCAGAGGGTATGGGGGCATGTAAAACTATTAAGACCGTGACAGTCACTGGGACCAATCTGATGAACTTCTATCTCCCCCAGCGCTTAGAACAATGCTTGCCACACAGTAAGCAGCACGTACCATAATAGTAATAATTAATGTTGGAAGCGGGAATCGGGGGTTTTGAAATGAAGCAGGTTGTGAGTCACTAAATGGAGACATTTTCTTGGTCTTCTTAAAGCTTTGAAAATAATTCAGCAACTCAGCAATGTAACTCTGGAATCTCCTCCGTGAGTGTATTTCATTTGAGATGACCCAAATTTTGTATCTCAACCAACCTAACTATTCTCACCATGGCCCTATCCATCTCATTTGATGGCTAGGGCTATACTGTCATCATTTATAGAAGGAGGAATGAGATTTAAAACCACATGGGATATCAGTCCATACAACACGGAGAAGAAATAAAGCATGAAATGTAGAAGCGGTCAGTGAGATAGAGAAGATTATTCATCTTTGTAATCCCCGACGGTGACGAAGAGATAGTCACAGTGGCTGAAATCCCAAACTGCCCATTTGTACATTATAACCAGGGCTCAGCAGCCCACCTACCAACTTCCTGAATCCAGTCAGCCTCAAAACGGTTTCTTTTTTTCTCACGGATGGTGGCGAGTGTCATGGCATCAAATTTATATTAGCTCTGGGGGCTAGGCAGCAGACCTGATGACATTAGAAAATCTTATTTGTAAAGCTTGCCGAGGAAAAGGAGGTGTGAAAAGTGTTAAGAATAAGGCTTCAGATTGTGGAAGGAAAGTATATTTTAACTTCCCTGACAGCTGTCTCATGCCCTGATGGATAGGTTCAGGAAAGCTTATAATAGTTGCATTGTGAGGAAAAATAAGATGTTTGAAGATGGGGTGTCTGTGCCTCACTCTTTAGTTTGACAAACTATAACTGAAATGTTTGCCAAGGTGTTTGCACTCTTTGGAAGGGATGAGTGCAGAAAGAAAAGGGGTGTCTATCTGGGCCCCAGAGAAAGAGCATTTACTCTGGGAATCCCTGAGTTTGGATAGAAAACGGATCACTGGAGAAGAGTCCCGGGTAAGTTTTATAGTCAGACACTCTGGCATACTCATAGCTCAACGATGACACAAGGGTTGGATTTCTTGTTGCAATTTTACATCCTGCCTTGGTAATAAATTGCATTTCACTCCAATATGAGACCCATGGAAAAGAAAAAGTCCCATTTTGGGGACTTTTACCCCCAACCTTTACCCTCTGCGTCCCTCCTTTTCCCTAATGTCTTCCCACTTCCTTTGTTTCCCAGGCTCATACTTACTTGGTCGTCAGGTTGGCCTAGAGCTCTCTCTCTTCCGTGACCCCTGATTGCCGGCTTCCTTTATGCCATGATTCTCAGTTCTGAACTTGCATCTCACTGTGACCCCGACCCCGGTTCTGCTCCCGGTTTCCTCCCTCAAATCTGCTGCCTACACATTTGCATAGAATGTGAGGGCAAAACGTAGGCTATTAGTGTTTTCAATGACTCCTCGGGTTTTAAGTCACATGGACTTGGTGAGAAGTGAGCTGCTTTATAGACAAGTGTTGATGGCATTAGGACAGAGATCCATTTTCTGGAAGATTCCATCAGCACCATCAATCTTTGAGGACTTTCTCAGTGCAGAGAATCTTGGTGTTTGCCTGTCTCTCAATAGTCTCCTCACCCATCTCTTCTCATTCCCAATAGCATAAGAATCAGCTGGGACTTTTGCAGTCTTTCCCTCGTGGTTCTGGGAATTCTAGCCCCATCCAAGGCATCCTTTCCTAACCCTCGAGGCCAAGGGCACCGCCCCCTCCCCCCATATTTGAGGTCCCTTCAAAAGGGTTGTGTCATGAACGACTTGGTCTCCTATTCTCCTGGCTCATATATTGGGGCTGAGAAAGAAAAACGGACTAGTGTCAGGCCTTCAAAAGGCTAGTCACCATGGAGGCTGTTTTTGAACCTTTAAGGAAGTTAAAAAGATGCTCAAGCCGGGCTGCTAATGACGATGCCAGTTTTCTCAGGGCCTTTTTCATGGCCTAACCAGCTGGGGAGACCAGTAGCCTCCATTCAGCAGTTCAGATTCTCACAGGCCTCCGTCTTGAGAGAGGCGGAATATGGCGAGAATTCAATTAGGCGAGCAACCCAAGAGGCAGATGGGTAAGACGCTTCCAAAGTCATTGCATGACTGACTTACTGGCTCCTCCTCCTCTAACTCGTCAGATTCTCTGCTTTTTACTGTGGGACTAGGACTGGATTGGATTAGAAAGGAAGCCTGCACCTTGTAAATGGGCATGGAACACTTTATTCTCAGGATAACCTCTGGACTCATTGTAAATAGGGAATGTGTCTCCAAATTCTGTTGAATTATACTTTCCCAAGTGCTTAGCACAGTGTTCTGCATATAGTAAGTGCTCAAAGAATACAATTGATCGATTAGTGCCCAAAATACTTGCAAAAGTGACAGTCCTGAGCACAAATACCTACAGGAGCTCTTTCAAGTCAGAAAATCAACACCTGTTGAAAAGTGTCATTTCCCTTGGCCAAATTATCTCATCACCACTAATAATATTCACAGGCAACTTTTTAATGACCAATTATTGTTCCACCAAGGCCCAAAATAAATGTGACTGATGATATTTTTATTCTACGAGGCAAGTAGCTCTAATTAAATTTGCTTTATTAAATTCCATAAAACCATATGTTAATTGAACTTAAATTATAATGATCAGAGGAAGAAAAGTACACGGGTGCAAAACCTGAATTCAGCCAGCACATATTTTTACAAGGGCTTTAGATGAGATCTAAAAAAAAAGAAAAAGAAAATCTTCACTTCTTTCAGGGATTCCAACTCTTCTCTCAGCTCCAGGATCTTTGGCTCCATCTTGCATCAGGGTTTTCTCAGCATTCTTCATCTAAGCCTGATCAGGGAGGTAAGCCCAAGGTTACATACTCCCTGACCTAGAATTCTGGCAGGTTTTGACCCCTCTTCTCTGCTTCTCCCTGCCTGCTCTTCTCTCCTCTCTGAGTGGTCGTCTATGGTCCCTCAGTCTGCAGCCTGAGAGAATCTGCTGGACTCTCAGGACTGATCAGGAGATGCCAAGAGGACCTTCCCTCCCTTCTGGGGAGAAGGGGATGTCCTCACTCCATCGCTTTTTTGTTTTATGGTATTTGTTAAGTGCTTACTATGTGCAGGTACCGTACTAACCTCTGAGGTAGATTTAAGATAGGTTGGACACAGTTCCTGTCCCACATGGGGCTCACAGTCTTAATTCCCATTTTGCAGCTGAGAAAACTGAGGCCCAGAGAAGTTAAGCGACTTGCCCACAGTCACCCAGCTGGAAAGTAGCAGAGCTGGGATTAGAACCCAGGTCTTCTGACTCCCAGGCCCATGCTCTTCCCACTAGGTTACACTGGTTCTGTGCAGACCCACTTATCTGCTGTGTGACCTCAGGAAAAATCACTTATATTCCCTTGGGCCTCAGTTCCCTCATCTGTAAAATGGGGATGAATAATAATAATAATGATAATTATGGTATTTGTTAACTGCTTACAATCTGCCGGGCACTAAGTGCTGGGGTAGATACAAGGTATTCAGGTTAGACACAGTCCCTGTCCCACAAAGGGCTCACAGTCTTAATCCCCATTTTACAGATGAGGGAATTGAGGCACAGAGAAGTCAAGTGACTTGCCCTAGGTCACACAGAAGACAAGTGGTGGAGCTGGGATTAGAACCTACGACCTCTGACTCCCAGACCCGGGCCCTATCCACTAAGCTGTGAGCCCCACGTGGGACGTGGATTGTGTCCAATCTGATTAGCTTATATCTACCTCAGCACTTAGTAGAGTGCCTGGCACATAGTAAGCACTTAACAAATATAAAGTTTGTGGGGGGGCACACCCTGGATGGAGTGAAGGAGGATTCAGGATGGGGCAGGCTCAGGATGTCCCTGATTCCCCCCTGATGCCCTTCACCCATCCAGGGAAACTGTTCAACAGTTACAGTTATACCACTTCCCAGTTTCCGCCCAACCATTGCTCCTTTCTTTTCTCCTCCAAGTGACTGAAAGGGAGTGTGTGTGTGGGGGGGGGGGGGGAAGCAAAGCTTGCCAGTACTTGGTCATGGCTTTCTGTAATAGTCCCACAGCGGCCAAAAGGATATTATGTTGTGCTGTTTTACCACAGAAATGCTCCCTGGCAAAAGGGTCAAGAGCCTATAGTGCTTAGCACAGTTTCATTCGTGAGCGATTAAGTATCTTTGAGCCAGTATCGTACATTGACTCTCCTGGCTGCACTCTAGAATAGTCAGGTTGTCTTATCAGAAATTTATCCCAAATATTTTTGTTTGGCTGGCTCTCTTGTTTGCTAAACTGCCTTATCGTCCCTCCTTGCTTCCCTCCCTCCGTCTCAACTAGAGTTAGAGCAATGTAAAAATCGACAGACAGCCTGGCAATTTGTGGACGTATCTGGCAACTTCCAGCGGGCAAACATAGCTGTTCTAACAGGTCCCATCCATCATTCTCATTGATTCTCATATCAGACAGATTGTACCATTTGCTCATTCTATGGTGAAGAGAACCTGCTGGGTGATCTTGAACCAGTCTCTAAACTTCTCTGTGCTTCAGTCTTCTTATGTGCACTGTGGGGATTTCATACCTGTTCTCCCTCCTACTTACCCTGTGAGCCCCACATGGGGCCTGATTATCCTGAATCAACTCCGGCTTTTAGTGCAGTGCTTGGCATATAGTAAGCACTTAGATACCACATCATTAGTATTATGATGGTATGCACGCTTTTCCAAGACCTGTAGTATGGACATAATTAGCATTTAATTTCTCCGCTTAAGATAAAACCAAGCCTTGCCCTGCTGAAAGTTGCAGGACAGCTCAGTTTTATCTTTCATGCACTAAATGCTTGTAGGGCAAATGCAGCAGGGAATTGTTGCGAGGATTATTTGGCTGCTCTGATGTTACCATTCAGTAATGCCGCCGATAGATTTCTGGGCCGAGGTAGGTATTTGGCTGGCTGGATCTGCTGAAGTGATTTAAACGGCACGGGATGTAGCTTAAAGCAGTGGATCCTATACCACCCACAGATAAGAGAACCAATTTGGTTCCAATCTTTAAAGGTTATCTTCCCGTAGCGAATAGAGTGTTTTAGCGAGAGCCCGTTTATCCCAGCTGTATGCCGAAGGACACTGTCCAAGCAAAATTCTGTTCCAACTACCGTTTGGTGCTTAGAGTTGGGGAAAGCAGGCGGCACACACAGGCTGGTGGAGGCTTGTATCCAGACAAGGCAGATATGCTGTCCAAAAATAGGGTAACCTGCCGATTCAAGGTGTAAGGCGCGCCTAGAGGATGGCCCATAGATGTATGAGCAAAAGAGGATGGTGGGAATGAGTTTTAGCAATTCTGGGAAATAATAATAATGATGATGATGGTATTTGTTAAGTGCTTAGTATGTGTCAAGTACTGTTCTAAGCGCTGGGGCAAATAAAAAAAATTGTGGTATTTAAGCGCTTACTATGTGTGAAGCACTGTTCTAAGCACTGGGGGATACAAGATGATCAGGTTGTCTCACGTGGGGCTCACAGTTTTAATCCCCATTTGACAGATGAGGTCATTGAGGCACAGAGAAGTTAAGTGACTTGCCCAAGGTCACACAGCTGACTAGCGACGGAGCCGGGATTAGAACCCGTGACCTCTGACTCCCAAGCCCACGCTCTTTCCACTAAGCCACGCTGCTTCTCTACAAGCTATCTAGATACCTTTGTATCTACAGGGGTAGATACAAGCTGATCGGATTGGACACAATCCCTGTCCCACATGAGGCTCCAGTCTTAATCTCCATTTTACAGATGTAGTAACTGAGGCTCAGAGACTTGAAGTGACTTGTCCAGAGTCACACAGCAGACAAGTGGCGGAGCCCGGATTAGAACCCAAATCCTCCTGATTCCCAGGCCACCGTTCTATCCGCTAGGCCATGCTGATGGTCTGGTATATAGTCCAATTACTAGGCAAGCAGGAAACATGTGTATGGCCAGAAAACTAAGGGAGATTCAGGGGAAAGGACAGACCCTCTTGACTCTGGACAGCAAGAGCACAAGTGAAATTGGAGCCGGGAAATGGATTCGACTAGAGGGTCTCATTCAGGTGACCATGCGTTTTGTTCCATTATTACCTTATTACGTTTCCCCATTGGGCCAATCTATTCACCAACTAGGGTTGGAAAGTGACAACATGAGGAAGAGATGTCACTCTACGAAAGAGAGCATTTTTGTACAAATTGCGACTGGCATGTATATCGCTGCAAATGGGAGTGAGGGAGAGCACAAATTTCATTTTAGCACATAGTTCTAACCTCCTGTTCCCCCAAATCTTCATACCAGTGCTACTAACATGCAGCAGAATGGACTGTTTTGTCTCATTTTGTTCCTCCTGCTCACCCTGAGATGTTAACAATCAGGAACCGGCAGTGGTGAGGAAAATAAAAGGTGGAGGAATAAGAGAAGCAATGAGCCTGAATGACCTACAAACTTAAAAACAGACTGAATAATTGAGATTTGGCTGTATAATAAATGGCTTCAGGACTCATGCTGATAGAAACATCTGTTGATATAGTTATACATAAGATTTAGGTACAATTACTGAGTGCCTGTTGAGGGCAAAGCATTGCCTACTGAAAAGAGCACAGGTCTGGGAATCAGGAGGCTTGGGTTCTCATCCTGGCTTCTCCACTTGCCTGCTGTGTCACCTTAGGTGAATCACTTAACTTCTCTGAGGCTTAATTTCCTCATCCATAAAATGGGCATTAAATAGCTGTTCTCCCGCCTCCTTAAATTGTGAGCCACCTGTGAGACGGACTGTGTCCAAACGGACGATCTCGTACCTATTCAAGCATTTAGCACAACACCTGGCTATTAGTAAGTGTTTAACAAATACCGCAGTTATTACTATTAAGTGCTTGAGAGAGAGCCACAGGAGCAAGAAACATGACAATGACTCGCCCCACCTTCAAAACCTTATTGAAGGAACATCTCCAAGAGGCCTTCCCTGACTAAGCCGTCCTTTCCTCCTCCCCCACTTCCTTCTGCATTGTCCTTTCTCCTTTTATTCACCCCTCCACCTCAGTCCCCAGCACTTACATATCTGTAATTTCATTTCTATTAATGTCTCTCTCCCCGTCTAGACTGTAAGCTCAGGGAATGTGTCTGTTATATTTTTATAGTGTACTCTCCCAAGAGCTCAGTACAGTGCTCTGCACACGGTAAGCACTCAGTAAATACAACCGACTGACTGTTCCCTGCCCTCAAAGGGCTTACACTCTAATGGGGGAGACAGACCAAAATGATTGACAGACAATGGAAGAATCTAGAAAATCAAGGCTGTAATAGGACCTAGTTCCAATCAGTCAGGGTGAAATGTCTGGGAAAAAAAAAGATGAATATGCAAATGAGTAAACAGGTACATGCTAAAGATGCGATTAAAATGCAAAAGTGCTCAGGATGGCAGTTTGGCTGACTAGTTGGGATGTTTTGAAATAATCAGGGAAGTCTTCCTGGAAGAGGGGTGATTTTTAAGATGGGCTTTGAAGATTTGCAGAGCTGCATTGTGGTGTCTTTGGGTTAAAGGATGGGGAACAGCCAGCGACTTCATTTTACTCTGATTATTTGGTATTTTGCCTGATGGAATTGGGGATTGGAGCCTCTGCTACAAATTTGTATAATTGTTTTCCATCTGAATGCCGCTCATCTTTTAAATGTTTTTTTCTCCCCTTAACGAACGAAATCAGCCAAATAATAAAATAATACCGAAAGCAAAGAGGTTCTTACTATGTTTTATCCCCCGTCCTTGGAGACAATTTCAAATGAAGGTTGGTTTTGCTAGAGTTTGTAATTAGATTCGGGGAAAATATGATGGATTAGAAATGTTTTCAGTGAATCTGAAAGTACATTTGATGACTGAAAGTACAACTATGACTGAATTCCAAACAATTTAATGATGGCTTGCATTCTTTATCAAAAAATGAAGCCCTCCCTAATGTATAAGGCAAGAGTTTGCTTACAAACCTTAGCTTAGTTTACTTCTGAAACCTGTTTGGAGGCTTAACCTTATTATCAAACTCACTTTTAGAGATTTGTAGGAAATACAATAGCTAAGCAGACTGAGTGGGATGGCAGAGCTTGCTTTCTTATCTTGGACCTGCAGCAGGCAGTGACCTTGTCTTATTTGATTCTCACAATCACACGGGGTAAGTATAACATTGTTTGAAAGCCGCAGTGAGACTTGATGGATAACAGTGCAGAGATCTAGGAGAAAGGTCTAAAGTTTGCAGACAAAAAAATTTTCCCAGGCCTTCTCACTGGATAGCAACTCTACATATTCGTGGAAAGAGCCTGGGCTTGGGATTCAGAAGACCTGGATTCTAATTCTGGCTGTCACTAGCCTGCTATTTTACATAGGCAGATCTGTGCCTCAATTTCCTCATCTGTAAAATGGGGAGTCAGTACCTGTCTTCCTTCCACATTAGGCTGTGAGCCCCATGTGGATCAGCGGATGTATGTGACCTGATTGTCTTGTATCTATCCTGGCACGTAGTACAGTTCTTGGCCCATAGATAGTGATTAAAAAATACTGTAGTTGTTAATTGGTACCTAAAAAATTCTTAACACTAGGGAAAATTGGTTTTCAAAAGAAAGTATTTCCCAGTACATGTAATTAGATTTTGTGTTGGTGTCCATGCTTTATTGCTGAGCAAGGGCATCCTGAGCAAGCAGTTGTGGGTGCAGAAAGTTCAGAAAATGTTTATTATTGATCTATTCAATTTACCTTTTAGGTTTTTGTTTTTTAAATGGCACCCTTTTGTAGTCCCCTCAGGACTCAAGTTCAAAAGGGGTAACAGCACCCTAGTTAAATCATACCCAGAATCTGCGCAGAACGACATTTAGGGAAATAATCTGGACAACAGAGTGAAGGAGGAGAAATGGTGTGGCCAAGTGGGAAGAGCGTGGACCTGGAAGTCAGTCAGAAGGACCTGGGTTCCAATCCTGGCTCCCCCACTTGTCTGCTGTGTGACCTTGGGCAAGTCACTTAATTTCTCTAGGCCTCAGTTACCTCATCTGTAAAATGGGGGTTAAGACTGAGCCCAGTGTGGGACATGGACTGTGTCCAACCTCATGATCTTGTACCTACCTGCTTAGTACAGTGCCTGGCACATAGTAAGCCTTTATAAAATATCAAATATTTTCACACTCTCCCACCTCCCCCATCTCTTTCTTTCCCTTCTTTCTAAACCCATATCATCTGCCTCTACCACTCACTGCAGATACTAGTCACAGTCATCTCCTGCCTCCCAGGCTCCATCTGCAACTTTTGAACCATTTTGATCCTTTTCTCACATTCCTTCTCTCTTTCTCCCTGCCTAAATTGTTCCTTGGTGATTTCAGTATTCACATAGCTGTTCCTGAAGACCCTTCCACTGCCTGCTTTCTGTCACTCCTCAACATCACTGACCTCCTGCTCCACCCCACCTCACCCATTCACTGACCTGGACCCACTCTTGATCTCATCATCTGTACAATCTCTACCCTCACCAAGTCTGAAATCCCTCTATCCGACCACAGCCTCCTCACCTGCCTTCTTTCCCACACACCTCCTCCCCATAAATCTGTCCTGTCCCCCCCAAAATATCCATAATCTTTTTGACCCCTTCCAATTTTCTTAAGTCAACCAGCCCCATTTAGTCTCAATACCCAAGCTACCTTCCCTTGATGACCAAATTGATTTCCTTAACATCACCCTCTCTACTGAACTCAACCTATTCCCTTTATCAGTCTCATACCACTAACCCACAGCCCTAGATTATCTCCACAGCCCACTTCCTTCACTCCTGTGCACGAGCCACAGAGCACTGCTGCTGGAAATCTAAATATCAAGCCGACCTTGTCCACCTCAAGTTCATCCTTGTGTGTTTTAATCCAGCCCAGCAAAATAATTTCTCCATCCTTATCGACACCCATGCCCATTGCTCTCACCAGGTGTTCCAGTTGATTAACTCCGTCCTCAAACTCTCTGTCCCCCCCACCTCCCCTATCTCTTATACCTAATGACCTGGCCACCTGCTTTATTGAGAAAATTGAAACCGTCAGGTGTGATCTCCCTAAAACCTCCCCTTCTCCTCTCCAGTCCCTCCCTCCTCCTGCCCCTTCTTCAACTCTCCTATCTTTCCCAGCAGTATCTCAAGAAGAGATCCTCCTGCCTTCTCTCAAAATCCACCCCCTCTACCTGCACATCCGACCCCAAACCTTCACACGTTATTAAAGCCGCCTCCTTCCCTCCCTGACTGACATCTTCAACTGGTCGCTCTCCAGTGGCTTTTTCCACACTGCTTTCAAACCCATTCTCATCTCCCCCATCCTAAAAAAAAATCCCTGTGCTCCACTACTCTCTCCAGTTATCACGCCATCTCCTTCCTTCCATTCCTTCCAAATTCCTTGAGTTAGTAGTCTACACCTGCTATTATACACTCCAAGAGTTTAGTTCAGTGCTCTGCACGTAGTAAGCACTCAATAAATACTGTTGAATGAATGAATCTCAAGTTACTCCTCTCCAATTCTCTCCTTGATCCACTTCAATTTGGTGTCCGTTGCCTTCACTCGACCAAAACCGTCCTCCTTCTTGCCAAATCCAACGGCCTCTACTCCATCCTAATCTTCCTCAGCCTCTCAGTTGCCTCTGACACTATCAGCCACCTCCTTCTCTGGGAAATATTATCCACCCTCGGCTTCTCTAACACTGTCCTCTCCTGGTTCTCCTCCTATCTCTCTGGCAGCTCCTTTTCAGTCTCTTTTACAGGCTCCTCCTCTGCCTCCCACCCCTTAACTATGGATGTCCCTAAAGGTTCAGTTCTGGATCCCTTTCTAGTCTCCATCCACTCCTTTGGAGAACTCATTTGCTCCCATGGCTTCAACTACCACTTCTGTGTGGATGATTGCCACATCTACATCTCCAACCCCGATATCTCTCCCTCTCTTCAGTCTCTCATTTCCTCCTGCTTTCAAGACATCTTTAATTGGATGACCTGCCGATATCTCAAATTTAACGTGTCCAAAACAGAACTCCCTTATCTTCCCAGTAATCCCTGACTTCCCCCCAACTTTCCCCTCACTGTACACGGCACCACCATCCTTCCTGTCTCACAAGCTCATATCCTTGATGTTATCCTTGCCCGATCTCTCGCATTCAACACACGTATTCAATCTATCACTGAATCCTTCGGTTCAGCCTTCACAACCTCACGAAAATCTGCCCTTTCCTCTCCATCCAGATGGCTACCACATTAATCCAAGCATTTATTCAGTCCCGCCTTGATCACTATATCAGCCTCCTCGCTGACCTCCCTGCCTCCCGTCTCTCTCCAATCCATATTCATTCTGCTGTTCGGATCATTTTTCTACACAGATCTTCAGTCCGTGTTTCCCCACTCCTCCAGTAGCTGCTTATCCACCTTCGCATCAAACAGAAACTCCTTGCCATCGGTTTCAAAGTGCTCAATCACCTTGCCTTGCTGCTCTCCTACTACAGCCCAGCCCACACACTTCACTCCTCTAATGCCAACCTACTCACTGTACCCTGATCTCGCCTATCTTGCCACCGACCTCTCACCCACACAGCCTGCCTCTGGCCTGACAAGTCCTCCCTCCTCATATCAGACAGACAATTATTCTCCCCTACTTCAAAGCCTTTTTGACTGCAAATCTCCTCCAAGAGACCTGCCCTAAGCCCTCATTTCCTCTTTTCCCACTCCCTTCTGTATCACCCTCGCATTTGGATTTGCTCCTTCCATTCACCCCTCCCTCAGCCCCATAGCACGTATGTACCTTTCATAATTTAGTAATATGAATCTCCCTTAAGACTGTAAGATAATCGTGCGCAGGGAGTGCGCTCTTCCAACTCTGTTATATTTTGCTCTCTCTAGCACTTACAGTGCTGTCCACACAGTAAACGCTCGATAAGTACAACTGATTGATTGACCTTAAAGAATACATGCTAAATCACTTTTGCAGATGAGGTGACTGAGGCTCAGAGAAGTGCAGTGACTTGTCCAAGGTCACAGAGACAAGTGGCAAATATGGGATTAGAACCCACGACCTTCAGACTCCCAGGCCTGTGCTCTATTCACTATGTCATGCTCCTTCCCGTGATTACATCTGGGAACCTTGTAAATGGTGTAAATTGCAGCCCTACATTACACTAAGCATGTATCTTAGTCCCAACTCTGGCCCCTAGATCCTTTCCTTTTTTATCATCCTTGTGCCTAGCTAGACTTTTCCCAACATATTAATCGATCAGTCACTGGTGACTAAGCTCGCTGTGGGCCGGGAACATGTCTACGAACTCTGTTGTGGTGTACTCTCCCAAGCTCTTAGGACGTTGCTTTTGCACACGGTGAGCCCTCGATAAATACCACTGGGAGAGTATACTAGAAATGGCACATACAGTACCTGCCCTCAAAGAGCTTGCAGTCAGCCTGTATCAGTGTTGTTTTGGAAGAACTAATTGGGATCACTCAAATTTTATTTTTGTCTGGGGAAGCGTTTCCAGTGTTGTTTCAATTAATTTCAGCTGCAACTTGATAAACATGGTCTCAGTTCCTGTCCCAAGTCCTTCAGACAGGTGTTTGCCCAAGGCAAAACCCTTTAGCAGATTTCTGAATACCTTCCCCAACATAACACTGAATCAGTGGTAAATTTTCATTTGGGTTCTGCCATTGTGCCAGTTGGAAATCACCCTCCTCCCCTCCCCTCTTCCTCCTGACAATTATATGGTTTAAGCCAAGCCTTCCTGAAGGATCCTTGGCAGATTGGCAGCTGGGGAGTGGGAACTTGTGCTTGGTTTCCTCAGCCAGCAGCAAACACGGCAAGGGCAGGGAATGTGTCTGTTATTATATCGTAATCTCCCAAGCACTTAGTATGGTTCTGTGCTCAATAAATACGATTGACTGGCTTAGGGAAAGAGAAACAACTCTTTCTGAAGTTCATTTCGAAATTTAAAATTATTCCTTGGGGAACCACCACACTGTAAAGACGATCCCCGAAAAAAACCCATAATCCTGGGGGAGATTCACAACATTTAACTCTAAATTTGGGAATAAACTTTGAAAAACCAAAGTCTGCTTCCCTCTTCATCCCACCCTCTCCCCTTTCATTTCCCCCTCAGGTTTACCACCCCTGGGGGTGATGGAGTATAGCTCACTATTCCCCCAGTGTTGGTCTGTATGCATATCCTCCCTTCACAGAAGTGTTGGGAATCAAAAGCCTTGCTGAAATCTGTCGAATTGCCTGGTCATTCTCATGGCTGGAAAATTATAAATGGATCTGGTAAACTCTGCTGTTGAGAAATCCATGCTATTTCCTTCCTCATAGCATAAGCTTTTTGGAGAATGGCATGTCAAGTTTTAATATGTCCAAGGAACTTCCCCAGAGAAGTATATTAAGCAGCCTGGTAGTGACTTTACCTTTACAGAAAGTGGGCCAACATCACCGGAGACCTCTCTTGCCCTCTGCGAGCCCTCTTAAATATTAGCAGGAAACCAGCCATGACATCACCGATGCATTAAGTAACCAACAAATTGTCAGTCAGCTCTGCAGATGGAACTGCATCCACATTTTTTTTTCCTGCTCTCTGTCTTTCCCCTGTCTGGTGTGGTTTTTATGGGTCGTGTTGTGATTGTTGCTTTTTCTTTTTTTCTGGGTATTAATATGGTTTCCTTCTGGTCCTGTGTGGAAATTTGCCCTCTGCTTAATTTACCTGATCAAATAATAGCCAGGAGCTTGGATTAATGTGCCTTTTAAGCTTATCTTTCCATCAGGCCTTTCCTTCTTTCACTCTGTTAATATGTGTTTTCCTAAAGTTTGTAGTTTTTATTTTTTAATGGTATTTCTTAAGTGCTTGCTATGTATCAAATACTATTCTAAGTTCTGGGGTAAATACAGTTAATTAGGTCAGACACAGTCCCTGTCCCACACGGGGCTCACAGTCTAAGTAAGAGGGAGAACAGGTATTTAATCCCCATTTTACAGTTGAGGAACTGAGGCACAGAGAAGTTGTGACTTGCCCAAGATCACCCTGCAAGTAATTGGCAGAGCCGGGATTAGTACCTAGGTCCTCTTTTATACATGCATTTCTTCAGTGATGTTTATTGAGTGCTTACTGTGTGCAGAGCACTGTACTAAGTGCTTGGGGATGTATAATACAACAATAAACAATGTGGCTCAGTGGAAAGAGCCTGGACTTTGGAGTCCGAGGTCATGGGTTCGACTCCTGGCTCTGCCACTTGTCAGCTGTGTGACTGTGGGCAAGTCACTTCACTGTGCCTCAGTTACCTCATCTGTAAAATGGGGATTAACTGTGAGCCTCACATGGGACAACCTGATGACCCTATATTTCCCCCAGTGCTTAGAACAGTGCTCTGCACATTGTAAGCACTTAACAAATACCAACATTATTAATAAACAAATTGCCTGCCCACAAAGAGTTTACAGTCTAGAACGGGGGAGACAGACATTAATATAGAATAAATAAATGACAGGTATGTACGTAAGTGCTGTGGGGCTGGGAGAAGGGAAGAACAAAGGGAGCAAGTCAGGGTGACGCAGGTGGGAGTGGAAGAGGAGGAAAGGGGGGGCTTAGTCAGGGAAGGCCTCCTGGAGGAGATGGTGACTCCCAGGCCTGAGCTCTTATTTGCCAGTCTTATACTGAGAGATTCCTACTTCAGCCAGGATGAATTAAATGCTTACTGTATGCAGAGAAGTCTGCTAAGTGCTTGAGTGAGTAGAGTAATAATAATAATAATAATCATGGTATGTGTTAAGCACTTACTATGTACCAGGCACTGTACTAAACACTGGAGAGATAGTAGACCCGATCCCTGCTCTCTTCAGCCCTCTGCTCTCTGATGCCTTCATTTCTTCCTCTTCCAACAATGTGAGTGAATTAATAATGGTATTTTGTAGGCAATTACTATGTTCTAGACATTGTACTAAGTGCTAGGGTAGATAGAAGTTGAACACAGCCCCTGCCCTACATGAGGCTCAAAGTTGAAGGGCTGGGAGAACAGGAATGAAATCCCCATTTTTCAGATGAGGAAACTGAGTCACAGAGAAGTTACATGACTTGCCAAAGGTAATACAGCAGACAAGTGGCAGGGCTAGGGTTAGAACCCAGGACCCCTGACTCGCAGGCCGGTGCTCTTCTTTTTTTTTAATGATATATATTAAGCACTTATCATGTGCCAGGCACTGAACTAAGCACTGGGGTAGATACAAGCTTATTTAGGTTGGACACACTCCATGTCCCACAGTCTTAATCCCCATTTTAAAGATGAGGTAACTGAGAAGTTAAGTGACTTGGCCAAGGTCACACAGCAGACAGGCAGCAGGGCCTGGATTAGAACCCAGGTCCTTCAGACTTCCAGGCCCGTGCTCTTTCCACGAGGTGACGTTGCTTAATTCTTTTTGTAAGGCTACAGCTAATAACATGGGAGAGCAAACTTTGACTTGTCACCGAAGAACACAGCAGGCAAAACTGCAGGCTGCTTTTTTAGCAGAGAACTAAATCCGTTGATCTAGTGAGTATTGATCTTGGTCAGACCCACTTCTCCTTTCACTCTGGGCTTATGCGAAGGGCCTGTCAAGGAAGCTGGCCCCGTAAATAACTCTTTGTCGAGAATACCATGCTTTCATATTTTTTCTGCCTCTGAGTATTTTACAAAGAAAACTGAAGTGATCACTTTAATGTGAACTGAATAGTTTTATCTTTTTAATGGGCTAACTGATAATATTAAGATTGTAATGCTTTCCCTTCTAGATTCCCCAGGCAAATATGGTCTGTGTCGCTGTCCCATTTCAGCAGAACAGAGAGTCTTTGACGTACCTGTAAATTATTGCTAATAATGTCTAAATGCCTTCTGTGGCAGTAAGCAGCTGAAATCATTTAAGAGCTGAGGACTTTAATGAATATAAAATAAGCAGAGTGAAAAGAAGCCTTTGGCGAATATGAGCTAAAAGCCTGGAAGTTTCGTAACTTAATCTTGAATCCTTCTGGAACCCCTTGGCTTTTAGAGGCACTTAAGAGGAGAACGTTAAATGCATAGTCAAAGTAATATCTATGCTAGCTAGGGGAGGTGGAAGCATTTGAGAAGAGGATGGCCTAGTGGCAAGTGCACAGGCTTGGAATTCAGGAAACCTGGAATTCAGGAGACCTGGGTTCTCATCCCAGCTCTGTTGGTGGGTGGCCTGGGCAGTTTGCTTACCGTCTCGGTCTCAGTTTCTTTATCTGTAAAATGGGGATCCTATTTAGGATTACAGAGCCTGTTTAATTTCCATTTTGATTACTATCTCAGTGCAAGCTCTGGTCATATCCTAACTAGACCATCGTATCAACCTCCTCAGTTGTCTCCCTGCCTCTGTCTTCCCCTCTCAATTCCCTATTTAGAAAGGAGACAATTGGGGCAGAGACTATGTCCCACCTGTTTAGATTGTATATGCCCCAGTGCTTAGTACAGTGAGTGGCACATAGTTTGTCCTTAGCAAACCCCATGATTATTTTTATTATCATTATTATTACTTGAATGTCACATCACCATGGAAAAATGGTGAGTATCCCGATGGGGGAAAAAAATACCTAACTCTTTAGGAAAGAATGGATTAGCAAATGATTTGTGATGTGAATTGTCCCACCAGCAGCTGGCCAATGAAGTAAAGTAATGGGTCTGTAGAGTTAATGACAAAGATGTGGATATCATAGTTATTTATTTACCAAAATTCCATATTGCTGGTGCTATGGATAGTCAATAATTAAAAAAATTTTGGCCAGTAAAAATGACCTAATCTCTTCCCTCTCAAATGTACTCCTCCTCATAATATTCCTATATCAGTTGTTAGTACCATCATCTTCCCAGGCCCAGAAGCCTGCAATCTTGGAGTCACACAACTCCACACTCTACTTTAAAACTTTCTCATTTACTCTGCTGACAAATCCTGCCGGTTCTTCCTGCTCACCTTTACCTTCTCCTTCCTCTTCACCCAAATAATTATCACCTTGGTACAAGTTCTGGTCATATCATAACTAGATGGCTGTATCAACCTCTTCACTGGTCTCCCTACGTCTGTCTTCCCCCCTCCAATCTAGGCAAACACAACTGCACGAATCATCTCTCGTTCTTCAAAACCTTCCATCCGTCCCTCTGTCCCGCCACACCAGGCAAAACCATCTCACAATTGGCTTCAAGGCTCTCCACCAATCCACCTCGCTTCACAAAACTCTCTTTACCCAACTCCTGAACTCCCTTTCTTCATTCTTCCCAAACTAACCTTCAAAGTCTACTTCTCTCTTGACTCTCCCGCCTCCATCCCCTCACTCACACTGTTCCCTCGACTTGGAACTTCCTCTCCTCCTTTCCTAAACTTACAGTCCGCAGCCCTCTTCAAATTCGGAGTCCCTGTGAATTCCCATCTCTTTCAATATTCCTTATTGATTCCCTGGATCCCAAGTCATATAAACCCTTTGATTCGCTCTAGCACGTACATATTTATATCTATCCTAGCTCTTATAGCAAAACATTTATTCAGTTGTCCATTAAATTGCTTATTTTGATTACTCAAAGTATTTTTATATCTATTTCTCTAGGGTGAAAGATCCTGACCCCTAGACTCTTAAACTACTTGTGGGTGGGGAATATGTCTACCAACTCTGGTGTTTTGTACTTCTGCAAGGTTTTAGTGCTGTGCTCTGCACACAGTAAGCGCTCAATACCATTGATTGATTTCCCCCATTAGAATGTATGTTTCATGAGGGCAGAGAATGTGTCAGTTGTTTGTTTTGACTTTCTTGTGTGCTTAGCGCAGTGCATTTTACCCCGTGAACCATCAAAAAAATTTAATATTACTACTAATACTAGGAATATAACTACCAGGATCAGAGTGAGTGAAGGGATCTGGGATCATGATCCAGATGGTTGTTATACAGCCTGGGTTATTGCAGCAGTATCGGCATGGTGAATAAAAGGATTTAGTCCCGTGCAGGATGAGCAAACAGATAAAAGTGTAAGTTCAGCAGAATTGCATCTCTGCTTCCTTTTCCCTGTGCTGCCTCAGGAGTTAAAAAGTGTCCAAAGAAAGCGGACGATTAAGAATTTAAGAAGGAGCCACTTCATGAACAAGATTATGCTTGCAATATCGTCAGCCACTGTTGAGCCCACACATGGGTTTTACCTGTGTCTAGCAGGATCAAAGGGCATGGGTGGTATTTAATAGGTTTCCTATGCAAATTATATACACATAGGTTGCAAATGACACCCGTTATGTTCAAGACAAGACATCAGGCATTCATCAAATAAGAGTGGAGCAGACACCGGTCAGAGACCTCTCGAGTGAAGCTTGAACCCCATGAGAATTTGAAGCAACTTTCTAAAATCTTTGCAGACTTTGTAATAAAACTGCTGACGGAAAACATGGCAGCAGCAGTGGGCCCTGCTTGATTTGTTAATAAAATCCCGTGGAGAAATGCCACAATAAATTAGGGCTGAGATTTGTAAGGAAGTCAGCGTGGGGAATCTTTCACATCCTGCTGACATTGGTAAAGCGCAAGCTCCTGTTAAGCTCGTGTTTTGCTGAAATGGAAAATAATGTCCATATTTCTTGGATGGAAAATGAAACTTTACCGAGGAGACTCCCAAACGAGGGAGAAACACTCTTAGGACAAACTCCATAAAAACTGACTAAAATAAAATCATCGCAAACACTTCGACTCAGATTAAACTGTTTTTCCAAGACAAATTACAGGGAGCAGCTGCCTATGCCAATTGAGTTTCTGCTTGAAAGATGCGGAAAATCATATGGATCGAGGAGAGAAAATGTGTTGGATGGAAATGTGAAACACAGTGGTAGACTTAGATTCAGAAGAGCCTGTTGAATATTCAGTTTTCCTAAATTGTTTCCAACTGTAACACCCCCTCCCCCCGCTGGCTCCCCACACCACCCTCAATACAGAATGCGATTCTGTTGAGTTTGTAATGTTACCCTCTCAGCAAACAAGCAATCAAAACAAGGTTTTGAACACTGTTTGAGCTGCAAATAAGTTTAGTACAAAATGCTATTATTGTACTCCAGAAATCAACACGAACAATTTGGACATCTGAAAGGCTCGAATTACCCTTAATCAAAACTGAGAGTGACGTCCATTCCAGGGATTAAAATAAGAAAGCCCTCAGCTGCAGGAACCGTAGTCTGTATTTAATCGTACGATCATGTGAAATGGGGGGGAGATGGACTGCCAACTGAGGTTGCTGTTCCTAGCCGGTTTAGAGGCCGATGAGACGAATGAGTCCCCCAAAGGGCTGGAGAGGAAGGATATTGTTTGGTGATGGTAGCTCCCAGATGAGGGATTGGTGGAGGGAAAAGAAGAAGTTCCGGTTTTGCATATTCTTGTCCATCGACAGGGGGAAGGATCGGAACACGCCATGTTTCCTCCGCTACTGATCCACACCTCAGGAATGAAACCCATGTGTGGGCTCAACTGTGGCTGACGATATTGCAAGCATAATCTTGTTCATGAAGTGGCACCTTCTTAAATTCCTAATTGTCCGCTTTCTTTGGACACTTTTTAACTCCTGAGGCAGCACAGGGAAATGTCACCCATATTCTCCCATAAAAATAATCTAATTTATGGTAGAATATTTTGCCATTTTACTGTTTTACTAGCGGGGTCCTGAATGAGTTTAATTTACTTCAGTATAAGCGAGCGGAAGTTAATACCCAGAGAGGAGTTCACCCCCACTGTAAAATCAGATCTCGTATCTCTGGGTGATACCTCTAGTGATAGTGTTTATTAAGGGCTTACCGGGTTCCGAGCACTGTACTGTTGGGAGAAAATGGAGAACTAGGAATTAGACAAGGTCCCTGGCCCTCAAGGTGCTCACGATCTAAGAATATGAAGGCTGTTTTGTTGATAATTGTCTCCCTTTCTTTGTGGTATTTCTGAAGTGCTTACTGTGTGCCAGGCACTGTACTAAGCATTGAGGTAGATACAGGGAAATCAGGATAGAAAATGTCCCCGTTCCAAATGGGGTTCACAGTCTTAATCTACATTTTTCAGGTGAGACAACTGAGGCCCAGAGAACTTATGTGACTTGTCCAAGGTCACTTAGGCAAGTGGCAGAGGTGGGATTAGAACCAGGGTCCTTCTGATTCTCAGGCCCATGCTCTTTCTGCTAGGCCACACTGTTTCTCACTTTCTAATTTGAACCAGGTTATGGCTCATGAGCATCCCCTTCCTCTTGCTTGACACCCATTAATTGGAGCACATATTTTGGCAGGCCTTTTTATCATGAAGATAAAATTTTCAAATTCAATCGTATATATTGAGCACCTACAGTGTGCAGAGCACTGTACTAAGCGCTTGGAAAGTACAATTTGGCAAAAGATAGTGACAATTCCTACCCAACAACGGGCTCACAGTCTAGAAGGGGGAGACAGACAACAGAACAAAGCAAGGAGACAGGCATCGATACCATCAAAATAGATAAATGGAATTATAGATATATATGCACATCATTAATAAAATAGAGTAATATTTGCAAATATACACAAGTGTTGTGGGGAAGGAAAGAGGGTAGAGCAGAGGGAGGGAGTAGGGGCAATGGGGAGGGGAGGAGGGGCAGAGGGGAAGGGTGGGCTCGGTCTGGGAAGACCTCCTGGAGGAGGTGAGCTTTTAGTAGGGATATTATGAGAGATGGTACCAACAAGGTAGCAGTTTGGATGAAGAGGAAAGGGCGGATCTTGGCGATGTTGTGAAAGTGAGACTGGCACGTTTTGGTGACCGAGCATGGAGGAAAAGACAAGGCTCAGGCTTTCAGGTCCTCATCACCTGACTCCCTCTAGACTGTAAGCTCGTTGTGGGCAGGGAATATGTCTGTTATATTGTTGCTTGTACTCTCCCAAGTACTTGGTTCAGTTCTCTGCATACAGTCAGCGTGCAATAAATATGATCGCCTGATATTTTAAGATGTTCCCTGAGCTTTGAAAGCCCACATGTTTTCTGGTACATTTTTCTTCCTATGGGTTAGCAAATTCAGAGTCTCTGAAAGGGCAATGGAGTAATCCTGACAGTCTTCATCAGAATCTTTCCCACCAGAATTATGGTCAGAATATATATTCACAAGGATTAATTAGATTTTAAATAATTCAGGATTTTCAGATTTTCGCTTTCATGCTCTGAGTCACTTTCCCCACCTTTCTGTGTACTGGACAGGTCTTTTCTGAACCTTCGCACATGTCTGTTTCAAGACTGAAAAGAGGGAAACATTCTCAAGGTCTGTGTTTTTTCCATGAGTTCCATTGCTTCCTTCTCAACTTTAATGCCTTCCTAAATTAGTCTCCTTAGCTCTCTTTAGCCTCCCATGCTTTAGCCAGGTTCCTTCACTCTCTTAATAATAATAATAGTAATAAAAAAATAATAATAATAATGATAGTATTTGTGCCAGGCAGTGTACTTAGCACTGGGATGGAGACAAGCAAATTGGGTTGGACACAGTCCCAGCCCTACATGGGGCTCTGAGTCTCAATCCCCATTTAACAGACGAGATAACTGAGGCACAGAGAAGGGAAGGGATTTGCCCAAGGTCACACAGCAGAAAAGCGGAGGAGCTGGGAATAGAACCCACAGCCTTCTGCCCCCAGGCCCGTGCTCTCGTGGTAGTTGAAGCAGATGAACTCCTCAAGGGACGGAGTGTAGATAGAGAACAGGGGACTCAGAACAGACCCTTCTTCTGGAGAAGAACAGTTAATAAATGTTAATCACTGGAGGCGTTAATCAGGAATAATGATAGAATGAGTCCAGTAGTTGAAGGGGACTTTGAGAGTCCATCTGGTCCAGCTCCTTTGCCTTCAGGCAAGTAAGTTCTCAGCATTGCAATTGGGTGAATGAATGAGTAAATTAATAAATACTCTTGACCATCATTCTGTTCATATAGTCCTATACTATGTTGGCATTTTGACTAATTGTCCGTACATGACTGGTTTATGGTTTCTGTTTAACTATTGCCCTAAAATATTTCTGCCACACATTCCTAATCTATCTTTCCCCATTCTGCACTATCTGTTGAGAATCCTTATCAGGTTTCATCCTATTTTTTCAAGAATTTTTTTTTTTTAATTGTCTATTTTGAATTATTTTCTTGTCTTCTAAAACGTTAGCACCCTGCTCAATTTAGTAGGTTAATTGGATGAGAATCCTGAGGGATGCCCCTTAACGTATCCCATCCCTCCCTGTACCCATTGCATATTGATATATTTCAGATGTTCTTTGGAGTTGTCAGTAAGGATAAGCCAGGAAGAAGAGGATAGTAACTCAGAAAGTCTAGCAGTGTAATTCTTTTGGGACCTTTGCCAAAAGTTGATTAGTCTTGCTAATATGAAATAGAAACAAAGAGCAGGACACAGGAAATTTATTCTGAGGAAGTACCAGTCTATCTTTAAATTGTATGTATCAAGTGCTGTGTTCAGGGCACTCTACTAAGTACTTGGGAGAGTACACTATAATAGTGTTGGTAGACACATTCCTTGCCCATAATTAACTTACAGTCTAGAAGAGGAAACAGACATTAATATGAATACATAAATGACAGCTCAATAAGTGCTTCTTCTGTTTTGTTTTGGATTTTTTTTTATGGTATCACTTCCCAACAATCTCTTAAATTGGAAGGAACTGGCTAAATTGGACAGGAAACGTGTCTACCAAGTCTGTTATATTGTACTCACCCGGGCACTTAGTACAGTGCTCTGCTCAGACTAAGCACTCAATGCATACGATTGATCAATTGATTAAATTATTGGAGCATTTTCTGGGAGGCAAATGGTGCATTTGAGAGGAAATACCTGTCTGGAGAAACATTGAGAATGTGGCCCATTAGGACAACCTAACTGCAAATGAGGGAGCAGTTTACTTTTCCAGTTAGAGGACTGAGAATTCTAGACTCACTATTGGCCTGGATCTTCCTCTTTTTACTCATCGTCCACATGTACTCTTTCTGCGGTGTGTTCCCCACTTGCCTGGTGCAGGACCTTGAACCTGGCAGACCCTCAGTAAATTCTGTGGAACGACTCTGGCTACCCTTCTGTCCTTTTTTCATTTGCAGAGAAGCCTACTCTACTTAAATGCTACATCTGTTAGAGCAAGGCTTCAGGAAGACCAGGAAGAAATGAGGCAAAGTAGAGAATGGACAGTTCTTTTGTGGGACAGACTCACTAGTACAACGGTAATCTATCCTTGTAAGCCGTGCGGGTGTGTGCTCTGTGTGTGTGTGTGTGTGTGTGTGTCCTGCATCAGCATTTTCAAATATATTCACAGACATGGGTAGGACCTCGTCATTATTGCTATTGTTCTTGTCTCTTCGCCTCACCCGATTAGACTGTAAGCCCGCCAAAGGGCAGGGACTGTCTCTGTTACCGATGTGTACATTCCAAGCACTTAGTACAGTGCTCTGCACACAGTAAGCACTCAAGAAATACTATTGAATGAATGAATGAATCATCAGTAACATCATTTTCTTTCCGCAGCATGGTCTAGTGGAAAGAACATGAACTTGCCCCAAAATGCCAGCTCTGCCAATATGCCTGCTGGGTGACCTTGGGCAAGTCACTCAATTTCTCTGGACCTCAGTTTCCATATCTACATAATGGGGTGTTCAATACTTGTTCATGTTCCCCCTTAGACTGGGAGGCCCGTGTGGGATAGGGACCGTGTCTGACCTGTTTCCACCTCAGTGCTTAATGCAGTGCTTGGCCCATAGTGAGCACTCAACATATACCACAATTATTATTAAACACACACATATTACATTAACTTCCATCTCTTCAGCCAAACCTAAGTAGAGTTTAAGGCAATCGTTTGGATTATTGCGACCAAAATCCTGCTTCTGATTGGATGGTGTGTTCAGTGATTTCAGTCCTTTGCTTCAGCTTGACTGGGGTGACTGTGAGTTCTAAACCAGGGGCTAGACTTCTTAATGTGCAGTTACCCACTACAAAATCAGGTATTCAGAAGGTAATGGAGCATCCTACTAACATTAGTCACAGATTTACTGTCATCTGTTCCTTTTACTACTGTGTGAAGAAGAATGTGTAATTTAAAGCAAAGCTAATTGACACATTTGTTCTGGAAGCAAACTATTTCTCTGAGATCTCTATCTTAAATTCAAGTTTCCTCTGACAACCTGTGGCTGGCAAAATATTGGTAAGGCTGGTAGAGCGAATGCTGTGCTGGGTAAAAGGTAGGATTATATATAATTATCCCTAATATTCAAAGAAGACACTTCTGAGCGCAGGAGTGAGTGGAAAGGCCAATGTAGGAAATCAGAATCCCAACCACATTATATGTACAAAAAGCTATCCTTTGTTGGGTTTTCATGTGCGTTGTTTGCAGCCCTTGGAGCCGTGCTTTCTTTTGCAGCCTCGTCTCGTTTTTCTTATCAACTTTGGGTCGTAAAGAGTCGCTCCTTTATTGATAGTTGTGAACCATTCTCATCTGTCCATGGCAGTTGACTCCCATTCTTCAATTGGAATGCAAGACTGAGGCTCTGTTTTATTGTGCCCTTAAAATGTTTCATTCTTTTATGGCATTTGGTAAGTATTTACTGTGTGCCAGGCACTGTACTAAATGCTGGGGTGGATACAAGCTAATCAGGTTGGTCACAGTCCTATTTTATAGACAAGGTAACTGAGGCCCAAGGTCACACAGCAGACAAGTGGCAGAACTGGAATTAGAACCCAGGTCCTTCTGACTCCCAGGCCCAAGCACTATCCATTAGTTTATGCTGTTCTCCTTGCTTTAGGTTTCCCAGTTTCAGTGCTCCATACAGCAGTCGCTTGGGCTTTCCGCTGTTGTTCATTCTCCTCCCATGTCTTACTCAGCACAGGCTGTGGGGAGGGGGGGAAAAGCTTCAATGCTAGGAGACTTCCACAACCTCATCGTCTGTGATCCTGACCTATCACCTGATGTTGACACTGATTGGAAATTCAGGAAAGTTCGTGACAGCCAGAAATCATTATTCCAAGCTAGCGCTAACCAAGATAAATGTGCTAGTAAGTGGCAATACTTTTCTTACCTTTTAACAGTAAGTTCACTGTTAAGCCAGTTCACTTTTTTTGCCCCGATCGCAAATTGCTTTCTCATATTTTGCTCCGAGGCCAAGAGCAATGGCAGAATTTGCAAAGATCCACAGTGAATTGAGAGAAAAGTGTGGAGCCCTGCAACTGAACCTTAATGGTGTGACACCCAATGTAAGATTGAGTCTGAGGCATTCAGAAGCAGCATGGCTCAGTAGAAAGAGCCCGGGCTTGGGAGTCAGAGGTTATGAGTTCGAATCCCCGCTCTGCCACTTGTCAGCTGGGTGACTGTGGGCAAATCACTTCACTTCTCTGTGCCTCAGTTATCTCATCTGTAAAATGGGGATTAACTGTGAGCCTCATGGGTGACAACCTGATTACCCTATATCTACCCCAGTGCTTAGAACAGTGTTCTGTACATAGTCAGCGCTAACAAATACTCAAGCGCTTAGTACAGTGCTCTGCACATAGCAAGTGCTCAATAAATACTACTGAATGCTCCTCACTATGCAACCCCCTCCACTCCAGAGGGGGAGCAGTTGGAAATGGCAGGGGTTGACCGCCGCATGCATGGAAAACCAAGTTTACTCAAAAGGGTAGTGAGAACTCTGAGCATGGAAGCTTGAAACTATGGTCACACAAACAGTGGTTGGGAAGAGAAAGCTCTACACCCGAGTTGTGGTATTTGTTAAACACTCAGTTTGTGTCGAATACTGTTCTAATGCTGGGATAGATGCAAGTTAATCAGGTCAGACACAGTCCCTGTGTACATGGGGCTCACAGTCTAAGTAGGAGGGAAAACAGGAACATGAGCAGGAAGAAGAACATGAAGGATGACATAATGCGTGGGTCCAAAGTCCATTTCTTTGCCAACAGTTAGGCTGTAATCAAGCAGACTTGCTTGGCCAGCAGAACTCTCCCTAATTCACTAGCAAAGTTCTAGTCACAAGGCCTAGTGAAAACACAAGTTATAAGGATTACTAAGTGGATATTTTTGAATACTACCATTTTAATCTCTATTTTGCCTGGGTTATGTAGATGTTTTACTTTTCTGTTCTCTCTCCAGTCTTATTTTCTTGCCTTTCTTTCTGAAATTTTCTACCCCTCTGCCCCCGCCCCACCAATCCCACGCTTCCTCTCCCTCTTTCGTTTATCTCTTCTTTTCTTCATTAAGCAGAACGTGTACTCATTTGTCTTTCTGTTCCTCCCCTTTATGACTCTTGTTAACCACTGGCACCCCTCTCCATCTCATTTTCCTCTTCCGTTTGATATTCCTCTCTGCCTTTCTTTACTCCTGAAATCCCTACTCCCTTTCTTGATCTTTTCTTTGTTTTACAACTCCTCCCTCACTCTGTCCCACCCTACCTGCCACTCTTTCTGCCCCTTTCTTTTTTCTTTTCAGTCCTTCGCCTCCCTCTGTAGCTCTTCCTTTCCTACTCCAATTCCCTGCATCTTCTCTTTCATTCTTTTTCTCTCCTCCCTCCCTTACTCCTTTTCCTTTTTCCTCTCTGTTCTGTTTCTTGCCTTCCCAAAGCAACTCCTCTTCCCAGTGGCTTGACGGATGGGAGCAAGATTCATTCATTCAGTCATATTTATTGAGCGCTTACTGTCTGCAGAGCACTGTACTAAGCACTTAGCATTGTACTAATTGGTGGTGGGATGGGGGGATGGTCAGGGCTCTGCCAGAGGTGACAGTAAATTTCCCAGGCCATGATCCTCTTGAGCTTCCTGAGTACCAAAAGTCCCAGGCAAATCCAGAGAATATTGACTTCTTACCCCTCTTATTTGCCCTACTGCCAGCAGCTTCTTAGGACTGCCACTTAGTGCGAGGGAGGGGTGAGACCAATTAATTTTTTTCTCCTTTCTTCTCCACCTTGGTGTTTGGGGACTTCTGAACCATGTAGATCCACTTTTAGCTGCCTGTCCTGCTCCTATGTCCGTGGTAGCAGTAGACCCAAGACTGTAAGTTCACTGTGGGCAGGGAATATGTCTGTTTACTGTTATATTGTACTCTCCCAAGTGCTTAGTTCAATGCTGTGCACACAGTAAGCACTCAATAAATACAATTGAATGTGTAGACTGGAGGTAACAAAGCTGTGTACTCCCTTTCTAGACTGTAAGCTCGTTGTGGGCGGGGATCTTATCTATCAACGCTATTATATTATACCAGTGCTTAGTATGATGCTTTACACACAGTAAGCACTCAATAAATTCGATTGACTGATTGATTGAAGGGGGGTTTCATTGGCTCCTCCGTGCTGACTGGTAACCCTGAGCATTGTGGGCAGGAATGAGTCTGTTTGTTGTTCTATTATACTCTCTCAAATGCTTAGTAGTTTGCACACAGTAAGAGCTCATTAAATACAAGTGAATGATTGAATAAATGCTAGGAGCTCACCAGGCTGTAAGATTCTGCCTCACACCTTCTCTTTTCCCAAATTGTGATGGGTCCTTCCTCTTTATTGGAGTATGGCATGAGCTCCTGTTATCTGACCAGTCATTGGCTAGGTAAACATGGTACAAGACCATCAGAACCAGAGAGAGAGGGAGAAAGAGAGAGAGAGAGAACTATAGAAAGGTAATATTATACTGACTCCCTTGGTCCTAGCTCTTTACCCCTCCCTGAATAGTAATGTAGAACCTGGGGTTAGCAGCATATTAAGAATTCCTGGAATGGGGCGGGGGGAGGTCAAATGAGGAAGTAATGAAGAAACTTGGTGGAAAGTGTTTTTGAGCCATTTTTGAAATTTTATAAAATATGGTCTGGGCTCAGATTCAAACCGAAAATGGGATTTTTACCTAACTCGAATACATCAGATGGCATTAATGAAACCACAAATTCTCGGTTCCCTGAGATGCTTGGCTCATATAATAATGCTGACTGCCCTTGCTCCTTTGCTAAGGACAACTCTCCTCTCTCTTGGAGTTTAGCTCCTCCTAAGACCCTTACTTCTGCCCCTCCTTTTCTCCTCACTGGCCTCCCTGCCCCACTTCTCTCTTCTTCCCTCCCTATCTTTCCTTTCCTCTTTCTTTGTCTTTCCTCTCTCTCCCTCCACCATTCCCCCATACCCTATTTGTGGAGTTTTCTTCATGGTCCTTTCCTGAACCCACTCACCCCCTTCTGGCAGCTCCAAGAGGAGGACTTACGGTTGCCGCCATCCCTGAACGTCCTCACACGTGGTCGAGCTTGAAGCAGATACTTTCTGAGAGGATGAAGAAGGGAGACCAGAGGCCTGACCACTCGGTGCAAGCCGCAGCTCTAGCCAACGGCTTCAGAAGCGGGATGAGAAGGGTCCTTCCTTTGCTCTAGCCCCGGGGTGTTTTGTTGCACTCTCCAAACCTGCTGAAAACTAATCCTCATGGAGTGTGGGATGATGAAGAAGGGAGAGGGAGTTGGGAAAATGAGGATTTAGTGGGGAAAGACCTCTTGGAGGAGATGTAATTTTAATAAGCCTTTGAAGGTGGGGAGGGTGGTGGTGTGTTGGATATGAAGCAGGATGGAGTTCTAGGCCACAGGGAGGATAATAATAATGGTGCTTGTCAGCGCTTACTATGTGCCAAGCACTGTTCTAAGCACTGGGGTAAATTCAAGTTAATCAGGTTGGACACAGTCCTGTCCCACATGAGGCTCACACCTTTAATACCCATTTTGCATCTGAAGTAACTGAGGTCGAGAGAGGTTTAGTGACTTACCCGAGGTCACAAACAGACATGTGGCAGAGCCGGGATTAGAACTCAAGTTCTTCTGACTCCCAGGCCCGTACACTTATCCACCCAGCCACTGTTCTTCGCATAAGGATGAGGGCAAAGGGTCAGCAGCAAGATAGATGAGAATTCTGTACTCTCCCAAGCGCGTAATACAGTGCTTTGCACACAATAAATGTTCAATAAATATGATTAATACTGTTTATTATTATTGAAGCTCTTTGAAGGCAGGATGATGCCTAATAACTCTATTGTTACTTTTCCAGATGCTTGGAATAATGCTCTACACAGAGCCAAGTCTCAGTAAATTGTATTGATTTATTAATTTTTAAATCAAAGTGAAATGCTAATACAATACACCAGCAGACTGCCTTATCATCTTTCTCCAGAGAAAAAAAATCCTTTCCTCACTAATTCCCTGACTCTCAGCTATCTGCCTATGACCTAAAAACTGTCTTTTAACTTCCATCTTTGAAAGCAGAAATTGGAAATGACAGTGTTACGTGATTTTCCTCCACGTATTTTTATTTCCATCTGTATCCTGAGCTAACAGGTCAATTCTGCCTGAAAATTTCTTTCCATTTTCATTAGTTTAGCACAGCTTCAAGACAATTTCAACAATTTTCAGGCCAAGAAAGAAGTCCATAAGCTCCCCTTTTGGCTGTGTGTTCCTGTAAGATGAGATTAGAAAATGGTACAAGGCAGATTGAGATATAACACTCGGACTCTGATCTTCTCCACACTCCGGCTGGAAATTAGAATTTGAGGCAGAGCATTAATTCCTTCCAGTCACGAGAGTAGCATCTGCTGCACTGTTCCTCCAGAACCCAAAGCAGCTCGCAACTCAACTGAATTCTCTTTCTTTGCATGTTATCATAAGCTACTAGATGGGCCAATTTTTCATTCTGAGAGTGGGGCAGAATCAAGGTGGAGATTTTGGTGGGAGCAAACTGGAAGGAGACAAGCTTCAAAGAGCTAAGGGACCAGAACCCCACCATTTTGGGCCTTTTCAGCCCTGAGTAGAAACTCCTAGATCTTGTCAGAGATTTGAGTGGAGCAAGAGAAGCCGCATGGCTTAGTGGAAAGAGCAGGAGCCTGGAAGTCAGAGGCTCTGCCACTTGATTGCTGTGTGACCTTGGTCCGGTCACTTAACTTCTCTGGCTCAGTTTCCTCATCCGTTCTGGAGGTTCTCCCTCCTACTTAGACCTAATTGCCCCTTGTGGGACCGGGATGGTTTCTGACCTGATTATCATGCACCTACCCCAGCACTTGATCAGTGTTTGCCCATAGTAAGCACCTAACAAAATACTGTAATTATTACTATTGTTTTGAGTAATCCCCTGATGTTTTTAGAGAAAATTGCATTTCAGCCTTGTTTTCAGGAGGGCAGGGGGAGGAATTTGTCACTGAGGCTGCTAAAGCAGTTGGTACAGATCAGCTCATAGGCATCTGTTAGAGACAATCAGTTTTCTTCCCCTGCAAAAACGTGTCCCAGGGCATGGTTTAGGCTACTCAGTCAGTCTGATTGACACTTTACATACATGTCTTCTCTTGTTTCCTCCCTTCTTTCGGAAAGGAAATGTGGCAAAACTTGAAATGTTTTGTTTAGGTCTTTCTGAGAGCAGAGTGTGGGAACTAGTTTGTATCTGAGATTATATAACTAAAGGTCACCTAAGGGTTTTAAGCTTTGATCTGAGTACTGAGGAGGAATGCCAAAGAATTCCTTTGAATTAGAAAAGTAGGCTAAGAATATGTAAGGTGGATAACTTCCATTCGACCCCTTCCTACTTCTTATCCCACCACCATCCCTCAAACCCTCCCCACAGCTTCAGCCAAGTGTAGCCTGTGGAACCCCCACTCCATGGGGAAGCTTCCCTTTCTCCATTGACCTGTTCCTGACAGTCACTGCTCCTCCTCACCATCAGTGAAACCTGGCTCTCCCTAGGTGACACAGTCTCCCCTGCTACCCTCTCTGGAGGGAGTCTCATCTTCATCCACTCCCCCTGACTCGCTGGGAAAGGTGGGGAGAAGTTGACTTCCTTCCGGTGCTCCAGTGCTGCTTTTGAACCACCCCCTCAATACTTTTCCTTTTCTTTGAAGACTATATTATCAGCCTCTTCCACCCACTCCAGTTACTGGTCAGTCATCTACTGCCCTCCCCGAACTCCCGCCCCAGGCCCCACCATCCACTTTCTGAACCATTTTGATCCCTTTCTCATATTCTTCCTCCAATTCTCCATCCTTACATGGTCCTTGGGGATTTCAGTATCCATGTGGATGTCCCCAGTCACCCTCCCACTGTCCACATCCTCTCACTCATCTGCTCCAGTGACCCCCTGCTACATCCCATCTCACAGACTCACCAATTCAAACCCACATTTGATTTAATAATCTTTAGTCAGTGAACAATCTCTACCCTCACCAATTCTTAAATTCCTCTTTCAGATCTTAACCTCCTCACCTTCTCTCTTTCCCGTACCACCACTCCTGACAAATCTGTCCTGTTCCCCCACAGAGACCTCCGTTCTTTTGACCACCCCTCCAGTATTTTACAGCCATCTATCCCGTTGGGTCTTCAGTACCAAACTCCCTTCTCTTGACGTACAGATCAGTACCCTGAACACCGCCCTCTCCACTGTACTGAACTTCCTTGCTCCCCTGTCCCACTGTGAATCTCAAACCTGCAACCGTGGATCACCTCCATAGTATGCCTCCTCTGTTCCCGTGTCCAAGCTTTGGAGTACTGTTGGCAGACATCTCTCTGACCTTGTCTACCTTAAAATCATTTTTAGCTCCTTCGATTCGGCCCTCAACTCTGCCTGACAACAATACCACTCCTTCGTAATTCACTCCCATACCCACTGCTCCCACAAGCAATTCCAGTTATTTAGCTCCCTCCTCAAACCTCCTTTTTCCCCTCTCCCCACCGTCTCTTTCCCTGAACGACCTGGCCACATACTTCATCTACAAAATTGAAACGGGTGTGATCTTCCTAAAATCTCTCTTGCTTCTCTCCAATCCCCCCACCTCTTCTCCTCCTCCGCCCTTTTCGACTCTCCCTATATTCCGTGCACTAACTCAAGAAGAGATCTCTTGCCTCCTCTCTAAAACTACCCCCTCCACCTTTTCTTCTGACTCCATCCATTCATACCTTTTCAAAACACTCACCTCCCTTCTTTCCTCCTTGACCACCATCTTCAAGTGTTCACTTTACAGAGGCTGGTTCCCCAGTGCTTTCAAACATGCTTATAAATTCCTTATCTTGGAACGCCCCCCTCCCCCTGGACCCTATGGCTCCCACCAGTGATCATCCCATCTCCCTCCTACCATTCCTCTCTAACCTTCTGGAGAGTTTTTTACACCAACTGTTTCCACTTCCTCTTCTCCAATTATCTCCTTGATCCCTTCCAATCTGGATTCTGCCCCCTCCACTTTTTTATGGTATTTGTTAAGCCCTTCAGCTGTGTGACTTTGGGCAAGTCACTTAACTTCTCGGTGCCTCAGTTACCTCATCTGTAAAATGGGGATTAAGACTGTGAGCCCCACGTGGGACAACCTGATTCCCTCGTGTCTACCCCAGCGCTTAGAACAGTGCTGGGCACATAGTAAGCGCTTAACAAATACCAACATTATTATTATTATTATTACAAAGTAATAGTAGATACAAGGTAGTCAGGTTGGACACAGTCCATGTCCCACAAGAGGCTCACAGTTTTAATCTCCATTTTACAGATGAGGTAACTGAGGCACAGGGAAGTGAAATGACTTGCCCAAGGTAACAGAGCAAAGTGGTGGAGTCAGGATTAGAACCCAGGTCCTTCTGACTCCCAGGCCCGTGCTCTACTAGGCCATGCAGCTTCCATGACTCACTCCACGGAAACAGCTCTCTGTAAGGTAAAGAATGACCTTCATTCATTCATTGTCGTATTTATTGAGCGCTTCCTGTGTGCAGAGCACTGTACTAAGTGCTTGGAAAGTACAATTCAGCAACAGATAGGGACGATCCCTAACCATCAACGGGCTCACAGTGAAGGAGGGGGGAGACAGAAAACAAAACAAAACAGGTACAAGTATCCTCTTCCTTCCAGACCCCAGGTGGGAGTGGCATAATGGTAATTACCTGGGTGGCTTTGGATGGTCCTTTTAACTATACAGAAATGTATCTGTCTGCCTATGGTGATGCCTAAAGATGTTGATTTGGTGCCAGGGATTTGTTTTGTCTCAGAAACATTCAGGTCAGAAACAGAGGAATCCACTGAGACCCTCCCTCCCTTTCCTCCCCACTGCCCTTCCACACCCTTTGCAAATTCAAGCCTTGTAAATCACTGCTCCATCCAATTTCATTTGAACTCCCCTCTGTGTCAAAGATGAGGCTATTCTCCCCAGTTTCCCAGGATTAAGGTATAGAGTAGAAAATTCTCTTGTTCCATAATGAGATATCGCTTCCATCCCAGAAAGGTTTGATTGAAGTTTCTTACCCTCCTTCATTTTGTTTTTAGATAATGAAAGCCTTTTCTGATTCCAGTGTGGGCCTCTCAGCTCCAGTTTCAAAAAGCATAACACAGTAGATAATTATTTTAATTGCCGTGTGGCATATTTAATGCATTTTGCCGTGCTTAATTTAATGGCATTTTAGATTTGGTCTTCTATTGTGGGTGAGGCAAAGGAGGATTCTTGACACCATAAAGAGGAGAGTGGAAGAAGGATGTGTCATATATTGTTCTACACAATTGGAAGTTTCAGTAAATGTTTTTGTAGTTTCAGTGCGACCAAGTGGGTTCTAGGGATAGGATTCCATATAAGGCTTCTTTGCTGCCAAATTTAGCGACTCTGAGACGCCTCTATTAGGTAATGTTGTTTCGAAGGCACCTGGATACAGCAACCTAGGGGATGTTATTGAGTTTTCTCCCTGTTATTTCCTTCCTGGAAATGCTGTTGAGTTGGCCCGGTTGAATACCTGCCCTTTTTTGACAGTCTCGAGATTGAGCAAGTAATAAATGAGTCCAAAAGTTTGTCGCTAGCAAGATTTCCTGGAAGGTCATACTCAAGTGGAAAAGAAAGTTACCGGTGGGCTACTATTGTGCACTGTTCTTCCCTTGAGAACAGGGGATTTGGGTTGATTAATCTTTCCAATCCATCACTTCCCGACCCAGAGCAACTCCTCAACATAAGCTCCTTGTGGACAAAAAGTGGTATCTTCGTCCTCCGTGCTAATCCCCACCCGGCTCTTCATCCGATCGTCTGCATGCAGGAGACACTTACTGCTAAGTGCTGTGGATTTATTACCTGCCATCTGATGTCTGGGCATATCGAACAAGTCCTGACTCGGCTACTGTCTGAATAACTTGACAAGTTAATTAACTTCTGTGGGTCTAAGTCTTTCTGTTGGCGAAATGGGTGTGATAGTACCTGTCCCTCTGTACTTTCACAAGGGTGCAGCTGAAATGAATTAAATGTGTGTGTATGTGTATATATATATATATATATATATCAGAGGTATATTTTATATATATCTCAAAGGTATATATGTATATTATATATACAATATATAAATACTATACACAAATAATATAAAAGGAAAGGCAGACTCTAAGCTCTAAATGTGTATATATATATCAGAGGTATATTTTATATATATCTCAAAGGTATATATGTATATTATATATACAATACATAAATAGTATACACAAATAATATAAAAGGAAAGGCAGACTCTAAGCTCATTGTGGGCAGGGAATGTGTCTTTTTATTTTTATATTGTACTCTCCCAAGTGCTTAGCACAGTGCTGTGCACACAGTAAGGACTCAGTAAATACAATTGAATAAATGAACTTTATACACAAAAGGTTTGACTTTAGTCCGTGAGCTCCTCCAGAGACTGTACGTTCCTCGTGAGCAGGGATCCTGTCTTCCACCTCTGTTGTACTCTCTCAAGTGCTCAGTACAGTGCTCTGCACATAGTAAGCACTCAGATACCATTGATTGGTTGATTGATGAAACAACTTTGAATGCATCTGCAGGGTGGGACTGCTTCATCCCCATCCTAGGAGAAAACCGAGAAACGAATGGCCCCAGGAGGGCGGGGGGTGGGGGGTCGGTGAAGTGGTTGACTTGGTAAGGCTGGAACAGCTTGGAAGCAAGTCCACGTGAGCGTGAGGAGTGGAAGGACAGGGAGAGAAGACCACCCTGTAAGCCCCTCAAGGGGCGGGAAGCATGTCTGCGAACTCTATCGTGCTCCTCCAAGCGCTTAGTACAGTGCTCGGCACTGAGTAAGCACTCGATGAATACTATTGTTTGATTGATTGGTGTGACACGTCAGAGCATCAGAAGTGGGTAGGAGGCATCTGGCTGCTGGAAGTGCTGGGAATTGTGGGAGGCAATTCCCGGTACTGGCAGAGATCCTGCAGGGGGTGGATAGGATGCAGGAATGTAGCCAGCAGCCTTCAATCTCTAAACATCGTAATTGTAGTATTGGGGATGGTTTTTTGCTTTTTTTTAATGGCATTTGTTAAGCAGTCACTATATGCCAAGCACTCTACTAAGAGCTGGAGTACATATGAGATACTCAGGTCCGACGTTGTTCCGGTACCAAACGGAGCCAACTTTCTCCTACCAGATTATCAACTGCTCAAAAGCCAGGACTCTTTTTTTTTTTTTCTTTTTTTGGTCTGTTTCCTAAGTGCCTAGTATTTGCTCAGCAAATCCTGATGATGACTGATGGTGATGATGATGATGAAGATGGGCAGTTAGGCTTGGGCCCCCTATTCCAGTAAGAGGGGGCTGGATAGAAGTAACTTGGTAGTTATAATCTTGGAAGTATATGGCGTGGAGAAGTTAATGTTGATTCCCAATCAGCAATTTCTATGGAGCTGCTAGGTTTACCTACGATAAAATTGGAACAACTCTTGATTTCCAACAAGTGGAATCGGGTAATGAGGCATGCTTTTATATTTATGAATCAGAAATTGATTATTTCAGAAATAGAAATTACAACCTGCCGCGCGGAAGGAAAAGCGTAACTGTATTAAGTCATGATTTTAATTACCATTTGGCATGTTTAGTGCATCTTGCCTTGTTGAACGTAATTGGACACTTTTGAAATTGGACACTTTCATTTAGTGCCGGTTCCAGTAAAAACTTCAAGGGGCACCCACGGAGAAATGAGAAGTCATTTCAAATATATAGGTAGCTTTTAATAGCTTTCAACACGTTTCACTTTGTCATGATGAATTTCAAAAAAGTTAGAAAATGTTTGCAAATGCTTGAAAATGCTTGATGAATTTCAAAAAAAGTTAGAAAATGCTTGTTTATTGTTTCGGGCCTGCAGTGCAATGCCTAATGATCAAGGAAAAACTAGGCAACCTGTCTTGCCCTCATGTGTGTCTCTTGCCAATATTCTGGCAAGTTAGGATAAAGGAACATAGTGTTAGGTAACCTTTTGTACACAGTGACTCAATTTTAATAAGGTTCTGTATTTGTAGAGCACCTTTCGTCAGAGGAACCCCCCTCATTTCAATGTGTTATGTCATTCACTCTCTATATACGTTCTGTAGCATGTAGCGGGAGGGGCAAAGGGTTTCTGATAGTAAATCCTCTGGTACCTCTGGGAATACAAGCTTTTTATTGTGTGCCCCCAGGAGCGGTTCAGTGTACTAATCGCGTGAAAGTTCCAAAAAAATTAATGAAACATTCCCTGCCCACAAAAAGCTTACATGCTAATGAGTATGATGAATTGGTAGAGAGCCTTGAAGCCTATTGTGAGGAATTTTTGTTAGTGGATAGAGCCCAGGCCTGGGAGTCAGTAGGACCTGGGTTCTAATCCCAGCTCTGCCACATGTCCGCTGTGTGGCCTTGGGCAAGTCACTTAACTTCTCTGTTCCTCAGTTACCCCATTCGTAAAATGGCGATAAGAGTGTGAGCCCCATGTGGGACAGGGACCTTGTCCAATCCGCTTAACTTGTATCTACCGCAGTGCTTAGAGCAGTGCTTGGTATATAGTAAGCGCTTAAGTACCGTAATTATAATTATCATTATTATAGTTTTGGCTTGTTGCAGAGGGAAAAGGGAAACCAGTGGAGGTTTTTGAGGAGTGCAGTGGTGTGTGCCGAGTGACAACTACACGTAATATAGACCGGAGGGAGAGGCTGGAGGCAAAGAGACCAGCGAATAGTCCCGCCGTGGCATGATAATCATGATAATAACAATAATAATGGTATACGAATGGCCAAAGCCCAGGTCCTGGGAGTCAGAGGACATGGGTTCTAATCCCGGCTCCACCACTTGATTGCCGTGTGACCTTGGACAAGTCACTTCACGTCTCTGGCCCTCATTTACCTCATCTGTTAAATGGGGATTAAGATTGTGAGCCCCGTGTGGGACATGAATGGACTGTGTCCAAGCTGGTAGCTAGATAGCTACCCCGTGTATAGTACAGTGGCTGGTACATAGTAAGCATTTAGCAAATGCCACAAGGAAACAAAATATACAAACCACTTTTCTCCCCATCTTCAAAGCCCTATCAAAATCACAACTCCTCCAGGAAACCCCTGACCACAATGTTTCCTTCTCTCCTGCTTCACCCATGCACGTGAGTAATTACTGCCCCAGCATTTAGGTACGTCACCCCTTCCAACCCCGGCAGTCCCGAGCAGATGCGTGAAGTCTGTTACAGTTTCCCCATCCCCATCCTTTCCATTAGTATCTGTCTCCCCGGCCAGACTGTGGGACCCTTGCCGGGCTGGGCCGGGGCTTCCAGCGGGGTCGGGGCTTCCAGCGGGGTCGGCTGCAGCAGCCGCTCCTACAAGAGTAGCCACTTCCAGGCTTTGACCAGGCCTTCCCAGACAGCCCCTGGACTTTCTGGCAAGGCTGGAAATGTGTTTCGTCGCTCGTACCAGTAACCCAAGAATTGACTGGGGAAGGGCCAGTTCATTACAACTGGCCCCGTTGCCACCGCTGCCCGTCTGCCGAACCCTAGCCAGTGTGGTTGTACGGTGCCAGTCGAGGGCCTGGGCATTGCTGGAGCCACTGTGGACGGCAGTAATAGTAAGGGGTAGAGGGAGCAGGTGAGTGAGAAACTCTCCTCTTCCTTCCTAACGTTCTCTCCGGCCTCCTCCCTGTCAGTCTTTCCCTCCCTTTTTGCCCCTTTTTTCTCCCATTTCTTTCCCTCTCTTCCTCTCTTTTCCACTCTCCCTCTACTTCCCTCTCTCCTCTCTCCTTTCCCATCTCTCTCTTTTTTTCCTCTCTCCTTCTCTCTCCTTTATTCTTCCACTTTCCTTCTCCCTGTCTCCCTCTCACCTTTTTTCCTCTCTCTCCCTTCCTTTCTCTCCCTTTCCTTCCCTCTGTTTCTTTTCCTTTCTCTCTCCCTTTCATTCTCTCTCCTACTCTCCTTCTCCCTGTCTTTTTTCCTCTCTTCCTTCTTCTCTCTCACTTTCCCTCTATTTTCCTTTCCTTTCTCTTCCTCTCTCCTTCTTGCTCTCCTTTTCCATCTCCCTCTCTCTCCCTCCTTCTCCCTCTCCCACCCTCTTCCGTCTCCTTCTTCCTCTCTTTTTTCCTCCCTCCCTCCCTCTGTCTCACTTTCCCTCTCCTTTCTCCTCTTTCTCATCTCCTCCCTCTCCTTTCCTCTTTCTCCCACCTCCCCCTTCTTTCCTGTCCACTTCTCTTTCTCCCTCTCTCCCTCTTCTCCCCATCTCTTTGTCTTTTGCTCCCACCACACCTCAAAACTGATTTTCTGTCCCTATTGACTATCCTGTTGTTTTTTGCTCTCATCCAATTCTTGAGCCCAGGACAGTCTGGTGGCCTTCTGTCCATTCCTTTGTTCCAGGAGGAACTGACACGGAGAAATGACTCTGCCAAGATCACGTGGTCAGAGGAGCCTGGATTAAATCCCAAGACTCTTAATTCCCAATCAGTTTTACTCCTATTTTTTAAATTTTCCTTCCATTATTATTTCAAAGGATTCTATGGAAATCAGTTGGCTAAAATATCTCATTAACTGGATTTAAAAAGTCTCTCAGCCTGTTTAGATGGTGGTTAAAATTGGTAAGGCTAGCAGCCCCTGTGCATTATTTTAAAAGCTTGACAATTATGTGTTATTTTCAGGCTGAGACTAATTATTGGTCAGTGTTTTCTTTTCTCACTAAAAGCTGAAATTTTGACAGTGCCTGAGACACTTTTCCTTACTCTAACATCCCTGTATTTGGGGACTCACTTCAGAATTCGTCCATTACTGGAACAGGCTTTTAGAAATGGGCTATCGATAGGCATTTACTTTTAAGAATATTACTCCAAATTGTTACGTATGTCAACTGAAAGTTCTCCTCAAGCCACTATAAACAATATCTGTGCTTCTGGAAAAATTGGCATATTCCTTACACCGAACAGAGCCAGGTGTTGTCCCCTTTGCTACGTGGTTCTGGTGTAGTCTGGCTGGATGTGGTCTGGGACTAACTGGTAATGCAGTAGATAAAGCATCAAAATTTTCCATTAATTCTGGGATTGTTTTCCAGCCTCTCTAGTCACATTTAGTAGCATCCATAAAGTGCCTGGTTCAAAGGCATGTCTGTTTTGTTTCTGTCTCTGGCTTAGAAATAAGAAGCCTACAGGCAAGAGATTTCAGGGAAGCAGCGAGGTCTAGTGGGTAAAGCATGGGTTTAGGATCGAGAAGATTTGGGTTTTAATCTTGGCTCTGCCAGTTACCTGCTGGGTGACCTTGGGCAAGTCACTTCAAATCTCCATGCCTCAGTTTCCTCAACTGCAAAATGGGGATTTAATACCTGTTCTCCCTTCTACTTAGACTGACCTGATTAACTTGTATCTACCCCAGCACTTAGACCAGTATGTGACACATAGTAAACGTTTAACAAATACCATGATAAAGGAATTTGACTATGAATGGAGCAGCATGACCTAATGGATAGAGTACGGACCTGTAAGTCGGAAGGACCTAGGTTCTAATTCTGGCTCCGCCATTTGTCTGCTGTGTGATCTTGGGCATGTCACTTCACTTCTCTGGGCCTTAGTTACTTTTCTGTACAGTGGGAATTAAGACTGTGAGCCCTATATGGGACATGGACTGTGTCCATCCTGATTATCTTCTGTCTACCCCAGCGCTTAGAAAAGTGCCTGGCACATAGGCGATTAACAAATACCATAAAAAGAAAATCCTGTTTTAATCTATTGCGTCTGATAATGCTGTCACCATCTTAAATGTATTTGATTGCCTTGCTCTTCAGCTGTGCCTCAGTTTGGGTTTTCCTCATTTTCCTCTCAGAGACCAGGTGTCAGTGGTCTAGCCCTGGAGGCTCAGTCATTGACACTTACAGAGAAAATGATTTCAATGACTTCATGCGTTTCCACACTGCCAGAGAAACAGGTGTGGAAAATTGGACTTCTGATCTTTGACAATTGGAAGAATAGTGCAGGCATGCACAATGTGGGTAGGCTATAATTACTTTTTTATGGTATTTGTCTAGCACTTACTATTCATTCAGTCGTATTTATTGAGCGCTCACTGTGTGCAGAGCACTGTACTTAGTGCTTGGAAAGTACAGTTTTGGAATAACACTGTTGTAAGCATTGGTGTAGATATAAGATAATCAGGTTGGGCACACTCCGTGTCCCACCTGGGGCTCACAGTCTTAATTCTCATTCTGAAGATGAGGTAACTGAGAAACAGAGAAGTTAAATAACTTGCCCAAGATCACACAGCAGACATGTGGCAAAACCAGAATTAGAACCCAGGTCCTTTTGACTCCCGGGCCTGTGCTCTAACCACCAGGCGATGCTGCTTCTCTGCTGCTACTTGGGGTGAACCGCAGGAAAGCGTCAGCAAGATTGACAGTAGGCAAGCATCCGTAAATCCTGAGAAGCTCGCCTTTGGTGTTCATTGAGTTTTAACTGGTTTTTTGTGTGTTTCAACCAGCCTAGCTGGGTGACGTGAGCCTACACCTAAGCTTTTGCTATGTAAAGGTGATTATCCAAACATATTATAAAGTAAGAGAAGTTTGCCTTGTCAAAGGTTTGCGTAACTGAATGAAGTTCTGATGATAGAGTCTCCCGTTGGCAGTGACAGATGAGCCTCAATCCTGAGAATTCAGCCGAAAACCAGCTCTAAGGAATTGATTGTAGGGCAGAGCACTTTACTGAGTGCAGGGAAAGAATACACAGATGGGAAGTGGACACGGTCTGTGGTTCTCTGGGGACTCACAGTCTTCAAAATATAAGCAGGGGAGAGGGGACTGGCAAGAGACACTCAAGGAGAGAAGAAACAAGACTCTAAGACAACATAAAGATTTGGACAGAAGGAAAATAAAAACAAAGATCCGCAGAGTGCTGTGGCTAAAGGAGCAGAATGTCGGGCTCCTCGAAGCTTAGCGTCCACTTTCACAACTGTGGCTAGAGCAGCAGCCGCCAAAATCTGCCCAGGGTTTTGTGGAGTCAGTGGCAGGTTGTGGTGGCTTTTCTCTGTCCCACCACGGTAGCACAGGGAAGGCTGAGACTGAGGTTCCTCGGTCTCCGAGGAGAGCCAGAGTGGGGTCTCGGGGAGGCAGTCCGGTGGGCTGGGAGAGGAGGACCCTGGAGGTCGTGGTGGGTAGATGGAAGTCGTGTGGGTAAGCAGCGATTTCTTGAAATAATAATAATGGTATTTTTAAGCACTTACTTTGTGGCAAGGACTGTTCTAGGCACTAGAGTGGATACAAGGTAATCAGGTTGGATACAGTCCCTGTCCCACATGGGGCCCACGGTCTTAATCCCCATTTTGCAGATGAAGTAACCGAGGCACAGAAAGACGAAGCGACTTGCCCAGGGTCACACAGCAGACATGTGGCAGAGCTGGGATTAGAACCCAGGTCCTTCTGACTCCCAGGCCCATGCTCTTTCCAGTAGCCTATGCTGCTTCAAGATTCTCTCTTGGCCATCGGATGGAGAGAGAGGTCCGGAAGATGTTCTGCAGTGGCTGAGATCTTTGCAGGCCGGCGCGCCCAGGGCATTCGGGGAACAGGGACCGTGATGCCAGGGCAGCAGTTTACTTGATGGATTTGCTCAGCCTTGGGGAGGAGAGAGAAAGAATCAGCTCAGTCAGTCGGGCTGACAGTCGGTTCATCACCAGACCGTCTCCCCGAAGTCAGACTGACAACTTTTTCCAGCTTCCACATTTACATTTTTGATAATCATCCACGCATCTTATTTTGTCAGTTAATGGAGAGATTGGACAAAAATGGTATTCTGCTCTCGGTGCTGAATTGTCAACCTCATTTTGGTGTCGGATTGGCTGGATTGAAAGTAGACTTGCCATTTAGGCTTCCACTCACGGGTCTGCTTGGCGTCTTTTAAGCCCATTGTGCTGTTCCTTTCCATCATCCAGGGTACTTTGGGCCTTTTGAAGAGAAGCTTGAACTCTGACCATTTAGTTTTGCCCCGTGCACCCGGCGGGTGGTTACCACTAAATGCCAGGCTATTTTTCCAGAAGCTCCTTGGAGAAAAGGGATGGCGTTGGCCACTGAATAGCGTAGAGCGACTTCAGTGACCGAGCACAATGGAACAGAAGACCTTTTCTGTCCCATCATTCATTCAGTGACAAAACAAGATGTGTGATTGATTAAAGACTATGCGGAGGTTGAAGCTGGGGAAAAAATAAAGAAAAGACTGTTGACCAGACTGCAGTGAAAAGGGTTGAACTCAGAGGGAATAAATGGTGAGTGGCGTGATCCACCATTAGTTCCCAGAATCGGAATTATATTCTGGACCAGTGTTTCATCCTGTGCAACTCTATAGGAACAGTGCACAGAGTTCCCAAGAAAGGGACAGACTGGCCCGCTTTTTCCATTTGAGAAGAACAAGACGTGTTTATAACTCTGGAGATGTGTCTTGGAGGAGTGAAATAATTTGCAGCGAATCACTATTCGGAGTTCATGGAAAATCGGAATTGATTTCCCAGTGGCAAAAGGGTGCCAAATGCCCGTAGCAATTGAACTACCTGGCTTCCCCTGTCAAAGTTCAAGTTTCATCACAAAGGACCCCCGAATGACCTGGGAGACGTGAGGGAAAGGACAAAATGGAATTCTCTAACAAAATGGGTCTGAGTGCAGGAAAGGGTTTTGTGCTGGTCTGCAAAGATCTGCAAAAGAATGGAGCTATCCTTTCAGATTTCATTAAACCCCAAGTTCCATCAATTTCGCAAAATCGGTTGCAAATAGGTGAAACATGGAAATCATTTGTGAAGTCCTACAAGAGTTATGAACAGTCCAAAGCTCAGAAAACTGCTAGAAACGTGAGAACGTGTAGCGATGATTCTGTGGCAGTGAAGAGATGGAAAGCCTATCAGGGCTTGGAAAAAACAGAGGTTTTGAAAGAGTTAATGAAATGAGGGAACAAAAGCAAACAGGAACGTTTAACCAAGACCTCCAGATGTATGATCACAGCATTTCCACCAAAATCCCCTTAAAAATTCACATTAATTTGATAAAATTTCTCGAAGGCCAAGAAATGTTTAACTTCACTTTACTAGGAAATGGGTTTTCCTGTTATTACTACCACCACTACTAGTAGTGGAAAGAGCCCAGGCTTGGGAGTCAGAGGTCGTGGGTTCTAATCCCGGCTCCGCCACTTGTTGTTGTGTGACCTTGGGCAAGTCACTTAACTTCTCTGTGCCTCAGTTACCTCATCTGTAAAAATGGGGATTAAAAAATGTGACCCCCCCCTTGGGACAATCTGATTACCCTGTATCTACCCCAGTGCTTAGAACAGTGCTCTGCACATAGTAAGCGCTTAACAAATACCATTATTATTATTATTATTGTTAATAATGGTGGTATGTGTTAAGTGATTGCTGTATGTCTACCACTCTGCTAAATGCTGGGGAGATATACGATCAGCTCAGACACAGTCTCTCTTCCACATGGGGCTCATAATCTAAAGCGGAGGGAAGCGGGTATTTTATCCCCATTTTCTGGATGAGGAAACCGAGGCTCAAAGGAATGAAGCGACTTCCCTAGTTTACTCAGCAGTCAAGGGATGGCACCAGGATCAGAACCCACTTCTCCTGATTTCCACTCCTGAGCTCTTTCCACTAGACCACACTGCCTTTAACTTTTCCTTGAATTTCTTTTTTCTTTAGGGGCGTGTGCTTTTTTCCGTTTTTGTTTTTGGGGGGAGCTGCAGTGTCGACATAACATAAAACATTGGCAGGTACATTTTGCAGCGTTTCCGAGATCCAGTGAGGGCCAGAGACTACTTTGAATCTGGGTATTTTATTTATGCAGAAACATTTCCTTCCTTGAATGAGAAATTGGTTCATAAGAAATGGCATACTAGACCCAATTTTCTACTACTCCAACAGTCCGCCCAGCCTCCTCGTCTGTCTCTGACAGTGGCACGAGAAGAGGTTGGGTGGCATAGTATGATGGTTGCCCTCCTTAACCTTCTTCATAGTTAGGGTTGTACCATGTAAATTCTCCAGTTTTTCTCTCTGATCAGAGAGACTGTGACAAACTTGTCCCCGAACATCCTTACAGTTGGTACTGAGCAAAGCAGGGATCTAAATGGCAAGCGTGCACTCTGTCTTTCTCTCTCTCTCTTTCTCTCTCACACACACACACACACACACACACACACACACAATCATACTGTTAGGAAAATGCCCAGAAATGGAGCTTCAGAACAGCTTACCAATTGGCTGTTTTTGTCAGTCAAGAAAACTGAGGTATCGTACCTTGAAAGTCAGTGAAATGGGTCCATTCCTAATTAATTATTCTTCGGGTCTACGAAAGCAGTAAACGTAGCTGAAACGTACTGAGTTGGAGTTGAGGTTTGTGTCGTCTGCTGAGCTATTGGAGAGGGCTGCTTTCCATCTCCCCTGTGGTTTGACTCACTGATTTGATATTCATTATACGCAAGCCAACAACATGGCAGCTTGTCCAAGGAAGAATTCTGTTCATTAGTTTCATACCCCGGTATGTGTATGTTTGTGTGTATTAGCAAGAGCAAGTGGGAGAGGGTGAAAAGAGAGGTGATGGTAGTGGGAAGTTGGGCACTAGGGTTGAAGTTGTTGACTTCATTTACAGATAAGCGTTCTCACGTCTGCCCTTCTAAAGTTGTGTTTATATATGAAATTGCACTTGGTTCTGTCTGTAGCTGTCATTTCTTTTGTTACTCCTGAGGAACGTTCATTAGTAATAGGCGTATTTTGAAGCCCGGAGGTGGCATTTATTTAAAGGGGTTGCTAAGCACCCATTTTCCAAAATTCCCCAATCACCGTGCTGTCATGTGATCCAACAACTGAGCTCTCTCTGGCCCGGGGAAGGGTCCTATCTTCCTACCCCCTTTTCCCTCCTCCCCTTCCCCCCTCTACATTCTCAGTCCACACATAAGATTAGGTCAGAGAGAGGAGTCAGGGAGGTTCATTGATGACTGAACTAATTTCCAGGGATTTAAGGAATTTTAAACCAGTCCAGAGAAACCCCAATGAGACCACAGGGGATATTTCATTCCCAGCCCACGTCAGATTGGAGTTCGACGGACGGCAGGGACTCCCTATCTTTGGTCACGACGGAGCAATGACCCCACTCAGTTTAGGACTGTTGATGACCTGGCACACCAGTCCTGAGACTTGTGACTCCTTCGGTTCCACAAATCAGTTGATCGGTCGTATTTATTGAGCGCTTACTCGGTGCAGAATACTGTACGAAGTGCTTGGGAGAGTACGATGTAACAGAGTTGGTGGAGGTGTTCCCTGCCACAGTGGACTTACAAATCGCATGTCATAAGGGATTTAGTAACATCAAATGCTAGATGAGAGGGTAGCCTCTATTGTACTTAGATGTCACTGGATAATTGGAATGGGCTTTATTATTAACAGAGCAGGTAACTGTACCTTCAACTACAATGTTCCCCTTACAGTCCTGTGAGATGGGCCAGCTCTCAAAGCTTCATTTTATAGTTAAAGTGAATCGTCTTAATGATTTAGCATTGCCCAGTAGAAGGAGCATGGATCTGGGAGTCAGAGGACCTGGGTACTAATTCTGACTGCACCACGTGCCTGCTGTGTGATCTAGGGCAAGTCAGTCTCATCTATTGAGCACTTAGGGCACTGTACTAAGCGCTTGGGAGAGTACAAAACAAGAATATAACAGACTCATTCCCTGCCCACAGTAAGGTTACAGTCACGAGGCAAGTAACAACTTCGCTGTGCTTCAGTTTCCTCAACTGTAAAATGGGGATTCAATACTGTTCTCCCTCCTACACTGTGAGCCCCATATAGGGCAGGGACTGAATGGACATGATTATCTTGCATCTACCCTTGAGCTTACTGCAGTGCTTGGCATATAGTAAGGACTTACAAATACCTCTAATTATTGTCATTATCATTATTGTTATCGTCATCATCATCGCTATTATTACCATGCCAGAGGTTTCCCGGAGAGATTGCAGCCAGTAGAACCCAGATGAAGGCTCCTTGCCCTTTGGCTTCTTGCCCCCTTAGGCTACTGAATAGGGACGAGCTATCCTCCCAATTGACTTGCTCAACTTCCCTTCCAAGTCATAATTTTATCTTAAAGAATTTCAGTACCAGATAGTTGGCTCTCATTTGGCAATCTAAAAAGAAAACACACACACACACCCCTATATTCTTGAAAAACTGTGTCAGTAAGTACATAGTTTATAGGGAGGCTGTATGTTTTCTTTCCGAGTAGTCTTTTTTTTCTCCCAGCGAGGAGGGAAGATTGTTTGGTCACCCAAGTCTAGCCACCTGTACTGGGTTGTCTACCCCAAAAGCATGGTGTAGTGGATAGAGCACAGGCCTGGGAATCAGAAGGTCATGGGTTCTAATCCCAGCTCTGCCGCTTGTCCGCTGTGTGACCTTGGGCAAGTCACTTCACTTCTCTGTGCCTCAGTTACCTCATCTGTAAAATGAGGATTAAGATTGTGAACTCCATGTGGGAAAGGGACTGTGACCAACTTGAATACCTTGTATCTACCCCATCATTTAGAACAGTTCTTGCCATATAACAAATGCCATCATTATGATATTATTATTATTAATAAAGACAGTCTCTCACACGCATGCACACACTCTAATTGGGAATCTTCTTGGGGTTCATGGTTACCCATCTTGGATTGGGGAACTATTATCACTAAATGAGTCCATTGTGGATTCAGCTCTTAGTCAATCAGTGGTTTTTACTAAGCACTTCCTGGGTGGAGACCATTGTACCAAGCGCTTGGGAGAGTCCAATAAAATGAAATCGATAGACTGATTCCCCGCCACAAGGAGCTTACGATCTATAGGAGGAGCTTAGAGCAGTGGGATTTTTTGGAGCTTGGTCAGCTGAGCCCTGGAAACTGTGAAGGGAAACAAGTCAGAGCACCGATCTGGCTCTAACACAGCAGGAGAGGAACGATTGACTTTGGAATTTAGCTCACTGTACGCTTTTCTAATATGCTTGTAGTTCAGTGTCGCGGCCTGCTGTGGATATGGGGCTCGGGGTTTCTCATGACCTCAGTTCCTTTGACTCTGAAGTCTTTCGTTTGTTCCTAGATCATACCATGTAAGTCTTCAAGGGAAAGTCTTCATCTTCGGGTTGAAAACCCTAGTTAAGTTTAAATATCTGTCCTCTAGGTGGTGTTAGCTACCTGCTGCCTCTTTATGCTTGTATAATAAAAATCTGATTGCAGCAATAAAACGATTCTCTCTTATCAGCTGCAGTGTGTATCTTATAATTTCCCTCAGACTTACATTTTGGAGCAAACTACCTACTTCTTTTTTTTCCTCATTGTTTTGTTCTGATACAATGCGCTTAACTATCGCCCTATTTTTCCTCTGCCGTGACTGCAGATGTATGAAATATCAAATTGCCTTCTAGAAATTCCGTATGTGCTTAGCCGATATTTTATCATAATCCAACACTGACTTTTCTCCCCACTCCGTTTTTAAAGGCAACAGCACACAAGTAGCGTTAGCATGAGAGAGGAAAAACGTAGCAGACTTGAGGTCAGCGAGTTCATGCGTAGAGGGTTATCGACTGCTGATCTGCCGTAAGTCGGGGGCTAACGGATTAAGCAGCCCTAAAAGAACAGGAGCAAAGTCTTGGATTTATGTGCTAGCTTTCTGCCAGGGAGAGTATGGCCTGTCTCATCCCCTTCATTTCCTAGCATCTCTTTATGGCAGGTAGGGGTAGTTTTGCTATTACTGTTTTTGGTAGTGAAAGTGAGACACTGAGAGGTTAAGAGTAAGTCAATAAGAGCTGGACCAGTGTGGTCCTTCCGGCAAAGAATTTTGTCTCCAGCAGTGCTCGCCGGAAGGAATCGCGTGAAGTAATGTGTCCTACGGTCCATCTGACATCCCTAACTGTCCCTCTGGTAACCCTAGACAGAGATTTGGTCCCTAAAGTTATGCAGATCCCCAGCGGTCCTGCTATTTTCTGCCTGCACTACTTCCCCCAGTGATCAATTCTGTAGGTTTTCCAGCTGCCGTGTGAAGAAGTGTTTCCTTTTGTTTATCTTGAAGCTACCACCTTCAAGCCTCAATGGATGTCCGCTCTTCTCAGCACTGTGGATTTGTTGAACAACAATTCTGCATTTGCCCTGTTCCGGTCCATTGTGATTTTGTAGTCTTCGATCATGGCTTTCCGGAGCCTGCATCTTTTCAGAATTCAGAATCTTTGTTTTCTCAGTTTATCCTCTGAGGAAATTTTCCTATCCTGCTGATGATTTTCGTTATACCTTCTCCACCTTTATTAATGTTCTTACTCTGATGCAGCAACCAGAACTGCACTCTGCTTTCCAGAAGGGAATCTACTCCTATTTGCTAGATTATCAAAACCATAGCCCTTGTTTCCTAGTTCCTTGACTGTTGACTGAATTGTCTCTAGAAGAATCAGTCAGTAGTATGTATTAAACACCTTCTCTGTGCAAAGCACTGTACTCAGGATGAGGGAGGGTACAACAGAGTTGGTAGACATGATCCGTGCCCTTGAGGCCCTTACACTGTCACAGAGAATTGACGTGTCCCAATTTTGATGGGACTCTCTCCCGATTTTAGGGTTTAGGCCAAATTTGCCAGATTTAGGCATTCTGCTGCTTTTAAAATTGGGGACCCACAGAGGCTGTGTGCAAAACTCTGCATCGTGCAGAAGTGTAGCCTCCATGCTTGTAGATCTCAGCAAGTAAAACATCAGGTCCAAGTGCCTTTATGTTTTTCATAACCCTGACTGCACGGATGCTTTTCCGATGGCTTGCACGAGTGTCATATCTTGGCATATTGGAAGGCCTTGGATGTTTTGCTAGGCCTCGTCTTTAGTAGTGGATGACATGTAGAGGAACTTTGAAAGTTCTTGCCATCTCTTTAGGATTCTCTGCTGATCTGTGATGAGCCTGGGGCTGTTTTCACACTTCAGAGGTTCTGTGATGGCATGGATCAAGCCACATCATGCCTCAAGTAAAGTGAAGAAGGTGTCAGGGAAAAGCGAGGCAAAGAGAAGCACCATGTCCTAGTGAATAGAGCCACTTGTCTGTTGTGTGACCTTGCAGAAGTCACTTACTTTCTCTGTGCTTCCATTACTTCATCTGTACAATGGGGATTAAGACTATTAGCCCAGTGTGGGACCGGTGCTGTGTCCAACCTGATTACACTGTATCTCCCCCAGTGCTTAGATCAGCGCTTGACATATAGTAAGCGCTTAACAAATACCATCACCACGATCGTAGCCCTGGATCTCTTTCACATAGGCCTCCCTCCCTGTGCCACGTTTGTACCTTGGTTTGATCTGCAAGTCATGATGCAGGTTTCTGAAAGCCTCACTTTGCAGAGTTCTCAGGCACGTCAGAGTAGTGCTGGTGTGATTTTTTTTTAAATGATATTTATCGAGTGCCTAATGTGTGCCACACACTGTACTAAATGCTGGTGGCAGATACAAGATAATCTGCTTGGACAGACACACTCTTTGTCCCCCATGAGACTCAGAGCCTTGATCCTCATTTTATAAATAAGGAAAATGAGGCACAGAGACTTGCCCAAGGTCCCACAGCAGATAAATGGTGGAGCTGGAAGTAGAACCCAGATTCTTCTGGCTCCCAGTCCCCTGATCTATCCAGGAGGCCATGCTGCTTCTCAGTAGTGTAATCCAGTGTCTCACAACAAGGGCTGCTCATCTGAATATCTTGCTTTTGTGGCCAGGGATCATTTCTACTAACTCTGTTATACTGTACTCTCCCTAACGCTTAGTACAGTGCCAAGCCCGGCTCTGCCATTTACCTGCTATGTGACCTTGAACAAGCCGCTTAACGTCTCTGGGCCTCAGTTACCTCACCTGCAAAATGAGGATTAGGACTGTAAGCCCCAGTGGGGACATGGACTGTGTCCAACCTGATTAGCTTGTATTCACCCCAGTGTTTAGGACAGTGCCTGGCACATAGTAAGTGCTTCAAAAACACCATTAAAAAAGCAAACAACAAACCAATAAAAAACAGCTCTAGCAGGCTGTTGGATGCAGAAACCTAGAGAGATCTGGCCCATCAGGAGAGCTTTCTTTGTGACTGCTATTACCCAAGTCTGGGCCGTCTCTAGTCAAAGATCCTTCTTAGTTTTAAAGGTTTCCGAGACACATCAGTATGGAAAAAAATCCAGCATGTAAATTAAATATATTACCATGTTTGTGGTCTGCAAGCAGGAAAATCTTTGGCTTTGTGGAGATAAAAGCGGGTTCTTCATAATTACTAATATGTCTCTGTAAAATGTACATTAGAAAGAGACACCAAAAGGCTGCTCGGATCACAGCTGAAACGTTCTTTTGTTCTGTTTGTTTTTCATTACTCTGAAATGATTACTGCAGAAATTCTTAAATTGGGTGCTTTTCGAAGAGGGAGATTAACAGCCATAAGCACAATCTTGCAGCTGTGTCAAAAAAAAAAATAATTTACATCTGTGTTTATTGGTGACACTTTGGGGATAACTTTAGAGAACTCACCTTGAGCGAATGATATCACAAATTGGAACTGGAGAACAAGGCAAAAAATGATTCTTCCCTTCCCTTGTTGTTAGGCAGGAAAGAGCAGAATTCATATATTTATGGGGAAAGCGTTTCTTCTCTGAGGACGGCCCATCTTCTTTCGTGTTGACCTTGACCTCCCCGCATTCCCATTAGTCAATTAATCATATTTATTGAGCGCTTATTGTGTGCAGAGCCCTGTACTTAGCACCTGGGAGAGTACAATATAGCACTAGGGAGGTTGTTTCAATCAATCGCTCATATTTATTGAGGAGTTACTGTGTGCAGAGCACAGTACTAAGCACTTGGGAGAATACAATACAAGAATAAGAAGACAGATTCCTCGCCCGCTGGGCTTCACAAACTGCTCATCCTCTTGAACGTTAAGAAATCTGACTGGTGGGTGAAAATGACCGGACAGTCATTTTACGAAGAACAAGTAAAATATGGAAAGACTAACTGTTCTTTGGACACCTCGTGACGTATCTAGCCTTGGAGGAAGTGGGCAGGGTCTAGGTCCACGTCCTATGGATTACAGGGCCGGGTTTGAGGATTGAGCAGTTCTTTTTCTGCATCTTGTTATATCAGGAGCATGGAGTCTGTTTGTCGGGTTGGCCAAGTGTCCCCCAGAAACCAGTGAACTGAATTCTCCCCAACTGGTGCCATGGGAGCAGTTCACCCTTTCTTTTTTTTTAATGGTATTTGTTAAACGTTTACTATGTGCGAGGCACTGTACTAAGTGCTGGGGCAGATACAAGCTAATCAGCTTGGACACAGTCCATGTCTCTCACGGGACTCACCGTCTTAATCCCCATTTTTACAGATGAGAGAACTGAGGCTCAGAGAAGTGCACAAGGTTACACAGTAGACAAGGGGTGGAGCCAAAATCTGAACCCAGGTCCTCTGATTCCCAGGCCTGTGCTGTCTCCACTAGGCCATGCTGCTTCTCTTTCCCACACCTCTGTGATTTACCAAAGCGAAGCAAATAGAGTAATGATAATGATGGTATTTGTTGACCACTTCCTATGTGCTAAACTCTCGGGTAGATGCAGTCAGATCAGACACAGTCTCTGTCCCACAGTTGGGGCTTGCAGTCTAAGGGGGAAAGGGAACAGATATTTAATGCCTATTTTTCTGATGAGGAAGCTGAAGCACAGAGAAATTGTATTCTGCCTAAGATATGTTGAATGGAAATAGATCCCTTTTCAGAGTAACTATCTCTATTGAGATGCCACTCATCTTGGAAAAGTTGATTAGTGACTTGGTATGAAGGAGGTGATAATTCTTTATTACATTGAAATGATGTCCTAATGAACATGATTGCTGGATTACTGTATCTCAAACCCCAGAGTTTACTTAAGAGCTGCTTTGCTTAATGGCGTGAGATCGCTCAACTAAAATGTTGGCGAGCTAAAGCCGCTGAACATCCTTGGAGTCTCTGATACTCAGTTCTGCTCTCCCAAGGGTGACCGTAAAACTGGTTTGTTTAGAGGTCAGTGGAGCCCAAGTTAAACAGATGGTTTCCCCATTCTCATTTTGACCTTTTTCCTTCCTTCGTTTTCTGCGATTCTTTCCCTTTCCCTCGTCTCATCCCCCTGCCCTTCAGACCGTCAATTCTTCATTGTCCTCCAATATCCTTTCGCCTGTCTTTCTATTTAGTCGTCCCCTCTCTGTTGCCTCCCCTCATTTTCCCTTCTCACTGTTCTCAGTTGATCAGTAGTATTTGATGAGTGCATCCTGTGTGCAGAGCACTGTACTAAGCAAATAGGCAAATACAGTAAATAGGACACATTCCCTACTCTCAGGTCATTGTCCATGTTGCCTATCACTCTGTTTCGCTCTCTGTTTTTCTCCTCTTTTGTTTCCTTTGAGGATCCTCTCTGGGTCGCACATTGAGTCTGATCATTTAACGTCCTTGTCGCCATCATCACCATTTCAGAATTATGATGGAATTAACTCCAAATGAGGGACTAATGCCTAATTAGAATGCTGTTTGAAGTGCTTTAGGGTATACACAGGGAAGTATGAATTAGAGGCAGTCCTTGACCTCAAGAAGCCAACAATCCAGAAGGGAAGACAAACAGAAACAATAATTTAACATTATAGATTATTTTTTTTTTTACAATTAAGCAAATGTCACCCCCAGCCGCATTTATCTTTTTGCAACATTATGAGTCGTCAGCCCGCCCATAAAAAAAAAAATTCTCCAGTGACTCCTTCGCTTCCCATAGAAAAGAAAGACTCCTCATTCTTGGCTTCAGGGCCTTTCATCAGCTGAGTACACTCCTCCAACCCCTCTGCCCAGACTATTCCAGGTCATGTTCTTGAATTTTACCAAGAAAACCCCATTGTCCTTTATTCTTGACTCTCCTGCCTCCCTCCCATCGTTCTCTCCTTTTTCTGCCTGGAACAGCCTGTCTCCTTAGCTTTTCCACATTGTCCCTCCCTTCAAGCCCTCATAAAAAAAAAAAGTCTCCTCCTGGAAACGTTTCCTCCTCCACGATTCATTTTTCTGTGCCTTCCCATCAGCCACCTTCATGATCATGGGCTACCTAATGAATCTGTGGCTTATTCATTCTCTCATGCCTATCATTTATCTCTATTTTGCGGGTGTACCCCAGGATCAGCCACCACATTTTGTGCTTTATCTGAGAGTAGGCGGGAGTGATCATAACCCCCCCCTCTGTTCTCTACCTCCCTGAATGATAGAGGCAGGACAGAGAACTTCCAATATTACCAAGGGGCACAAGGAGGAGGCAACCCCTGTTCATGTTCCCATGCGTATTTATATCATTTACTTCTTTAATTTGAAGGACAGTCATATGGCTTACTCAGGTCCAAATCCTGATAAAACTCTCGTATTAATGGTAATTTTCCCCAGCTCTGGAAAGTAGTTTAATATTTCAAAATGATGCTTTAGTATTCATGCCCTCATTTTATTGCTCCATCAACCTATATTTTGGTTTCCTCATAAAATGTTTTGCAGCCCATAACATGTATTAAGGTTGGTGCAATTCCCCCTTCCCCCCCAACCCTGTCTCTGATTATAGACTTAGAAAGAGATCTGCCTTCCCACTCATTTGGAGTTGGGTTGTTAAAGTGTGAGCTCATTAGCACGAGGAAAATAGAAATCTATACTGGGATTAAGACTGGCGTCACCAAACCGTAACCTTGCCGGTTGCTTTCGCTGCATCGGAGCACCGTGGAAGATGAACCCTGGCAGGTAAAGAAGTGACTTGTCTCTGCGGCATTAGAAGCGCTGGGCTGTCCAGATCGCGTCCCGTTAGAGCACAGATCACCCGAGATGGGCTGTAATTTCGCTTGGGTGGCCTGTGGCACTCTCTGCTTCTCCCCAGGCCAGCGAGGTTTGCTCATGGCTCTCCCTGGGGGCCCGGGACAGCCAGATACTCTCTGACTGGAGATCTGCTCTGTTTGTTCCGGTGATGCTTGTGATGCTTGTGGCCACTGCCGGCCCGTTGTCACTCAGAGCAGGAGAGGAGGCCCTGGAGACAGCCAGGGGAAGATGAGAAATGACACGAGGCAAAATGCCCCATGATCTCTTGGACTAATAATAATAACTGAGGTATTTGTTAAACACTTATTATGTGCCAGGCGGTGAACTAAGCTGCTACAAGGTAATCGGGTTGGACACAGTCCCTGTCCCACATAGGGCTCACAGTCTTATTCCCCATTTTCCAGGAGAGGTAACTGAGGCCCAGAGAAGTGAAGCAGTTTGCCCAAGGTGATGCAGCAGACAGGTGGCAGAGTTGGGATTAGAACCCAGGTCCTTCTGACTCCCAAGGCTGTGCTCTATCCATTAGGCAACACTGCTTCTCCAGTCACTGCTTCATTCATTCAGTAGTATTTATTGAGCGCTTACTATGTGCAGAGCACTGTTGTAACTGCTTGGAACGTACAGTTCGACAACAGATAGAGACAATCCCTGCCCAATGACGGGCTCACAGTCTAAACGACGGGCTCACAGTTCCGGTCACTGATCTGGAACCTGGGCTGCCTCAGTGCTCAGGCATTTCTGCCCTTCCTTTTCGGGCTCCCAAAGCCATCCGGGGGGCTACTGGGGGCTCAGTGGATGAGGCTTGTACTGATGGAGTGTGCTGAACGTTGCAAGTAATGGGCTGTTGATTTCACAGGTGGAAATAGAGGGCCACAGTGACCATATGCCCAGGCTGAATGACACTCATGTCCAATCTGATTAGCTTGTGTTTATTCATTCATTCAATAGTATTTATTGAGCGCTTACTATGTGCAGAGCACTGTACTAAGCGCTTGGAATGCACCCCGACCCTCAGTAAAGTGCCTGGCACATAGTAAGCCCCTAACGAATACCGTTTAAAAAGCAACTCACCTTTCTGAACTACCTTTTATTAGCACGGCCTCACCCTTTCTGAGTTGTGTATTCAAAATGCCTACAATGGCATTATTGGAAAAGTGGACAGAGTCTAAGAACTTCTGGCCCACTTTGAATCCATCTTTTGAGAGTATGCTCTGCTTTTGTTGTTACCTTCCTCACTGCAGTTGGAACTGGGTGGGTTTCATGGACACGGGTTGTCAGTGAAACTTAAATGTAAAAGTACCTTCCTTTTGTGGGGGACTCTGTCCAACCTGATTACCTTGTAGCTCTAACCCAGCGCTTAGAAGAGAGCTTGGTACGTCGTAAGCTGCGTGGCCTAGGGGATGGAGCATGGGCCTGGGAGTCGGGAGGGCCTGTGTTCTAATCCCAGCTCTGCCACTTGTCTGCTGTGTGACCTTGGGCAAGGCACTTCGCTTCTCTGGGCCTGTTACCTCATCTGTAAAATGGGGATTAAGACGGTGGGACAGGGATTGTGCCCAACTCAATTAGCTTGTACCAATCCCAGCCGTTAGAATAGTGCCTGGCACATAGTAAGCACTTAACAAATACCATTGTCATCATTATTACAATTATTATCATCATTATTATTATCAAACACTTAAACACCGTAGTGATGATGATTTTAATGGTACTTGCACATCTTTTTAATTTCTCATCAAATAATACATTCTGATGTTGCCCAAGCTGTTGCTCTGTTTATGTAATCCAATGAACCGAAAAGGAGCTTTCCTTAATCAGTTATTCACTTCTGGCATTTGGCATTAATGGTTTCACTGGATTAGCACAAGCCACCAGTTAATTCTCTCATTTTAGCAAAGAGGACACTTATAGCTAATAACACATGAAACCATTTCATTAAGAGAAAAGTCTTGTTAGTATCCATTAACACAGTCCACGAGCCAAAATGCAAATCATTTTGTTCCTGATATCATTATTAAGGAAGCAAAATCAATTTGGGACCAACTTTGGGGGGAAAAAAAGTGTCTATGCACTTTATGCTAGAAAGAAACTTAAATGTGTAATCCCATTTGTTGTTTTTTGTTTTTTTTAACCAAACCCAAACGATGCAAATCTGATAATATTTAACCGGGAAACTCAACTACTAGGGTGTTTGTAGGTTCCTAGCATTGGTGGCAGTCATTATCCGTTATTGCGACAAATTTTTCTCTGCCTTTTCTCGGATGGTTGTCTGTGTCCACAAACCTGCGACCGGCTTCTGGGTTTGTTAATGAATATTTAAACTGGTGTAGCGAAAACCATGTTTAATATTTAGGAAATTGAGTCAGTAAAATTAAGAGTCTCTGAAACATGATTTAGCACTGATGCTGAGGAGATTTTACTGAGGGCACCAGGGGTGTTCCTGTGTTTGTCCCTGCCCCAGTTCTTTCTTCCTGCTCCTCTCCCTCTGCTGCCAGTGCTGTCCTGGGGACCTGGTTCTGCTGCTTGCTGCTGTTCTTCCCCCAACCAACCTGATGACCTGTCCACCCCTACACTAGGTGACCAGACGGCCTGATTTCAATGGGACAGTGCTCAAATTTCAGGGTCCACTCCACGACCCTTTGGAGGTTCTTTAGGGTATCGCCATGTCCTGCAAAACCTAATTGAGAAGAAAATGGTTGGCTGAGACGCGTGCGCATCTCCGTCAGGGATCGGAGATGTGTGCCCCCGTTGACATGTGATCTTACTTGATTTAGGAGAAAAGGGTGAGCAGGGGAAAGAGAGAAGAGGGTCTGCAAGTCAGTCAATTAATGGAATTTATTGAATGCAGAACACTGTACTTGGGAGAGTACAATATAACGAAGTTGGTAGGCACGTTCCTTGCCGACACTTGACGGTCTAGAGCTTATAGTCTCTAATATAGACACTAATATAAATGAATATTTTGTGGGCCTTGGGCTCAGGAGGGGCTGCTGATGCTCTGAACCCAGAGCCTGGGACTTGGGAGCTGTTTCAGCAGATCTGCCCTGTGGCTCTGTAGGACTTCAACACTGACATGGTAACTGCACGCTGAGGCCGTGCAGGATTCAAAGGGTTTTTATTTATTGTTTATTTTCTTTTGTTTTTATGGCATTTGTTAAGCACTTACTATGTGCTGGGCACTGTCCTAAGTGCTAAGGTAGATACAATATAATCACGTTGGACACAGTCTGTGTCCCACATGGGGGTTCATGGTATTAATCCCCACTTTACAGATGAGGTTAATAATAATAATAATAATAATAATAACTGTGGTATTTCTTTGTAGAAATAAAATACTTGGCTGCCCCAGGCACTGTACTAATTGTTGGGGTGAATACGAGCAAATTGGGTTAGACACAGGCCCTGTCTCAGGAGGGGCTCACAGTCTCAATCCCCATTTTACAGATGAGGTAACCGTGGCACAGAGAAGTGAAGTGACTTGCCCAGAGTCACACAGCCAACAAACGGTGGAGCCGGGATTAGAACCTGGGCCTGAATCCCAGGCCTGTGTTCTATCCACTAGGTTATACTGCTGCTCCACGTACCGCCCAGGAGTCTTCTCGGAGCCAAGTCTAGCACTGAGAAACAGGGATCTAGAGGCAGCGACTTCTCTCTAGTACGTTTAGTTGCAAGACATCCATAGAAAAGCACAGGAACCAAATATTTTCTCTTCTCCAAAGTCAGCATTTTAGTAATAGGCTGAGAGATCGTTTCAGAAGCTGTGGGTAGAGTGGCTATTATGTTCAGTTCATCAAGTGCTTACTTCCATGGGACATAATATTTCTGGAAGTTTAAACTCAGTCATCTCCTGCTAGGTTCATGCGTTCGCCCTCTTGGAATCATTATTGTTCATCTTAAAATAGCACAGTGGACGAGGAGTCTCGATATTTCAGTGATGGGTGCTGTGTATACATTGAGGTAGTTTTAAAACTAGAAAACACATCTTGTGTGAAAACATTAACAAGTGTTTCTAAAAATAATTGTGATATTTGTTAAGTGCTTACTGTGGAGCAGGCATTCATTCATTCAATCATATTTATTGAGAGTTTACTGTTTGCAAAGCACGGTACTGAACGCTTGGGAGGGTACAGTATAACCAACAAACGGACACATTCCTGCCCACAACAAGCTCACAGTCTAGAGGGAGAGACAGATAGTAATGTAAATGAGTAGATAAATAAGTTAATTACAGATATATATAGATACATACATATATGCTTTGGGGATTGGAAGGAGGATGAATGAAGGAGCAAGTAAGAGCGGCACGGAAGACAGGGGGAGAAGAGAAGAGGAAGGATTAGTCAGGGAAGGCTTTGTGGAGGAGATGTTCCTTCAATAAGGTTTTGAAGAGAGGGAAGGCAATTATTTTTCTGCTATGAGGAGGGAGGCCGTTCCAGGCCAGAGATAGGATATGGGCGAGAGGCGGCAAGATTGCCGAGATCGAGGTGCAGTGAGCATTTTAGCATTAGAGGAACGAAGTGTGCAGGTTGTGTTGTAGTAGGAGAATAATGTTGGTATTAGTTAAGCGCTTACTATGTGCAGAGCACTGTTCTAAGTGCTGGGGGAGATACAGGGTAATCAGGCTGTCCCACGTAAGGCTCACAGTTAATCCCCATTTTAGAGATGAGGTAACTGAGGCACAGAGAAGTTAAATGACTTGCCCACAGTCACACAGCTGACAAGTGGCAGAGCCGGGAGTCGAACCCATGCCCTCTGACTCCAACGCTCAGGCTCTTTCCACTGAGCCACGCTGCTTCCCTAATAATAATGTTGGTATTTGTTAAGCGCTTACTATGTGCAGAGCACTGTTCTAAGCACTGGGGGAGATACAGGGTAATCAGATTGTCCCACGTGAGGCTCACAGTTAATCTCCATTTTAGAGATGAGGTAACTGAGGCACAGAGAAGTGAAGTGACTTGCCCACAGTCACACAGCTGACAAGTGACAGAGCCGGGATTCAAACCCATGACCTCTCACTCCCAAGCCCGGGCTCTTTCCACTGAGCCACACTGAGAGGCAAGGTGATTAAGTGCTTTAAAGCCAGTGGTGAGGAGTTTTTGTTTTAGGCACTGATCTGTGTGCTGTGATGGGTACCAGCAAATCGGATTGGATACGGTTCCTGTCCCTGACTCAGTCTCAATCCCCATTTTACAGATGAGGTAATTGAGGCCCGAAGAAATTAAGTGACTTGCCCAAGGTCACACAGCAGACAATTGGCAGAGCCGGGATTAGAACCCAGGTCCTTCCAACTCCCAGGCCCATGCTTTATCCACCAGGCCATGCTGCTTCTTTCAGGGATCCAAAAACGTATTAAGACCTCTAGGGAAAAGTGTGTAGAAAGTCCTCGGCCACTTAATTACTTATTTTTCAAAATAGCAGAAAGGGGCTACAAAACAGCGTGGTGCCTGTGGCACACACTCTGTTTTGTTTACAAGACTGCATAGCATTTGACAATTCATTAAACATTATAATTACCTGCCTTAATTTCATGATTGCATGTATTGTAATTATCCTAATTAGGTAATAGGAAAATTCATGCCCACAAAAGCCAAGAAATATTGAAGAGGTGCTACTAAGTCATGTGGGTGCCTGGAGTTAAAGGAAGGTCATGGGTGATGCTTCAATTCCTGTAATGGTAAATAGAAGGGAGACGGAGCCAAGATGGGGGTCCTGCCCAAGGAGAGCAGAGAAAGTAATCCATCAGTCGGGAATATTTATTGAGCATTTCTTCTGTGCAGAACAAAGTGTAAAACACTTTGCAAAGCAAAATACTTTACAAAGTGCTTGGGAGAAAGCACAATACAATAGGGTTGGTAGACCTGATCCCTGCCCACAGGCAGCATACAGTCTACGGGGGAGACACACATTAAGAGAAATGACAGAGTGTAAAGATAGGTACATAAATGCTATAGAACTGAGGCGAGTATCAAAGTGTTTAAGGGGGTACCCGGCCAGGTGCACAGTCGATGATGAGGGGAGGGTTGAGAGGGGAAATGAGGTCTTAGTTGAGGAAGGCCTCATGGAGGAGATGTGTAGGTGGGAAGTTGGAAAACTTTTGAATATGAAAGGGGAGGGAGTTCCAGGCCCGAGGGAGGATATGGACAAGAGTTAGCCGGTGAGAGAGATGAGGTTGAGGTATATTGGGAAGATGGGTGTCAGAGGATCGATCAATCAGTAGTACTGACTGAGCGCATGCATTGTGCAGAGAACTGCCGGCTCTGCCACCTGTCAGCTGGGTGACTGTGGGCAAGTCACTTCACTTCTCTGGGCCTCAGTTTCCTCATCTGTAAAATGGGGATGAAGACTGTGAGCCTCATGTGGGACAACCTGATTACCCTGTATGCCCCAGCGCTTAGAACAGTGCTCTGCACATAGTAAGTGCTTAACAAATACCAACATTATTATTATTATTGTTATTATTATCTGTACTAAGCTCTTGGGAGCGTACAATCCAACAGAATTCGCAGACATGATCCCTGTGAGCTTTCAGTCTAGAGGGGGAGACAAACATTAATAAAAACAAGTAATTTCTAATACACAATTTAAAGTTATATGGACTGGGTTTAGTAGATGAGTGAGGAAAGATGGGAGAGGACAGTGTGATTGAATGCCATAAAACTGGGGGTAAGGAGTTTCTGTCTACTGCCTGCGTGAAGGGGTAACCGTTGTAGGTTTTAGAAGTGTAGGGAGATATGGACTGAATGTTTTTTTTCAGAGAAATGATCTGGGCAGCAGAGAAGTTTGGACTGGAGAAGGGAGAGGCAGGAGGCAGGAAGGTCAGTGGGAAGGTTGATGCAGTATTAATAATGTTCAAAGCGGACAATTCATCTGGACCTGACCGTTGGCTATTTGTTGATTTTTATCGTCCATAGAATTTCGGTTTCCATGCTGAATGAATTTGAACAAAGATATCTCTAGAAGGGTCTCTGTAGAGGGAGAGGACATTTTTGTGTACAGGGGATGTGTGAGAGAGGAGAACTGTACTCTCCCAAGCACTTAGAATAGTGTTCTGCACATAGTAAGTCCTGAATAAATACCACTGATTGATTGAGAATGTGGTCGGAGAGTGGGATTTCAGAGTTGGTGAGGTTAGAGATCGTACAGTGATTAAAGGGGATGAGATCGTGTGTGTTCTGAAGAGGCAACCTTCATCACTACTAGGAAGGACCCGTGATTCAATGCCACAAAAGTCGCCAGACTAGGGACTGGCCACTGTGTTCTTGCCTGCGTGGAACCAGACACTGTGGTCACTCCGGTTCATTTTCTAGAAGCTGTGGCCTTATGCCTCACTGAGACCCCCCGAGCCGCACCCTCTAATCACCCCCCATGCCTGCCACCCCCATGCTGGTCCTTTGTTCTACCGCCGCTCCGCCCATCATCGATGATATTGCAGCCCACCAGCTTCTTCTTGTTCAACCCTTCCTTCCCCAGAGTGTTAGTAAATATCATTGACACTGCTACTAAGTACTTTCAGGGTGCAAATTGCCCCATGAACCCAAGAAACCTCCTCGTGGGGAATGATGGGTTCTGTGGCTGTGGGTTTCAGCCAGGGCCAGGGTTTTTGCAGCCATGGTGGTGGGTGACGGAAGGAGCGTAACCTGTCCACTGGTTGCAACCTGCTGGACTGGAAGCTCCTGGAGGGCCGGGATCATATCTTCCAACTCTACTGTATTGCCCTCTCCAAACAGTATACCCACTGAATCAAATCTTCAGCCTTCCTGGCCTGCTTAAATTAAGTAGTGCCTTTATTATCTATTTTAAAGATGAAAATAAGTATTTCCTGTGCACATGGTACTAGACCAAATGAAAGGTCTATTTCAAGTCCTATAAATAGGACAGAGTTGGAAGCTTTTCTCAGATTTTTTACATGTCCCCGAGATGATTTGTTCCTAAGCATTTGTGTATATCTGTATTTTTTAAATTTTATGCGTTCAGTTGTTCAGCTATTACATCTTAATTCTTCCTTCCTGTTCTCACTCTTTGCTAATAATTTTTATCCGTCCACCCCACTAGATTATAAACTCCTAGAGGACAGTGACCTTTCTGTTGATCATGTATTCTCCTCTCCTAGCACTGCAGCCATGCTCACTTTAAACAAAGCTTCATGGGGTGGGAGATGTAAGGAGAATGGGTAACAGCACAAGATCCAAAAAGCAGCTCTAGGGAGAGTTGGAATTGGGAAACCAAAAGCAAGGAGGGCAGAGAAAATGTTTCAAGGACATAGTAGAAATGAAAAGCCTCAGACAATATTGCATCCCAGCTGAAAACTGAGTCTGTTGCTGTGGACGGAGCTGCATGGTGCATTGCTCTCAGGAAGGGAGCGACTCTCTATGAGAGAGACTTCACATGGAAAGAGAGACGAAGAGGCAAAAGAGAAAACTGCAGAGGGACAGCCTTTTTGGGTGTTGTGTCCGGGATGGTAAATCAGCCACCCACCCACTCATAGTTGAACTCCTTCATCAGTACTGTCTTCTTTGAATTATTACATAGGACAGCTATGTATACACTCTCCCAAGTCCTTAGTAAATGTTCTGCAGCCAGTAAGTGCCCAATCAATACCTTTGATGATGATGGTGATGGATGACCAGTTTTCAAACCTGTCAGCAGCAGCTAAATGAAGTCATGACTCGTGCTGTGTCAAGTTTAGTACCTTGTATGGTTATTTTTTCTCTCCTTTCCCCCCGTGTTTTAAAGGAGTTTCCTCCATCATTTTTTCCCCTGAGGAAGGATATCTTGAAAGCTGAACTTGCTGTTAAGTAGAAGAGTGAAGGGCTGGTTTGATTATAGATATTATCCTCTACCTTTTTCTAAACCAATAGAGACTGAAATTGAAGAAGCCTTTTCTGGCTTAAAAAGCGGAACAGATACTTCTGGTAATCACCTCGGTCTTCCTCCTTTTTAGGGATTCCTCTCTTCATTTCTCAAAACAAAAGCTCTTAGACTTGCCTCAGAGTCAGAACATAGTTTACCAAATCTACTCAGATGAAGAGTTTGGGCCTAACATATATTATGTTTTTCAGCTAAAATAGCTCGATTTATGAGGTTTAAATGGCTCAAGGTCATCTCAGTGTCCTATTTTCAAAGGTTCTGTTGTTAGGTAGTACAAGTAAAGTCAGGAAAATCCGATCAATTTAAAGGAGATAGTATTTTTCAGAGGGCAGAGAGATCTGTATAGAGCAGTGAGAGGGTTTATATCTCACCATGGCTCTAAACTCATAGTGGGGGGGGGGGGGGTGTGCTTTAAGGGAGCCAAATATGCATTAGGAGGATGGAGGTCAACTTGAGGATAGAAGTTTCTGGTAGTTGCCTTACCCACAGCTCTTCTTTACCTTTGCTGCCATCCTGGCTGGTGACACTTGTAATGACGTTATTGAGGGTCACATAAAGGAGGGGGTCTTATTAGATGTTTGAGTCCTAGGACCTAATTTTAGCTTTTTTTTATGGTATTCCTTAAGTAATTACTACGTGCCAGCCACTGTCCTAAGTGCTGAGGTCGCTGCACACTAATCTAGTTGGACGGTGTGTCCCACATGGGGCTCAAAGTCTTAATCTCCATTTTGCAGATGCGGTGACTGAGCCCCAGAGAAGTTAAATGATTTGCCCAGGGTCACACAGCAGACAAGTGGCGGAGCTGGGATTAGAATCCAGATCCTTTTGACTCCCAGGCCCTTGCGCTATCCATTAGACCATGCTACTTCTCAGTTATGGCAGTTCTGCCCACGACTTCATCCACAGCCTTGTTTACCTTGATTTAATTAATTATAAATACTTATTTTTTCTTCCCAATCCCTTTTGTATTACTCAATTGGCTTTATTGAATTCTATTTTTCATTACCTAAGTAAATGCTAAGCTTGTAATTGGGTGAATCTCACAGTTCAGTCTCACCTATTTTTAGGCTATAACCTATTGGTAGGCAATGAAGAAGTAAATGGAAATTTGAAAGCTTTTAGAAACATATGGGCTTCTTTATCTTAAAAGTTATTGAAATGGAAGGTTTTTATATATTTTTTTTTTAGTCAGTCAACACAGTTGAGTTGAGCTGTCCACAGGGTGTATAGTGTGGTCCTGGATGTTTTTTGTTGTGACTTTTAAAGCTTCTTTTTCTTTTAAATGACTAGACATTGATTCTGGGGCAATTTTCTCACTCAGAAAGGGAAAAAGCCCAGATACTAAGAGGCCTCTGGCACATTGGATTTGGTGACACTCCCTTATAGAGTTCGAAAGGGTATATTGTGGTTCTGCCGTGATCACAAATATGCATGCCAAAATGATCTCCACGGGGTTGTGGCCTGATCACAAAAACACCCACAGTGAAATATTGCATGATGGTTAATCGGTGTGGGTCACTTGGGAAATCACCTAGAATTCTTCTTGCCTCATCCACCATGGAGTTGGCTAGGTATCCAAGTCAAGAGTCATTGAAGCTGTTGGTTCCAAGCACTATTGGATGCTCTAAATAGAATGTTTGTTTTTTCTTAATTTCAAATGTTCACCTTTCATCTTCCTCTGCCAAAGAAGTTGGCTCATATTCCCCCACTTCCCGCCACACTCAAGATTATTTCTTTTAGTTCATTCAGTTATTTCTTTTAGTTCATTCAGTTCTGTTTCCTCACCTCCGTTAGTGGTGGGCAGAAGAAATAACAGGGAAAAGGAAGAGGAGGAGGCCATGTGTCTCCTTACAGACATCACATATTCCACTAGCATCATTCTCGTCTTGTTTTATGTTATGATCAGCCCCAAATTTCTGTCATGCCAAGCCATAAAAGGTTTTCTTTTCAGGCGGTAATGTATACTAACCAATATTCCTTGGTTATTTTAGAATCTTGAACCACCAAGACCTAGTGTTTTTTTCAGAAATCATATAGAGTTGATCAATCAGTCATGTAGTATTCAGTAAGTGTTTACTGTGGGCAGAACATTGTAGTATGGGTTTGGAGGTGTATAGTACAGTAGATGTAGCAGACACGATCACTACCCAAAAGGAGCTAACAGACTGGAGAGGGAGACTGACATTAAAATGAATTACAGATGGGGAAAATGACCGAATATAGCATATGTACCAAAGGGCTTTGGGGCTGGGGTGAGTAGGGTGATTATAAAGTGCTTAAGGGGTTCAGATCCAAGAGCATAGGTGATGCAGTAGGGAGGGCGAATAGGGTGGGAAAATAAGGGCTAAGTAAGGAAAAGCCTATAGAAAGAGGTGTGATTTTTTATGGAGGTTTGAAGGTGGGTAGAGTAATAGTCTGTTGAATATAAAGAGGGAGGGAGTACTAGACCAGAGGAAGTACGTGGACAATGGGTTGGTGGTAAGTTGAGACAAAATCACGACACAGTGAGTAGGCTGGTGTTCGAGGAGCAAAATGTACACGCTAGGTTATGGTAGGAGATAAGCAAGGGAAGGTAATAATAATAATAATAATGTTGGTATTTGTTAAGCGCTTACTATGTGCAGAGCACCGTTCTAAGTGCCGGGGTAGACACGGGGGAATCAGGTTGTCCCACGTGGGGCTCACAGTCTTAATCCCCATTTTACAGATGAGGTACCTGAGGCACAGAGAAGTGCTTGCCCACAGTCACACAGCTGACAGTGGCAGAGTCGGCATTCGAGCCCATGACCTCGGACTCCAAGGCCCGTGCTCTTTCCACTGAGCCACGCTGCTTCTCACAAAATATCATTAATGTACCCCAGATGGGACTCAAACGCACAATCCCTGGCTTAGGAGGCCAGTGCCTTAACCATTAGGCCACTGAGGCCAAGGGGGAGGGCTGATTGAGTACCTTAAAGCCAATGGTCAGGAGCTTCTGTTTGATTGAGAGATGGATGGATAGCCATTGGAGGTTTTTGAGGAGTGGGGTGATGAGAATTGAATGTTTTGGGGTTTTTTTTTTATTTTAAGAAAAATGACCTGGACAACAGAGTGAAGTGTGTACTGGAGTGGGGAGAGACAGAGGCAGAGATGGTCAGTGAGGAGGCTGATGCAGTAGTCAAGGTTGTTTTGCTAAGTGCTTGATTCAGGGTGGTAGCTATTTGGTTGGTGAAAAAGGGGTGGATTCTAGAGATGTAGTGAAGGTAGAACGGACAGGATTTGATCATCTGAATGCGTGGGTGGAATGAAAGAGTTGAGTCGAGGATAATGCCAGGTTTACTGGCTTGTGAGTGAGGATGGTAGTGTTGTCCACGGTGATGGGAAAGTTTAAAGGCAAGGGATTGGGTGGGAAATTGAGTTCTATTTTGGACATGTGAGGTTTGAGGTGATAGTGGGATATCAAAGTAGAGATGTCCTGAAGGCAGGAGGAAATATGAGACTGTAGGGAAGGAGAGAGGATGAAGCTGGAGAGGTAGATTTAGTTTGAAACTCCCCAAGCTTTCTTGTTTCAATTGCTAGCCATCTATTTCCTTCACACACCCTTCTTCAAGCCCCTAAATCCCAAGGTGATGTGGGAAAAGAACAAGGGAAATTTCTTCAGCAATTTTCCTCCTCACTCCACCTCCGACTCTTTTTTTCCTGATCCATTTTAATGGGCATTTAATATCAGGTGTTGCGCATTGAGTAGTACGCTCGATGCTGGATTTTCTTGGTTTGTACGGTCTCGTCTGTAGTTGGTCTTTTATCCCCGCCAAAGGTTTCCTATAGGCAAAGGTTGAATTTAGGGTTGCTAGTCCATCATCAGCGTCATCACATCGCCACACACTAATGAAGATCGTTACCAGAGCGACATTCCATATTTGTTTCTGAAAATGCTTTACTTCTACGGCTTCGAGGAAAAGCCGATTCCAGATGTCCCCGTTTTTGCCCACATATGCACAGTATGCAACCAGATATCCGAAGCAAATAACAAGCCCCTTACTAGTCCTCTGAGCACATACTTTGTTTAGCCACAGGCGTCGGAATCATTACTTTTAGAATGGGAGTCTTTCATTCACTCTTCTCTGGAACATCTGGCTCAAGTTATCTGCTTCTGCCGGCGGAGGAGCCTCATTGTGGAGAAGCAGTGTGGCTTAAATGGAAAGAGCCCAGGCTTAGGAGTCAGAGGTCTTGGGTTCTAATCCCGCTTCTACCACTTGTCAGCTGTGTGACTTTGGGCAGTAAGTGACTTTGGGACTTTGGGCAGTAAGTAACTTCCCTCATCTGTAAATTGGGGATGAAATCTGTGAGCCCTACTTGGGACAGCCTGATTACCTTGTATCTGCCCCAGCACTTAGAACAGTGCTTGGCACATACTAAGCGCTTAACAAATACCATCATTATTATTGTATTCTTATTGACTGCCTTCCCCTATACTGTAATTCTGCCTCTCTATTTGCCTGGCATGGAAGCAAATCGAATAATGCCGTATTAACGAAAGGCGCTTTGCGTTGTCAGCCTGCTTTCATGCTCTTTACAATGTCGCTTCAACTGATTATATTTTTCCTCATCTTCTTTTTAGCGTGTTTTTTTTTTTTTAAAGAGGTTCCTACACTGGAGCTTCAGCTCCTCGGCTTCTAAACGGTTTTTCTTTCTACCGTGGTCCTTCCCACTTCCTCCTGCAAACGTTGATTGCTAATTTGGGTGCCACTGCGAACTGCCACTGAGCTCCTCCTCCCTTTGATGGAGACATGTGCCTCCCTCTGTCACATCCGGAGTGTTAAATGCCGCCTCTTCTTTAGACCCTCTCCCCTATTTCAAAAACCAGAGGTCATAGACAACTGTGGTGGGATTGTATGTTTAATTGGGCTTTTAAAGCGAGAAAATGAATCTAATGAACCCAATTCTATTCTTGGGCAATATTAAGAATTAACTCTAGGGTAATGTGTTCAACTAAGTTGTGTAACAACTCGCTTCTCATTTGAGCCGTTCAAAGCCTGGATGCATTTTTTCACTTACCTGGTTTTCAGCCCTCTCTCTACAGCTGATCTTTGTTTCAAATGAAACCCGTCCCTAAGGAATTCTTCCCCTCTGGACTGAAAGCTCCTCGAGGGCAGGGGTCTTTTCTACCTATTCTTTTGTCCCCGACCCAGGTGCTTTGTACCTTCCTTCAACAGTAAGCACTCAATAAATACTTTTGATTGATGTTCATGGCATTTTATGGTCAAGCAGCCTAACTGTGTTTCAGCCTAAGCATCAGTGGTATTTATTTAGCACTTATTGTATGCAGAGCACTATATAGAGCATTTGGGAGGATAGACATGATCCCTGCTCACCAAGAGCTTGAGTCTCCCCCCCAAAGAGTGTTTCAGTGAGGGGGTAGAGTGCAAAATGGCACATTTTTATGGCCCATTGGGATAATAATGGTAATTAATAATGGCATTTGTTTAGTGTTTACTGTGTACAAAGCACAGTTCTAAGTGCTGGGGTACATACAAGGTTATCAGGTCAGATGCAGTCCCTTTCCCACGTGGGGCTCACAGTCTTAATCCCCATTTTGTAGATGAGGGGACCGAGGCACAGAGAAGTTCTGTGACTTGCCCAAGATCACACAGACAGGTGACAGAGCCGGGATTAGAACCAGATCCTTCTGGCTCCCAGGCCCGTGCTCTATCCCCTAGGCCAAGCTGCCTCTGAAGACAGACGACATAGGGTGGAGATGACAAGGAACATTTTCTCCCTGGATCAAATTATCCTGGCTTAGTCCTGGTCTAGCCAGTGAGGCACAGCAGCCAAGTCAACATCAGAATTTAGGTACAACCACCCCTGGATGTGGCGAGGTGAGTCAGAAATGGCACCCTTGAGGTCCAATTTATGGCTCCGGATCAGTGGGTGAGGCTTAAGGCTTCCCCTGAGGGAAGAGCTCTAGGTTTGGAGGAGTCAAAAAGGCTTCCATGTGACATTATGGTGAATTGCTGTGGGCCCGGGCGGGGGTAACGTGGAAATGTCATACAGAATGCTGTGCACATGGAGCATAATGGGTTGTGGAGGAATATTAAACGCAACCAATTCAGTCAAAAATCTGAAGTCGGCCCTGTTTAGCAAGAGGAAAGACTGAGAGAGACAAAGGTGGGAGACTGAGGGACAGAACAAGGAGCAACTGAGAGAGAGGACTCATAGCGACTAGGAGACAAGGGAAGAAAAGCTATACTACAATAAGTACAGGGAGAGAGCAAAGTAATATGAACAGAGAAAGAGAACTTCAACTGTATAACTCTTTCAGGCTCCAACATTCCAGCCGTGTTATTCAAAAGCAGTCGCTCCAGCACAAGATGGTTAAACTTGACCTGATAGTAAAATTAGACAGCACTTCTGCCCTGGACTATGGATTCTGGATGTTGGCAAAGTTTAGTGCATGGATTTTAAAATCCCACACTTTATTGAGAAATAATCTGCCTGTGACTCCTCACATAGTTAAGAATCAGCAGTATGTTATTACCGAGTGCAGTCGATCAATAGTTTTTAATTTGATTTCCTCCTCTTGCAGAGACCTCTAGTAAGTGCTTGGAAGGGCACAAAAGTAGTGAAAGGCATGGGCTTTGCCCTTAAAGACCTTAGAATCTAATTGACATTGTTCTAAAATAGCGATTTGTCTGTAAGATCTGAGTATGAGAATAGATACATGATTGTTCAGTGTTTGAAATAAGTTTTAAGTGCTAAGGATGGGTATAGGTTCAAACTGGTAAAAGTGGAGTTTGGCTCAAATAGCCTGGGGAGATGGACATCAACTGAAGCAGCACGGCCTAGTGGCTAGAGCGTGGGCCTGGGAGTCAGAAGGCCCTGGGTTCTAATCCCACCTCCTCCATTTGTCTTCTGGGCGACCCTTGGGCAAGTCACTTCCACCTCTCTGGACTTCAGTAACTCATCTATAAATTGGGAATTAAGACTGTGAGCCCCATGTGGGACATAGATTGTGTCCAACCTGCTTATCTTATATCTACCCAAAAACTGGGAGGCTTCTTGAGCTTGGTGGGGGGGGGGGGGGGGTCATACTGAGAGCACTTCAACTCCAGCGTACTGATCATCAGGCATTCTCAGAGGGTCTGGTCCCCAGGCTAGCCTTCCACACTTCGTGTGTAGATTCTTGGGGTCCTGGCTTTCTGGTCATAAGTGGATTTTTCAGCTTCCTTCCTCAACAGACCAATAGGCAGGTTGATAGATCACCAAGGGGCTTGTGGAAGGAAGGAGAGGGGAGATCACTTCTCTGTATAGATACTGATTCATTTAGTTCTCTTCCTCCTACTTATCCTTAGCTCTTCTAACACCAACCTACTCACCGTGCCTCGCCCTCGCCTCGCCTGTCATTGACCCGTGGCCTGGAACCCCTTCCACTCTCGATCCGACAGGCCAGCGCTATCCCCACCTTTAAAGGCCTCCTGAAGTAAAGTCTTCTCCAGGAAACTATCCTAGATTAAGCTCTCATTCCCCCTCCCCCCAACCTTAATTCCTACTGTCTCTCCCATGAACTTAGTCCACCCACTAAACACTAAAGTTCTCACCCCACTCCCACAGCACTTATGTTCTGTACCAGTTGCTTCCCTTAATTGTAATTTAATGTCCATCTCCCTCACTAGACTGCACATTCCTTAGGAGCAGGGATTGTGTCTACCAACTGCATTATTTTTATTATGATTATTGTATTTGTTTAAGCATTTGCTGTGTGTCAAGCACTACCCTAAGTTCTGGGGTAGATATAAGATAATCATTCCCTGCCCCACATGGGGTTCACAGTTGAAGTAAGAGAGAAAAGAGGCATTGAATTCCCATTTTACAGGTGATGAACTAGAGGAACAGAGTGACCGAGATCAACTGTATTGGATCTCTGAAGAACTTAGAACACTGCTCTGCACACAGTAAACATTTAATAAATGCTGTTTAGCTACTGTGTGGGCCAGGAAGTGCAAGTTGGTAGTACTGACTCTGTTTTTTAGGCTTCTTTCTTAAATCTTGAAGTTTCATTTTGGTCCTTTGGCAAGCATTATACCTCCCTCAGCTGTGGCTTGAAAACCCAAAGTGGTCTCCCACCACCCCACCTACTTGAATTGAATTTTGTAAGGCTGGAGAGGACATTTGGTAGGAAATTTGGGGAAGTTAATCTAATTGGATAAGTATAGCTAATAGAAAATTCCATTTAAAGGTAGTTTGTTTTGTTCAGAGTAGGGAAGAGGGCTCACTGATACATACAGTGCCCGGTGAGTGCTCAGTGAACACAATTGTTGAATGAATGAATAAATATGCATTTTTAAAAAACAATATATGATCTCCCATCACATTTCCAGCATGAAGCTTTTAGCTATACAAAAGGTTCTCTGAAAAATGCAAAGTGGAAAGCATTCTATTCTCTATTAATTTTCAGCAATTACATTATTTTCCAGAAAAATCACTTAAAAGAGAAAGGCCGGTATGAGGGAGATGCCTTAAAGTTTTGTGGGTTTTTTTGGTGCTGGGAGAGATTGAAAAAACACATGAAGAAACTGAGACAATATCACTTATGAGATATATCTTTAAAAACATTATGCCTTTCTCTGCTTTCTTTTTGTATTTGTTAAAAAAAAATCCAGAATGATACCAAGGCCACAAAGGCCTTAAAAAGCTGTGAAAATTGGCTTAGAAAGAAGTGCGCTTTTTGATAGACTTGACACCTGAAGGGAAAACAACAATTTATAGTAAGAAATTGTTGAATTTTCTAAACGTTCCTTCTGCATTTCCTCCTAAAATTCCAAAGCATAGCCCCATTCTTTGCCTTCCTCCCTTAAGAACAAGTTAATGTCCTCTTCCACTTCTTGAAGCATTTTCTAATGATGTTCTCCCCTTCAAGCAGTGCCCCATTAAATATTGTTGACTGACCGATTTACATAACACATTGCACTGAATAGCTGTAAATATTTGGTTTCTAATTTCATTTATTTTGGAGAATATTTGCTTAATCCCCCTTGTACACTGCAGATGTCCTGGGCTGGTTATTTGCTTGTCATTTTCACTGTTGTCTCATTTGAAATTTAAGGCCCTAGAGGGCAGGAATTTTATTCAGCAAAGTTTAACTTACTTTGTACTTAGTATCATTTGATGCTTACTAAATATAATTTATGGTGATTTCCTTGCATTTTAATAATAACATTGCCATGGTTTCTTCTTTGTGGTCCATTCCAAAACCTCACAAACGACATAATTTGGAAGTTCACATTATCTCTGAGGGACATAAAAGCAAGTGATTGACATTTGTGAATAAGAAAGCAGTTTGGGAATTCAGAAAGCCTAGTTATATATTTTTTTTTCAAGCTTGCTTCGTATATTCTATGAAGCAAGGGTTGAGAAACATAATTTTATGTTCCTCTTTAGGTCACTAATAATTCTCATCTTTTATGATTGTGTCTCACTGGATTCTGTAGAAACTGCAGAGGTACATGATAACTCTAAACATTCAGTAGCTTATTAAACTCGGGAGAAAGAATCAAGCCAAAATATATTACTAGAGAATTAATTCTTAGTACGTTAACTTTTTATCACTTTTGATACCCCAGCCCCACAGCACTTCTGTAAATATCCCTTAATGTCTGTCTCTCTCTTTAGACTCTTAGCTCAATAAATATTATTGATTAGCATGAGAAACTCTTGGGTCAGAGCACTCTGTTCATGCCATCTTCACAAAGTTGTTGTTCTTGGATTAAATTCCATCTTTTCTCATTTACTCTCAACAGGTCTATATCAGGATAAAGGACGACGAATGGAATGTGTATAGACGGTATACAGAGTTCCGAAGTTTGCATCACAAGTTACAAAATAAGTACCCCCAAGTAAGAGCCTATAACTTCCCGCCCAAGAAGGCCATTGGAAATAAGGTATTGTGACGTAAGATCAAATCCCATTGCCTAGTGTTTTGCTACAGTAGTCACATGGAGAATGCATGCAAGATGATTTAGTATTTTTCATTTGTTTGATTTTGATAAAACATTGTCTGCCGATCTCGGATATTGCAAAGACAGCACTTGTAAATATCCCCTTGAAATTTAAACAGAGAATGAGACGGGAATCAACCTCTTTCAGAAAATTCGCACCTAAGCCATGTGGCTTAGGATATTATTACTGATTCAAATTTCACCTCAACGTGAAATGATATTTTTTAATAATCTCTTAAATAAACTAGTAGTTTAGAAAATGCATTCAGTCAAGTAAGAACAAACACAGAAGACAACAAACATAAAACAACTTTATCTCCATCTCCAAACAGATAAATCATTTTCCTATTAGAGAAATGTGGAATTGAGTCCATAAAAACTACAGACTTGAGATTCTACATCAGGTTATAGGTTTCTAGTATGAGACAGGAAGGACAAAAAAATGTCAGGAAAAACTAGAGGGTTAGAGGTTATTTAGAATCATAGAATCTTTGTAAAATTGCTTCAGACTCCCAAGAAATTACCACCTCACCCACCAATGCATCACTGGTGAAGAGCCAATACATAAAATTTATGGCAGTGACCCGAGTATATTTTAATTCAGGCAAACCCACAATCCAAGAGGGTTGCACTCCGTGAAAATGTGATTGCATTGTAGATGATGGCTATATTTGGGTATCTTGAGGTCCATTTCTCCTTAGACGTATGACAGTTAATATCTGGTCCAGAGCTGGGCTTGATAGAATGATCCAGCCCTGCAGGAATGTAGAGGTTCTACTATAAAAAATCCCTCCCTTCCTTCTCATGCCCTGAGCTCTCCTTGCCCTTTCCTGTTCCCAGGAGCTTAACTCCTCTCTTCCTAGCCCAGTATCACACACTCACCCCCGCCCTGTCTTTCCAAGTCCCCACTAATTTATCTCCTTTGCCTGAACTGTAGTCATAGCAACAGCTGGTGTTGTGTGGATGCAGCGGGCTCCTTTCCCCTTCCCCTACCAGGCTTTGTGCTCCCTTTTCCGGCTGGGCAAAGCCAGGGAATGGGCAGTGGGACATTCTGTGGACCAGATGGGTGGGGAGTGGCGGCATTGATGGTGGCCTGGGAGGGGACGGCCACCCCCAGGCTGCCCTGATACGCCCTCATTCCAGGTGCTCTGGTGGGGAGGTGGAACAAGAAGCAGGGAGGGAGAAAAGGGGCAGGGAAGGGGGACCGGGTAACAGTAGCTGGTGTTGGGGTGAAGTTCAAAGAAAAGAAGCGTTGGCAGTGAGGAGAAAGGCTAGGGAGGTGAGGGGGGAAAGTGAGTTTGGGGTGTTGGGAAGGGACAGGATGAGGAGGTTTACTTACCTGACAGGATCTCTGACCTACCTTTTTATGGCATTTGTTTAGCGCTTACTTTGTGTCAAACACTATTCATTCATCAATAGTATTTATTGAGCGCTTACTATGTGCAGAGCACTGTACTAAGCACTTGGTATATACAATTTGGCCACAGATAGAGACAATCCCCGCCCAACGACGGGCTCACAGTCTAATCGAAGCACTGGTGTTGGTGCAAGGCTGGACAGAGTCCCTATCCTGCATGGGTTCACAGTCTAAGTAAGAGGGAGAATAGGTATTTAATCCTTATTTTACAGTTGAGGAATGGTGGGAACAGAGAAAGTACGTGACTTTCCCTATGTCACACAGCAAGCAGTTGGCAGAGCTGGGATTAGAACCCAGGTCCTCTGACTTCCAGGCCGTATTTCCTCTAGGCCATACTGGATGGCCCTGTCCAGATGTTGCAGTCAAAGGGTATAGCTGCACGTATTGTGGGGGGGAGGGGAGGTCAGGGTGATTGTCAGTAAATATATGTGCAGTGAGTCAATTATGTCAAGTAGCATCAAACCATTTTGCTTAAGGTTTCCAAAGAAATACAGCTAAAGCAATAGTAGACTGTGGAGGACAAACTGTACAATAATCAAAATTACCTTTTGTTATTTTATTTTTATTTTTTTTTTACAAAGTCCCTTGTGACCATCTGTGAATTCCAATGTTCCATAGAAACCAGCTTCAAAACCACTAATTAAAAGAATAGCTCAAAGCATCAGAAGAGATTTTATGAATTTAAACAACCTTTAAATAAAAAATTAGGTAGTTTCAATCATTAGCTAAAATTAAATTTCTTGCATTTGCCACCTGAGTAAATTCCCATTTTCCTTAATGTAATATCTGTGGCCATGTTTTCACTACAAAAATAATCAAGAGCAATTGGTAATCTTCTGGGTAGAGTTTGTTGACTTTTGGAAGGGGGTATTGATTTTTTTTTTTTTTTTTGCTTCCTCATTCAAACATTTGCTAGCCGATTTGAAAAGTAACACTTTAGTACTTTATTTTTAACAACAATCACAATTTATTTTTTAAGCATCCACGAGAAGTAATGCATTGTACTAAGCACTTGGCAAAATACAACAGAAGCATAGTGTTTTCAAGGGGAGTAATTGGAATAAATGAATGAACGTCCAGTTGATTTATGCACATATAAAAAGTGCTACGGGATGGTTTGATAAATATGTATGTGCTAGAAGAGGCTGTTGGGTAGATACCACTGGGGCAGTTAATGGGAGGAATATTTGTTGGGGTTTTCCAAGGGCTTTGCAAGTAAGAAGTCCTGTGGTCTTTTGGATTTGAGGGGGGCTGGAATGGTCCACGTGACAGTGGATGGAGTGGGATAATTGAGAGCGTGTTTCAGTAAAAATGTTAGATTAGAAGGGAGAAGGTCAGTGAAAATGAGTGAAGTGAGCTGATACGTAATGGAGGGAGAGGTACTGAAGAGGAGTGACCCCCTATCATAAGATAATAATGATAATAATAATAACTGGTATTTGTGAAGCACTTACTATGTACCAAGAACTGTACTAAGTGCTGGGGTAGAAACAAGATAATCAGATCTCACGTGGGGTTCATAGACTAACTAGGAGGTACAACAGAAGCAGGATGGCGTAGTGGGTAGAACACGGGCCTGGGAGTCAAAAGGACATTGGTTCTAATCCCGACTCCACCACTTGTCTGCTGTGTGACCTTGAGAAAGTCACTTCACTTCTCTGTGCCTCAGTTACCTCATCTGTAAAGTGGGGATTGAGACTCTGAGCCCCACATAGGACAGGGACTGTGTCCAACCCAATTTGCTTGTCTCCATCCCAGTGCTTAGTACTATGCCTGGCACATAGTAGGCACTTAACAAATACCATTATCATTATTAATAATAATAATAATAAAATCTCCATTCTGCAGATAACGGAACTGAGGCACAGAGAAGTGAAGTGGCTTGCTCAAGGTCCCATAGCAAATAAGTGGAAGAGCAGGGTTTAGAACACAGCCCCTTTACCTCCAGGGCCCGTGGCCTTTCCACTAGGCCATGCCGCTTCTCAGGTGATTTGAATTGACTGATCGATGAGACGAAAATGGGAATCTAGTGGAGGTTTTGGAGGAGTGGAGACCAGTGTTTGGATAGTAACATTGGAAAGGTGATCCATTTAGCAGTGTGTAGTATAAATGGGAAGGGAGAGAGGCTGGAGACCAGGGAGGAGTCTAATACAGTAGCCTAGCTGTTATATGAAAACTGTAGCTCCCCTCAACCCCAAGTGCTATTCCAGATGGTAAGTGAGAGAGGCACCCCTTCAGGTCACATGACGAAGTGGAGATTTCTTTTGGGATGTTGCAGTTTTGAGATCTGATATTAAGGTGAAAAATGGGTAACAGGTTGATTGTATTCTTTGTCATCATCACTGTTGTGTTCTGGATGTAGTTTTGTGTGGGCTAGGGGACACCGTCACCCGGCGTTCTCTGTGGCCTTACTCTGTTACGTTACAAACCGGAGGAAGAGACCCAGCATCGCATGACTTTAGGTGGTCAAATATCTAAATATTACAGGGGACGTTTTCATGCCCTTGACTGCTCAAGGCCCATCTAAGTCCTCCGTTCCTGCAGCCTTTGTTTACTGAGAGCTGGGAAAGGAGAGGTCCTTTATTGCGAAGGCATCCAAAGGGTTGCTGACAGTTGCCAAGAATCAAAGCAGTTGAAACATCTTCACCTGGATGAGCTGTCACCTTGACCATTTAATTGGCCGGCCCAGTAGCAATTTGTCCTTCTTCGTCCTTAATGGCAAAGAGGTGGTTGCTTCCCGTACCACTTTTGGCTGCCATTCTAGAAGTAGTTGGGGAATTCTTAAAATATTTGTTGTTTTCAAGGGCGGATTTATAACACAATGAGGTAACGGTTTCATCGTTATAACGGTATGATTTTTGGATACCGACCTGTCTCAAAGGCTCAGTTACCCCCGGTGGCTTGGTCAGTAACCGCTTGGATGTCAGTTATTCACAAGTAAGCTTCTAAAGCCCTTTGATTATCCAGTGGCTAAGCAAAATCAATAGGGTTTTCTGTTTTATTTGAAAGATGGCAAGGGTCTTCTGAACTTTTTTTCTCACTTCAACAATTATCTGCCTGCCCAGTGGAATACTGTAGGATAATTACAAGCAGAAAGCATGTTAAATGTGTCTTTAGGGAGGCTACATAATGTATTCAAAGTTTCTGTCATCTCTGAGATCATTAAGTAATCTGATCTAGAATCTATAGTCCAAAATGCTATTCAAGGAAACAGTTAAAACCACCGTTACAGCTATTTCTTTCGTGGCAATTTAGAATAGCAATACATTTGCCCATTTTTCAGGTATCGTCTGTTCTACAGTAGAATGTGGGGCTGAGAAAAAAAGTAACCCAGTAAGCAGTTTTTATTTGACCTTACATTTCTGACAGAGGAATCACTGGCAGTGAAGTGATGAGCATTAGCCGTATATTTTACAAGAGCAGGATTTGACTTCAAAATGCCTTTTTAATATTCCAAGCGTACATTTTGAGGGTTGGAATCAAAAAATAAAAAAAAAATTGGATAACACTCAGGTCTACTAAAGAATACAAAGCCAAATCATTCACCAAGTATGTCTTTCCTTTTGTAAAATCGCAAAGCCAGAATCGTGTTAAAACAGTTTTTCCTTTCTATCAACAACTGTTTGTGAAGTGTAATCTATTGTAGCTGTCAGATACATATTCCCTCAATCGACATTATATATTTATTAAGCATATCAGATCATTTTGGAAAGGGAAGCCTCAAGTTGAATATGAAAATTTAGGCTTAATCAAATTAAAAGGAAATTTGAGGTTTCAATTGATTTTGTTTTTGAGGCCACTACATGAAAAGTAAGGCCAATAATTCAAGTTCCCTTCCTCAGTCATTTTGGTGCCTTCTGTAAAACTGAAATTGATTAGAAGAGGTCATTGATAAGTGATTCTGTTCTCACTCCCTCCTTGGGCGTTATGATTTCTTCTAGACTGTGAGCCTTTGTGGGCAGGGACTGTCTCTATTTGGTTGCTGAATTGTGCTTCACAAGCACAGTACAGTGGTCTGCACACTGTAAGCATACAAGAAATACGACTGAATGAAAGAATTTCCTGGTTGTTTCCTACAATCAGAAAGAGTTTTCCAAAGCATGAGTGAAGCTAGATCCCCCAGGAATCTTAGTGATGGGTGTCTTGTTAAAGTGGACTTTACTGTATGGAGTCTTAGGCAAATGCTTGTTGTTGGTTACTGAAGGTCTTACCTTGTAAAATAAGGGTGCATTTGCTGTGCTTCATTGGACAGTTGAGATTTTTTTCTTTGCTTAGAAGACTAGTTCATCGAAAGGTCATATGGCTTTTCTGCTTTTCTCTTTTCCCTGGAAAACAGGGAAAGGCATATCTTTTCTGTCTAAGCTTCAAATAGATCAGCTTATTGTAGAAATAGGGTGTTTAAATTCTCATTAAGAACACAAGAAAGGGTGAGGAAGAACTAGGCTGGGCCACATTGTTTTGGAAAAGGACTCGCTTTCTACATTCCCAATTGCTTCGCAAAGCAAGCACAATTGCTGAAGGCAGCAAATTCCTATAGTGCAATAAAGGGACAGCATCCCAGCGGGCAGAGTGTGGGGTGGTGCCGGTGGGGTAGACCGCCCACATTATCATCCTTTCACAAGTCTTTCTGAACTCCCAGATACAGACCTTACATTCTGGCTGTTCCAGAGAATCTCAGCCACTGGAATCTGCCAGGGAATTCCTGGGCTTGGTACCCACACAGTGACTAGTCTGGCCCTGGAGATGTTGGCAGACCAGTCTGTGTTTCTCTGCAAAATGGAGGAAGCAAAACTTTTGCGTCCAAGCTCTTCGGGCAGACAGGATCGATCAAATATATTCATCGAGCACTTCCTTTATGGAGAGCACTGTACTAAAGCACTTAGGCGAGTACAACGTAAGAGAGTTGGTCGATATTTTCCCTGTTTTTTTTCTATTTTATGGTGCTTGTTAAGCACTATATTAAGCCCTGGGTTGGATACAAGCTAATCAGGTTGGACACAGTCACTGTCCCACAAGGGGCTCACAGTCTTAATCCCCATTTTACAGATGAGGTAATTGAGACACTGAGAAGTTGTGACTTGCCCAAGGTCAGGCAGAAGGCAAGTAACGGAGTTGGGATTCATTCATTCATTTACTCGTATTTATTGAGCACTTAGGGTGCGCAAATCACAGTACGAAGTGCTTGGGAGAGTTCAGTATAACAATAAACAGACACATTCCCTGCCCACAGCAAGCTTACAGTCTAGAACGGGAGACAGACATGAATATAAATAAATTAGAATCCAGGTACTTCTGTCTCCCTGTCCCATGCTGTATCCACTAGGCCTTACTGCTTCCCAGCCCACAGTGAGCTTACAGTCTAGAAGGGGAGACAGACATTAAAGTAAATAAATTACACATATGTACATAAGTGCTGTGGGGCTGAGGGAGGGGTGAGTAAAGTGTGCAAATCTAGGTTCAAGGGGATACAGAAGGGAGAGAGAGAAGAGGAAATGAGGGCTTAGGGAAGCCTCTTGGAGGAGATGTGATTGTCAAATATGAAGAGAGAAGGCATTCCGGGCCAGAGGCAGGATTTGGGTGAGAGTTTGGCAGCGACACAGATGAGATCGAGGTACAGTGAGCAGGATGGCACTAGAGGAGCGAAGTGTGCAGGTTGGGCTGTAGTACGAAAATGGCGAAGTAAGGTTGAAAGAGGTAAGGTGATTGAGTGATTTAAAGCCGATGGTAAGGAGTTTCTGTTGGATGCAGAGGTGGAGGGGAAACTCCTGTACGTTCTTGAGGAGTGGGGAAACAATGGATTGAATGTTTTGTAGAAGAATGATGTGGGCAGCAGAGTGATGTATAGACTGGAGGGGAGAGAGGTAGGAGGCAGGGAGGTCAGAAGGAAGCTGATACAGTAATCAAACTACCAGCTGGTCCTGTTTGAAGGTACGGAACTTGACTGGATGTGTGAGGGCCTGTAAACACGTATACCCATGACATGGATGCTGGAGAGCTTTTTCCTCCTTTCTGTAATGGAATTGTGGGGAAACTCAGGTACAGGTGAGACCTGGCTGAGGGTTTGTCCAGAAGAAGTTAGGGGAAATCATAAAAATAAAGACATAAGCTCCTTCTAGAGAGTACGTTTGTTATGGGCAAGGAAACGTGGTTAATAATAATAATGTTGGTATTTGTTAAGCGCTTACTATGTGCCGAGCACTGTTTTAAGCGCTGGGGAAGACACAGGGGAATCAGGTTGTCCCACGTGGGGCTCACAGTCTTAATCCCCATTTTACAGATGAGGTAACTGAGGCACCGAGAAGTTAAGTGACTTGCCCAAAGTCACACAGCTGACAAGTGGCCGAGCCGGGATTTGAACCCATGACCTCTGACTCCAAAGCCCGTGCTCTTACCACTGAGCCACGCTACTAACTCTGTTGTGTCGAATCCTCCTGAGTGCTTAGTACAGTGCTCTGCACACAGTAAGCACTCCATAAATGCCATTGAGCAATACATTGATAACCCAACAAATGGAGGGTTAGAGAAAATGCCAAGAGATTTGAGCTTTTTTCTATCTTTGATGTTTTAGCCAATGATGAGAGGAAAACAGGTGAAAAAGGTAATTGATGGACTGCCTTCCTTCTACTTATGTGAGTGACTTTAGCCAAACCCATAGTAGTTTTTTCCCCATAGTCCTGATTTTGCACTAGGTGTAAGGGTGTTTTGAAGGTACCTGACTTGAATAGCCACAACCATCCTTGACTTGGCTTGAGGGAGGTTCAGCCGAATTGGACACAGAGTATATCTCATTCAGATATGATGCAAACATATGAGGTTGGAGTTTCAAGGAATCAGGATTGCTGGGATCTTTCAAGTCCCCTAGAGTTTTTTTACCCCTCATAAGTTTCATTAGGTAAAAAGGAAGGGCTGCCTCAAGTATGAACCTGTACTAACAGCTTAGGAGGTGTAAAAGGTTTGTTGTTTTGCAATTTTCTATGTGTACATCAATTGTTTTTTAAATGCAAACAGTTTAAGGGGAACTTAGGATGTGATGTCTTGGGTCAGGATATAGTCTCTGTACTGCTGAGGCTGTAATTTTTAGATGAGGTAGGGAGAAGAAAGAAAAACAGAAGGAAAGACAGGAAGGAAGGGAGGAAGAGGGAGAGAAAGGGAAAGAGAAAGTAATATAGGCGAGACAAAAAGAAAGACAGACAGAGAGAGAAGAGGGAAAAGAGAGAAAAAGAGATAGGGGGAGAGAAAGAAAAAGGAAGAGAGAGAGAGAACTTATTTATGTAAGTTAATGAATAGAGATTTACTAGCTGTAGCTAGCAATCATATATTTCCACCCCCGCCCCCAGCTATTATCCCACATTTATCAGCGTTAAACTGAACCTCCTTGGAGTGGAAGCAACTGAGTGATTCAGTGAGTGGGAACCTCTTGGGTGAGAAGCAGTGTAGCTCAGTGGAAAGAACCCGGGTTTGGGAGTCAGTGGTCATGGGTTCGATTCCCGGCTCTGCCACTTGGCAGCTGTGTGGGCAAGTCACTTAACTTCTCTGTGCCCCAGTTATCTTTCAAAGGGGGATGAAGACTGTGAGCCTCACGTGGGACAACCTGTTTACCCTGTATCTACCCCAGCGCTTAGAATAGTGCTCTGCACATAGAAAGTGCTTAACAAATACCGACTAGGGATCTCATGACATTACAAAATACCCTTGTGGACAGACTTCACGTCTACCAACTCTATTATATTGTACTCTCCCAAGGGCTTAGTACAGTGCTCTGCACACAGCAGCACTCTCTGAGGTTGTGGTTTACTGAAACCTTTAAACATTTCCTCTGTCTTCCTTGCCTTTATAGCAACTGTTTTGTATCCTGAACGCAAGTCCTCTGTCTCCCAGGCCCATGCTTTTTCCATTAGGCCACGCTTATTATGCTCAATCTTTATAGGTAATGGAATATAAATTTAAATATAATTTTTTTAGATATTTGGACTAAAGTAGTACTAGGAAATAGCATTTATTCAGCCACCTACTTGGCACAGTACATTATAGTCAGAGCATGGGACGTATAAAACAAAGATGTGACATGGTCCTTGCTCAGAGAGCTTACCCTCTTATGGGAGAGAAAGATGTTAAAACAATTGTAAGCTCACTGTGGACAGGGAATGTGTCTGCCAACTCTGTTGTAGTGTACTCTCCCAAGCGCTTACTAGAGCGCCCTACAAATAAGTAAGCTCTTAGGAAGTACCACTGATTGATTTAATGGAAACATGTCTTTTATTCAGTCTTTACTGATTTTAGGGAGCTTGTCCTTCATTTTCTCCAGTGTCAGTATCATAACTAGTTGTAATTTGGTTCAAAGGTAAAGTTACTGACAGGAAGATTGTATCCGTAAATCTATCCGTCCCTTCCTGCAGGGAAAGGGTCAAAGAGCCCGAAGTAGGAGAATGAATGCCTTTTTTAGTGGTTAAGAACCACCCAGGGGACCTCATTTGGTGGCGTAACCCACTGGAATCCTGACAGTAGTGGGCTAGGCTGGGTGGCCAAGACCTCTGTGATGACCACTCTGGCACAATGGCCCAGCGTGAGCATTGCCTGTTTGGCCCCAGATGGGTTTGGTATGTGAAATTGTTGCTTACACTCTGCCCACCTACTCTCTCATTGCACCCACTGTCCCAGTGGAAAGCTGCAGGTAGATCTGAGTAAGTGTGATTGGCACTGGGCAAACCATCAGCCTTATAATCAATCCTTTGCACCGGTCCTCAACCCCCAAAATTTTCATGATTGGACAAGGATCATCCATCATCTACTGGGGGAGAGTCCAGCCAGCCACACGGCTGAAGTGTTACTAAAAAATAATCTCTGGAGCCCTTGCTCACTGTGTCCATGAAAATATAATAGTCTACCTTTTTCTGGGCCCCTGCCATTCAGGATGAGAACAGGTTTGATACCAGATGTCAAGAGGGGGAAGGTTTAACCACTTAAAAGTACCCAGGAATGATCTTATAGGATATTAGATGAGGATTCCTGCATTTCTCTTACACAAAGCAAGTCACTTACACAGGAATCTAGAAAGTGCAATGTGGTTGGGCTTGAGCGATAAGGAGAATTGGATTTTTAAGTCTACAAATGTTCGCCATTGTCAGATGGTGAGTAGGATGTCTGGGGGTCGGGCAGAAGATCTGTCACCTCTCATCCGTTCACACCTGTGCTATATCCACTGTCCAGGATGGCCCCGGTCCAAACTCTTTGGATTAGCACCCAGCTCCTTTCCTTTCTGTGGGACTGCAGAGGAGGAAGGCATCTTAAATCCAGATTCAGCTCACTTTAATAGCAAAGCAACACTTCTCCTGTGTGCACACCCTGACAGAGACTGGTGAATCTTTTTTTTTAATCCAGTAAATTTTCATCGAGCCTCAGGTTGAGACGGATGCCTGCGGTATTGGTTACTTGAGGTTGGAGATTAGTCTTCAGATCCATCCAGCAGGAATGAATGTAATTGTTCAGGTGTGCAGCTGGGGGCTCACTCAAGGAAGGGAGGGGAAAAAGTAGGGTTATCCAGGGGTTTAATGGAGTTTCTCGTCCCTTGTCCTTAACGGAGCAACCCAGCACCGTAGCTACAAACTGATTCCTGATAGGTCAGAGTGATTTGAGGTTTCTCCAAACCGTTCCTTCTGCAATGAAATGGTAAAATGATGAGAGGAGAAACAGTCCAGCTGGGTTCTCTGCCTCTGGGACAAGGGATTGCTACAAAGCGGCCAGTGCGAGCCAAATACTGATTTCCATCGTATGACAAACACCAGGATGCGATGAGTTTTGAACTCTTTGATTTTCACCAGGCTGATGTTCCTAGGTGCTCAGTTGTAATTGGTCAGCAAGCGAGCCGACAGAAGTAATTAGATCTGAAAATTATAATAATCCTGTTGGCTTAACTGAAGGCGGTCGTACAGGCCCATGGACTTGATATTTTGTCTCGATAGGAATGCAAAAAATAATCAGATCTTAGTATTTTTCACCTGCGTCTGCTAGGCTTCAAATACAGGGTTGAAATGGTTTCTATCTGCAAGAATGGATCGCTATATGAAAGTCGCAGTACAGCTCCATATTGAGTTGACTGGAAATGAAAGAATTTTATTTCCAAAGATGTGAGAAAAAATACAAGTCATGGTTAAAAGGTTTCATTTCCATTCAATTGCTGCTTCTGCTTTGGTGAAGTGATGGACGGAGGCATCTTAAATAGGCCAATTCCACCTCTGATATCACCGCTGATTCTCCCACTCATTCACTCTCCTGATGCTTCCTTCCCCTCTGCCTTCAAACACTGGCACCTCTCCCCCATCCTCTGGAGCCCACTGCACAACCCAGTTACCCATCGCTGCATCTCCACCATTCCTGTCCGGACTACTCCAGTAAGTTTTGTATCCCCTTTGCCCTCGTTTCCTCTCCACCAGCTCCCTTCTTGATCAGTCAATCAATCAATGATATTTATTAAGCACTTATGTGCAAAACACCATTCATTCAGTTGAATTTATTGAGTGCTTATGTGTGCTGAACACTGCACTCAGTCCTTGGAAGAGTACAATATGACAATAAACGGAAACATCCCCTGCCCCTAATGAACTAAGCGCTTGGGATAATACAACAGAATTAGCAGCCACGTTCCCTGCCCGTTCCCTATCCAGAGGGGGAGGCAGATATTAATATTTATAAATAAGTAACTTATAATAACTAACTTAAAGATCTATACGTAAGTGCTGTAAAGTTGGGGGTAAGAAGAATGTCAAATGTCGAAAGGTCTTGACCCTCTACAGTCCAGTTTCGGCCGCTTTGACACCACCAAGACCCCCAACTCCAAGGATACCCAGGACTTCCTTCTTGCCACATCAAATGGACTCTACTCCATCCTCTTCCTCCTCTCTACCTCTCATCTTTCTCTGACCTCATGAACCATTCCCTCCATCTGGAAGCACTATCAAATCTTGGTTTTTCTTTGTCCCTTCCTGAGTCTCCCTTTAACACTCTGGCCAGTCCTTCTCAGTGTCTTTTTTGAGCTCATCCTCTTTCTTCCCACCCCCTAACTCTGGATGCCTTTCAAGGTCTTATTTTGCGTCCTTTCTCTTCTCAATTTATACTCATTCCCTTGGGGAGTTCATCTACTCCATAGCTTCAGTACCATCTTTATGCATATGATTCCCAAATCTCTCTTGCTAGCACTGAACTCTCTCCTCTGCAATTTCTCATTTCCTCCAGGGCCCAGGACATCTCTACACGCATGCCCCACCACCACCGCAAGCTTCAAACATCCAAAATATTTCCAAATCTGCCCCTTCCTCTCTATCCAAACTGTTACTACTCTGTTCCAGTCTCTTTCCAAATCCTGGCTTAACTACGGCTTCAGCCTCCTCATTGTTCTCCTTGCTTCCAGTCTTCTCCACCTCCAGTCTGTAATTCATTCAGCTGCCCGGATCCTTTTTCTAAAGCAACAATCTGCACATTCCTCAGAAACCGCCAATGGTTGTCCATTCCTCTCTTCATCAAGCAAGAACTCCTCCAAGTTGGTTTTAATGCACTCATTCGATTCCCTCCTTCTGTCTACTTAGCCACTCTTTTCTCTCATTTCATCCCCTCATACTCTCCATTTTTCTCTCTTTCTGTCTCCCCCTCTAGGACTGTAATCTTGTTATGGGCAGGGAATCTGTCCTTTATTGTTAGATTGTACTCTCCCAAGTGCTAGTATAGTGCTGTTGAACACTCAATAAATATGACTGACTGACTCTCAAGCCAACATACTCTCTATGCCTCGTTCTTGTCACTCCTACCCTAACCTCTTGCTCAGCCCCTCTCCCCTGTCTGAACTCTCGCCCCATTCATTAGACCATTAGACCACTGCTCTCCCCAATTTCAAAGGCCTTCGGAAACAGCAACTCCAGAAGGCCTTTTCTGATTAATTTCTGATCTCCTCACCTGATAATCCCCAACTCCTACACCAGCACTCAAGTTCACACTTCCCTTAGCACTTAGATCCTCATAACGCCCCATAGTGCTATATACATATCTTTTGTACTCACTTCTTCCTATGTGTTACATGTCTGTGTCTGTCTCTTCCACTAGAATGCAATCCTTGAGAGCAGAAATCATGTCTAGTAATTCTCCTTCACTCTCCTAAACAGGTAGTAAAATACTCTGCTGGCATTAGGCACTCAGTGAATACTATGTTTCAATTTGGAGGGTCAGAAAATGGAGGGCAACAGTTCACTTCACTGTTGTGACTTCATAAGAAGCAGCGTGGCCTAATGGGTAGAGCACAGGCCTAGGAGTCAGAAGGACCTGTGTTCTAGTCCTGGCTCTACCACTTGTCTGCTGTGTGACCTTGGGCCAGTCGCTTCTTTTTCTCTGGGCCTCAGTTACCTCATCTGTCAAATGGGGATTAAGACTGTGAGCCCCTATGTGGACAAGGACTGTTTCCAACCCACTTTGGTTTCATTATTATATTATTATTGTTATTGCTATTTGTCCAGAAACCAAGTGGATTTAAGATGACTGACCTAAAATCCAACACCTGGGTGTCTCTTGCCTCCTTGGCCTAGGAAGTCATTCCACTGATCCTCGGGATCTTTTTATCCCCTTTCCCCCTTTGGCATTCTATTATCTCTCCTGATATTTTTGGTTATTTATTTGTCTTAACTGAGTTATTTCCAATAGTCGGACCAGGCAAGGCCTTGATTTGAGGAGATAGTTGGATACGAGCGAGTTACCCAAATAATCTCAAAGAGCCAGATAAATAGATGGTAATAGGCTGGACTTCCCTCTACTTCCAGGATAGGCCCCACTTTCCGGTGTTCTGGGTGGCTGGGTGGAGAGTCCAGGGGTGTGAGTTCTAGAGAGTGGTGATGACTGTATGACACTTCAGTGCTGCTGCTCTGCTCTTCCTCAAACCCTTCTGGAAAACTGGAAAAGTGCAATTTAACCTCCAGGCCCTGGGTAAATACTCAAGTTCCCTCTAGCACAATCCAACTCATTTTCCAAGAAACACTTTCTGAAAAAAGGTGGCTTCATTTACAACTCATAAGTTCCCTGTTCATGGAAACTGGAATCCAACATGGACACTTGAAGTTCCCAGATAATGCATAAACTTAATGTTGTCTGTTAGCTTCAACACCCTCCAGTAATAATAACAAGAATATTAACAAGAAATTCTAGTTATTATTTGTTCTTGTTATTATTGATATTACCATTATACACTTACTATGTTCCAAGCACTGCGTTAAGCAATGGGGTTGATGCAATATAAAGCAGGTCGGACTCGATTTCTATCCCACCTGTGGTTCATAATGTAAAGGTGAGAGAGAACAGACATTTTAAAGTAGTTAGACTTTAACATTTAACTCAGAGTATTGCCGGTTTGGAAGGTTCCTCCTCTCACCATCTCTGCCCTCTCTCTGGTCAATGACATATCAAGTAACAAAAACGTTAAAGCTGGGAACAAAAATGATATGTAGTGGAATAGTTGGAGTGGGGTTTAGTAGGAACCTCATTTCTAGATTGTAAGCTCATTGTAGGCAGGGAATGAGTCTGTTTATTGTTATATTGTACTCTCCCAAGCATTTAGTACAGTGCTCTGTCCACAGTAAGTGTTCAGTAAATACGATTGACTGACTGACACTGGATAATGAACCCCAGGATTGTAGAAATCCATAGCAGAAATGGACCCAGCCAAATCTACTTAGCTCCTCCAGACTGACGAAGCTGAGTTTGTGGGAAATCAGAAGTTGCAGTCTGACATTTTCAGAAACTTTTTAGACTAAGTGCATGACCATCACTTCACTCAGACAATTTTTGTTATTTGTGTTGCATTCCAGGAACCTGTTAGGGCCAGAAGATAGTGTTAAGCCCTCCATAGAAACTCAATGAAGTGAAATTTTTCCAATCTGTGTTACAAAAGAGACTTTTGGAACCAAGATTAAACTGCAGCCCCTGAGTGAGAGATGGTTCTTAGCTAACGGAGACCCTCACAGCTTGCTGGGAGGAAAAATGTTCTAGACCCTCATTAATCTCTGATCCAGAATTGTACCCTGATTGTATTCATCGGGAAGCACCCTGGCCTAGTGGAAAGAGCAGAAATCCTGGGTTCTCATCTCATTGTCTGCTCTGTGATCTTAAGCAAGTCACTTAATGTCTCTGTGTCTGTTTCCTCATCTGTAAAAATGGGCACACCATATTTAATCTGTGATCCCTGTGTGGGACAGGGACTGTATCTGTTCTGCCCATATTGTATCTAAGCTAGCACTTAGAACAGTGCTGGACATACAGTAAGTACTTAAAACAAGGTAAAATTATTATTATTATCATCATTATCATTACTAGTAGAGTAGTAGAAGAAATAATAGTATTTTTCCATTATCACATCAACTTTCAGTTGGAAAGAATGAAGCCTAAGGGTTGAGAGTTGGGTTCCATGAATGACTTGAGTTACGCTGCAGTTTTGGGTGCGTGACTTGTATTTTGGGAGGTGCTGAGCAACCTATCTGTAAAATGAGCAGAATGCTACCCAGCATGGAGTATTATGGGGAAGTTTGATTCACGTGATTTCATTGCTCTGTCATGTGGCACTGTCCTACTCAGTAACATCCTGAACGACTCTGAGATGGCACCACGCACGGGGTGCTCTGGCGGCAACCTCATGCCTACTGTTGCATTCAGCATTTGGTCCCTTGTCCACTTATTCATTTGGAAGAGTCTCAAGTCACCAACCCTCAGAGCAGCTTTGAACTATTTCCTGGATAGTTTGGGGATTTGTAAAATGCAGATGAGTAAAGGAGGGTTTGGCAAAATTCACACCATTGTATGGTAGACCAGGATTCTTGAAATTGTCATCTAGATACGATCATTTCTGAGGGGCAGCGAACCAGGGACTTGAGGGGTGGGATTTGGAGGAGGTAGAGAAAGGAGCGATGCCTGAAGGAGGGAGGAAGTTGGGATTTACAAGGTGTTTTTGAAACTTAAAATTACTTCTCTGGAATTTTTTTCCATGGAATAATCATTCTGAGGAAAATCCACATGAAAAATGACCCAGATCCAGCTTTAAATTTGCCATTTGCTTAAAGCTGCATTTTTAATGGTATTTGTTAAGCCCTTGCTATGGGCCAAGCAATGAACTAAGCACTGGGATAGATACAAGCTAAAAAGGTTGCGCATAGTCCAAATCCCACGTGGGTCTCTCGGTCTTAATCCCCATTTTCCAGATGAGGTAACTGAGGCACAGTGAAGGGAAGTGAATTGCCCAGGGTCACCCAGCAGCAGACAAGTTGGCAGAGCTAGGATTAGAAGCCAGGTCCTCTGACTTCCAGGCCTACGCTCTATCCCCTATGCCATGCTACATCCCCTGGGTCCTGCTCCTGAACTTGCCATCGTTCAGCAGAAGCTACATGCAAAGAGAGCGCGGAGAGACTAAAAGGCAGAAGATTGTGCCAGAGAAGCAGCGTGGCTCAGCGGAAAGAGCATGGGCTTTGGAGTCAGGGCTCATGAATTCGAATCCCAGCTCTGCCACTTGTCGGCTGTGTGACTGTGGGCAAGTCACTTAACTTCTCTGTGCCTCAGTTACCTCATCTGTAAAATGGGGATTAAGACTGTGAGCCCCACGTGGGACGTCCTGATTCCCCTGTGTCTACCCCAGCGCTTAGAACAGTGCTCGGCACATAGTAAGCGCTTAGCAAATACCAACATATATATCCAAGCAGCTCATCATACTCTCACCATTGCTGCTCCTTTGACGTCTAACAGGAAACCCTCTGTTTAGAAAATCAGCCAGGAAGATCAGAATGATGGAAAGTAGGGGAGGGGGGAAGCTAGTAAGAGTGGAGGGAGGGATTTTCCACAAAACGTGGATCCATCGCCAATGGCTGGTTTAAACTGTGACTTCGAGGTGGGAGGAAGCTAAAGAAGTGGAGTTGCCATCACAGCTGCAAAGTCCAGAGTGTAAGCTCACTGTAATCAGGGCATGTGTTTACCAACTCTTTAATAGTGTATTATCCCCATGGCCTAGTACAGTGCTATGCACACAGTAAGCACTCAATAAATGCCATTGATTAATTTCTGCCCACTACCATCTAGCTCCAACGGGAAGTACAGGCTTCCTCTGGCTGCCCACCTTTCTCAAAGAGCCTTGTCCCCTCATTGTGACAATTTGGGGGTGACAGTAGCCCGCTTCGCCATCTGAAGTTGGCATGGGCAACTGAGAAGTAGCATGGTCTAGTGGATAGAGCATAGTCAGAAGGGCTTGAGTTCTAATGCCACCACTTGCCCCCGGGTGACCATGGGCAAGTCACTTGACATCTCTCTGCTTCAGTTATCTCATCTGTAAAATGGGGATTAAGATTGTGAGCCCCATGTGGCACATGGACTGTGTCCGACCCGATTAGCTTGTATCTACCCCAGTGGTTAGTACAGTGCCTGGTACATAGAGCTTAACAAAGACCTAAAATATAAATATGAAAAAAACCTCATATCCCTCTGGTCAGGCCTTTTGGGGCTGTGGCTTTTAAATTTGACCGTACTCTTATGTGGCCTTACAAATGCCTTGGAGTGCTCTGATTGAAGAGACGAAAATGCCTAGCAGTATCCACACACCAGATGAGTTGCTGTATATGAGGGCTGTGGCCATTTTGCAACATTGAGTCCAAAAACCTACGTCTCCCCGGCTTTCTGGAAGTTGGGTTAAGATAAGGATACTGAGGGGCCAGACAGTGATGGGTGTCAGGCCAGGTACCGGAAAAATCCTCTGTGGGCTAGGTGAGGTTTTAGAACAGACTGCTATTAGTTACCCTGTCTTTCCACCGGCTCCAAGTCGCTCCCAGGTATAATACTTCTGTGGAACTGACCCTTGGACATTTCTGTCTCCAGAAAATCTTTGACTTCATTAACAGGAACTGGGAACTTGCAAATGAAAAATCTGGGTTTGTTTTTTGGGGTCAGGGTTTTACCCACTGTGGTGGAGACAAGTTAGGTTGCGAATAGTCCTTTGGAAGGTGATACTGGAAATGTGAAGATGCCAACATTTTTTAAGAGAGAAGTCCTGAGATCATCTTGGCGTGACCTTTTGGGCCTCCCTTGGACTGATTGTAAGATCTGAAATAGATACCAAGTTTGTTTTTGACTGGGAGCATTAAAAGATGAGCCAGCCAAACAAAACTGGCATTGTGCTTAATCCTCGTTTCACCTTTTTATCTTTTCCTTGTGCCGTTTCAGTTTTTTGTTCTCTCAGAATAGGAAATCCCAACAGAAAACACAAACGAGAACAATTTGGGGCATTTTTCAAGCTGAAAATGGAATGAAGCAAATAAAAAATGTTTTGTTTCACAGGCATTTCCCTCAGAAATACCATTTGTGTCTCAACATATCTCAAGAGTTGTAAATCATCCTTTCGTTATTGCTCCAGGGGTATCTGTGTATGATTCAAAAGCATTGATTTAATAAATGAATCAAATGCTTTCCCTTCCTTGTGGTCTTCTCCAAGGGGCTGAAGACAGTGGAGGGGTGCATCAGTAGCATTAGGATGAAAAATTGGCCACTGTTTTTGACTTACATCTTTTGTCACCTTCCTAACATTTCAGAGTCAAAGCCCTTTGGAATTTCCTCTTTCTGTAATGAGATAATCTAATCTGAGCCCTTTCTGCTGTGCTAAACTAATTCAGTTCCCTGTTAGCAAGAACAGTATCTGAAATAAATGGATAAAAATCTGTATAAAATTTTCTGACCGGTTAGCGCTTAATGCATTTTGAACTGGTCCAATTCAAGGCTGTTAAATGAGAGGTGAAGAATATCATGGCAAAAAAACCCTACACCCATCTACAATATACCTCCTTAGTGCTGAACATCATTTCTTACTTTCTGTCCAAAGGGTCAGGTCTCCTGGCCTCTGGCATTCTGGAAGAGAGGTACTTCCTGAAGCCCCCTTTTTTCAATTTAAAAAAATGGTATTTGTTAAGTATGTACTATATGCCAGGTACTGTATTAAGTGCTGGGGGCGATACAGGCTAATCAGATTGGACAAAGTGCATGTCCCACGTGGGCTCACAGTTTTAATCCCCATTTTACAGATGAGGAAACTGAGGCACAGAGATGTTAAGTGACTTGCTCAAGGTCACACAGCAGGCAAGTGGCAGTGCCAGGATTAGAACTCAGGTCCTTCCGACTCCCAGGCCCTGCCACAGGGACTGCTTCTCACCTTGCCTCTAGGCAGCCACCCTCTCCTTCCTGAAGTTTGCCATTCTATAAGGCATCCAAGCCCTAGATCAATAATTAATGAATGGGAGAATGAGCTAAAAATGATCCTTGCCCTTTATTTTTAGGCAGCAGAGTTACATTTCAGGTGCAATACAAGGGTGAAAGACATTTCTTTGGCTAAAATACTGTGTTATACTTCAGATAATACTGCTCAGAGAAATCTACATTTGGATTAGCATATGCATTGGATGATTTCCATTTAAGGTTTGAGAATGAAATCCAAGAAGCATGAACTGTTGCCTGAACCAGGCACTTATGAATATCTAAGGAGTGAAAGGAGATAGAGGTCATGAAAAATCCACTTTTAGCTCAGGAATGGGAAAACCAACTAACAAACTAAATCAGCCTGGGAATTTGTAGCAGTGAAATTATTTCTAGGTTGGGGAAAGGAATTAGTAATATCACATTATAGTTACTGTGCATTTTTCTGCCTAAAATGAATCAAATAAAGTGTGTCTAAGGGCAACTGAAGTGATAGGAGGAATCATGGCATATAAGGTATTGAATAAGTATGGCAGAGTGGACGGGTCTGGGAGTCAGAAGGTCGTGGGTTCTAATCCCAGCTCCTCCATTTGTCTGCTGTGTGACCTTAGGCAAGTCACTTCACTTCTTTGTGCCTCAGTTTCTTCATCTGTACGATGGGGATTGAGACTGTGATTCCCCATGTGGGACAGGGACTGTGTCCAAGCCAATTTGCTGGTATCTGCCCCAGCGCTTAGTAAGGTGCCTGGGATATAGTAAGCACTTAACAAATATCACAATTATTATTATTAACAATAATAATAATAAAAAGAGATCAGAACTGTTGTTGATCTGGGTTCCCTGAAAAGGAGATTTTAAAAGCGGCACTAAAATGTGGTCCTTTTAGTTAGGCAGAGGGCATTTCTGGAAGGCAGTTTGGGGATGAATTGCATACAATAGAGGGAGCCTGAAATTGAGATCAGGGTAGGACATTTCTCAAAGGCTATTTGGAGGAAAACACCTTTCCTTTTCATGTGATGAGGAATTGTGATAAAAATGCAGCAGATGGCAAAAGGAGGCTTAGATTTGCCCAGGAAGAAGTTTAACCACACACACTATCAGATCTGGGATTGGGTTACTGAAATAGTATGTTAAATATCTTCAAACTTTAGTATGAAGGATGGGGAGGACGAAATAAAGTATTGTCTGCTGTGTGACCTTGGGCATGTCACTGAACTTCTCTGTGCCTCAGGTACCTCAACTGGAAAATGGGGATTGAGGCTGTGAGCCCCATGTGGGACATGAACTGTATCCAACCTAATTAGCTTTTATCTACCCCAGCGCCTAGTACAGTGCCTGACTACATAGTAAGCACTTAACAAATACCATAAAAAAGGGAAATGATTCCAATAAGAATTGGATGCTTTCTTGATTTTCATACCAGGGAGTGTGATTCTTTCAGTGAGACTCTTTCTACTGGTAGAAATTTCAATTGCTTGGTCAAGGTTACTGATATTTCAGCATTATTGCTGAAACAATGATATTTGACACAGTTCTAAGAACATTTATCCTTGTGTGTTTCTATTCATCCTCTCCTCCATTTGATAGTAACATTGTTATAGGAAGGGATGGTACTTAAACATTTAGTAATCTGAATGTTGTATCCAAAGATTGAAAGGGTTTTGAATCATTATTTAAATAGATCTTATTTAAATTTAGCAGATATTAAATATGGCACAAATTTGCCCTTGAAACCACGAGAGCTTACAGATCATAAATTTTCCAAATAAGTAATTTTTTTTAGTTTGTTTTTGCTTTTATGTTATTTGTTAAACACCGTGTGCCAGACACTGTTCTAAGCCCTGGGGTTGGTACAGGCTAATCAGGTTGGATACCATCCATGTCCCACATGAGGCTTGCGGTCTTATTTTATAGATAACTGAGGCACAGAGAAGTTAAGTGACTTGCCCAAGATCACACAACAGACAAGTGGTGGGATTAAGTGATGGGCATAAGAATAAGATGCTTTTGTCAGATTATTCTTCTTAACCTGCATTTGAGAATCAATCAGCCTAACTGGCATGTTAACCATTACTGAGTCATTTACTAGTATTAGCCCCAGATTTCAGTAGTAGTTGATGCCCGATGGTCAAATAGCACAAACTTCTACTAGCCCACAGATGTAATTGACAGTCCTCAGTCCTTCCTGTCAGTGTCATAGTCAGTCGTATTTATTGAACACTGTACTAACTGCTTGGGAGAGTACAGTACAACAACAAACAGATACATACCCTGCCCACAACAAGCATACAGTCTAGAGGGGGAGACAAATGTGAATATCAATAAATTTCAGACAGGGACATAAGTGCTGTGGGGCTGGGAGGAGGGGGGATGAATAAAGGGAGCAGGTCAGGACGGCGCAGAAGGGAGTGGGAGAAGGGGAAAGGAAGCATTGCCGCTGCTGATGACGGTATTCGCCGGAAGCCAAAGAAGCTCACAGTCAGTGTCCTGAGTAGAATTAACACTGTCGATCAATCGAGAAGTACCTCTGTTAAGTCCAGGGCCATGCATGGGTCCAATGGGAAGGGGACTGCCCTGGGAATCAAGAGAGCTGGCTCTAGTTCTGGCTCTTTCTGAGCTCTTCCATCCCTACACCACCTACGGTGCTCGGTGGAATTGGCAGACCGAGCAGAAATCATAAAAAAATAGCTGGCTGACGAGGGTGAAGCCTGCTAACTCATGGGGCTGTCTTCGGCGCTAGGCTGTCATCGTTATTAGGCATAAATGGATTTTGCACTTCAATCAATCATTCTTATTTAGTAGGTGCAGAGCACTGTATTAAGCACTTGGGAGAGTACAGTATAACAGAGTTGGTAGACATGTTCCCTGTCCACAGCGAGCTTGCAGTCGTGATATGCTTGCAGAGGTGACATGCCCTTTGCAAGGTGCCGCAGACCTCCTCCAAAAGGAACATGGGAGGCAGGGTTGAGAGCGTGTGAGAGGACATAACAGACCTGAAGTCTCAGGACTGAGGCTCATGCGTTGTTCTTGATGGGCGATTTTGCCATGGTTAGAATTGTTCTTTGCATCTGGCCTGATTTTTATTAGACTCAGCTTGCCTTATCTCAAGCTCTGGGCCTACATCCCCAAGCTAATTTATATGTCTGGTTTATTCAATCCAAGGGGGAGTGGTAAAGTAGTATTTCTCTGTGGAGAGCTAAGTTTTTTGCGATTAAATGCTAGGGATTTTCAAAGACCGGGTTTCCGAATAGCTGTCTTCACCATAAATGCACATGATTTGGTCATCTGGAGACTTTTGTGCTTTCTCATTTGGAGTTTTGGTGGGTAGACTGCTGATTGAATGCCCTTTCTCAGGTGTCATTGCACCAAGGGGAATTTTCCTTTGCGAGCACAGCTCCCAGATGGAAAAGTTACAACCCATCCTGCTTGCTGCCTGAGGTTGTCACTCTTTTCAGATTACAGCACTTCTTAGATCTCTGTTGTGACTCATCCATTCTTCCCATGCAGGATGCCTTTTCTAGACTTTGTTTTATGAATTGAAAGGAGATTCTTAATGATTTCTCACTTAGGTGAGAACTGGTCCTAAAGGGCCTTATTGCCAACTTGCCTTTATTTAGTTCTTTATTTTTAATGGTATTTGTTAAGCACTTCCTGGGAGAAATACAAACTAATCAGGTTGGACATAGTCCATGTCTTACATGGAGCATGCAGTCTTAACCCCCATTTTACAGATGTGGTAACTGAGGCCCAGAGAAGTTAAATGACTTGTCCAAGGTGTCTCAGGAGAAAACTGGTGGGACCAGGATTAGAATTCAGTCCCGTCTGACGCCCTGGCCTGTGCTCTATCCACTAGACCACACTTTTTTGCTCTCTAAGGACTCTGTATGTCTTCTGGCCCTGCTGGTGGTAGTATTCTTTGGTGTATAAACCCACAGAGGGAAAGAACAATGCTTTGCCAGCATTTTGGAGGGAATCCTGAGAATTGGTGCAGCTTAGAACTGACAAAACGTACACCGAAACCCTTCAGCAGGTTTCCCTAAACCTGAAACTTTTCCATCCACCAATCCATGTATTCCTGCTATGAACCACCGCCGAGATACCTCTCAGGTGATTCACTCAAACTTCATTTTGAAGCTGCATTTTTTTTTGGAAACTATTCAAGACCCTGAGTTGCAGCTGCTATTTCTTAACTTCCTTGATATTTCCCTCTATTCAAAACCAGTGCTGTTTATTGGGGTGAACTTTCATGGCCATCAAGCCTTATGCTTGACTAGCTCTTACTGAGTACCCACTGGACTCAGTGCACTCTACTAATCACCACATTCCCTGCCCCCAAGGAGCTTAACTATTGCAAAAGAGATCTCTTGTAGGTAGGACCATCTCACACATGTCTTTGTGGGCCAGCAGTTCATCGAGGAAGATGACTGCCATGGCCTATCGTAGAAGTAAAGACATTTTTTTTTGAGTATCAGCTGAGTGCAGCACACTGAACTAAGCCCTGGAAGACTATAACAAGCAAAAGCCGTGTTTCCAGCCCACAAGGATCTTGCAATCTAATTGGGGTAGACCAACATTCAAAATATGTACCTCTTAAAAATGCAGCTAAACCTAGCCCCTCTCAAACAGTGCTTGATGTCCATAATCTTGTTCACTGTGTTTCCCAAGCCCTTAGAACAGTGCTCTGCACACAGCACTCAATCAGTACAATGCATTTATTGATTGGCCAGGGGTTTATGTAGGCCAGAAAATAATTGGACCTGTGCCCAGGAAAGAACAGGTGGAGTGAGGGTAGGCGAGAGATGAAGCAGAAGGCCTGACTGGAGCAGGGGCCCATAGTTCAATGCTAATCTACTTATCCTTTGTGTATCCCCCTGAAAGAAAGTCATCTTGAGATACCAGGGTGTTACCATATCAAGCAGAAGACTAATGTTTCAAGGCATTAACAGATTCATATGGATGAAATGACAGTGATGCATTGTGGTGGGCAAATTCATTCTTCTCCATTAGGCAAAACAGCATGATACATCTCCCTTTGATAATTAAACTGGTCGGGTCTCATTACTGGATTTCCTTATTATTTTTCCCATTAGATCAGTGTCATTTCATCAAAATTAAATGGGGGATAATCTAAACGGGGAAATATGATCATGAAGAGAATAATCCTTCCCTTTATGCAGAAATGTCTCAATGTGCTTTTAGAGAGAATGTTTAGAGGGATTGCTTCGGTCAACTCGAGAGAGATGCTTTCATTTTCTACTTCCCAGCAGTCTCTGGTGAGAGGGAAGGAGGTGGGAAACAGGGTGGGGAGAAGCCAATCACTAAAACAACCAGGGAACTTTCTCCTTAACCGGGAACAGTTCCGCAGCATTGAAGATCTCTTGTTCAGATGTCTCTGTCCCCTCCGTCCATCAGGGCTCAGGATTCCCTGTCCTGATTTGCAAGTAATGGTAAATTCTTCTTTCTGGCATGCATCCCCAATGCCCAGTTGTCCACAATCAGCCATGTCCGTTTAATGACGAGGTCTGCGTTAGCTATACGCTTCAGTGAAGAAACTCTGGATTTGCTAGAATGTGCCACCAAACTGGCAATATTCTCAAAGCTAGGACTGTATTTAGTTTGTGGCATATACAAGAGGCATTTGGGGTGGGCGTTAATGGAGGGAGGGAGGACCCACTATGCCTGGGCTCAATTTCTGTCACGGAACACAACTGCTGGAACAATCCCGGTGGTAATCATAAGAATTGTACTATTTGTTAAGCGCTAACTATGTGTCAGGCACTAAGCGGTGGGGTGGATACAAGCAATCAGGTTGGACACAAACCCTGTCCCATGTGACACTCACAGTCTCAACCCCCATTTTACAGATGAGGTAACTCAGGCCCAGAGAAGTGAAGTGATTTGTCCAAGGTCACACAGCAGACGAGTGGTGGAGCTGGGATTAGAACCCTTGATCAACTGACTCCCGGGCCCGTGCTCTATCCACTATGCCAGCAGTATCTGTGGGCACCAGCCGCAGTCAGACTATGTGCCAGGTTGTGCAATTTGATCAGAATATGTACTTCCAATGGAGCGGGGAGGGAGTGTCTAACCAGGGCTCACCGCTCATGCCCTCCCTTGGGGCTGGGTGCTCAGTCCCCAGAAGAGGATCTCCTTGAATCACCGGACAAGGTGGGTGACAGGGCTGGTGATTGGGTGGGAGTCTAGACCTGCTGAGACTTTGCTGTATTGTCATATTTTGGAACCAGGATTTGCCGTTGATACTTCTAGACAAGTTCCTAGCACCTTGCTCATCTTGAGCATGGGTTATCTAGAAACCTCAAATCCTGGTCCAGCCCCCTTCCCTTTTGTTGTGGTGGTGGGGAAGCCCTGGCTGCCTCCTTTGATGCAAGGTGTACCCTTAGCTGGCAGGGGGTAGAAGATGCCATTGACACCCAGATTGGTAGATCCCAGGGTTTGGCAAAGGCTAGGGATTGCATGTCCCTTGTCATCATTGAGTAGTTTCCCCGGTAAGATGGATCAGCCCCATGGATCCATCTTACAGGAGATGTGATCCTAGTCACGTGTAGAAGCAGCGTGGCTCAGTGCAAAGAGCACGGGCTTGGGAGTCAGAGATCATGGGTTCTAATCCCGGATCCGCCACTTATCAGCTGTGTGACTTTGGGGAAGTCACTTCACTTCTCTATGCCTCGGTTACCTCATCTGTAAAATGGGGATGAAGACTGTGACCCCCACATGGGACGACCTGATTACGTTGTATCAACTCCAGTGCTTAGAACAGTGCTTGGCACATAGCACTTAAATACCATAATTATTATTATTATTAGGCCTTTTAAAAGTCACATCTTTTCCAAGAGGCCTTTCCTGACTAAGCCCTCATTTCCCCTTTTCACCCTCCCTTCTGCATCACCTATGCACTTATTTTCCCTAAGCACTCGCTATTCACCTCATCCTCAACCCACAGCACTTCCTTCATTACATATCCTTATATTCTGTCATTTCCCCTATCTCTAATTTATGTTAATGGCTGTATACTCATTCTGGGCAGGGACTGGGTCTCTCCCAAGTGCTTAGAACAGTGTTCTACACACAGTAGGCACTCAGTAAATACCAGCTGGAGCTGGAGTGACTACAGGAGTAGTCAGTCATATTTATTGAGAGCTTATTATGTGCAGAGCACTGTACTAAGCGCTTGGGAGAATACGGCATAACAATATAGCAGACACATTCGTTGCCCACAGCAAGCTTACAGTCTAGAGGGGCAGACAGGCTTTTGCAAGGGAAAGTTGACTCTTTAGAATACTGTGAGACTTCCTCAGTAATGCCTCCTTGTCAAGCCTGGGCTTTGGAGTCAGAGGTCATGGGTTCGACTCCCAGCTCTGCCACTTGTCAGCTGTGTGACTGTGGGTGAGTCACTTCACTTCTCTGTGCCTCAGTTCCCTCATCTGTAAAATGGGGATTAACTGTGAGCCTCACGTGGGACAACCTGATGACCCTGTATCTCCCCCGGCGCTTAGAACAGTGCTCTGCACATAGTAGGTGCTTAACAAATACCAACATTATTATTATTATTATTATTAAGTGGACACGAAGGACATCGGTGTGAGATCGTTGAAGGGAGGGAATATATTGTACTCTCCCAAGCGCTTAGTACAGTGCTCTGCACACATTGAGCTCTCAATAAGCATGACTGATTGATGTGCTTGTGGGAGTTGTTTTGGATTTGAACATATTCTACCTAAAGTCCAAGGTCTAGAGAATCCCACTGTATTTATGGGGTTACTTTGAACCTAGCCAAAGCATGACATTTCCAGAATGGAACATGACCTTTTCAAGGAAATACCTAGAGCTGCCTTTCAAGAGATTTTTTTTTTTTTCCATATCCCAGTAGATTGATAGCAATGGTTTGGTTCATCAAGGACTTGAATTGTGTGCAGACACTTGCCGGGACAAAGCTGGCTTTTACTTATCAGAGCCCAGTGGCCATAGGATTATGCCTCAGTCTGGCTTTTGCAGGCAAATCAGAAAACCCTCTTTGCATGCTGTTCTGCTCGTGATTTTCCTCTTGGCATACTCCTTGAAAAATTTGTACTGATTTAGAAAGCAATCGTTAGACAATCAAAAAATGTCCCATTTGGTGTTGATTATGATGCTGTTAAACCTTTGACGATGAAGGCACTTGAAGTGGTTCTAAATCATGCCGTTTATGTTCGTCTCACTTTAAATGCTCTGAATATTCTTCACAGGCGCTTTAAAGTGGAATAATTGTGGAATACCAGTGTTAGCCATTGGTCAGGCAATCCCAGTGTACATTTTGGACCAATAATGACCTGAAACTGGTAGCTTTTCAGTCTGCAGACTGGGACCAAACTCCCTCTAGTGAAAAAAAACAGAAAAGAAAGGATTTTGGCATTCCGAGTTGCACATTTTATTTGTGGGACTAGAGCTCCTGTGAACCACGTTAAGCTTGTTAATGTTAATTCTTCTTGAGAGATTTTCAGGTCGAATTTCTTTGGATTTAAGTGATTTGCCCCTTGACATTCAAACTCCCTTGGGAAGTCGAACCTAGGAATGCACCTGCTTGTTAATATTTGGGGAAGAGAACAAGTTTAGGAATGAAAAACCAGCTTATGCCCGTGATATTTTGTGCCTGTGCTTAACAGCGCCAAACAGCTCCATTTATAAAATGGGATGTTTCTGGGGCCAGGAATTTATACTGCAGCTTGCTTGCCTTGGTGTATTTCATAGGGGCGGGTTTTCAAATCAAGAACCACTTAATTAAGAAATCATTCCTACATGGGAGCTGAGACTCGATTGTTCAGGAAATTTTTCCTCAGGCCATTTGAGAGAGACCAGCCAGCTGTGTGGGTGCTGTGCTTGTTATCTGATGCACAGTAATTAACAAGTATTAAGTTGTCTCTGAGCACTTTTGGCTAGAACCAGTCCCAATGTCTCTACTGAAAACGGCTTCCTTAAACAGACCATGATCGATCGCCCAATTGGATGATCTACATTCTTGAAGACCCCACCCACCCTAGGAGTGTGGGAAAATGCTATTTAAAAGCCACAGCTCTGTGAAGAGCCAGCATCCTATTAATTCATTCATTTCCATCTAGACTTATAAGTTCCTCGTGGGCAGGGATCTCGTCTACCAATTCTTTTATATTTTCTCATACTCTCACAACTCAGTTATATTGCACTGTCCCAAGTGCTCAGTATAGGGCTCTGGGCAAAGTAAGCACTCAGTAATATTGATTCTGAGTTTTGCACTGTATCAGATTCATTCATTCAATAGTATTTATTGAGCGCTTACTATGTGCAGAGCACTGTACTAAGCGCTTGGAATGATGCTTGGGAGGGAACAACACAGTAGTGTCAGTGTGATCTCGTTGTAGACAGGGAATGTGTCTGTTTATTGTTATATTCTACTCCCCCAAACGCTTAGTACAGTGCTCTGCATACAGCGAGTGCTCGTTAAATATGATTGACATATTGGAGTTCATCTGTGTGTAGAACATTGTATGATGGGCCAAGTGAAATGGCCTCTCTGGAAATACGATGTTTTGTGTGGCCGGCGCCTACAGGGAGATTTATCTTTTTATTTCATTTTTAACTGAAGTGGCAGATATTCCACAGTGGCAGGAGAGCACTGACTGCAGAAGTCTCCTGGAGGAGCAATGTAGAGACATCCCCAAAGGCAGGTTCTTTCTTAGTGTCAGGTGTTGCTTTGCCCTTCACCCTTTGTGGATTCTGCCTTTATTATTTATTATTATTTTAAAGGGGATAGAGAGGTAAGAAACAACCATAATAATGTAGCAGCTTAACGTCGTCGTGTCCGACGTAGAAATTGATTGAGTTCCCAAGAGTTATAATCACTCTACTAAGTCTCATCGTATTCCACCTTTGCTGGGAAGGCCGTGGGAGGAGAATCAACAACAGCAGGATACCCAGACAACAGTACTGCAATGGCAAAACCATGAAGGGTTTTAAACAGATGTTTTCAAAGATATGACCTAGCAGGGAACAGTTGAGACAGCAGCAGAAGACAGATGGGATAGGTGTGCAGCAATCAGACTTCGGGTAACTGTGTTAGAGCAGAAGCGTTGAGAAAATCCTGTCTCCAAGAGGGAGAAATGATGCACTGCAGCAAAGGGCAATCTTCCTCACACATGATGAGGACGGGATCAACCTATCCCACCCACATACGCTACCAAAGAGCTCCCTGTCATCATCTTCAAACCCAAACAGTAGCTCATTGTTAAAGGAGTAGTTAGAAGTCAGACATAGACCCTGCCCACAAGCAGTTTATGGTTTTCTGGAGTTTAGAGGCATGACTTATTGGGAACTAGATGGTGCATCTAGATCCTTTTCTTCATCCTTTCAGGAAAGTGAAATCATTCTTTGTCCTTTCGCTGATATCCTTTGCCCTGTGTGTCTACTGCTTCGTCTCATGCGCAGCAGCCTGACTTTCTGACTATTTGAAAGTGTCAAGGAAGTGCAAAAAGAATACAAAAGAAGACACTTTTTAGATGATGGATGGAAATGTAAATACATTTATCTCAGAAAGAAGCCCAGATTGCTGTAAATTGGAAGAGATGAAAGACAGTGGATTATGGGACTCCATTGTGTTTTTCAGGGAGCAGGAAATAACTGGTACAAAGATTGGATTCAGCATGGATTAACCTTATTAGCCACAGATCTTGGGTAGTGGCAACTCATTTGAGTTGTTTCCTTAATGGCTAACCAACTAGTCTGAATCTCAATCATTTCAGGGATGAACCTAAGTGATTCATGGTTGTCAATCATGCTGTAGATAAGTTTTCTGATCTGTAGCTGCCAAGAATACTGCCGAATAAGAAGTAAAGCCTTTTTAAAAAATCAGCCTTTGAAAATTCAAATGATGAAAATGAGGAATCAGAGCTTCACTATCCTTGGCATTCTATTTTAGGGGTGAGGGAAATGTCAGATGAGGCAGAAGGCTGTCTTTTTAGGCTTGTAGTCTGGTCGCAAATAATGTCCTGGAAAGTGGGACTGAAAACTCCATCTATTATGACCAGAAGCCCTGACATCTTAATAACAACGGTGGTACTGGTTAAACGATTACTCTGTGTCATGCGCTGTGCTAAACCCTGGAGTAGATACCAGATAATTAGATCAGGCACGGTCCCTGTCCCAGATGGGGCTCACAGTCTGAGAGAGGGGAAGAACGGGCATGCCACCTCCATTTTATACATGAAGGCATCGAGGCAAATGACTTGACTATGGCCACACATCAGACAGGTGGTTGAGTCAGGATTAGAACCCAGATCCCCTGCCGCCCAGATCTGTGATCTTTCCACTGTGCCCTGCAGCTGCTCAGCATGCATTATTGCGGATTGAGAAGAGCTGTCTGAAAGTCTGTCCGAATAAGTCCCCACCACCACCAACGCAGAACTGACAAGCCCCTCGGCACCTCCATTAGCATCCTCACGAAACGTGCGTCACAAACCTTAAGGTTGTGGAGGTGAAGAGAGAAAAACTGACCCCCAGACTCAGACACTTGAAAATGATCCTCTGAGCCTGAGCGGACAGTGCTGACGGTGAATGCTGGGGAGAGCAAAGACAAAAACCACAAGCCACCAATTACCTGATTTACCTGTACTTGGGAGAGTACATTACAATTGAGTTGGTAGACACATTCTCTGCCCACAAGAACCTTACAGTCTAGAGGAGGAGAGAGAAATTAATATAAATGAATTGTGGATATGTCCATAAGTCCTGTGGGGGTGAAGGGGTGAATATCAAGTGCTTCGAGGGGTACAGATCTAAGTGCATAGGTGATACTTATCTTCCCTCCTTATCTCCGTATCTTCCCTCCCAAGCCCTGTACTCTTCTTGACTTCCCTGTCACTGTGGATGGTACGACCATCCTTCCCGTCTCTCAACCTCGCAACCTTGGTGTCATCCTTGACTCGGCTCTCTCATTCACCCCACACATCCAATCCATCACCAATGCCTGCAATCCATCACCAGTGCCTGCCAGTCTCACTTTACAATATCGCCAAGATCTGCCCTTTCCTCTCCATCCAAACGGCTATCTTACTGGTACAAGCTCTCATAATATCCCGGCTGGATTATCGTGCCAGCCTTCTCTCTGATCTCCCTTCCTCCTCTCTCTCCCCGCTCCAGTCTATTCTTCATTCCGCTGCCTGGATCATCTTCCTGCAGAAATGCTCTGGGCTTGTCACTTCCCTCCTTAAAATCCTGTCAACCTCCACATGAAACAAAAACTTCTCATTCTGGACTTCAAGGCTCTCCATCACCTTGCCCCCTCCTTCCTCTCCTCCCTTCTCTCTTTCTACTGCCCAACCCGCACGCTCTGCTCCTCTGCTGCCCACCTCCTCACCGTCCCCCGTTCTCGCCTAGCCCGCCGTCGACCCCGGCCCCCGTCCTCCCGCTGTCCTGGAATGCCCTCCCTCCTCACCTCCGCCAAACTAACTCTCTTCCCCTCTTCAAAGGCCTACCGAGAGCTCACCTCCTCCAAGAGGCCTTCCCAGACTGAGCTTCCCCTTTTCCCTCTGCTCCCTCTCTGCTCCCCCTTCACCTCCCCTCAGCTAAGCCCCTTTTCCCCCTTTCCCTCTGCTCCTTCCCCTTTCCCTTCCCCTCCCCTCAGCACTGTGCTCATTTGTATATATTTTTTATGACCCTATTTATTTTGTTAATGAGGTGTCCATCCCCTTGATTCTATTTATCGTGATTAAGTTGTCTTGTTTTTCTCCAGTTGTCTCCCCCGATTAGACTGTAAGTCCGTCAATGGGCAGGGATTGTCTCTATCTGTTGCTGAATTGTCCATTCCAAGCACTTAGTACAGTGCTCTGCACATAGTAAGCACTCAATAAATACTATTGAATGAATGAATGAATGATACAGAAGGGAGAGGGAGTAGGGGAAAAGAGCATCCTCACGAAACAGGCATCACCGACCTTGTTTTTGTGGAGGTGAAGAGAGAAAAGGCGATAGCCAGACTCTGACATTTGAAAGTGATCATCTGAGACTGAGCGGGCAGAGCTGACAGTGAAAGCCGGGGAAGGCAAAGACAAAGCCACCAATTATCTGACAGACTACACTCCAGCTTCTGTGATTGTTGGGAAACCTCTTAATTTCCCTGGGGCCTCCCAGTGGAAAATGAACAGGCCGAAATGGTGGTTCAGCAGTGGGACAGTGTAATATCGTTGCTTCCTTCAGTTTCCCCAGGGAGCATTCTCCCAGACCAAATGACTCCTGGATGCTTGTAGCTGGAAAAGACTTCCGGGAGAAGATTCATGGGAATCCAACTGGCCTGGGAGCAGTTACAATAACGATAGGTGTTTGAAGGGGAAAATTGAGGATATTGATTCCGGAGGGCAGCTGCCAAGTAATTCCTCCATATGCCTCCTTTGTTGCCGTTGTCAGAGATAGAGCACTGATTGATCATTGGTCTGAACCAATATGGCATCCTTTATATTTAGCAAGGTAGATAAAAACCTAATGGGCCCTTACCAAAGACAGCTGTCCACTGGGAGGGTGGAGAAAATAACTCTTAATTTGTTTGTTTCCCAGGAACAAAAAAACAATCCTTCCCTTATCTGGGGTGTTACTGTTGCTATGATGTTCTGATGAGCAAATACTCAGAAAGTACTGTACTTTTCAGATGATAAATTAGGACTACAGATCAGATTGGCTTAATTTCTCATTTTGCCGTCGGTAAAATTCGTAAATTCGTTTTGACCCTAAGGCAAAAATGAGTGATGATGATGATGCTATTTGTTAAGTGCTTACTATCAGCCAAGTTCTCTTCTAAGGGCTGGGGTAGATACAAGGTAATCAGGTTGTCCAACGTGGGGCGCTCAGTCGTAATCCTCATTTTACAGATGAGGTCACTGAAGCACAGAGAGATTAAATGGCTTGCCCAAGGTCACACAGCAGACAAGTGGCGGAGCGGGGATTAGAACCCACATCCTCTGACTCCCAAGCCCGGGCTCTTCCCACTAAACCACACTGTTTCTCCAATGGAGAGTACATAGGCTTGGGAGTCAAGGGTACCAGTTGTATGCTGGGTGACCTGGGGAAAGTCCCTTAGCTTCTCTATGCCTCAGTTGCTCCATCTATACAATGTGGATTAAATGGAGATATTCTCCCTCCCACTTAGACTTTGGGCCCCATAAGGAACAGGGACTGTGACCTGATCATTCATTCAATGGTATCTATTAAGCACTTACTATGTGCAGAGCACTGTACCAAGCGCTTGGAATGTACAGTTCGGCAACAGATAGAGACCATCCCTGCCCAGTAACGGGCTCACAGTCTAAACGACGGGCTTACCTACTACAGTGCTCAGTATAGTGCTTGGAACATATCAATCCCATCAATCAGTGGTATTTATTGTTTACTGTGTGCTTAGCACTGTACTAAGTGCTTGGAAGAGCACACTAGAATAGGGTTGGTCGACACATTCTCTGCCCACAAGGCCTTTACTGTCAAGGGCGGGGAGGCAGACATTTATAGAAATAATTGAAGTACGGATAAGTACTTAAGTGCTATGGGGCTGAGGATGGGATGAATGTCAAGTGCTTAAAGGGTACAGATCTAAGTGCATGGGTGATACAGAAGGGAGAGGGAGTAGAGGGGAAAAAAGGGCTTAATTGGGAAAGGCCTCTTGGAAGAGATGTGATTTTAATAAGGCTTTGAAAGTGGGGAAAGAAGGTGTGGCATATATGGAGGGGGTGGGAGTTCCAAGCCAGAGGGCTTACATGGGAAAGGGGTCGGTGGTGAGATAGTTGAGATTGAGACACATTGAGCAAACTGATGCTGGAGGAGTGTTTTTGCAGGCTAGACTATAGTAGGAAATCTGCAAGGTAACGTAGGAGGGGGTGAGTTGATTGCATGCCCTTAATAAATAATACTGTTATTTTTAATGAACTTTTAAGAGCAAGCTCCAGCAAAGTCCTTCCTGCAGACCCTGTTTATGAACAAAGAATTGTTTGCCGATATGATGAGGTGATAACCGCCCAGTGAAGTTGTTATTAGAGGGCGGGAACAACTTGGGAATCCCATTAGCAGAACGGTGAACCCTACCCTGCCAAAGCCAGACCTGTTAGGATTTCAGGAGAGCAGTTGTAATAATGTTGGTATTTGTTAAGCGCTTACTATGTGCCGAGCACTGTTCTAAGTGCTGGGGTAGATACAGGGTAATCAGGTTGTCCCACGTGAGGCTCACAGTTAATCCCCGTTTTACAGATGAGGTAACTGAGGCACAGAGAAGTGAAGTGACTTGCCCACAGTCACACAGCTGACAAGGGGCAGAGCCGGGTTTCGAACTCATGACCTCTGACTCCCAAGCCCGTGCTCTTTCCACTGAGCCACGCTGCTTCTCAGTTGTAGAACACTCCTGAGAAGGCCCCATGAAGCCAGAGGAGGGACACTGGAGTTAAGCTCATATACTTAAAGGAATTTAGTGAGCACCTTCAGTGGGCAACGGGAGTTGGGTGCTAGTGGGAAGTAGCCACCTCTCCCTCACCAATTTCACACAGAGATTTCATTCATTCAATAGTATTTATTGAGCGCTTACTATGTACAGAGCACTGTACTAAGCACTTGGAATGTACAAATCGGTAACAGATAGAGACAGTCCCTGCCCTTTGATGGGCTTACAGTCTAATCGGAGGAGACGGACAGACAAGACCAATGGCAATAAACAGAATCGAGGGGAAGAACATCTCATTAAAACAATAGCAAATAAATAATAATAATAATAATAATGTTGGTATTTGTTAAGCGCTTACTATGTGCCGAGCACTGTTCTAAGCGCTGGGGTAGACACAGGGGAATCAGGTTGTCCCACGTGGGGCTCACAGTCTTCATCCCCATTTTACAGATGAGGGAACTGAGGCACCGAGAAGTTAAGTGACTTGCCCAAAGTCACACAGCTGGCAAGTGGCAGAGCCGGGGTTCAAACCCATGACCTATGACTCCAAAGCCCGTGCTCTTTCCAGTGAGCCACGCTGCCTCTCTAGAATCAGGTGATGTACCTCTCATTAACAAAATAAATAGGGTAATGAAGATATATACAGTTGAGTGGACGAGTACAGTGCTGAGGGGATGGGATGGGAGAAGGGGAGGAGCAGAGGGAAAGGGAGGGAGAAGAGGGTTTAGCTGCAAAGAGGTGAAGGGGGGGTAGAGGGAGCAGAGGGAAAAGGGGATCTCAGTCTAGGAAGGCCTCTTGGAGGAGGTGAGCTAGGGGTGTAGAAATTGAACCATGGATTTTGAGGGAAAGAGTTACCCTCCTACCTGCAACTGCCAAAGGAAGAACGATGCCACTTCCTGAATGGCGACATTTGCTTCCCGATCATCCCTGGACCACTGGACCAACCCTGACCCCGCCAGTGGTCTAGAAGAGGTCCAGAGGGCTGAATTAACTTCTAGTCTCCTCCAGGTTCAATGACCAAGGTTGAGCTAAGCATAGGCAATTCAGCTTTATTGGTTCTACAGCTGTCATCAGCCAGTACCCTGTTTAATGATAATCTGGAAATACGAGGCAAGTACTTCTTTTTTAAATTATTTTTCTCCTAAAGAAGTTATATTCTGAACTAGGAAGAGTGGCAGGATTTATGATTTCTAGTAACAAATTGGCAAACACCTGTTCAAGTGGACCATACTTAGCAGTTCTCCTCCTCAGGTATGGAATATGTCCACAAGCCAGTGTAACTGGAAAAATGGTTTTTTATTATAACCCATGGGGAGAATTTCATTATATGTAGCTGCATTTAAGTACTGCACCCCTTGAGAGCCACAGATGGCCAATATTCAGCTCACATCTTTCTAAACTGGTTATTTAACTGCACTGTGCCCTTCTGCTTTTATTGCATAGTGCTTACAGGTGCATGAGATAGGATTGTTTATGAAAACTCCTCAACCTTGTGCTAGTAGGTAAATAGCCTAAATGTTTTTTCTGAAAAGGATTAAGCTTCTCTCCGTCCCCTGTGTCTAAATATAATTGTGGGATGAGGGGTGGGTATTCATAATAGAAGATCTGGTTGAGGTATTTTGAGTCAGCTTTTGGTCATAATGATGAAAACAGTAATTGTGGTATAATTACCATTGGTATTTGATAAACACTTAGACTGTGTCCCCCCTGGACTTTAAGCTCATGGGCAAGGAATGTGTCTACCAACTCTGTTACACTGTACTCTCCCAAGCACTTAGTACAGTGCTCTGCACACAGTAAGCCCTCAATAAATAAAATCGTTTGATGTTCCAGTTCCTGTGCTAGGCACTGGACGAATACAAGATACTCAGGATAGACACAGTCCCTATCCCTCATGGGGCTCACAGTGAAAGGGAGAAGGAGAAGAGTTATTCTATTCCCATTTAACAAATGGGGAAACAGAAGTGAAGTAACTGGCCCAAGGTTCCACAACAAGCAAGGGACGAGCCAGGATTAGAACCCAGATTCTGATTCCCAGTCTCGTGCTCTTTCCATTCGGCCACATTCTTTGGTGCCTCTGTGAGGTTTCGACTATCCTTTTAAGAGCAGAGGGAGCCACGTTAGAAAGCCTGATCTACTTAATGCAAGAAAAAAAAAAGACCTTCCTTGCCCACAGTATTTGCCATATCATAATTTTTGTACATCATCCACCCCTCAGTTTCCCCTTCCTTCATTTTAGACCATAAAGGAAACAAGAACACTAGTGGCTAAATAAAGCCAAAATTCTTCTCTACACGTCAGTCAGATAGAGTAAAAAGCAGCATGGTCTAAAGGGTAGAGCGCAAGCCTGGAAGACAGAACATCATGGGTTCCAATCCTGTCTCTATCACTTGTCTGCTTTGTGTCCTTGAGCAAGTCACTTTACTTCTCTCTGTGTAACTTCCCTCATCTGTAAAATGGGGATTAAGACTGTGGGCCCCATGTGTCAGGGGCCGTATCTAACCCAATTTGCTTATATCCATCCAGTACTTAGTACAATACCTTTCGCAAAGTAAGCATTTAACAAATACCCTAATTATTATTATCATCATCATCATCAACACCCTGTTCTAGTCAGGGTACTGGGAGAAAACCGTGTTTGGCATGGATTACCCCAAATCCCAAATAATGGTCAAGGTATACTCAATGAGTGTCGGCTAGAGCACTTAGAAAAATTTTATTCAAATGCTAATTGAATACATTTCCAGCTCATAAATCTATATCTGAGTAATTCATTTCAGAAACAGCAAACAGTACAGCAGCCGAACTGATGTTGCCACCCAGAAGTAATCCTGACTCCACCACTTGTCCGCTGTGTGACCTTGGGCAAGTCACTTAACTTCTCTGTGCCTCAGTGACCTCATCCCTAAAATGAGGATTAAGACTGAGAGACCCAAGTGGGTCATGAACTGGGTCCATCCTGATTAGCCTGTATCTACCCCAGCGCTTCGTTTAGTGCCCGACACATAGTAATGACTTAATTAACACCATGACAAAAGTGTTTGTTCCGAAGCTCTTCACTGTAGTGACGAGACCGATAAGAGATGTAGAAGCCTGCACCTTGGATTGATACATTGGAGGGTTTGTTCCTTTGCTGCCCTGCCTCTCCTTCATAAATTGCAAACAAACTGTGGCCTAGCCCAAATAATAATAATGATGATATTTGTTAAGCACTTACTATGTGCCTAGCACTGTTCTAAGCACTGGGGTAATTACAAGGTAATCAGGTTGTCCCCCGTGGGGCTCGCAGTCTTAATCCCCATTTTACAGATGAGGTAACTGAGGCCCAGAGAAGTGCAGTGGCTTGCCCAAGGTTGCACAGCAGACAAGTGATGCAGCCAGGATTAGAACCCACATCCTCTGAGTCCCAAGCCCATGCTCTTGCCATTAAGCCACACTGCTTCTCCAAGGCATCCAGAACAGGGGCTAGGAGAAGAAATGGGGTCATGGCATAATCCACTCTTGAACCACAGTTGGCCATTTGTGCTTGTACACATAAAAACAAAGATTTTTTTGGAGCCGGCTTTGTATTAGTCTTACTTTAGTGTTCGTGTTTTTGGTATATGCTTGACTTCACTGTCCTCTCCTGGTGCTCCTCCTCTGCTTCCCACCCTCTCCTGGGATTCCTTCAAGGCTCAGTCCTGGATCCCCTTCTATTCTCCGGCTACACCCTCCTGGACTACGACTGATTTGCTCCCATGGCTTCAACTACTGTCTCTCAGTGAATAATTCCAGAATCTACATCCCCAGCCCCGACCTCTCTCCCCTCTGCAGTCTCACATTTCCTCCTGCCTTCAGGATGTCTCTTCTAGAGGTCCCGCCGACACCTTAAACTTAACTCGTCCAAAACAGAACTAATCTTCCCATCCAGACCCCGCCGTATCCATCACTGTAGACTACACCACCGTCGTCCCCGTTTCACAAGCCCGTAACCTTGGCGTTATCCTTGACTCACCTCTCATTCGATCTGTTACTTGCTAAAATCTGCCCTTTCCTTTCCGGCCACACTGCTGCACTGATCCGTGAACTTAGCGTGTTCAGCCTGAACCACTGCATCTGCCTCGTGTCTCTCCCCGCGCCAATCTATACTTCACTCTGCTGCCCGGATCATCTTCCTAAAACAATCTTTAGCCCACTTTCCCTACTCCACAAAAAAAAAAACCTCAAGTGGTTGCCCAACCACCTGTGCATGAAACTCTTACCATCGGCTTTGAGGCACTCAGCTCTCTACCTCCTGCTTCATTTCGCTGATCTACTACAAGCCAGCCTGTAGATTTGGCTCCTCTAATTCCAACCTACTCACTGTACCGCAGTGCCATCTTTTATCTCACAGTCAACCCCTGCCCGTCACCTCCCTCTGACCCGGAATTCCCTCCCTCTTCATATCAACTGGCCATCACTCTCCCCACCTTCAAAGCCATCCTGAAAAATCACATCTCCTCCAAGAGACCTTCCCTTTCTAAACCCTCATTTTCCATACTTGCTTTCCGTTCTGTGTCGCACAGAGAAGCGGCGTGGCTCAGTGGAAAGAGCCTGGGCTTTGGAGTCAGAGGTCATGAGTTCGAATCCCAGCTCTGCCACTTGGCAGCTGTGTGACTGTGGGCAAGTCACTTAACTTCTCTGTGCCTCAGTTCCCTCATCTGGAAAATGGGGATGAAGACTGTGAGCCCCACGTGGGACAACCTGATTCCCCTGTGTCTACCCCAGCGCTTAGAACAGTGCTCTGCACATAGTAAGCGCTTAACAAATACCAACAAAGAAAGAAAAGAAAGCACTTGAATCTGGACCCTTTAAGCCCTTGATCTTCACCTCACCTTTAGCCCCACGGTGCTGAGAGAAGCAGCGTCGCTCAGTGGAAAGAGCCCGGGCTTGGGAGTCAGAGGTTATGGGTTCTAATCCCGACTCTGCCACTTGTCAGCTGTGTCACTTAACTTCTCTGGGCCTCAGTTACCTCATCTGTAAAATGGGGATGAAGACTGTGAGCCCCATGAGGCTCACCTTGTATCCACCTAGTGCTTAGAACAGTGCTTTGCACATTGTAAGTGCTTAACAAATACCAACATTATTATTATTATTGTTTATGTACTTACCATTATCCCCTGCCATTTCCCTGATCTGTATTTCTTTCATTGTCTATCTGCCCTTCTAGACCGCTAGCTCCACCTGGGCAGGGATCATGTCTACCGACTCCACTGTATTGTACTCTCTCAAGCCCTTGGTTCACAACTTTGCACCCAGTAAGCGCTTAATAAGAGTCAGTGATCGATAGCAATGCTATGAGTAGGATACCCCCTGGTGAGCTACTTTGGTTGACCGTTTCTAAAGTTTTTTTTACAAGAAGCCTTCTTGTTAGGGAGCCATTCAGAACAGTCCCAGGCTGACGAGTATCGAACCAAAAGCCCGTAGTGCCACCCAAGAGCTGGTGTCTACACTGCTGCCTGACGATATGCCCTCGTTGAGTGAACCGTGGTTCTCACTGACACTTTCTGAGACCATGCGTTGAATCCGTTACATCCAGTGAATGGTCCACTCCATCGCCACTGGATTGGATGACTCCTTACTTCTGTAACTGTTTTCAACATCCTACAGCATGTGTGCATGCACCACCCCCCCCGCCCCCACCTAAAATAGGTGCTCAATCAAACACTGCTTTTAATGAGCATGTAGCACTATGATGATGTTCAATCAAACACTGCTTTTAATGATGATGCTGCACTATGATGATGATGCTCAATCAAATACTGCTTTTAATGATGATGCAGCACACACACACACATCCCTTCTAGTCTCTCCAACTCATCCATCTTCCTTCCGTACCCCCATCCAAGTACCCTCCCCTCTCCTCTATTCAGCAGCCCTAACCCACTGCCCTGCCTTCTCCTTCTCCCTCTCTCAGCAATACACCCATTCCAGTCTCCATCACTCCCTTTCCCATATTTTTCACCCGTTTTGGGTCCATCTATTTTCATCGCTCTGCACGTCCCCCGTTCTCCTGCTGGAAAGGGAGGAATTGTGGCTCCTGAAGCCGGGCAGCTGGCCTCCTCCTCCATCACCAGTCAGGGCCTAGGCCACACACCCACAGTTTGTCCCCGACGACGGCTCAGCGGCCTCGGAGCCAGCCATTCGGCAGGCGGTGTGGCCAAAGCTAGCTGGCCTTGGTCCCGGGACTGTGCGTGGGTTGCCACTCTCTGGCCACCTCCAAGTCAGTGAGAACTGAGAAGATGAGAGCAGAGCTACTGCCCACCCTGCTTGGAAATTATTTTTTTTTATGATATTTGTTAGGTGCTTACTGTATTGCTAGGCATTGTATTAAGTCATTCAGCGTTAAATGACTCCCCTTAAAATCGACTACCTAAAGTAGGAAACGGGGTAAAAGAGAGCCAGTGCAGTGACCAGAGCCAAGGATGGTGGCGTGAAACTCCTGGCTTTGGAGTTAATTAATTAGTTTTTAATTAGTTAAAAATGGGTTGACCATTCATTCATTCATTAGTATTTATTGAGCGCTTACTATGTGCAGAGCACTGTACTAAGCGCTTGGAATGTACAAATCGGTAACAGATAGAGACAGTCCCTGCCCTTTGACGGGCTTACAGTCTAATCGGGGGAGATGGACAGACGAGAACAATAGGAATAAATAGAATCAAGAATAAATAGAACCTTGGCTGAAGCAGTTCTAGAATTGGATCCAAGGCAACTCCACGAGGCTCCCAGAAGCAAAGGGCATGTTCCTTTTCCACATGGAACTTAAACCCTGATGGGGGAGTCAGGCATACAGAAGAGTTACAAATAGTATGATCAGTAGGAATAATAAGCGTCAGTAAGGAAGTAGAATGAGACGGCCAGAGAAGCAGCGTGGCTCAGTGGAAAGAGCACGGGCTTTGGAGTCAGAGTTCATGGGTTCGAATCCCGGCTCGGCCACTTGTCAGCTTTGTGACTTTGGGCAAGTCCCTTCACTTCTCTGTGCCTCAGTTACCTCATCTGTAAAATGGGGATGAAGACTGTGAGCCCCACGTGGGACAACCTGATTCCCCTGTGTCTACCCCAGTGCTTAGAACAGTGCTCGGCACATAGTAAGCGCTTAACAAATACCAACATCATCATCATCATGAAATAGCATAGATCAGGACAACTAAAATAAGATTAAGAATAATAACCCCCAGCCACTGCTAGCGCTCGTGTACTCCTACATATGCCTATCCTCAGAATTTCTGTGCTCATGAAGAGTCAATTGTGTATTCAATTATTCAAGAAGCAGAGAGGCCTAATGGAAAGAGCATGGGCTTGAAAATCAGAGGTCCTGGGTTCTAATCCCAGATCCACCACCTACCTGTTGTAGAACAGGGCAAGTAAGTCACAACATTTCTGGGCCTCCATTTCCTCAGCTGTAAAATGGGGATTCAGTACATGTTGTCCCTTATACTTAGTCCCTGTCCCACATGGGGCTCACAGTTTGTGTCCAATCAGATTATGTTTTCTCTGATTATCTTTTATCTAATAAGTGCTTAAAAAAGACCACAGCTACTATATTTATTTGTACTCTTAGTCTTGTTTAATTTGTCCAGATTTACTTTGCTGTTTCATCCCGGCATTCTCATTCTGCTCCCTTTCTGATCCTGGTTATTCCCACTGTTCTGACGATTTGTGACTTTTTTGTTTGCTTGACTCCCTCATCAGAGGTTAAGTTCCAACGTGCCCTTTGCTTCTGTGGTCCTCTCCCAAGTGCTTAGTACAGTGCATCACACTCAGAAGGCACTCAAACTATACCATTAGTAATCAATTAATCAAGGTTATTTATTGAGCACTTACTGTGTGCAGAGCACTGTACTAAGTGCTTGGGAGAGTGCAATACAACAGAGTTGGTAGACAGGTTCCCTGCCCACAAGGAGCTTAAAGTCCAGAGGAGTAGATGGAAATTACAACAAATTATGGATATGTACATATGTGCGGGGGGGTTTAAGGTGAGATGGATATCAAGGACTTAGAGGATACAGGTCCTCTTACTTATCCTATGTGGAGGAAGGCTTTTATTCAGAAAAAAAGAATCTACCACCTCATTGTCTCTGGTTTTTCTCTTTGATGTTGTTTTCAGTCAGTCAATCAATTGTATTTATTGAGCACTTACCGTGTGCAGAGCACTGCATTAAGAGCTTGGGAGAGCTAGAGAAGCAGCGTGGCTCAGTGGAAAGAGCCCGAGCTTGGGAGTCAGAGGTCATGGGTTCTAATCCCGGCTCCGCCGCTTGCCAGCTGTGTGACTTAGGGCAAGTCACTTAACTTCTCTGTGGCTTAGTAACCTCATCTGTAAAATGGGTATTAAGACTGTGAGCCCCACGTGGGACAATGTGATCACCTTGTATCCCCCCCCCCAGCGCTTAGAACAGTGCTTTGCACATAGTAAGTGCTTAACATATACCACCATTATTACAATATAACAGAGTTGGTAGACACGTTCCCTGCCCACAGCGAGGTAATAATCCAGAGGGGGAGACAGATATTAATGTAAAGAAATGAAGTATGGATATGGACATAAGTGCTGTGGGGATGAGGGAGGGGTTTTCCTATGTTTTCCTCTTGTTCCTTGTAAGGGATCGTTTCTCCAAACTCTACTGTATTCTACTTTCCCAAATGCTTAGTACGGTGCTCTGCACTCAGTAAGCATTCAACAAATACCACTGACTGATTGGGTGATATATCGGTTTTAAAGCTGAGTCCTGTGGCCCACATTAATTAGGAGCTCTCTGCCTGACCTGGACTCATGGGAGCCAGCCCCTTGGCCTCACACAATTGGAGTATTCCCCTTGTTGGAAGTTTAGAAAGATTCAAATGGGAAGGACAAGCAGAGAAGAGGTGTGGTCTAGTGGATGGAGCACGGGCCTGTGGGTCCGAAGAATCTGGGTTCTAATCCTTACTCCACCATTTGTCTGCTTGGTGACCTTGGGCAAGACACTTCACTTCTCTGAGCCTCTTGTGTGACATGGACTTGTTTCCAACCTGATTAGCTTGTATCGGCCTCAGCGCTTAGTATAATGGCTGGCACATAGTTCTTAACGAATACCATAAAAAAGGACAATGTGTGTGTGTGTACACGTACTCTCTTTTCCTCACATTTTGTTTTGTAAAATACTCTGAAATTTTGAGCTTGTCAAGATCCGTGCAAAGCAGCAGTATGTATTTTTCTTTCAAACCTCTATATGAAGTGAGTGGCATGCACTTTGGAAAGGCAGAAATTTCAATCAAATAATCAGTGGTCTTGATTGAGCACCTACTGAGTTCAAAGCACTGGACTGTGAGCCTGAGAGGGTTCAGAGAATTAAGTTGCCTCTCCTGTCTTTAGAAACCATAATCTAACAGGGGACACTGGCCAAAATTATTTTTAAATAGAGGAGCAGGGAGTAGAACAAGGATAGAGAAGGAAGCCAACAGTACAACAATATCAGGGTAAATAATAGCTGAATAACTATGCAAATGTTATATATCAATCAGTGGTATTTGTTGAGTGCTTACTGTTGCAGACCACTGTACTAAGCACGTGAGAGAGTTCAATATAACACTACAACCGAGATGGTCGACATGTTGTTCCCTGCTTACAGTCTAGTTCTTCTTTGCTGAGATTCGGACCGAAATACATAAATACTAAAGCTGGCTGTTGGTATCATCTGTCATGACTGGGGGTTGCCATTTGATCAGGAAAAATTTTCCAGAAGAGGTGAGGTTTTTAAAGTAGGGTTTGAGTATGGGGAGAGTTGCACAAGGATCTGTTATTTCAAGGGGACGGAGTAAGGGGTAGAGCGAGTGGAAAGCAGGGTGTAGTTAGCTTGGGAGGAGTGACGGGCGTCAGCTGGGGAGCAGTAGGCCCGGAGAGCCAATGTGTGTTCATTGAATTTATTCGATTATATTTATCGAGTGCTTTTTGTGGGCAGAATACTGTACTAGATGTTTGGGAGAGAAGAGGGTAACAATAAATGGACAAATTCCTTGCCTGGGAAGATCTGGCAGGCGATGGCACTGCTGGAAAATGTCCCCAGAACTGAGAAACTTCTTGGGGAAAGTGCGGGGAGAGAGGAAGATCCCTGCCTTGGATTTTATGAATGTGTCTTGCAGCCCTCATCCTGACAGTCAATGATTTTAAAATAGCATTTCTTAACGTGCCGCCGCCTTTATCCTTTAACGGCTCCAAATAAAATGAACCTCTGTGGGTAAAAAATCCCATTACAACAGCCCCGAATGCTCTGTTTTTTTAGAGAGAGAGAGAGCACACTAACTCCCAGTGTTCTCTATTAATAGTTGAAAGCATAATTGACAATAGGATTGTGATAGGAAAGGAACAGCAGGGGAAAAAAAAACCCAGAGAAGTCACAAGCTGTTAGATCTCATTAAGTGACTCTCAGACCATTGTCGCCGTTGCCAGAATCTGGACTGGCCTACAGCTTCCTTGAGTCTAGTGCTGTTTGTGATTGGGGACCCAAGGAACCAACCTGGAAAACGTCTGATAACTCAGTCTTATTTAAAATACCAAGAATTGCCCAGCCAAGCTGTCCTTCAGTGAACGAACAGTTTCATGCAGGTGGACAGAGCATCCACCTGGGAGTCAGAGGACCTGAGTTCCAATTCCAGCTCTGCCAATTGCCTGCTTTGTGACCTGGGACAAGTCACTTAACTTCTGATCTGTAAAATTGGGTTTGGGACTGTGAGCCCCATGTGGGACAGGATCTGTGTCCAATCTGATTACCTTGTATCTACCCCACCGCTTAGAACCGTGTTTGGCACATAGTAAGCGCTTAACAAATGGCATAACTATTATTATTACTATTTTCTGTGCCTCCGTTTCCTCAACTGAACAGTGGGGATTATACACCTACTTAGACTGTGGGCCCTATACAAGACAGGGCCTGTGTCCAATCTAATTAACTAGTATCTACCCAAAGATTAGCGTTTGGTACATAGTAAACGCTTACCAAATATAATGAAAATATGGTACTCAAGAAACCCCTCATGATAAGTACCTTCCCTGAGGCCGGCTCCACCACCTACCTGCTGTGTGACCTTGGGCAAGTCGCTTAACTTCTCTATGCTTCAATTCCTTCATCTGCGAAATGGGGATTGGATACCTTTTCTCCCTCCAACTTAGACTGTGAGCCCCATGTGGGACCTGGTTATCGCGTATCTACACCAACATTTGGAACATAGAACCTCAACCCTCTAAGCTGTAAGCTTGTAATGGGCAGGGAAGAATGCACCCACTAATTCTGTTATATTGTACTCTCCCAAGCGTTTAGTACATTGCTCTGCACAAGGTAAGCACTCAATAAATGCCATTGCTTGATTGACAGTAAGCACTTAAACACCACTATTATTAGTAGTATTATGAGGACACTGATGACCTTTGGTATAGTGTGAATATCGACCTGTCCTGAAGTTTCTAATAACCTGCTCATGGGTAATCTTAAAACATGGATTTTCCAAGTGAAGTCACACATTTCAGCCATTGAAATGGGTTACACTTAGCTTCATTTCTCTGCCATCCCTGCATATTGTCCCATTTCGGCAAAGGATTTCATGCATTTCGTAGACCAGGACAAAATGGTATTCAAAGGCCATATGCAAATTATCCTAGCAATATTTTTCGCTCAAGATGCCTCAGCTCTGATAGGAGAATAATCTGGTCTGCGGAGCCTTTGTGTAAATCTGCAGATAAGATACTGAGTTTGTATCCCCCATGTTCACAGTTTCCTTGTTTTATAACACTGGATAAAAAGAAACATTTAGTTTTGTGTATCTCAACCCCTTTTCTGGGCTAGTTAAGTTAGCATGATGGTCGGATATGAAGAGGGAGGGCACTCCAGGCCAAAAGCAGGATGTGGGCGAGGGGTCGGTGGTGAGATAGATGAGATCGAGCTACAGTGAGTAGGTTGGCATTTGAGGAACAGAGTGTGAGGGCTGGGTTGTTGTAGGAAAGCAAGGAGGTAAGGTAGGTAGGGTAAAGGTGATTGAGTGTTTTAAAGCCGTTGGTAAGGAGTTTCTGTTTTATGTAAAGGTAGATAATAATGTTGGTATTTGTTAAGCACTTACTATGTGCCGAGCACTGTTCTAAGCGCTGGGGTAGACATAGGGGAATCAGGTTGTCCCACGTGGGGCTCACAGTCTTAATCCCCATTTTACAGATGAGGGAACTGAGGCGCAGAGAAGTGAAGTGACTTGCCCACAGTCACACAGCCGACAAGTGGCAGAGCTGGGATTCGAACTCATGAGCCCTGACTCCAAAGCCTGTGCTCTTTCCACTGAGCCACGCTGCTTATTGATTGATAGGCAATCAATGGAGGTTCTTGAGGAGTGGGGAAACATGGACTGAACAATTTTATAGAAAAATCATAGAATTGCCAAAAATGGTAGAATTCCATTCTTCTCCCCTCAACTTTCCCATCATTATAGACAATACCACCATCCTCCCAGTTTCACAAGCCGACTACCTTGGCATTATCCTTGACTCATCTCTCTCCTTCAGTCTGCATATTCCAGCACTCATCAGATCTTGTTGGGTCCATCCACACAACATCTCCAAAATCCACCCCTTTCTCTCCATCTAAATTGCTAACCTGCTGGTCTAAGCTCAACTATTGTTATCAGCCTCCTTGCTGACCTCCCTTCCTCTTTTCACTTCAGTCCATACTTCATTCTCCTTGCTTCAGTCTATACTTCACTCTGCTGCCCGGATGATTTTGCAAAAAAGGTTCTGTGAACTTCTCCCCAGTCCTCAAAAAGCTCCAGGGGTTGTCCTCCATCTCTGTATCAAACAGAAACTGCTTGCCATTGCCTTTTAGGCATTCAGTCAGCTCTCCCTCTCCAACCCAGGCTACACTCTTCACTCCCCTAGTAAATGTGCCCTCTCTTCGTATCTCCTCCAAGAAACTCTCCCTGACTAATCTCTTCTGTTCCACCCAATATTCCCTCTCAACCCCAGCACCTCTTTACTTGTAAAGCACTCACTGCCCTCCCCTCCAATCTGCAGTTATTCATATCCTTCTACTCGGTTGCCTCCCCTACATGAATTGTATTTTGTTTCTCTCCCCAGCCCAATTGTAAACTGCTCTACATACCCAGTCATACCCTCCCAAGTGCATAGAACAATCCACTGCAGAAAATAAACGTAAGATAAATTTCGCGGATTGACTGATACTAAAGTCTGTGTTTTCCCTCCTTAAAAACATCAATGAATTCTGCACACTAAATTATCTTTCAGGTTATCGAGTACTGAGAGATTGCAGCAGGGTCCTTTCTTTTTTGAGAAAAAAGGCAGTTAAATCAAGAATGTAGTAGAAAGAGCGAAAGAATTTTTAAAAATTAATCAAGTATATGAATATTTTATCTGTACTTAATTCTGGGGAAATGGGCCTGCTTGTAAATCCTAGTGCCTGGTGGGCATGTGTACGGGAGGGGGGAGTGGAAGGGGAGAACTCTCCTCACTGGTTTGAGAAAAAATCATTTTAGGGGAGGCAAGGGTGGCTTGTCGCTTTTCCCAAGGCTCCAAGGCCTGTGTTGGATCCACCTGTTTCTGTAGAAGGCAGAGACCCCAGAAGCTGATCTCCCCTGAGAGGACCAATCTTTTCAGTAGGATCTGGAACTCGGAAAGTCCAATCTCATGTAGCAGGTGCCATCTTAAATTCTTCTCGCAGACATGAAGTGCACTCACTCTCTCTCACACACACCCCCACCTACTCTAAACAATTTCTTAGGTTAATTAATATTTCGTCAAAAGCAGCAACATCACATAGTTCTTGGAATTTAGCTTTACAGATTAAAACTTTGGATTCATTTTACACCAACTAAGACTATGGACCTCAGTTTCCTTAGGGCTTTCCTTTGGTTACTTCCCTGGGAATAAGATTGCTACTTGACTTTTTGATCACTAGAGGACATGTAAGTACGTGAAGGAATGCACTGAACGGGGGCCCCTCACAGTCTAAAATCAGTCAGTGGTATTTGTTAAGCGCTTACTGTGTGCAGAGCACTGTACTGAGCACTTCATAGATTATAACAGGCATGATCCCTGCCCACAGCAAGCTTAATACTCTTCCCTAGCAGCCTACCTACTACCATAGCTTGGCCTAGGAAAAAAGAACAGGATTGGGAGTCGCGGAACTGGATTCTAAGGTCGGCTCTACCATTTGTCTGCTGTGTGCTCTTGAGCAAGTCACTTAACCTCTCTGTGCCTCAATTTCCTCATCTATAAAAGGGAGAGGTGAAATACTTGTTCTGACTCCCATTTAGGCAGTCAGACCCATGTAGCACAGGGACAGGGTCTGGCCTGATTATCGTCTATCTCTGCCAGCACTTAGTACTGTGATTGGCACAGAGTAAAATGCTTAATAACTATTATTATTATTATCATCAATATTAAATTTATGCATAGAGAGAATTGGGCTCATTACCACCTCTATTTTGAGGGTAGAACCCTTTAACTCCCTCCTTAACTCCTGTTGAGCTTAGCCACTTAATTTGTTGGTAAAATCAAAGTCATCAGGCATGAACTGTTCCTTCCTTGTCCTCTTTCCCACCTGTTCCTCAAGAGAAGGTCTGCCCCTGTTTTATTTATAAATCCCCTCTTCCTGCCAGCACCTCTGACCCTGTCCCTTCTCACCTCCTAAAATCACTTGCTCCCACTTTCCTCCCTCATTCACTACCATTTTCAATCTCTCACCTTCTGATGGAACCTTCTCATCTGCCTCCAAACTCACTCAAATATTCCCCATTCTAAAAAATCCCTTTCTTGAGCCCACGGCACCCCATCTCCCTTGTCTCATCCCTAGCCAAACTTACCGAAAGTGGCATATACACCAGCTGCCTTCATTTCCTCTCCAACAACTCTAGATAGAGCACGGGCCTGGGGGTCAGAAGGAACTGGATTCTAATCCCGGCTCTGCCACTTCTCTGCTGTGTTACCGTGGGCAAGTCACTTCACTTTTCTGTGCCTCAGCTACCTCATCTGTAAAATGGGGATTAAGACTGTTGAGTCCTACGTGAGATAGGGATTGTATCCGACCTGATTACATTGTATCTACCCCAGTGCACAGTACAGTATCTGGCACATAGTAAGAGCTTAACAAGCACCACAAAAAAAACAACAAAGAAAAACCAAACTCTTCTCAACCTTCTGTAGTCTGGCTTTTAATTCTTTCATTCCACCAAAACTAAGGCCACTGAATGGTTATGCGCAGTCAATCAATGCTATTTATCAATCAATGCTATTTACCGAGTGTGTGCCGGGCAGTGTACTGAGTGTGTGGGAGAGAACAGTAGAGTTGGTAGACCTAATCTCTGCCCATCAGGACCCTAGTCTGTGCTCCATCCTAATCCTCCTGGACGTCTCAGATGTTTATGACATCAGTGACCACTCCCTCCTCCTGAAAACCACTATCAGGTCTTGATTTGATTGATAGAGTTGTAGCCTGGTTGTCCTCCTTCCTCTCTATTGCTGCTCAGTTTTGTTGACTGTCTCCTCTTCCACCTCTCCTCTCTTAGCTATGACCATCCTGCAAGGCTCTTTTCTCTCACTCCTATCCTTGTCACTCTACACCCACTCTCTTGGGGTATCTCATCTGTTCACCTGATTTCATTTCCATCCCTCTGTGGATAACTCCCAAAGTGCATCTAACCTGCAATTCCACATGTCCTGCTGCCTCTAGACCATCTCTACTTGGATGTCCCTCTGGTACCTCAAATATATCATGTCTCAAAGAGAACATCCTCCCCTTCTGAACCCACTGCTAGCTGATGCGGTAGTTCCGCTATCTTCCCTGTCCCAGAAGCCCACAACCCCAGTGCCATCCTCCACTCCACACCATCTTTTAAGTCTCATTTTCAATCTCCTGCCGAATCCGATGGATTTCTCCTTTACATTTCCCGGATCTGCCCCCTCCTCTCCACCCAAATGGCTTCCACTCTGTACGAACTCTGATCAAATTATGGCTAGGCAGTTGCATCAGTCTTCTCACTGGTCTTTTTGCACCCACCCGCTCCCTCCTTCAGTCTACAGTATCCGCTACCAAACGGATCACCTTCTTGAAGCATCATTTTCCCCTCATCATTCCTTTCCTAAAACCCTTACTCTAGCTTCCTCTATCTCTCCGCATCAAATAAAGACTCCTCACAATGAGCTTTAAAATTCTCCATCTTGCCCCACCTTTCACCCTGTTATTTCTCTAGTGGTTCTCTGTGCCCCTGAGTTACACTTTCAATTCTTCCACCTCCATTCCCCCACTCAGACTGTTTTCCCAGCGTGGAACTCCTTCCCTTCCCAAATCTGACAGATCACAGCTCTCCCCACATTGAAAGCCCCCCTAAAATTCCTCCTCCAATAAGCTTCTCTCAATTAATTTATCAGCACCCTCTAGCCTATAAATCCATCGGCCAATTCTAGTACGTATCAACTTATTTATACCCGTTCTGAGCAGTTTTGTACATATGCTATTCAGTTGTACATTGGTTTACTTATTTTGACTATTCCATATGTATGTATGTATTCATGTTGGTCTTCCCCATTAGAGTGTATGCTCCCTGTGGACAGAGAATCTTGGCACTTCTTTGTTACATATTTCTCAAGCACCTTGTACAGTATACTGCACCATATAGGGGCTCAATACTATTATTATTACCACTACTTAATTGGGTTGGGTTAATTGGGTTGGGATTTTGAATCGAAGACCCTATCTTGATATTCAAACCAGGCAAACGGTATGCCTGAATAGTGGAGATAGCTGTTTTTGGCTTTAGTACAAAAGGACTTGATTTCTCTGAGCAACAATTACATATTGAGTTACCCATCCTGACAGATTGTATTGTTTAAGAGGTACCATCATTGTGTTTCTCACAGAAAAGGAATTATGCCAGTAGTGAAATTATCGAATGTAAATAGCCGTATTCATTGGCGAGCATGTGGCAGTAGGATTCTTTGAGGGATAAGGCCGGAATTATTTGTTTCACTCAGTACCGCCAGCAAAGGTGTAATTTCGGTGTAATCGGTAGAGTACAAATTTAAAGTAAGTCTTGCACTGCAGATGTGACTTGTCATGGGGGTGGCCTTACTCTGACCAAGTAGTCAAGGCTTCTTACCCATTCCCTCCTTTCTTCTCTCCTCCTCTCTTGCCTCAGGCAGCCAGAGGAATGGTTCAATTAGAAATTCTTAATATAGAGAATTGCATTTCTATGGAATAAGTGATTGAAGAAGGTGGTGGAATGTCCTTCTTGGGAGATCTTTAAAAAAAAAAACACCTCAGATGGGATCTTGCCTGAGGGCAGGAGGATGGATATTGATGATGTCTCCAGGATCCTCCCTTTTACCGGTAGGGTTCTATAAGGATCAGGTTTTCAGCAAACCTGTACACCTTGAAACTGTACTTCATGCTTGATTTTCCCACCCCGATCGTCTCGCTCATGCTGTTCCCCCACACCTGGAACTCCTCCTCAAATCTGCCCTACCACAGCTCTCCAACTATTCGAATCCCATCCCTTCCAACAAGCCCTCCCCAGTTAGTTCCCATCACCTTTAGTTTTTATCAACCAACAGTCTCAGCTACCACTTATTAATGTATACTTATCTTCAGCGTGTGTAGGTTTATTCAGTTGTACATTTAGTTATTTGTTCTGATTTCCTTTTTTCTAAATACTTTCATGATTGTCCCTTCCCAGAGAGTCTGAGTCATTTCTCTGTGCCTTGGTTTCTTCATCTTTAAAATGGGATTTAAATACCTTTTCTCCCTCCCCCTTAGACTGTGATTCCTGGGAGGGACAAAAACTGTGTCTGATCTTATTGTATGATATCTACCCCAGTGTTTAGTACAGTTCTTGTCACATAATAAATGCTTAACAAGTACTACAGTTTATTAGTTAATGATAAAAAATTATAAAAAATTTATCTTGATTGCATAGCTCTCTCTAATTATATTCCCATCTTTCCTGCTATTATAACCCCTCTGATTTCTTGTTTAGGTCTCAGAAGATTGGGCAGATAGCCAGTAATCTTCCTCCTCATGAGGCATTGTCATATAGTTGTTGCTGATGATAGACATCCTTATCCTGTAGTATTCTTCAGGTTGCTTTATATAGTTGAGTGCTCTCCCCACAGTGGATACTCCTCCCATTGCTCTAAAAAGATTTTCTTTGGCACAGAGAGCCCCATTCCTATCCAAACCCCTGGAGCAGGTCACGTACACCCACTGCCCGTACTTACTCTCAACCAACTCTGTCTTTGGCCCACTGTTAATCAGACTTTTGACCAATCACTCCCCTGCGACTGCCTGCTTCATGGTTCCCCCCACCCCCTTGTAGCCAATCCAATGGGCTCGACTCCATCCTACTCCTTCTTGAATTCTTGGTTGCCTTGGGCACTGGGAAACTACTTCCTCCTCCTTGAAACACTTTCAGACTTTGGTTCTGCTGAACAAAAGTGCTCCCCAGATTCTCCTCATACCTCTCTGACCATTTCTTTTCAGTTTTGTTTGCTTGCCAATGTCCCAGAAGCTTCTGTTCTGAGATCCCGTCTGTCAGTCAGTCAATGGTATTGAGCACTTGCTGTGTGCAGAACACAATAAGTCCTTGACTTACCATTGGCTTTAAAGCAGTCAGTCACCTTTCCCCCTCCTACCTCACCTCACTGCTCTCCTACTATAACCCAGCCCACACACTTTACTCCTTTAATGCCAACCTACTCACAATACTTCAGTCTTGTCTGTCTCATCCCCAACACCTCACCTACCTCCTGCCTCTGGCCTGGAATGCTCTCCCTCTTCATATCTGACAAACAATTAGTCTCCTCACCTTCAAAGCCTTATTGAAGGCACATCTCCTCCAAGAGGCTTTCTCTGACAAAACCCCCCTCATTTCTTCTTTTCCCACCCCCCCCCCCTCTGATTTACCACCTTTTATTCACCCCTCCCACAGCACCTATATACATACTTGTAATTTGTTTATTTCTATTAATGTCTGTCTCCCCCTCTAGATTGTGAGCTCATTGTGGACAGGAGTGTCTACAACTCTGTTACACTGTACACTCCCAAGTGCTTAGTACAGTGCTCCATACATAGTAAGTGCATAGTATAAACAATTAATTGATTGGTAGAATACAGCAGAGTCGTTAGACACAGTCCCTGCCGACAAGAAGGTTATAGTTTAGAGGGACGTCTCACTCTAGACCCAGTCTCTCAAGGATCTCCTCCAGTACATGACTTCAGTTACCTCTGTGAGGACAATTCCCAGCTCTCTCCAGCCCTGACATTTTGCCCGCGTCTCTTTGGTCTCCACAATATCTCCACTTGATTATCCCCACAGCACTTCATATTTATAACTTACCAAACTTTCCTCTCTAAGTCAAAATGCCACCATCCTCTCTGACCCCAAAGTTCATAACCTCAATTTCATCTCACTTTGCAGTTTCCTTCAAGCCCCATATTTAATCTCCTGCCAAATCCTACCAGTTCTTCCTGTGCATGATATCGCCCAGATCTGCCCCTTCTTCTCAAATCAAACAGGCACAACTCTGGTACAAGCTCTGGTCATTTTATGGCTTGAATATTTTTTCAGCCTCCTCGCTGGTCTTCCTGCCTCCCACCACTCCCTTTTGAAATCTTGACTAGACGCCACTGTACAGATCATCATAGCCCATCTCTCTCCCTTCCTTGAAATAAGAAGCAGGTGGCCTAGTGATGTGTGGCTTTGGGAGAGTCACTGATCTGAAGCATTCCGGAAGTCTGCCATTGAAGAAACACAAGAACTATGTACTTCTAGGGAGAGGGGGAACCTGCAAGTGGGGTCATCTTGTCCTCGGTATTATCGTGCCCCTATGAGGTGGCGGCTGCCTCTAAATTCCAGGTGAGTCACCTGTCACGGGAATCCCATGGCCCTGGGCCAGTTTGAGAGGCAGACAGGGGGCCCAATGCCTGAGAGGGCAAAGCTGTCGAGGCCGATTGATAAGGCTCTCGCAGGGGAGCCTTTGGTGGTTACTCCCCAAAACCTTGGGTGGCATCCCAGCCAGGGTGGTGGGAGAACAGGGGAAGGGAGGCAGGGGAGGCCCCAGAGGATTACCCCTGTCTCCTCTCTACTAAGAGGGGAGGGGGTGCCCTAGAGGACTCCCCCTTTGCTCTTGGAGGGGAGGTAAGGAGGAAGCCTCAGAGAGTGGTGTCCTCTGTCTCCTCTCCTTGGGGTGGGGGAAGGAAGCTGGGTGGGAGAAAAAGAACAGTCTCTCTCTCCCCCCCCCCAATAGGGGAGCTCTGGACTTCTCCCAGCTCTGGCCTGGGAATATTCCCCTTTGCTCACTCTCTCTCACATACACTTTTTTCCTGGCACTAGTGGGATTTGAACCTGCAACCTCAAGGTCCATAAGCAGGGCTTTAGCCCCTTGTACCACACTGAGTGCTCTGCTTAATTACCCTCACCTTTACCTCTCTCCATGTAACAGGAGCAACAAAAAAAAAATACATAAGCCATCTTACTCTTTAGCCAAAAGATATTTCACCACATACCAACCAATATACAGGCATATGCTCATTTTATATTAAAAATACCATCTTATTTGTACTTTGACACTCATTCAAACTTACAATCTCACAGTCAGGCCTCTTTCCCCTTGCTCCACACCAACCTACCTCTCACCAGGAACAAGAAGCACCTGCTCTGAAGACTTCAATTACCTTCCAAGAAGACCCTGATCCCTCTTACCTTCACCTCTCTCCATGTAACAGGAACAACAACAAAATATATATATATATATATATATATATATATACACATAAGCCATATTACTCTTTATCCAAAAGATACTTCACAACACACCAATGTCAGGGATATACTCATTTTATATTAAAAATACCATTTTACTTGTATCTCAAGCCAGTTTTGAAACTACAACCTCAGAATCAGTAAACAGGGCTCTTGCCCCTTGCTCCACACAGACCTATGGTTCACTGGTTAGCAGCAGTCGCTTTACCTTGCTCCATGATCCCGGAACAAGAGGCACCTGTTCTGAAGACTTCACTTACCTTCTAAGAAGACTCTGGTCCTTCTTATCCTCTATCCTATCAAATCAAAAGCTATTATGAATTAAGGCAAAATAAAAAATACATAAAAATAAATCCAATAAACAGTACTATGTGAACCGACACAAAATTTTTCTTTTATCAACTACAAACAAGCCAAAATTACAAAAATGACCTGGAATAAATCAAAACAATTTTCATTGCTGTAAAATCACAATCAGCAAGGTATAACAAACCTACACATTCCCAAGTACTTGATAACCAATCACAAAAACAACAAACTACACACATATCTAAAGATGTACTGGAAATTCTCCACCACCCCTCTAATAAAACACACAACTACCCTGATGTGAGAAGCAGCGTGGCCTAGTGGATAAAGCATGGGATTGGGAGTCAGTTCTTATCCCAGCTCCACCACGTGTCTGCTGTGTGACCTTGGACCAGTCACTTACCTTTTCTGTGCCTCAGTGACCCCATCTGTAAGTTGGGGAATAAGACAAAGAGCCCTATTAGAGAAGCAGCGTGGCTTAGTGGAAAGAGCCTGGGCTTCAGAGTCAGAGGTCATGGGTTTGACTCCCAGCTCTGCCACTTGTCAATTGTGGGCAAGTCACTTCACTTCTCTGTGCCTCAGTTACCTCATCTGTAAAATGGGGATTAACTGTGAGCCTCACGTAGGACAACCTGATTACCCTGTATCTACCCCAGCACTTAGAACAGTGTTCTGCACATAGTAAGCGCTTAACAAATACCAACATTATTATGATGAACATGGACTGTGTCCAACTGGATGAGCTTAGTACAATGTCTGGCACATAATAAGCATTTAACAAATGCCATTTAAAAAAAAAAGACATGCCCATATATCAGAACTCACCAACTGATTTTCTTCCTGCAGATGACAGATAATATGACCATCCAGACTCCAACTCAAAAATCTAACAAAAATCCTAATGTTACCATCAAAAAGATATAGTGCATGACAATACCATTGAAACAATACTATGAAACCTGATTGCAATTTATACAGACAATGGCTGATTTATAAAACCCCAGAAAAAGACATAGTTCAAAGTATTCATCATTCCCCAGCCACAAAGGAAAAAAGCCAACATTTTCCGTATCTCGCTTAGGACTCACTTGTGCTGCAGATTAGCATGTAAAATGGATTGAGCTACTTCTCCTCCAATTATAGTTGGAATGTTACTTGATCAATGACACTGTTAAACACATAAGAAATTCATGTCAAACACAGGCCCGATCACACGTGAACCTAATAAAAATTATATGTAAAATAGTATTTGGATGTCCATTTTGCCGATCATTAAACTAACTGAAACATTTCTTAAATAACACTGAATATCAGAGCACAGGCAGAGAACAAATTCAACAGCCCAGTCGCTCCGAACTCAAAATTCAATCTCCCTAACATTATACCTCACTCCTTATCTCAATATCTATTTGATATCTATCTATATTTTCTCAATTTCTATTTGATGGCTCCACTGAACTGTATCTACCTCTGGAATACGATGTGTCAGCACAGAATAAAAATAAAAACAACCCATGAACTTAACTTGCAATCCAATGGAGGATATACACACTAAGCAACATGCTGCCATAAAGACAAAGGAGACTAAAACTAAAGATAGAAAGTAAGTCACCTCACCTCTGTGCCTCAGTAACCTCATCTGTGAAATGGGGATTAAGACTGTGAACCCGATGTGGGACAGGGACTGTCCAATCCAATTTACTTGTATTACCCCTCCTTCCCCCAATGCTTAGTAAAGTGTCTAGCATATAATAAGTGCTTAATAAAAACCATAGTTATTACCAAAGCACACAGATTTAAAAAAAATACTCTAACAAGACAGTGCAGAACAATACTGTTGTTCTAAATGAGCATTAGGAAACAGACCCCTCAAAGTATCCAAAAATGAATGTGCTGAAAAAAATAATTTCATTCAAATTTGCAAATGCATGTTTCAAGCCTAGGGACCAGTGACAATTCAATTCATGGAGCACATAGAGTGTATGTAAAACATGTGACTAGTAGGAGCTGGAAACTGAAAACAGAAAAATTTCAGGACACTGTGTGTCCTGATTATTTGACAAACCCAAAACAGAGACTGGCTACCCCTAATATCTGAGAAAATGACGTCTTGAGATGGATTAAGTGATGCTTACCACGATTAGATTCTTCTATCGCCACTACACTCGATACAAACAAATAAAACAACAACAGACATCTCTGGCTTGGAGCTTCCTCCCGCCTCAAATCCGACAGACAATTACCTTCCCCCTGCTTCAAAGCCTTATTGAAGGCGCATCTCCTCCAAGAGGCCTTCCCAGACTAAACCCCTCCTTTCCTCTTCTCACACTCCCTTCTAGGTCGCCCCGACTTATTCCCTTGTTTCTTCCCCCATCCCAGCCCCATAGCTCTTATGTACATATCTATAATTTATTTGTGTTGATATCTGTCTCCCCTCCTCTGATCTGTAAACTCGCGGTGGGCAGGGAATGGGTCTATGTATTGTTGTATTTTACTCTCCCAAGTACCTAGTACAGTGCTCCGCACACAGTAAGTGCTCAGTAAATATGAGTGAATGAATGAAGCCCGGGTCTGGGAGTCAGAAAGACCCAAGTTCTAATCCCAGGTCCACCCCTTGTCTGCTGTGTAACCTTAGGCAAGTCATTTAACTTCTCTGTGCCTCAGTTACCTCATTTTTAAGATGGGGATGGAGACTGAGCCCCATGTGAGACATGGACTGGGTCCAACCTGATTAGCTTGTATCTACCCCAATGCTTAGTACAGTGCCTGGCACATAGTAAGCACTTGGGAGTACCATGAAAACAAAACTGTACACTAGCTCCCTGTGACCCTCCATATCTTGCTACCGGACAACTTCCCAAGTGCTTTAGTACAATGCTTTGCACCCAGTGGGAGCTCAATAAATGCATTCTATCAATGATAATATTACTAGTACTATGAAGAGCTCTCTTTAATAGTGTCATTCATTCATTCAGTAGTATTTATTGAGCACTTACTATGTGCAGAGCACTGTACTAAGCACTTGGAATGTACAAATCGGTAACAGATAGAGACAATCCCTGCCCTTTGACGGGTTTACAGTGTCACCTATCGACCTCAGTAGTGGCAGAGATGCCATCGTTTTGGGGTACTGGATTGAGCTGAACAAGATCCATTTTTGGCAGCGCAGAATTAATTAGGCTGGTTTAAGGGCAGTGCATGTCTTAATGATGTGGCTTTCCTTCTGGCTGAACGTCAGCACCTGTAGCTACGCTTTCAGTCGGAATCTTGCCGCCTTTCGCTTGTTCAACAGTAAGTGGGGGAGACAAGGTGAGGAGTTTCAAGATCTGCTAAAGTTGATGAGAGCAATGATTTTTCTGGTATTCGTTGCCATTTTTCTACATTCCGTTGTCATCCTAGAAATGGTTTAAAATAATAAATCTTTTAATGGCTGTCAGCAGACAAAATTACATTTTGAAATCTAGAACCATTTTTGCAATGGTAGAGATTGTTGTTGCCTTCCGCACACATCAATATTCATACCAAAGCAGGTTTGGAAAATCCTTCATACTGAAAGCATAGCTCACTGTCAGCCTTTTAAAGGGTTTTTCATTAATATTTTATTGTAAAATGTTTTAATCTGTGTAAGAATTTGCTTCTCTGACTAATGGACATTGTATCTTTAGCAACAACAAAAGAAGTCAACAACAAGGGGTTGTGTGTCAGCAGATGAGTTGGGTGTTTGTTGGTAGGGCTTGCTTTTATGAAGCAGTGTGGCTCAGTGGAAAGAGCACAGGCTTGGGAGTCAGAGAACATGGGTTCTAATCCGGGTTCCACCACTTCTCTCCTATATGGCATTGGGCAAGCTACTTCACTTCTCTGGACCTCAGTTACCTCATCTGGAAAATGGGGATTAAAACTGTGAGCCCCATGTGGGACAACCTGATTACCCCAGGTCTTAGAACAGTGCTTGGCACGAAGTAAGTGCTTAACAAATACCGTAATTATTATTATGAGGTTGAAGCATTTTAAATCCTTAAGCAGATAAGGTTTCTTTTACCATGGGTTAAATATAACAAAGTGTGCGTGTTTGCCGGGGGTGGGGGAGGGGCAGGAAGAGCAGGAGAAAGAGAGAGAGAGAGAGTTTTTTGGGTTCAGACCATCACAGCCCAGTGGATAAAGCATGAGCCTGGGAGTCAGAAGGGTCTGGATTCTAATCCCGGCTCTGCCACTTGTCTATTGTGTGACCTTTGACAAGTCACTTAACATCTTTGTGCTTCAGTTATCTCACCTGTAAAATGGGGAGTAAGACTATGAGCCCCATGTGGGACAGGGACAGTGTCCAACCCGATTAGCTTATGTCTACTCCAGTGTTTAGTACAGTGCCTGCCATAAAGTAAACTCTTAACAAATACCATAAAAGAAACAAAAAGTTCAGGATGATTTTTCAGCCAAGGATGGAGAAATTTGCAAATCTCCATGGGCCCACCTGACGAGAAAAGGAACTCCTTTTGGCTGTTCATGCCAGTGTTTGATACGGAGTGACGGGCCGTGATGTGGGAGAGCTATTTCTCCCCAGATGCAGTCGAAACGGTATTGATCTGCCTGTCTGTGGGACTGAACTTCAGGAGCTGAGCTGCGGTGCTAAGACATGTAGTTTCCAGATCCGCTAGTGTTCATGTGCAAGATTTTCAGAAATGCTCCCTGTCTCCTTCTGTGTCCCAAGGTTAAAGGGCACCGATTCTTGGGGACCTCTCCAGCTCTGGGGTTAGATATTGACATCACCATCAAATTGGGATTATCTGTAACATCGTTCGGTGCACATCTCCATGCTTCAGAAAACCTCCAATCTTTGTGCCTCCCTCTCTACGTCAAGTAGAAACTCCTTGCCATGGACTTTAAGGCCCTCCACCACCTATCTCCCCACCCGCCCCTACTTATCCTCGATCTTCTCCCTATACCCCGGCACAGCCGCTTTGGTCTTTTCAAGCCAACCTACTCACTGTGCCTCACTTTAACTCTCTCACTGGGGGACCCCTTGGTTCACTCCCTTCCTTCAGCTTGGAACTTCCTCTACCTTCACATCTGGCAATTTACTACTCTCCCATCTTCAAAGCCCTACTAAAATCACATCTTCAGGAAGCCTTCCCTGACTAACCGCTCATCTCCCCACCCTATTTCCCTGCCTGTTGCCTCATCTATGCACTTGAATCCTTACTCCATAAGCACTCAGGTCCTCATCCCCAACCCGCACCAGCACTTACGTGCATATCTTAATGCTCTATGTGCTTAACAGTTCTCTGTCTGCCTCTCTGGCTGTTGAGCCTCAGTCTCTTTCATCTGCTCACCCTCCAACTCTCACCAGGTAATGATGACTGTCCCTCAAGGCTCTGTTCTGAGCCCCCTTCCCTTCTCACTTTATACTCCTCCCTCAGAAAACTCCTCCACTCCCATGGCTTTCACTATCACCTCAGTGCGGATTATTCTCCAATCTCCCTAGCTGGCCCCAGCCTCTCACCTCCATTTCAATCTCATATTCATTCATTCAGTCAGTCATATTTATTGAGCGCTTACTGTGTGCAGAGCACTGTACTAAGTGTTTGGAAAGTACAATTCAGCAACAAATAGAGACAATCCCTCCCCAACAACGGGAATATCTCTTCTTGCCTCTGAGGCATCTCTCTGTGGATGTTCTGCTAATCCTTCAAGCTCTATTTCTCGTAAACTTAATTCCTCATCTTCTCTCCCAAGTGCCTCCACCTAATTTTCCCATCATAGATGACTACTGCCACATTCCCATTTTTGAAGCACATTCCCATTATCCTTGACTTCACCCTCTCTTTTGGAACTCCTATATTCGGTCTCTTGCTACCTTCTTTTGATTTTTCCTCCACATATTTATACGATAATTTTAAGTGCTTTACTCTGTGCCAGGCGCTGAGAGACATGATAATCAGGCAAAATGCAGTGTTCATTCATTCAGTTGTATTAAGTGAAAGCTCTATGTGGAGCACTGTTCTAAGCACTTGGGAAAGTACAGCATTAAACAGACCCATTCCTGTCCACAACAAGTTGACAGTCTAGAGGGGGAAACACAAGTTAATTGAAGTAAATAAATTACAGATATGTATATAAGTCCTGTGGGCCTGGAAGGGGGATGAATAAAGGGAGCAAGTCAGAGCAGTGCAGAAGGGAGTCATTCATTCATTCAATCGTATTTATTGAGCGCTTACTGTATGCATAGCACTGTACTAAGCATTTGGGAGAGTACAATATAACAACCAACAGACACATTCCTGCCCACAGTGAGCTCACAGTTTCACTGTGGGCAGGGAATGTGTCTGCTTATTGTTTATTCTCTCAAACGCTCAGTACAGTGCTCCACGCACAGTCTAGGAGTCCCACATGGGGCTCAGCATCTTAATCCCCATTTTACTTAGGAGGTACCTGAGACACAGAGAAGTGGTGATGATGATGGTATTTGTTAAGCACTTACTATGTGCCAGGCACTGTTCTAAGCACTGGAGGAGAAATCAAGATAGTTGGGTCGGACACAGTCCCTGTCCCACAAAGCGCTCACAGTCTTAATCCCCATTTTACAGATGAGAGAACTGAGGCCCAGAGAAGTGAAGTGACTTGTCCAAGGTCACAGAGCAGACAAGTGGAGGAGCCGGGATTAGAACCCAGGTCCGTCTGATTCCCAGGCTCAAGCTCTATCTGGTAGGCCACTCCAGAATCCTTCCCTTCCTCTCCACTCAAACCTCACCACCCTGATGGTTCAGGCACTAAGTCACATCCCACCTTGACTGCCCCCCCCCAACCCTCACCTCCGCTATGTACATATCCATCTGTAACTTATTTTAATGTATGTCTTCCCTTCTTGTCTGTGAGCTCCTTGTAGGCAGGGACTGTCTACCAACTCTGTTGTATTGTACTCTCCCAAGCACCTAGCACCATACTCTGCACACAGTAAGCACTCAATAAATACCACAGATTGATTGACTCCTGCATCAGCTTCTTCTCAGGCCTCTCTCTTCCATCGCTACCCTGAATGAGGGAGTTTTCAGGGGAAAGCACAGAAATGGGCATGGAATCATGCAAATAAAACGACATCTTGGAGGATGGTACAAATGAGGGAATCTCATTATAATGATAAAAATGTTTTAAATATTAATATGCTATGGGCTGGTTTTGAGTGACTTTTAAAGTAAAAGAAAAAGAAATGTCTCGTCTCTCCAGTCTGTACTTTGCTGCCTGGATCATTTTCCTAAAACACTGTTCTGCATATTATCTCCTCATTCCTCAAAAACCTTCAATGGTTGCCCGTTCTTCCCTGCATCATGCATAAATTCCAGACCTGAGGCTTTAAGAAACTACATTAAGATGCTCTCCATCCTACTTATCAGTTCTCTTTTTCTACTACATCCAGATCACACTTTCCATTCCACTCAAGCTAAGCTATTCATAGAACCTCACTCTTGTCTCTCCCATTCCTACCCCTTCCTCACTCCATTTGTCCTGCCTTGAATTACCTTCCTCTTCATATCTACCAGACCACTCCCTATCTTCAAAGGCGTCTTGAGATCACACCTCCTCCAGGAGGCCTTCCTCGGTTAATGTCTCTGCTCCCCCGATTTATCCCTCCAGCCATCACTTCAGCACTTCTGTCATCACGATCACCTGAAGGACTTTTGTTTTATTTAAGGACACCCATTCCGCCTTCCTCCTATCTGCAAGTTATCTCCCTCACCTTCTAGACTGTAAATTCCTTGAGAGCAGGGATCGTGGCCACTGACTCCATTGTACTCTCCCAAGCGCTTAGTGTAGTGCTCAGCACCCAGTAGGTACTCAGTAAGTGCGGATTGATTAAGAGAAGACCAGTCGTAATATCAGTTCTGAGTACTTACAAGTGGGCAAGTGTCTAGTCTGGGGAAATAAAGCTTAAGGCTATCTTCTCTCTCTCTTTTTTTAGGATGCAAAGTTTGTGGAAGAGCGACGCAAGCAGCTACAGAATTACTTAAGAAGTGTTATGAACAAAATCATTCAAACTGTCCCAGAGTTTACAGCAAATCCCAAAAAAGAGACTCTTATTCAACTGATGCCCTTTTTTGTGTAAGTAACTGCAAAACGATTATGACTCACAATTCAACCCGAATGCTAAAATTTTATCTTTCCTGCTTATTCAATTAAATGATAGCACTCTTGAACTCTGCTACATCCAATGGAACTCACTTGGATTTTTTAAGTTTTTAACACCCGGAAAACTAGAGAATTATGTCCTTTCTTCACCCATTTAAAAGGTTGTCATAATCACAAGTCATTAATTGGATGGGCTTTTATATCAGGTTTGTTACTTAGTAACAAAAATTCCAAGGGCTTAAAACAAAGGTTTGATATATTCACGTGCGGGGAAGAAAGCTGGAAACGGTATACCTTGTACTGGACTTTTGATATATGTTAGTTAGAAGGATGTGCCTGCAGGAAATCAAAGTAGACAAATAAAAAAGAATCCAGTCTTCACAAAAATGCTTAATGTGATCACATGGAAGAGTAGCATGTCTTCAGGCCTTTGAATTCAACGCCATCAGTTTGGAGAAAATTTTGAACGATAGTCAAGATGACTTGTCATGGCTATTGAGGCCTTAGATTTGCCTACAGGTACAGAGAGGTTAGCACACCGTCAAGTTTCCAAATGCATGTATGATTTAAGACCCAGAACTACAGCCCTTCTTTGTAGGAGCCAAAAATTGCTTCCATTTTTCTTTAACAAAGCAACAAACCCAAATGAATTTCGGTGGCAGTTAATCAGTTTGTTTTTACCCTCCACTTGATATTTGACTAAATCCCTAAATTGTGTTGTTATATATTACAATAGCAAGTCCAGGATGAAAAGGCTGGGGCAGATTTGTAGGTGCTAATGAGTCTGGTTGGAGCAATTCTAGAAATCTCCTGTGCATGTTTACCAAACATTAGTCAGTCGAATTGTAAAAATTGTATGTTAATGTGAACATCCCTGCATGTTGTATAATTTCCGTTGCTCTGGTTGCCATTAATCAGAGCTGGGAAAAAAAAAAACATTTTTGTGCCTAATTAACATAGAGAACATAAGGTTCAATTTCATGGGCTTTTTTAAAAAAGAATTTCTGTAGGAGATCACAGAAATGACACAATATTGATATTGGAGTTTTGACTAAACATTGGTATAAACCCCAGCGGAAAGCAAAAGAAACAGCTTTCTTGGGCTTTGTTCGCTTCACTGTCACACGGCAGTTCTTTTGAGGGAAGTGGGATTTGCAAGTTGAAATGTGTTGGTTGGCATAAATGGCACCAGATGTGCAGCCATGTCTTGGGCTGGCTGGGCAGCCCTCGATCACACCTACCAGGAGCTATTCGCTCCCACATTCTCTGGGAAAACGGCACGTTGGTCCAGCCGGAAGTTTGAGTCCCAGAATTCCCCATTGCCAGATCCCATTAGGAAACACCCTCCGCTCCCGAGAAAGTCTCACAGTTCCCCGGAGCCTGACTCTTTGCCATAATTCCTTTCACGTGATATCGATTCCTTCGTCCTGGGTGTATCTGAGATCCCTGCTGGCTATAAGGGAGAGGGAGAAACCTTTAGTCCTTAATGAGCGTAACTTCCCAAACCAGCTCCGATATATTGTTCAGGTGAAAGATAAAATCTGCCGATTCTTTAAAGAGAATTTAGAGCCTTAAGGACAGGAACAGCGATGAGCTAGTTACAAGAATGGCAGGGCAGTGAACTACTCATGTTAACTTTTAACTGCACCTTTCCTGTACTCTTGTAACGTACTGAATTTTGACTCTTCTGTACCTTCCCCTGGACTTTGCCAGGTAGCTGGTCTCCACCAAAGATTGATAAATAAAATCCCAAGTTCTCAATTTATCCCAAGCAGTCTATTGTTTTAATTGTTGCTCCACTTTTGAAAAAGCAGATGTGAATTTGACATGACACATTGAGGTTGCTGGCACAGGCTGCAAGAGAAGCATCAGGTGTTCTCTTGCAAACGCTTTGATTAGGGGGAAAAAAAAAAATCTTCTCTTAATATTCCAGAAACTCATTGCCTGGAATTGGTCTACACATTGTGAAAGTTTAAATATGTGGCTCTATCACTTAACAGGTTATTAAAAAGTTATTTTTTAAACAAGTCATTCATCCTAAGGAAATGCAGCCTATTTTTCTGATGCAGAGAAGAAAGAAAAAAAAGCTAAAACGTTCCGGGGGTGGAAAGGAAAGAGCAATGTAGGTCAGTGCACAAATTCCTAGCTGAATTTTCAGCAGAAAGCTTAGTTGACTTTTTTTTTCCCCCGCATCTGCTGCCACATTTACTCTTCAGGTTGTGAAATTTATTTTGCTGAAAAGTCATTCAGTTACAATATTGTCCAAGTGAGCCGAGGCCCACTTAGAAAATCCAAATTAACAGGTCTGAATCACAGAACTGTACAATTTAGGTCAAAGGCCTGGCCTTTCACCTTTTGTAGTGAAATTTCTCTGCCACTCTGGAATGCCAAGTTTGAGCAAATTTCATGCATTATGAAACACCTGTGCACTCTATTTCAGCTGGAAGGACCCGTCTAGCTTAAGGATCCACAAATTCAGACTAAAATGTTGTCTTTTCGCCCCCTCGCCTCTGCCATCCTTCCCCATTTTAGGTGCTGGGTGAATCATTTGGAGGCTTGCCAGGTTTTGTTATATCTGTATGTGAATCTCTCTAAAGGGAGGATCGGGGAGGTGACTAGGTAATACTTTTTGGATGAACCTCTAGGCCAATTTAGTTTGCATTGCCTGTTATAGATAGTTCAGCGAGAAGTAGAATGGCCTACTGGATAGAGCAAGGGCCTAGGAGTCAGAAGGATCTGGGTTCTAATCCCAGATTGGCCACCTATCTGCTGTGTGACCTTGGACAAGTCACTTAACCTCTCTGTGCCTGTTACCTCATCTGGAAAATGGGGATTCAGAGAGTTGAGCCCCATGTGGGACATGGACCGTCTCCAACTTGATTATCTGGTACCTACTCCAGTGCTTAGTACTGTGCCGGGCACATAGAAAATGCTTGAGAAAAATACCTTTAGAAACAAAACAAAAAAACCCCTGAAGGGCAAAGCCAGGGGACATTTGTGAAAGCTAGTTTCATGGAGCTTTCCTCATTTGGGGAAGTCATTGCCTGCAGCAAGATAGATGGCAGTAAGTGGCACTTAATGATCTCAGAAATATAATGTGACTATTTTGGGGTTTGCGGATAAGTGAAGTGATAGAAAATAAGCGATGTGCTTATTGGGATAAGATATCCAGGTAGAATTCAGTCTCTGAGATATTCTTCTCCAAGAACCAAATTTCTCTCGTCTATCTCATTTCCAATCACTCGACCCCATCCTTCCTCTGGCCTGGAACGTGCCTTCCGTCCTCATATCCGACAGACAATTACTCTCCTCCCCTTCAAAGCCTTATTGAAGGTACTTCTCCTCCAAGTGGAGACTATGCCCTCTTTTCCTTTTCTTCCACTCCATTCTGGGTCACCCTGACTTGCTCCTATTATTCAATCACCTCTCCCAGTCCCACAGCATTCATATATATATCTATACAGAGATAGATAGATAGATAGATAGATAGATAGATAGATAGATAGATAGATAGATAGATATACACATAGATATATAGATATGGGGAAGCGGCGTGGCTCAGTGGAAAGAGCCCGGGCTTGGGGGTCAGAGATCATGGGTTCGAATCCCAGCTCTGCCACTTGGCAGCTGCGTGACTGTGGGCAAGTCACTTAACTTCTCTGTGCCTCAGTTCCCTCATTTGTAAAATGGGGATTAAGACTGTGAGCCTCATGTGGGACAATCTGATTACCCTGTATCTACCCCAGCGCTTAGAACAGTGCTCTGCACATAGTAAGCACTTAAAAATGCCAACATTATTATTATATCTAGAATTTATTTATTGATATTAATGTCTGTCTCCCCCTCTAGACTGTAAGCTCACTGTGGGCCAGGAATGTGTCTGTTATATTATTATACTGTACTCTCCCAAGAGCTTAGTACAGTGCTCTGCACACAGGAAATGCTCAGTACATACAATTGATTGATTGTACGGCCTCCCTTTTTCCAAGATAGGCACTTCATTTTTCTCTTGTCCATTATACAGATGGTACTTCTGACCCCTGTGAGTTCTCATAAACAGTAGCCAATAGCTATGGGGTTTCAAACGATTCCCTTTCTGTATCCACTAATGAACCTG